>NC_089593.1:26202154-26813666 GCF_019320115.1 Miscanthus floridulus | reverse complement strand
GAGGCTCGGCAACAAAAGGCGTCAGCAGCAGCAACCGGATGCTGAATAGTAAAGTGACCGGTGAAAGCTCTAGTTTGGTTTAGGTTAATTGATGAAACCCTAAGTGCTAACCTTGTTTATCAAAGTGATTATGAGATAGGTAGCACTATTTCAAGTGGTGAAGCAAATGAAGATCGTGACATGATGATGGTGATTCCATGGTGATTATCAAGTGCTTGGACTTGGATAAGGAGAAAGGAAAACAAAAGGCTCAAGGCAAAGGTATAAGTGGTAGGAGCCTTTTCATTTCGGTGATCAAGAAACTTAGCGAGTGTGATCACATTTAGGTTCGATAGCCATACTATTAAGAGGGGTGGAACTCGTATCTAAATGCGGTTATCAAAGTGCCACTAGATGCTCTAACTCATTGCATATGCATTTAGGATCTAGTGGAGTGCTAACACCCTTGAACATGTTGGTGAAAATATGCTAACACACATGCATGAAGGTGATACACATTGTGTTTAGCACTTGGGAGCAAGGGTTTGAAACTCCACCGGCGGAGTGTCCGCCCATAAAGTGCGAACAGTCCGACGGTGCCACCGGCGCTCTATACAAAAAAGGCAGGATTTCACATAGTGCATCGGATGCTGGTCACGTAGTGACCGGATGCTAGGGTCCTGCGTCCGGTCAGTGGCGCACAGTGAAGTCCGCCCTCGGTCTCTTGATCGGACGCTGAGTTCAAAAGTGATTGGACTCTGGCTGAACACTGTTGAGCGTCTAGTCATGCTGATGTGGCAGCGCACAGAGATGAGGGACAATGACCGGACGCTCAGTGAGTCAGATCGGGCATGACCGGACGCGTCTGGTCGCGACGGGTACCATACTAGAAACGACCGGACGCTGGGGTCCTGCGTCCAGTCACTTTCTAGCAGCATGTCCGGTCATAACTTAGATGTCCTGATGACCGTTGAGATCGGGCGATCCGCATTAGAAGGAGGGGACACATGGCGTGTATCGCACGACCGGACGCTGGGGTCCTACGTCCAGTCAATCTGACCAGCGCGTCCGGTCGCCCCAACTTTTCAGAGAACATAGAGCCAACAACTCTATTCGTGGGGGCTCTATATTTAAGCCCCATGTCTAGCTCAAGCTCACTCTCTTGGCCATTTGCATAGACATAGCAACCTTGTGAGCTTAGCCAAAGCCCTCCCACTCATCTCCATCATTGATTCATCATCTTTGTGAGTTTGGGAGAGAATACAAGTGCATTGCTTGAGTGATTGCATCTAGAGGCACTTGGTATTCGTGTTTTGCTGCGGGATTCACTTGTTTCTCTTGGTGGTTGCCGCCACCTAGATGGCTTGAAGCAGTGAGGTTCATCGAGCGGAGGTTGGTGATTGTCTCCGGCTCCGATCGTGGTGATTGTGAGGGGTCTTGTGCCTTCCCCTGCGGAGCGCCGAAAGGTAACTCTAGTGGATTGCTCGTGTCATTGAGTTACCTCACTTGTGGGTAGGTTCTTGCGGTGTCCAATTGTGTGGACGAGGTTTGTGCAACACCTCTTAGCCACCGAACCACCAAGTGTTGGTCGACACAACGGGGACTAGCGTGCCGGCAAGCACGTGAACCTCGGGAGAAAAAATAGTTGTCTCTTGCCCTTTGGTATTCTCCCGGTGATTGATTTAGTATTCATCTTGTGATTGGTTCACTCCTCTACATGGCGGTATAATCACCCTACTCACTTATTTATATTCTTGCAAACTAGTTGTAGCAAGCTCTTTAGTGTAGCTAGAATTGAGAGCTTGCTTTGTAGTTTAAGTTCATCTAGTGGAGCTCTTTAGTGTAGCAAGTGTGAGAGCTCTTAGTGAGTAGTGACATAGCAAATTGTGTGTTTAGTGATCATAGCAACTAGATTTGTTGGATATGTGGCTTGCAACCCTTGTAGAGCTAGAGCAAGTTTGCATTTCGCTATTTGTTATACTAATCAAATTGCTCTAGTTGGTTTATAGATTTTTAAATAGGCTATTCACCCCCCTCTAGCCATATTAGGACCTTTCAAGTGGTATCGGAGCCATGGTCACCGTTTGATTGAAGGCTTAACAACCTTGGTGTCAAATTATGGCTCAAGTTGTGTTCAACCATGTCGGGGGCAAACCACCGTTCTTTGATGGCATAAGCTATGATTATTGGAAAAGAAAGATGAGGATGTATCTTGGTTCAATCAATGATCAAGTATGGGATGTGACCGAAAATGACTATGCTATCATTGATCCCGACAATCTCACCAACCAAGATAAGACCAACAAGCAATGCAATACAATGGCTCTCAACACCATATACAATGCCATTGATTACAAGGTGTTTGAGCAAATCAAGGATTGTGAGAGAGCTAATGAGGTGTGGAAGAGATTGGAGGAAACATATGAGGGCACACCGGAGGTGAAGAGTGCCAAGTTGTATATTCTCAAGGACAAGTTGACAAACTTCAAGATGAAGGAAGATGAGTGCATTCTGGAGATGTTCCATCGATTGCAAGTAATTGTCAATGATTTGAAGGCATTGGGAGAGAAGATCAAGAATGATGATGTCTCTTATCGGTTCTTGATGTGCTTACCTCGAAGATTTGAGATGTTGAGATTGTTTATCATAAGAGGAGGATTGAAGGAGACTACCCCTAACCAAGTACTAGGTGAGGTCATGAAATAAGAATCATACCATGTGGAAAGGGAAGAGATTGACAAGGATGACAAGAAGGAAGATGAAGATAAGAAGAGGAAGAGTGTAGCATTCAAGGCTAGCTCATCATCCATGAACAAGGGCAAGTCCAAGAAAGAATCAAGTGATGATGATGATCTTAGTGATATTGATGAAGCCATGGCTCTCTTTGTGCGCAAGATGGGCAAATTCATGAAGAAGAAGGGGTATGGTGCAAGAAAGAGAAGAGATCACACCAAAAGCAAAGAATATGTGAGAAGATGCTTCAATTGCAAGAGCCCCGATCATGTTGTAGCGGATTGTCCCTACAATAGTGACAATGATGAGGATGAAAAGAAGAAGCACAAGAAGGACAAGAAGGAAAAGAAGGAGAAGAGGATGACCTTCCAAAAGAAGAAGAAGGGTGGAGGATATGTGGTCACTTGGGATAGTGATGGCTCTTTGGATAGTGATGACTCTAGTGATGATGGCAAGAAATCTATCAAGAAAGCACTAGCAAGCATCGCTATCAATAACAAGCCCTCCATCTTCGACACTCCATCGACATGCCTCATGGCAAAGCCTACCAAGGTAAAAATATGATGTGAGTGATGATGATGAATGTGAAAGTGATGCTTGTTGGAGTGATGATGATGATGATGATGAGGAGGAGTACACCAAGGAGGAGCTCTTGGACATGTGTGAGCAAGTGCACACTTGCATTGAGATGAAGAGAAAGGAGTGCAAAGAATTACGCAAGAAAGTCAAATTTCTTGAGCAATCCTTTGATGAGCTCAATGCCACTCATGAGAGGATAATAGAAGCCCATGAGAGCTTGGCAAAGCTCACTCTAAGCTTGAAAAGAAGGAGGAAGCCAAGAAGGAACAAGTGATTGTGTCTTATGATGTGGGACTAACATATGATATTATTGATGAATCTTTTTATAAGCCCATTGTAATTGCTCCCACTAACCCTTCTTGTAGCACTTCAACTTCAACTTCACTTTTGAGTGATGGTCTCACTTGTGATGCCTCACTAATGGTGGAAAATAAGACCCTCAAGAAGGAGGTGAATGAGCTCACTCGTGCCTTAGGCAATGCCTATGGTGGAGATGCCCGCTTGCTAAAGTGCTAGGGTAGACAAAGATTTTCTCTCAACAAAGAGGGATTAGGCTATACCCCTAAGAAAGACAAGGCGGCCTTTGTCACTCCCAAAGTTAGCTTTGTGAAGGGCAATGGTCGGTTTTGCAATAGATGCAAGCAAGTTGGGCATATAGAGCAATATTGCAAGACTAACAAGAACAAGCAATCTATTGTATCCTCAATTAAATTTGATTCTTGTTATATGCTTGTTAATGGTGCCAATAGTGTGAATGCTAAGTTCATTGGTACACCAATTGTGGGCCCAAAGAAGAAGGCCATTTGGGTACCAAAGACATTGGTAACTAACCTTCAAGGACCCAAGCAAGTTTGGGTACCTAAAAAGAATTGATCTTCTTTTGTAGGTCAATTATAAAGCCGGAGGAAGGCATTGGGTGCTTGATAGTGGGTGCACACAACATATGACCGATGATCCAAGAATGTTAAATTCAAGCAATGAAAACAAGAGCAATGGGATTGATAGTATCACATTTGGTGACAATAGCAAAGGCAAGGTCAAAGGTCTTGGTAAGATTGCAATATCCAATGACTTGAGCATTTCCAATGTGCTACTAGTAGAGAGCTTGAACTTCAACCTATTATCGGTAGCTCAATTGTGTGATCTTGGTTTCAAGTGCATATTTGGTGTGGATGATGTAGAGATCATAAGTGTAGATGGCTCTAACTTGATATTCAAAGGATTTAGATATGAGAATCTATACTTAATTGATTTCAATGCTAGAGAAGCTCAATTGTCAACATGTTTGATCACTAAGTCTAGTATGGGTTGGTTATGGCATAGAAGGCTTGGTCATGTTGGAATGAAACAATTGAACAAGTTGATCAAGCATGACTTAGTTAGAGGCTTGAAAGATGTCACATTTGAGAAGGGTAAGCTATGTAGTGCATGTCAAGCCGGAAAGCAAGTAACACACATCCTAAGAAGAGCATGATGAGCACATCCAAGGCATTTGAGTTGGTGCACATGGACTTATTTGGACCAACCACATACACTAGCATTGGTGGAAACAAATATGGATTTGTGATTGTCGATGATTTTACTAGATACACATGGGTGTTCTTTCTTGTTGACAAGAGTGATGTGTTTGCAACATTCAAATTATTTGTCAAGGGCATTCACAATGGGTTTGAAACAACCATCAAGAAAGTTAGAAGTGACAATGGTAGTGAATTCGAGAACACTAGAATTGATGAGTTGTGTGATGAATTTGGATTTAGACATCAATTCTCGGCCAAGTATACTCCACAATCAAATGGCCTTGTTGAGAGAAAGAATAGAACTTTGATTGACATGGCAAGATCAATATTGAGTGAGTACAATGTGAGTCATTCATTTTGGGTTGAAGCAATCAACATGGCTTGCTACTATAGTAACCGACTCTATTGTCACCCCATGATGGAGAAGACACCTTATGAGCTATTGAATGGAAGAAAGCCCAACATAGCATACTTTCGGGTTTTTGGTTGTAAATGCTATATATTGAAGAAAGGCACTAGATTGAGCAAGTTTGAAAAGAAATATGATGAAGGTTTCTTGCTTGGTTACTCCACTACTAGCAAGGCATATAGAGTTTGGAATTTGGCTAGTGGTACTCTTAAGGAGGTTCATGATGTGGAATTTGATGAAACAAATGGTTCCCAAGAGGAAGATGAGAATCTAGATGATGTAAGAGGCACTCAATTGGTCAATGCAATGAAGAACATAGACATTGGTGATATAAGGCCTAGAGAGGTGATTGATGTTGAAGTTGACAAGAATCAAGTGCTCTCTAACTCAAATGTGCAAGCTAGTGGTTCCCATGATCAAGTTCAAGCAAGTACTAGTGATGACAAAGTGCAAGATCAACAACAAGTGGCTAGTTCATCATCTCAACCAAGTGATCAATCAAATGCAAGCAATCAAGTGCAAGTGCTTCAACCAACCAATGTTGCAAGAGATCATCCATTGGACACTATAATTGGTGATATTTCAAGAGGTGTGCAAACTAGATCAAGATTGGCTTTATTTTATGAGCATTTCTCATTTGTGTCATCCATTGAACCTAAGAAGATAGATGAAACTTTGAATGATGTTGATTGGGTCAATGCTATGCATGAAGAGCTAAATAACTTCACAAGAAACCAAGTATGGGAGTTAGTTGAGAGGCCTAAGAATCATAATGTGATTGAAACCAAGTGGGTCTTTCAGAACAAGCAAGATCAAGATGGGATAGTAATAAGGAACAAAGCAAGATTAGTGGCTCAAGGTTACACTCAAGTTGAAGGTCTTTACTTTAGAGAAACATATGCCCCAGTTGCAGGATTGGAAGCAATTAGGATCTTGTTAGCCTATGCTTGTGCCCACAACATCAAGTTGTACCAAATGGATGTGAAGAGTGCATTTCTCAATGGGGACATCAATGAGCTTGTGTATGTTGAGCAACCTCCTGGTTTTGAAGATGAAAAGAAACCCAACCATGTTTACAAGTTGAGAAAGGCTTTGTATGGATTGAAACAAGCACCAAGAGCATGGTATGAGAGATTGAGGGATTTCCTACTCTCTAAGGGATTCAAGATGGGAAAGGTTGACACCACTCTCTTCACCAAGAAGCTTGGAAATGACTTGTTTGTAATGCAAATCTATGTTGATGATATCATATTTGGGTCAACAAATCAAGATTTTTGTGAAGAGTTTGGCAAGAGGATGGCAAGTGAGTTTGAGATGTCCATGATTGTAGAGCTTAGTTACTTCGTTGGTCTTCAAATCAAGCAAATGAAGAATGTCACATTTGTGAGTCAAGGCAAGTATATCAAGGACATGCTCAAGAAGTTTGGAATGGATGATGCTAAAGCTATTAGTACACCAATGGGGACAAGTGGAAGCTTGGATAGTGATGCTAGTGGTAACATGGTGGATCAAAAGATGTATCAGTCTATGATTGGAAGCCTACTCTATGTGACCGCATCAAGGCCGGATGTGATGTTTAGTGTATGTATGTGTGCTAGATTTCAAGCCTCACTAAGAGAAAGTCATTTGAAGGCAATAAAGAGAATATTGAGGTACTTGAAGCATACACAAAATGTTGGATTGTGGTATCCCAAAGGAGCAAGATTTGAGTTGATTGGATATTCGGACTCCGATTATACGGGATGCAAAGTTGAGAGAAAGAGCACATGAGGCACATGTCAACTATTGGGAAAATCACTTGTGTCTTGGTCATAAAAGAAGCAAAATAGTGTAGCACTTTCAACCACCAAAGCGGAGTACATTTCGGCCAGTAGTTGTTGTGCTCAATTACTTTGGATGAAGGCTACTTTGAATGACTTTGGAATCAAATTCAAGCAAGTGCCATTGCTATGTGACAATAAGAGTGCAATCAAGTTAACCAACAATCCAGTTCAACATGCAAGAACAAAGCACATAGATGTCCGCCATCATTTCATAAGAGATCACCAACAAAAAGGGGATATTTGCATTGAGAGTGTGGGCACCGAAGATCAACTTGCCGATATCTTCACCAAGCCACTTGATGAGAAGAGGTTTTGCAAGCTAAGGAATGAATTGAACATACTTGAATTCTCCAATATGTGTTGATGCACCCCCCATTATATGACATGCCTCTCCTTCGAGCAAAGCAAGGTAAAGTTGATTGACATGTCATCCATCTATTGCTAAGGACTTGTTTAGTGCATCTAGTCATTCCTATCATGTCCTAGGCTCATTCATAAAAATCAAATGAATTTGATGCTTGTATGGTACCACTATTGCTTGTATGCTTGAAATGATCTAGTGGTAGCATATGACATGTTTGTGGGCTTGTAAACCTAGTGTTTGATCTAGAAAATAAGCTATAAGTGTTTAACTCAACATGGTACAAGATAACCCTTATTTGGAGGTGTGAAGAAGCTTGTCCTTGGATCAAACCGAGTTAAATATCTTTTGCAAGTGATCTAGATTGAACCAGATTGGGAAAATGTTCCTCATTTCACATTGTTTCACCCCAACCTATCTAAAATTTAGGCTCGCCTTTTGTGCTAATTGTTGACAAAGGGGGAGAGAAATTCACAAAGATAGTAAGATAGGAGGAGCAAACAAATGAAAATAAATGAAATGACATTGTAAGGGGATAAATAAAAAATGCACACAAGTAGGGGGAGCAAGCTCATAAACTTGTATGTTGTATTTGAATGTGCATTTCATATATTTGCTTGCATGGCACAAGTTTTAAATTTCAATATCCATGCTTGTGTGGTGTATGCTAGTTATATGCTTGAATTGTGAAATGAAAAACTAGCATGCATAGGCTAAAGTAACTAGACTTATGTTCATTTTATGGAAACTAGACCCTTGCTTGTAATGTTGATCTCATAGGGTATTCTAGTTTTTGTGTATGTTTAGTTACTAATGGTGCTAAGGATGGTATATTGGTGCACTCCAATTGGTATCATGCTTCAAAGGTCTATCTCTTATACCTTAGCATCATTTGGTAGATATTGTCTCCTATATTTCCTATCTAAGCATATGTGCAAGCTTCAATCCAAACTCTTAGCACATATGTAGGGGGAGCAATTGCTACCATATGGGATTCATGAAACTTGTCCATATCCTTTTACATATGGTAAATATGCTTGGGCAAGCAACATGGATTCAATTGAATCTTAATTCATATCTTTGTGTAAGGGTTGTCATCAATTACCAAAAAGGGGGAGATTGAAAGCTCTAGTTTGGTTTTGGTTAATTGATGAAACCCTAAGTGCTAACCTAGTTTATCAAAGTGATTATGAGATAGGTAGCACTATTCCAAGTGGTGAAGCAAATGAAGAACTTGACATGATGATGGTGATTCTATGGTGATGATCAAGTGCTTGGACTTGGATAAGGAGAAAGGAAAACAAAAGGCTCAAGGCAAAGGTATAAGTGGTAGGAGCTTTTTCGTTTCGGTGATCAGGACACTTAGCGAGTGTGATCACATTTAGGTTCAATAGCCGTACTATTAAGAGGGGTGAAACTCGTATCAAAATGCGGTTATCAAAGTGCCACTAGATGCTCTAACTCATTGCATATGCATTTAGGATCTAGTGGAGTGCTAACACCCTTGAAAATGTTTGTGAAAATATGCTAACACACATGGACGAAGGTGATACACATTGTGTTTAGCACTTGGGAGCAAGGGTTTGAAACTCCACCGGCGGAGTGTCTGCCCATAGAGTGCACCGGTGCCACCGACGCTCTGTACAGAAAAGACAAGATTTCACAGAGTGCACTGGACGCTGGTCATGCAGTGACCAGACACTGAGGTCCTATGTCCGGTCAGTGGCACACAGTGAAGTCCACCCTCGGTATCTTGATCGGACACTGAGTTCAAAAGTGACCGGACTCTGGCTGAACACTATTCAGCATTCGGTCATGCTGATGCGGCGGCGCACAGAGATGAGGGAGAATGATCGGACGCTCAGTGAGTCTGATCGGGCATGACCGGACACGTCCAGTCGTGACTAGTACCTTACTGGAAACGACCAGACACTGGGGGTCCTATGTCCAGTTACTTTCCAGTAGCGCGTCCGGTCATAACTTAGATGTACTGATGACTGTTGAGATTCGACAATCCACATTTGAAGGAGGGGACAAATGGCGTGTATCGCACGACCGGACGCTGGGGTCCTGCGTCCGGTCGATCTAACCGGTGCGTCCGGTCGCCCTGACTTTTCAGAGAACAGAGAGCCAACGGCTCTATTCATGGGGGCTCTCTATTTAAGCCCCATGGCCGGCTCAAGCTCACTCTCTTGGCCATTTGCATTGACATAGCAACCTTGTGAGCTTAGCCAAAGCCCTCCCACTCATCTCCATCATTGATTCATCATCTTTGTGAGTTTGGGAGAGAATCCAAGTGCATTGCTTGAGTGATTGCATCTAGAGGCACTTGGTATTCGTGTTTTGCTGCAGGATTCACTTGTTTCTCTTGGTGGTTGCTGCCACCTAGATGGCTTGAAGCAGCGAGGATCTTCGAGCGGAGGTTGGTGATTGTCTTTGGCTCTGATCATGGTGATTGTGAGGGGTCTTGTGCCTTCCCCAGCGGAGCGCCAAAAGGTAACTCTAGTGGATTGCTCATGTCATTGAGTTACCTCACTTGTGGGTAGGTTCTTCGGTGTCCAATTGTGTGGATGAGGTTCATGCAACACCTCTTAGCCGCTGAACCACCAAGTGTTGGTTGACACAACGGGGACTAGCATGTCGGCAAGCACGTGAACCTCAGAAGAAAAAATGGTTGTCTCTTGCCCTTTGGTATTCTCTCGGTGATTGATTTAGTATTCATCTTGTGATTGGTTCACTCCTCTACACGGCGGTATAATCACCCTACTCACTCATTTATATTCTTGCAAACTAGTTGTAGCAAGCTCTTTAGTGTAGCTAGAATCGAGAGCTTGCTTTGTAGTTTAAGTTCATCTAGTGGAGCTCTTTAGTGTAGCAAGTGTGAGAGCTCTTAGTGAGTAGTGACATAGAAAATTATGTGTTTAGTGATCATAGCAACTAGATTTGTTGGACAGGTGGCTTGCAACCCTTATAGAGCTAGAGCAAGTTTACATTTCGCTATTTGTTATACTAATCAAATTGCTCTAGTTGCTTTGTAGATTTTTAAATAGGCTATTCACCGCCCCCTAGCCATATTAGGACCTTTCAACCGGATGCACCGATGGCACTGTTCATCATCCTAGCAATAGACTCAGCATTGACCGGACGCTGGCGGCAAATCGACCGGACACATAACTACAGCGTCCGATCGAGTACAGAAAGGTTTCAGAGCGGCAAAATTGCGACTGGAAGCATCCGGTGGCATGTGACCGGACGCCATTAGTGTCCGATCAGTGGATCATGGCTCTAACAGTTGGTACAACCGGGCACGTCCGGTCAGGATGACAACAGCGTCTGGTCAGTAGCAGAAAAGCGGGATTTCATCCCCAACGGCTACTTTCTCAGTGGGGCTTATAAATAGACCCTCCAACCGACCATTTGAAAGGGGTGGAGCTTAGAAAACATACCAAGGGTGCTAGTACACCATTTTAGTGATCTCTGCATGCATAGTTCTTAGTGATTCATTAGGTGATTAGCGTATGTGCTTTGTGAAGTGCTTAGGTTGATTAGACCACCGCTTATGCGCTTGCTCTTGGTTTAGGCCTAGTGTTTAGTGAGGTTTGCATACCTCTTACTACTCGGTGCTTGCGCGCACCATTGTTGTACACCAGAGGGGCTTGTAGTCTTGCGAGATCACACCAACCGCGTTTGTGGTGTGACCGCCACCGTGTACCGGAGGGAACAAGGCCCACGGCGGTTCTGCTGAAAGCTTGATAGTGAAGACGGCAGGGAGCATCCGGGAGAGGCTTGCTGGAAGGCACGTCGGAGACCCACTTGCGTGGGTAAGGCCCGAGGCTATCCATGGAGTTACCCGACTGGGAACTTGGCCCTTGAGAGGGATTCCTTGCGAGGGGCTCCAACGAGGACTAGGGGGAAGCTTGCGCACTTCTCGATACCTCGGTAAAAATACTAGAGTCATCGATGGGAGTTTGCATATCTCTACCTTGCTCTTTAGCTTCCATATTTACATTGTTTACATTACTCCTTTTGCGGTAGAGATAGCAACACACTAGCAAAACCGTAGTTGCACATTTAGATAGTTTATCTTTTGCATAGGTTTTGCTAAGGGTAGAAAAAGAGGCCATAGTTTTGAGTTAGAGTTTTAAGTGGCCTAATTCATCCCCCTCTTAGGCGTCACGGTCCCCTACAAATAGTTTGTTACAGCCTAAGTTGGCCATGGTAATCCAAAGATTATCGAGACTAGTGACCGAAAGAGTCACACATGGATGTGATTTACACAGTGTATTTTGTGACATGAAGACAATGAGTGGCCTTCCTAGGAAATCAGTGCACCGATAGGAGCCACCGCCTCTGTCAGAAAACTGCCATGCACCAGTCGTCGGCCCTCCCCCAATCGAGCTGGCGAGCTGCAACGACGAAGTAGCAGACAACGAACTCTGTAATGACAATGCGACGCGCGTGAGCATTGGTGCCTCGCACGTTCCAATAGAAACACGTTGTTGATGCCATTGGGTTGCGGTACATTCATTGCTGTGTAAAATCCCTCGATCGATGCCTCTCTTCCAGGAGTTGGGTTCTGGTGAAGTATGCGATAGGGAAGGCTAAGGCCGAGCCTGTTGCTTCACCACGGCAAGCTTCTGAGTTCAGTCGATCTGACAACATGGTGCCTCCGAAGCCATCAGCCTAGACAAAGATCCTGCTGGATCAGATGTCTTGCAGTCAAGAGGATGACAAGAACAAGTGGGACCAGGTCATGGACAATTTTGACCTGCTGTTCACTCGGATGAACGATATTGGCATCATACAATAGATCTCAAGAATCAACTCACAACCAACAATCTCATGATCGATAATTGCACTAAAGAACAACAGTTTATTGCCCAGCAAGTGAAGGCTAATGGCCAAGCTGTTGCTTAGTTGTCTCAGGCAATTTGAAGATGAGAAGAGTGACAGTTCAGTCTCAATTGTGTTTGAGGAGGAAAATCCCTTCGCCATAGACTATGGCAAGGATAAAGGAGCAAGCAAACCTTCAACTTCCAAACAGCCCAGGCACTTTCTAGAACCAAACAGAAAGGAAGGGTTACCTCATCATGCCCTCTGAAAGGTCCTAATATGGCTAGAGGGGGGAGTGAATAGCCTATTAAAAAATTCTACAACAGCACTAAACTAAGTGATTAGTAAATAAGATGGCGAAGTGAATTTGAGCTAGCACTACACACGTGTTGCAAGCCACCTAATCAATTCTAACTTCTATTATCTCTAGTATATCACATAATGGCTAGGTCACTAATTTACACCTAGGTGATCAAGCTAGCAAGGTAGGTACAACTAAATATGCTATACTAGCTACACAAACTATCTCTACACAAGATATCACAAGGAATGTAAGTACAAGTAAGGTAGAGAGGTTATACCAAACAGGTAAGAGATCAATCACAATATATATCAATGAAATCCTCGGAGACAAGATGACACAATGATTTTTCACTGAGGTTCACTTGCTTCCTGGCAAGCTAGTCCCTGTTGTGACGATTCACCCACTTGGAGGTATGCATCACACGCCTAACCTGCAACCGGGTGCCGCACAACGAACACAAGATGGGGATCCACAAGCCACGAGCAATCCACTAGAGTTGCATTTCATGAACTCCCACGGGAAAGGCACAAGAACCCCTCACAAGCACCTTGATTGGGGGTGGACACAATCACCAAATCCCCTCACCAATCAACAAACCACCAACCTTCTAGGTGATGGCAATTACCAAGAGTAATAAGAAATCCACAATCACAATCACCACCTAGTGGCTCCAAATATGCAACCTCAAATGCACACACTAGGGTTTCCCCCATATCTTCTCATGAATGAGCACCAAGCTTGGAGAGGAGAGGAGAGGGAGGAGATGTTCTTGAAGCTCTCAAAATCAACACTAGAACTCGATCTCTCGCTTGAATGGAGCACAAATCCTTGTGAGTGAGAGAGTTGAGAAAGGAGAGAGATTGTTCTTCCTTTAGGGTTTCAAAGGAGCAAGAATGGGGAAAAATTGAAGAGGAAAGAAGAGAGGAGAGAAGGCAGCCTTATCTCCTCATGCACAGCCTCCCTTAGCTCTCAGCCTCGCACTAGAAATTCCAGCCGGCGTGGCCTGGAAATTCTCAGGCAGACGCTCCTCTTCCGACCGTTGGAGCTAAGGACTCCCACACTAGAAATTCTAGCCGGCGTGGCCTAGAAATTCTTGGGCAGACGCACCTCTTCCGAATGTTGGCTGGGAGGACTCCCGCACTGGAAATTCTAGGCGGCCGCTTGGAATTTCTCGAGTGGGCGCTCCACTCACCAGGTGCGCCTCCCACACTAGAAATTCCAGCTTGGGCCAACTAAAATTCTAGTTAATTCCGGCCAACCAACAGAGGACCCCTGCCTAGAATAATAAGCCCAGTGAGCAAGAAATTCTAGTTCACAATTCACAACTTGCCCAAAACAAGTGCTATCTCTTCCCAAAAAGCACCAAACCAATTTTAGCACTTGAGATAGCTTTTAACAAAGAAGTTTCCCAGGCTTTCTCATGCATCTCACCACGTCACTAAGCGTAATGTATATGCAAATGAGACTCACATTTAGTGGCACTAGATAACCATTGAAATTAAAGATTTCCCCTCTTTATAGTATGGTTATGTATCCTAAACCTGATCACGCACTCTATTGCATCTTGATCGACAAAATAAAATAGCCTTAGGTTTTATACCTTTGCCTTGAGCCCATTTTGTTTTTCTCTTTCTTCTTTTCCAAGTTGGAGCACTTGTCACCATCTTTTGGCCATCTCCATCACCATGGGTGCCATCTAGCTCCACTACTTGGTGTTGAACCAACCTATCTTATAACACTTGGAGCATAGAGGTTAGTCCACTAAGGTTTCATCAATTATCCAAAACCAGACTAGGGCTTTCAATCTCTCCCTTTTTGGTAATTGATGACAACCTTCACAAAGATATGAATTAAAATCATTTTTGGATTCATGTTGCTTGCCCAAGCAATTTTACCATGTTTAAAGGATTTGGACAAGTTTCATAAACCCGAATTGGTAGCATTAGCTCCCCCTATATTTGTGCTAAGAGTTTGGATAGAAAGCTTGCACATGTGCATATATTAGAGTTATGGGACAGTAATGACTACCGAATGATGCTTAGGTATAAAGAATGGACCTTTGAAGCGTGATACCAATCGGAGTGCACCAATAATACCATCCTTAGCACCATGGTTAGCTAGATATCACTTAGAAACACAAACACTAGATACCTCATGAGATCAACATTATAAGAAAGGCTCTAGTATCACTTATAAAACATACCAAGTGTCTAGCTATCATCCTATGCATGCTAGTTTTCATTTCATCAATCAATTCTACAACTAGCATACACCTCACAAGCATGGATATTGAATTTAAAACTTATGCCATGCATTATGCAAACATACATATGTAATGCACATTCAAATGCACCATTCAAGTTTATGAGCTTGTTCCCCCTACTTGTGTGCTCAAATTTTAATTGATCCCCTTCTATTTTCATTTCTCTCCCCCTATGTCATTTTTCTCCCCCTATCCTTATATCTTTGTTTCTCTCTCTCTTTGTCATCAAGCATCACAAAAGGTGAGTTCCAATTTTAGATAGGTTAGGGTGAAAGTGAGGATCATTTTCCTAAATCTGGTTTAATCTAGATCATTTACCAAAGAAATTTAACTCAGTTTGATCCAAGAACAAGCTTCTTCACACCTCATAGAAAAGGGTTATCTTGCCCATGTTGAGTTAAATCCTTTTAGTTCATTTTCTAGATCAAACACTAGGTTCACAAGCCCACAAACATGTCATATGCTACCACTAGATCAAGTCAATCACATAAGAAATAGTGGTACCATACAAGCATCAAATTCATTTGATTTTCATGAATGAGCCTAAGACATGATAGGAATGACTAGATGCACTAAACAAGTCCTTCGCAAAGGATGTATGCCTTGCCAAACAATTTTACCTTGTTTGCTTGAAGAAGAGGCATGTCATATAAGTTGGGGTGCATCAACACATATTTGAGAAATCCAATATGTTCAACTCATTCCTTAGCTTGCAAAACCTTTTCTCATCAAGTGGCTTGGTGAATATGTCGGCAAGTTGATCTTCGGTGCCCACACTCTCAATTGAAATGCCCCCCTTTTGTTGATGATCTCTTATGAAATGGTGGCGGACATCAATGTGCTTTATTCTTGCATGTTGAACCGGATTGTTGGTTAGCTTGATTGCACTCTCATTGTCACATAGCAATGGCACTTTCTTGAACTTGATTCCAAAGTAATTCAAGGTGGACTTCATCCAAAAGATTTGTGCACAACAACTATCAACGGATATGTATTCGGCTTCGGCGGTTGATAATGCAACATTATTTTACTTCTTTGATGACCAAGAAACAAGTGATCTTTCTAATAGTTGACAAGTGTCCGATGTGCTCTTTCTTTCAACCATGCATCCCGCATAATCGGAGTCCGAATATCCAACTAACTCAAACTTTGCTCCTTTGGGATACCACAAACCAACATTTTGTGTATGCTTCATGTACCTCAAAATTCTCTCTGTAGCCTTCAAATGACTTTCTCTTGGTGAGGCTTGAAATCTTGCACACATGCACACACTAAACATGACATCTGGCCTTGATACAGTCTCATATATTAGGCTTCCAGTCATAGACCGATACAACTTTTGATCCACAATGTTACCATTTGCATCACTATCCAAATTTTCATTTGTTCCCATTGGTGTACTAATTGCTTTAGGTTCATCCATTCTAAACTTCTTGAGCATGTCTTTGATGTACTTGCCTTGACTCACAAATATGCCATTCTTCATTTGCTTGATTTGAAGACCAAGGAAGTAACTCAACTTTCCAATAATGGACATCTTAAATTCATTGGCCATCATCTTTCCAAACTCTTCACAAAAATCTTGATTGGTTGATCCAAATATGATGTCATCAACATAGATTTGCAACACAAACATGTTATTCTTCAATCTTCTTGGTGAAAAGAGTGGTGTCAACCTTTCCCATCTTGAACGCTTTAGAGAGGAGAAAATCTCTCAACCTCTCATACCATGCTCTAGGTGCTTGTTTCAATCCATACAACGCCTTTCTTAGCTTGTAAACATAGTTGGGCTTCTTGTCATCTTCAAAACTGGGGGGTTGCTCAACATAAACCCACTCATTGATATAGCCATTGAGAAATACACTCTTCATATCCATTTGATAGAGCTTGATGTTGTGCGCATAGGCATAGGCTAGCAAGATTCTATTTGCTTCCAATCTAGCAACCGGGGCATATGTTTCTCCAAAGTCAAGACCTTCTACTTGAGTGTAACCTTGTGCTACTAATCTTGCTTTATTCCTTACTACTATCCCATCTTGATCTTGCTTGTTTCTAAAGACCCATTTGGTTTCAATCACATTGTGGTTCTTTGGACTTTCAACTAACTCCCATACTTGATTTCTTGTGAAGTTGTTTAATTCTTCATGCATAGCATTCACCCAATCAACATCCTTCAATGCTTCTTCTATCTTCTTTGGTTCAATGGATGATACAAATGAGAAATGCTCACAAAATGATTCTAATCTTGATCTTGTTTGTACACCTCTAGAAATATCTCCAATTATAGTGTCCAATGGATGATCTCTTGCAATATTGGTTGGTTAGAGTATTGAAACTTGATTGCTTGCACTTGTTTGCTCATTTGATTGATTCACTTGAGATGATGAACTAGCCACTTGATCTTGCACATCATCATGAGAGCCACTTGTACTTGCTTGATGTGTATCATCTTACATATTTGAGCTAGAGAGCAATTGTACTTGATCATCTTCTTCATCTATCGCTTGTCTAGATCTCAATTCACTAACATCCATGTTCTTCATAGCATTTGATAGTTGAATGCCTCTAACATCATCAAGATTCTCATTTTCATCTTGGGAACCCTTGGTTTCATCAAATTCAACATCATGAACTTCTTCAAGAGTACCACTTGCCAAATTCCAAACTCTATATGCTTTGCTAGTGGTTGAGTATCCAAGAAAGAATCCTTCATCACACTTCTTGTCAAACTTACTGAATCTAGTGCCTTTCTTTAATATGTAGCATTTGCAACAAAAAACCCAAAAATATGCAATGTTGGTTGTTGACGGTAGTTAACATTCATCACAAACCATCAATATAACTTGTATAAATGGCTAAAATGGATCACCAACATAGACTTAGAGGTTTAAACTAATAAATTCCATGAGTTTTGGTGAATCTGTGTTTCCAGCAGGATTTATTTAGAAAACCGCCAAGAAGGACCTATTTGTCAAAGGAAATCATAGAATTCTGCTGTGTAATCGACGTGGGAACACTCTAGAAGACTCTAAGAGGCTCTCCACCAAAGAGGGACACATGTCACTGACATGTGGGGCTAGCCGGCCCCACATGCAGGCTGCTTGGCCTCTGTGGGTCCCACCTATTAGCCTCCTTGCTATGTTGGTTCTCCACCGCCTCCTAGGATGCATCTACACCGTTTATTCAAGTCGGTTTGATCCGAGGGTTCAGGATTGATGCTCTAGGCTATATATATCTACCTATAGCCCCCTCTAGGGCATGCCTCATTTGATCCTGAGAGCTGAGAAGCCAGAAACCCTAATTCTTATGTCCACTAGGATCATAGCTAACAATCAAGAGAAGATTAATCCTCAATAGGATCTAGTCTTGTACTAGAGATAGTGAGATAGAGTGAGAGGGAAGAGTTTGGAGGAGTCCTGGCCTATCAGTGCTCTCTCTATGGCTTGTACGCTGGCAGAATCAAGTTCTTCTTAAGCTTGTTTTTGAGATTTCTCTGATAATCGACTTCTAATTCAAGTAAGCATCTTGTTCATATTGTTGTTCAGGTTTGTGACTCTATTTTGAGTACTTTAATCCTTGTAGCTCCTAGGTTATAGTAGTATTCATAGTGTAAGCATGGTGCTTAGACTCGGTTACTCATAGATGTACCCTATTTTCTAGATCGGTGGTAGCTCGCGAGGGTGACTCTTATAGTCTCATTGAATCCTTTATAGTCCACCTCCTGTTAGTAGGCCTAGCAGGACCTTGTTACTAGAGGAAACATACTCTGCTTGTGTTTTCTCTAGTAATATCTCTAGAATTGAACAATAGAAGACAAAGCTTACCGAAGTTAGAACTAGAAGACCTCTACGATCTCCTCTACGCTCCTATTATCTAGCCTTGATTGTGAAGTTGTGATAAGTTAGATTTGGTTATTCTCACACATGTTTCCTCGAGTTTGATATAAAACTGGGTACTCCCGGTGAAGTCCTACATCAGTATAATATCCGTACGCTTGCAGATTATTCTGTGTGCATTAATTTATACCAACATTGGTCTTTCTACCATTCAAGAGCTCAGAAGGTGTCTTCTCCATCATTGGGTGACAATCGAGTCAGTTGCTACAATAGCAAGCTGTGTTGATTGCTTTGGCCCAAAAAGATTGACTCACATTGTACTCACTAAGCATAGACCTTGCCATGTCAATAAGTGTTCTATTCTTTCTCTCAACAAGGCCATTTGATTGTGGAATGTACTTGGCCAAGAATTGATGTCTCATTCCAAATTGATCACACAACTCATCAATTCTAGTGTTCTTGAACTCACTACCATTGTCACTTCTAACTCTCATGATGGTTGTTTCAAATTAATTGTGTATGCCCTTGGCAAATGTTTTGAAAGTTGTAAATACATCACTCTTATCCACTAGAAAGAGTGCCTAAGTGTATCTAGTATAGTCATCCACTATCATAAAGCCATATTTGTTTCCACCGATGCTAGTGTTTTGTGTTGGCCCAAACAAATCCATGTGCAACAACTCAAATGCCTTGCTAGTACTCATTATGCACTTCTTAGGATGGGTATTTCCAACTTGTTTTCTGGCTTGACAAGATCTACAAAGTTTATCATTCTCAAATACCACATCTTTCAAGCCTCTAACTAGATCATGCTTAATCAATCTATTCAATTGTTTCATTCCAACATGACCAAGCCTTCTATGCCATAACCAACCCATGCTAAACTTAGTGAACAAGCAAGTTGACAATTGAGTTTCACTAGCATTGAAATCAATCAAGTATAGATTCTTATATCTAAAGCCTTTGAAGATCAAATTAGAGCCATCTACACTTATGATCTCTACATCATCTACTCCAAATATGCACTTGAATCCAAGATCACATAATTGAGCCATGGATAGCAAATTAAAGTTCAAGCTCTCAACTAGCAACACTTTGGAAATGCTCAAGTCATTGGATATTGCAATCTTACCAAGCCCCTTGACCTTGCCTTTGCCATTATCACCAAATGTAATACTATTATAACCATCATTGCCATCAGTGTTGATTGAGTTGAACATTCTAGTATCACTGGTCATGTGTTGAGTGTACCCACTATCAAGAACCCAATGCATTCCTCCGGTGTTATAATTGACCTACAAAAGAAGATCAATTCTTTTTGGGTACCCAAACTTGCTTGGGTCCTTAGGTACCCAACAAACTTAGCTTGCACCCCATGCACACCCTTGGTAAGCAAATAACAAGAATCCAACTTAACATAGGATACATTGGCATGTGATTGCTTGTTCTTGCATTGATGCTCTACATGTCCAACTTGCTTGCATCTATTGCAAAACCGATCATTGCCCTTCACAAAACTAGTCTTGTGAGTTGCAAAGGCCGTCTTGCCTTTCTTGGGAGTATAGCCCAATCCCTCTTTACTGAGAGAAAATCTTTGACTACCCAAGCACTTTAGCAAGCGGGCCTCACCACCATAGGCATTGCCTAAGGCGCGAGTGAGCTCATTGACCTCCTTCTTTAAGGTCTTATTCTCAACCATTAATGAGGCATCACAAGTGAAACCATCACTAGTAAATGAGGTGGAAGTAGAAGTGCTACAAGAATGGTTAGTGGGAGCAACAACAATAGGCTTGTAGAAGGATTCATCAATAATGTGACAAGTCAAGCCTATGTCACATGTTACAAGATGCTCCTTCTCATTTTGCTCAAGAAGAGTGGAATGAGCCTTTTCAAGCTTCTTGTGAGCTTTACCAAGCTTCTCATGGGCTTCCTCTAGCCTCTTATGAGATGCATTGAGCTCATCAAAGGTTTGCTTAAGGGCTTTTAGTTCCTTACACAAGTCTTTGCATTCCCTTATCTTAATGTCAAAATACGTCCGAGCATCTTCTAACATGTCAAAGAGCTCATCCTTGGATGGTTCATCCTTATCATCGCTCTCACTATCGCTTCCACTACACTCCTCATCGGATTGTACCTTAGTGGCCTTAGCCATGAAGTATGTCGATGGAGTGTCGAAGTGCGAAGGCTTCTCATTGATAGCAATGCTTGCAAGAGCCTTCTTCTTGCTTGACTTCTTGTCATCATCACTATCATCATCATCACTTGAAAAAGCATCACTATCCTAAGTGACCACATATGAACCTCCCTTCTTCTTCTTCTTAAAGGTCATATTGCTCTCTTTCTTCTCTTTCTTGTCCTTCTTATTGCTCTTCTTGTCATCATCATCATTATCACTTTGTAGGGACATTGAGCAGCAACATGATCCTTGCTACCACACTTGAAGCACCTCCTTTGGTCACCCTTGTTCTTGGATGATGACTTCTTTCTTCTAGCACGATAACCCTTCTTCATCATGAATTTGCCAAATTTCTTTACAAAGAGAGCCATCTTCTCATCATCTTCATCAAAGTTTTAGCACTCATCTTCACTTAATGTTTATTGCTTTGCCTTACCCTTCGAGGATGATGTGGCTTTGAATGCCACACTCTTCTTCTTCTCATCCTTCTTATCATCTTTCTTCTCCTTGTTCTTCTCTTCTTTCTCATCATCATCTTTATAAGTGTCATCGGTCATCACATCTCCCAAAACTTGGTTGGGTGTCATGGTGTCCAAACCACTCCTCACTACTATGGTGATTGTTGACGGTCATTAACATCAATTATAAACCATCAACATAACCTGCATTTATACTTAATTCCATCACCAAACATAGGTATAGGGGTCTTGTCACACCCAATTTTAAGGATAAAATTGAATGCACTAAACCCATGTGTGCCCAGGGACCAGTCACACAAATAAGTAGACAAATTACAAAAGTATCATCACGGTGTATCTTACATCACGATTAATACCATAACATAGTCTTACACAACACAACGGAAAATAAAAAGATAGCTCTCTCATGGAAGCTCCAACATAGGGACGATCAACTGGTTGACCACAAGCCTAAAAGTCCTCTAGAAACTCCTCATACTCATTGACATCTGTTACCCATCCGGGATTTTTATCCAAATATAGAAAGTAAACAAGCATAAGTACTTCCCGTACTTAACAAGATAACATGGGGTTATGAAAGCTCAAAAAGGGTGACTCTGGTTCACTGCGGTTAGCACTTTTAGTAAGTCAAGATTTTATCATCAACTATTATTAAGTTATGCTTAAGCCCTAATTAAACCTACATGATCAGATATCAAAATCAATTGTAACATATTATCATCGTAGAACATCATAAATGAACAACAATAAATAACCAGTTATTCTGTGAGTTTTTCGGGCCGCTCGTGACCGTGAGCACGGCTGTTAAAATAGTTTGTAACCCTCTGCAGAGGTTGTGCACATTCACCGTGAGTCATGATTCCCATACGCCTGGGTTAATTACTCCCATAACACTACCAAGGTGAGAGGGCGGGGTACACTATGAAGCCATTTCATAGGTTTCTCTAACAAGTTAGGGCCGCTAGGTTTCCTTGGCAGGTAGATGTAGGAACCCCCCTTTCCTTTGGCACAAATCCTTCGCGGCTATACACATAAGAATAGGGGCAGTCCTATACCCAACATGGCAAGCCCCTTTTGTGCCATAAAGGTAACCTCTAACAAGCTAGAAAAGGTCCTATTACTGAGCTAAAGTCAGAGCCATATGACCCTCATGGTTGCACTGTCAGTCCTAGCTTTTGCCGACAGATAAGTCCTTATGGAGGGCCAAGAGCATCATGATCGAAAGTCATTTGCTCCTTCGCCCTATAATTTAGTTGTTTAAAACAAATTTTACCTTTTCGTTCCATAGAACCATCATTCATTATGTAGATCATGTATAGTTACATTGAGCGCTAACAAACTACCCATATGCATATAACCCATAGGAGACAAGGAAACAAGATAATCAATCACTAGGATGTCCTTATGGGTATCAAAATTAGACACATGCAAATGAGTAATTAATAAATGGTGAATAGGACATCAAGGTAGATCCCATGCTATACTTGCCTTGGTTAGCAAACTCCTGCTGGTCCTGCTAGTCGTCAAAGAACTCTTGGTCTCCAACGTTCTCCTCACCGTCTGAACACGACCAACACGGCAACATACAACATTTTAGGAACATTCATGCAAAGCAAACAATCCTATAGTTAGAACAGTACACCAGCAGTATAGAAAACAAGTTAAAATGTTTATGAAAAGAATCTATGTCTCGCTACAATCACGTCAACGCGAAGTTCACGAAAATCAGAGCTAAAACACGAAAGTTATGACTTCAACAAGATTTCCTATAGCAAATTAATTAAGTAAACCTAACCATGAAATTTAAAAGTTGCAAACATGGTTAATAGTGGTATTAACACGTAGATTATGCAATTACAAAACTAACGCAATTTGAACGGGTCGATTCGGAGTTAAAACGACGATTTTATAAGCAAAACAATTCCAGTGGCATTTCTGTAATTAGTATGAACTATTTTTGGATTTAAATCAAATCTGTGATTTTTAAATCGGCCGAGGACTGCGGGTTCAAAATAACAAAACTTGGGGTGTCTTTAGCAAAAGGACCCGCGAAGGGGTATCGGCCACCCTGGGCCGTTGATCAAGCGATGGACGACAGAGAAAAGATGGGAGGGAGAGAGAAAAAGGTGACGGCCGGAACAGGACCATGGCACGGCGGCACAGCCATTGCCGGTGATGAGGAGCTCACCGGCGCACGCGGTTCAGGGGCTACGGGCCACGGTTCGATGAACCAAGGGCACCAGGGGAGAGAGGGGGTGCAGGCGACCTCGCCCAGGCTGAGAATGCGGCCGGAGGGCACGGCCAAGGCGGTGGTGGCCATGGCCGGCGATGCAAAGGTTCCCAGCGCACACGGCTAGGGCCCTAGAGGCCATGCAACTAGAAAATAATGGCACGGGGAGAAGGATGGGAGCAAGGGGGTCTCACCATGGAGAAAAACAAGGACGAAGATGGCTCGGGGACGGTGGACAGCGCGGAGGGGCGGACGGTGGACCTCGGCGTTCTTCGGTGCAGCGGTTGCGGCTTCCGTGTGCTCGGTGAGTGCGAAAATGGAGCTGGGGAGGCAGCAGGGAGGGCGGCGATGGGTCTGGACCCCCTTTATAGAGGCTGGGCATGGGGGAGGATGCTCCCACGACGTGAGTGGGCGTGGGCGACGGTTGCGGCCTTGACCGCGCGATGCGGGAGGTTGAAGACGGCGCCGACATGTGGGCCCAGGCCGTCAGCGGCACAGAGAAGGGGGAGGGCCCAGGAAGGAAACAGGAGGAGGGGAAGAAGGGGAAGGGGGCGAGCGGGCCGGCAGGGAGAGTTGGGCCAGTGGGCCAGAATGAGGAAGGGAGGGGAGAGAAATGAATTTCCTTTTTCTTTTTCCAAATCAAATTTTCCAAATTCATTTCCAATTTATTTTTTATTCCTTTTAGGTTTAAATCAAATCCACTCAACATATTAAATAAAATGCTGCAGCATGAGTGCATCAACATGTATCTATCCTTATGATTGATTTTAATTTCACAAAAAATATTTTTTTCCTATGTTTTAATGCACACATAATTGCATAAATAAATCAAATTTACTATTTTAAAAGAATGCAAATTTTAGGGTGTTACAATTCTACCCCCCTTAAGATGAATCTCATTCTCGAGATTTGGATGATTGCTTACTCAAACAGTTGGGGATAAGACTTTCGCAAATCCTCTTCTCTTTCCCAAGTAGCCTCATCCTCTGTATATCGATTCCACTGAACCTTGCACATTTTTATAACTCGGCTCCTTGTAACTCTTTCTGCCATCTATAAGATCTTTATCGGGTACTCTTCATATGTGAGATCTTCCTTAACAGCAAGTTCTTCTAAAGGAATCTGCTCTTCTGGTACTCGCAAACACTTCTTTAATTGAGAAACATGAAACACATCATGCACACCTGACAAACTCTTAGGCAGTTCCAACTGATAGGCTACTTCTCCACGTCTCTCTAGGATCCTAAAAGGTCTAATATACCTCGGTGCCAACTTTCCCTTCATATTGAATCTTTTCACACTTCTCATTGGTGACACCTTCAAGTACACATAATCCCCAACTTCGAAGGTCAGCTCTCTTCTACGAGTATCAACGTAACTCTTCTGTCGGGACTGAGCCACTCTCAAGTTGTCTCTAATCATTCTCACTTGTTCTTCTGCATCTCTAAGGACATCAGGTCCAAACACTTGAGTTTCACCAGTCTGATTCTAAAACAAAGGCGTTCTACATTTATGCCCATACAACGCCTCAAAAGGTGCCATCTTGAGACTCTTCTGGTAACTGTTGTTGTATGAGAACTTAGCATATGGCAGACTCTTATCCCAGCTTGTACCATATTGCAGTGCACAAGCTCTCAACATATCTTCCAAAATCTGGTTGATTCTTTCAGTCTATCCATCAGTTTGTTGGTGGTAAGCAGAACTAAAATTCAACTTTGTCCCCAAAGATCTATGTACTTTCTGCCAGAATTGCGACGTAACTGAGTGCCTCTATCAGACACAATTTTCTTGGGAACACCATGTAAGCACACTATCCTTTCCATGTACAACTCTGCTAGCCTTGCACCTGTATAGGTAGTCTTGACTAGTAGAAAGTGAGCAACCTTGGTGAGTCGATCCACTATTACCCATATTGAATCATAACCTCTTTGAGTACGGGGCAAACCTACGATAAAATCCATACCAACTTCTTCCCATTTCCATTCAGGAATCTTCATTGGTTATAGTAACCCTACATGTCTTTGATGCTTAGCTTTCACTCTTTGACAAGTGTCACACAAAGCCACATACTCTGCCACATCTCTCTTCAAACCATACCACCAATACTTTTCTTTAAGATCCAAATACATCTTGGTACTTCTGGGATGTATAGAATAAGCAGACTCATGTGCCTCTTGTAGAACTGCATCATGGATAGCCTTCACATCAGGTACACATATCCTTTTCCCGAACCAAAGAGTACCATTCTCATCCATCCTAAATCCTGGTGCCTTTCCAAGCACTATATTCTCCACTATCTCCTTAAGTTTTTAATCCTCCAGTTGACCTTTGCGTATTTCTTGCTCTAGAGTGTGGCAGAACCGCCTAATCTAATACCTCACAGGAGCGCTTGTCTTCCATTAGACACTAAGCACTCAAGGGAGAACACCAAATTATGCAGTTCCGTCGGGCGCACCCCAGGGGAGAACCCGAAAATTCACATTCTTACCATCAGGATCACAAATGAGAGAATAAAGCTTACATCATTTAACCATTTCTTACATCACTTTTAATACAACATCAGAGTATAACATTTATTATTGTAACAATGGAATGAAATCATATTATCAGAGTTATGAACAATTTTAATTGAACAGCGGAATATAAACATGTGATCAGAATTACAGCGAAAATAAATATCTATTCATGACATGCTGAAACATTGATATGTAAACTATGACAACCGATTATAAAACTTCCCTTTATAAAACATTTTGTGAGAGTTATAAATAAAGACTATGATCGCCGCGTAAAGGAATCCTCGCTGAGCCCACCAGGAGGTATCCACACACAAGGGTCAGCTCTAGCATCCACCTGTCACCTGCAACAGGGGGAATAAAACCCTGAGTACTCAATTGTACTCAGCAAGACTTACCTGACAGGAAGAAAGAAAAAGACTCCAAGGATATGCAAGGCTATCTGGCTTGTGGGTTCATGGCATTTGCGGGAAGCATTACTAAGCGTGCGTCCTTATATTCGATTTTTTATTAATAGCCGCATTGGTTCATTAACTAACCATTCTATATAAGCACCTGTACTACTTTCAAGAAGGTGATAAGCAATCATATTTCCTTTGTCTATCTTCCATCCTTCATCTTTCAATTCTTACTATGATGCTAAACCATAGACAAGCCGTACCGGATTTCCCGGTGATTCACGAATCAATGCCTCCAGCTGGGTACCCTGAAAACACATGCCCCGCTTGTACCCCAGGCATAAGCAGGACCAACCCATCACTCTCCTATATCGGGTGTCTAGGTCCCCGTCTAAACTAGGACTCCAAGCCCTCGTCCCTAAGTCCTGGACTCAGTGCGGTGGAAGGACCTCCTCCACCAAAATAAAACCCTAGCAGTCGGTCTGGAAAGAGCCGGATCCGCGACAAGAGAGCAACAAGTCTTCCAAGCGCCCATACACAAGTATGTGGTCAGGATAATAAGTTTGTGACCTACCTAGAGCCTTATGCAACGATCGGTCCTTAACCGACCAGACAGGGAAAACAATGTAACCAAGCCATGCCCCGCATCCACGGCGACACAACCTCTTACACCCACCAATACCCAAACCATATCCTTGCCCGATCATCATTTTCCTTTCCACCATTTATATTTTCCAAGTGATAATAGTCAAATAATATATTTCCTATCTCTCGTGAGTGATAGGCAATCACTCGACTTCTACCAGAGTCATGTAGCATAGCATTTTAGGCCCTCTTTGGCAGGGCTCCGGCGGGCTTTGGCTCCTGCACTATAGGCGGGTGTCGGCCGCCCAGCGGCCGACAGGTGCCTACAGGAGCCGGAGTCGCAGAGCCAAAAAAATGAGCTTCTCCGGCTCCGGTGGTGTCAGTGAGAGAGGAAAGGAGGAGAGAGAAAAATGGTTCCGATGAACAGTAACCGGGTGTCGGCCGCTCAGCGGCCGATAGGCCGGAGCCGGAGCCGCCGGAGCCCTGCCAAAGAGGGACTTACACGATCCTGTCATACTAGTAAGACTCATAGGATAAAGATATATATATATATATATATATATATATATATATATGCAAGTGGGTTTCATTCAACTCCTTAAAACTTAATGCACAATTATAATTTAAACTGCATAAAGTAGGGGTTATGCACCGGGGCTTGCCTGGGTAAAATATAACCAAAAGTTAGTATTTTGCATCTTAAGATTATCCACCATCAACTGAATAGAAATCCCATTGCATCATCTCCTGGAGAGAATTCCATTACGCCATCTTCGGATTCCCAATCATCCTTCAATCGATCCATTGATCCATCATCGTACCTATAAGATATGCAATGCAAAGACATAATTAACCGACTGCAACCGTGACTCGAAAAATACGATTTATGTCTCTCAAGTTAACGAGCTAGTTCTGACGACGACCATACTTAGGCTACGTATCCACGTTGTCGAATAAGGAGTTATTTCCCAACAATTATTTTAGTTACACAAACCTAAGTTGTTTCTTTATCCAATTCTATCAATTTAATCTTTATTCGGAATAGGACATCATTAACTACTCTAGTAAACTAATTATTCTGAAGCTACAAAAATTACAGTAAGTACCTAATATTGCTAGGAGCCTACTGTACAAATTTTGATTAAATAATATTACCAATTTATCATGGAAATTCCTACAAGTTTATATTTTACAATATCAAGTACCTTAAATTACTTATATAGCTTCCAAGAATATTATCACACTATATGAACAAACTATACTAACAGGGAGGT
Source organism: Miscanthus floridulus (assembly GCF_019320115.1). Classification (NCBI taxonomy): domain Eukaryota; kingdom Viridiplantae; phylum Streptophyta; class Magnoliopsida; order Poales; family Poaceae; genus Miscanthus; species Miscanthus floridulus. The sequence goes on along the minus strand of NC_089593.1, from coordinate 26,785,368 downwards.
CATGATTTTAGGAGACTAGCAAAACTGGTTTGGCATTTTTATGCTTTTTCTACACTTTATTTTCAATTTTTGAAGAGCACTAATTTAACAAAACAAAACAACTTAACAGGAAAGGACCTGGGCGCCCAAGCTTGGCCTGCAGGCGCGCGCGTGGCCCAACATGGCGCGGCGGCCCAGCAGCTACGCGCGCAGCCCATGACCGGCCCAGCGGGCAAGCAGTGGCCCAGGCAGGGCGCAGCGCGAGCGACCCAGTCGCGTGGCACCAGACGGCCTAGGTCCCGCGGATGCAGGCGGCCCAGCATCACATGGCCGAATCGGATGGGGCGCACGGCCGATGGCCTGGGCCATGGCCCGCGGCGCAGTGAGCCTAGGCACAGTGCGCGAACGGCCCACTAGCTAGCCCACGCGGCCATGGCAGGCCAACCCAGTGTGGATAGGGCGCATCACCTTCTTCTACCCATTTCACGAGCAGAGCAGAGGAATGAGCGTCGAGCCTCACCGATGATCGGCTCGGCAGGGAAGGACGCCATGGTGATGATGGAACGACCGGCTCCAGCGCGGGTCTTGCGCGCTCACGCTCACACGGTGGCAGCCAAAGTGGCCACGGCGGGCGCGACGGTGGCGGGAGAGCAGCCTGGTCTACAGCGAGGCATGGGCGCCCATGCCCCAGTGCTCGTACGCCATGGACGGCTACTAAAGCTCATGGGGAGCTCGGCTCTGGTAGAGAGAGGGAGAGCCGTGGGTTGGGGAAGACAAAGGGTGGTGAGGGGATTCGATTTCTACGCTTCAAGGCATGAGTGAGGGAGGAAAAAGGGAAGGGGCATTGAGGGCCACGGGAGCCGCCATTGATGACCACTGGAGCTTGGGAGTGGCTCGACATAGGCAAGGAGAGGAAGAGGCACGGCTTGGAGAAGGCGGAGGAGGGTTTGAAGGTGCTCATCGCCAAACCAACCAAGCAGCAACAGCTGAACGTGGGAGAGGAAATGGAGGGCACCGGCGCTGGAGGCTCTGGCGACCGCGGACCGGACACAGCGAGGACAGGGGGCGCGGGCGTCCAGATGCGGCATGTCAGCCCGGCACGCAGCTGCGGGCAGCGAGGTGGAGACATGCATGGACCGGGTGGGCTACGACGGGGTGGCCGCTGCGGTGGTGCGGTGCACCTACGTGGGGAAAACCGATGACAGTGGGGCGCGGACAGGAACCGAGGAGGGAAAAAACAACATGCTGCTCAGTTGGTAAGGATAGCTCCGGCTGCTGGCCTGGTGGAAGAAAAAGGAAAATAGAGTCGAGGCAGCCGAGGCAGTCAGAGACACTGATTGCCCTGCCGGAAAAGACGCGATAGAGCAGGCACATACAAACAAGGCAGGTCACAGACAAGCGAGGACATACGGAGACAAGCCGCAGCAGGTGGGCACAAGCTGAGCCAGGCAAGTCAAGCAAGCTCAGAGACATTTATGACTCCGTAGAGTGAAACGATGGAACAAGCAGTGAGAGAGGGAAAGCAAACAAATAAGTATACGGCAGCAGCAGCCCGGCCCACCTTCATTATGGTGATCATCAGAGAAAGGACGCGATGGAGAGGGAGCGGTGGCACGACGACGGAAGTCAACGATGCGGCGCGACACTAATAAACCATAGTTGATTGATTTTGAACAAGGGGGAACGCACTCTGACGACAAGCGACGGAGCAAGGCAGGGAGACGTCCCGTCATCGCTGTGGAGCCGTTCGCTCGCAAGTCAATAACTAAACCCAAGGCCCTTCAACTGAGCGGGCTTTTCAAAATAAACACATGAGCATGTACATATATATATATATATCATTCAATGTATTAATGGATTTTATTTTATTTATAAAAGTCGCTTTTCATGCTTAATCTAACAGAACATACCGTTCGCTGGCATCGTCGTTCGACATTCCTAAATATTTCTATGCACTGCGTAATTTAACTTGGGCGCTGATTCGAGTCTACAAAAATTAAGTCACATAGGATTCGCTTATTGCATCAAGTACATTTTAAATAAAAAATTCTGAGAAACCCGTTTCGAAAATTTTCTTAGGCCTAAATCACGGTGCTAAATGAGCTCGTAACACCAGGGGTGTTACACAGAGTAGGCTCTATCACCAATTCCATTGCATTAGTGACAAAGCTCAAGTTGAGATACTCCATTTCAGCACACAACTCTGCTGGCATAAATGTCATCCGAAGCCCATTGGCATAACTCTTCCTGCTAAGTGCATCAGCTACGACATTTGCTTTTCCTGGATGATAATGCACTTCCAAATCATAGTCTTTGATCAATTCTAACCAATGATGTTGTCTCAGATTCAGATCTGACTGGGTAAAGATATACTTCAAACTCTTGTGATCTGTATAGATATCACTCTTATGCCCAATTAGACAATGTCTCCAGATTTTCAAAGCATGAACCACAGCTACCAATTCCAAGTCATGAGTAGGGTAGTTCAACTCATGCTTCTGCAATTGTCTAGATGCATATGCCACCACTCTTCCTTCTTGCATAAGCACACATCCAAGGCCCAAATGAGATGCATCACAGTATATAGAGAAGTTCTTGCTTAAATCGGGCAAAATCAATACTGGAGCTATAGTCAATCTCTTCTTTAGCTCGTCAAAGTTTGCCTGGCATTTATTAGACCATACAAATTTAGCATTCTTTTCCAATAGAGCTGTCATAGGCTTAGCAAGCTTGGAAAAACCTTCAATGAACCTCCTGTAGTATCCAGCCAATCCCAAAAAACTACGAATCTCACTTACATTGGTTGGTGGTTTCCAATTCAATACATCTTGCACTTTGCCTGGATCCATTGCTATTCCACCATTGGAGACAACATGACCCAGAAAAGAGACCTCCTTCAACCAAAACTCACACTTGCTCCGCTTAGTGTACAACTTATGTTCTCTAAGCTTTTGCAAGACCAACCTTATATGTTCAGCATGTTCTTCTTGAGTCTTGGAGAATATCAGTATGTCATCAATGAATACCACCACAAATTTATCAAGAAACTCCATGAACACCTTATTCATCAGATACATAAAGTATGCAAGTGCATTGGTCAATCCAAAAGACATAACGGTATACTCATACAAACCATACCGTGTAGTGAATGTTGTCTTGGGTATGTCCGAGTTTCGAATCTTTAGCTGATGATAACCTGAGCGGAGATCAATCTTGGAGAACACATAGGCTCCTCTCAACTGATCAAACAAATCATCAATCCTAGGCAAAGGGTATTTATTCTTGATAGTAACCTCACTAAGTGAACGGTAATCCACACACATCCGTTGGCTACCATCCTTCTTATCCACAAAGATCACAGGTGCCCCCCTTGGGGAAGAACTAGGGCGTATGAAACCTTTTTCTTGCAACTCTTTTAGTTGTTTCTTAAGCTCTTCTAATTCATTGACCCCCATTCTATATGGACGTTTAGCTATTGGTGCAGTTCTAGGTAATAATACAATAATGAATTCAATGTCATGGTCAGGTGGCATACCTGGCAAGTCATCGGGGAAAACATCCGGGAACTCCTCCACCACGCGATCTTGTTTATTGGCATCACCATCCAACTGGTTCACAGTGGTTGTTGGCTGAGCTTGCACTACCACTTCTACACAGATTTTATCTCCATTGGGTGATGTCACAACAACCGATCTCTCCTAACACTGAATCACTGCCCGGTGTTGTTTCATCCAATCCATTCCCAGAATAAGATCAATTCCCGCTGTTCTCAACACAATAGGTTTCACTTTGAAGTCTACCCCCTTAAGGAAATACTAGCTGAGGGACTCCAATAAGAAGCTGGCATACTACCTCCCAGTGAATTTACTAGTATGGGGTTTTTCATGGCACATAAAGGTATGCTATGCATTCTAACAAAAGCTTAGGAAATAAATGAATGCGAAGCACCTAAATCAAAAAGTACTATAGCAGAGATAGAGTCTGAACATACCCAACATGACCCCAGGCGTCTTCTGAGCTGCATCAGATGACACATAGTTGACTTTTGCAGTGTGAGGTGGTCGGGCATTGAACTTCGGATTGCCATTCTGGTTCTGTGGAGCTTGCTGGTTCTGCTTCTTTGGACACTGATGAGCATAGTGACCTACTTCTCCATAGCGGTAGCATGCGTTGGGGTTATTGGGTGCACCACTCTTCATAGGAGCATTGTTGGGCATTCCCTGGTGTGATGTCAGACTGCTGGTCTGTTGCTGGGGACGCTGGTTACCAAACTGTTGTGGGTATTGAGGGCGTTGCTGGAACTGGTTACGCTGAGGATACTGACCATGGTTTCCCTTGTTAGATGGTCCTTGATTCCTCTGCTAAAAACCCTGCTGGGGATAGGCACGCGGGCGGGTATTGCTTCTACAAGCTTGCCCTTGAAGCCTCCTCTTCTTGGCTTCCATCTCTTTGCGCTTATCGTCAATCACAATAGCGCGGTTCACCAAGGACTAAAAGTTAGGGTATGTGTTGGACATAAGCTGGAGCTGCAGGCCATCATAAAGTCCCTTGAGGAAGCGGCGTTGCTTCTCCTTATCCTCAGCTACATCATTTGGGGCATAACGTGATAGTTGAGCAAACTTGTCATGATACTCCGCCACAGACATGGATCCTTGCTTAAGGGACCTGAATTCCTCCTGCTTCAACTCCACTAGTCCATCGGGGATATGATATGACCAGAAATTGTCCTTGAATTCCCACCAGGTGATAGCAGGAGCATCGTTGGGGCATCCATACTAGAAAGAATCCCACCAATCCTGAGTTGCTCCCTGGAGTTGACCAGAAGCATACAACACCTTCTCAAGATCATTGCATTGTGCTATGTTAAGTTGCTTTTCCACAGCACGCAACCAATCGTCTGCCTCCAAGGGATCTGAGGCGTGGGTGAACACCAGAGGGTGACTCTTCATGAATTCTCCACGCTTGTCTCTGACCTGAACAGGCGGTGGTCCTCTTGCAGGTTGTTATCCAAGCGTTGCATCATGGCTTGCATCAATTGCGCTTGCATTGCCATCAATTGCTCCATAGTCACTGGTGGCGGTGGTGGTGGATTCATGGGAGCACCATGACCACGACCACGGCCTCTGCCTCTTTCTCCTCTTGCGGCCATCTGTTTTCTAAACAAATGCGCAATATTTTAGAGATTTCTAAATTATAGAGAACTTATAAAAGATAAGGAACAACGCTGAGAATCTTCTGGACAAGACTCAATTACATCAGTTCAGTAAATCTGTCATAACTGGAGTTTCAGAGACCCAACAGAGGCGTACCAAGAATGGTTAGAAAGCTTAGGAGGTTATCTACAACTTTTATTTAGGACACTTTTACAGATTCTGATATATACATGGTCAAAAACAGAACTAAACCGAATCTATTCTGGGTTCCAGTCTGCGCAGAAACATCAACTTGTGACAGCTAGATCTCACAAACCTGAACAGCTATCGATGTGATTCTAGAGACATTTGAAAGATACAGAAGTCTAGATATCTCCACAAAAATTTCAGAATTTTTGGCAGCCCAGATCTAGAGATACAAGATAAAGAACACAGGCTGCTCCAGAAAACAGCACAGCAGATATATGATAAAGCAACCCATCTGCATTAAGACCATGATTTAAACTTAAGGTTCAAACCTATGAAATTTGTGGACATGCCCACAACCTCCAGCAATCAAACAAACTCCAAATCATCCAAGTTCACAATTTAAAACATCTAATCACTAAAGTTCACAAGACAAGACAAGACTAGACATGACACACGAACTAACAACGTCGTAGCTTTAAACAAGGCGCCTAACACCTATGGGGCGGTGTCAATCATGGTGAACAACCGGGGCTTCTTCTTGTAGATCGGTGGCAGCCCAAGTTGAGCACGCAGTTCGTCAACTTGCTTCTGGAGATGCCTCCCGGCCCTCTGCGATGCACGTAGCTCTCCCTTGACTTCTTCATCTACCCCCTGCATGGCATGGACATGTTGCACTATTGCTTCCAGAGTTGGATCACTTTCTGGTGGTGCCAGAATCTGCCAATTACCCTCATGATCATTGCGAGGGAGGAACCTAAAATGATCCTCCTTCATGGCCTCAAAACGACGACCATGGTAGTAGATGTAAGCGTCCTGCGCTGCATCTTCCATGCCATCCAATGCATAAGCCCATCTAGCAGTGGCACTGTGGACAGTCTCCACCTCATGTGCATTCTTTATGTCATTCCAGGTGGTGACAACCAGCTCTACTTTCCAAAAAGTTGCCTCCAAAGGGTGCTGGTACTCTACACAGTGATAGTTGATGGAGGCATGTAGGTCAGTGTAGTAGTCATCTAGCACCTGGGTAAGGAGGGTGTGGTAGTAGGCCGTCTCCGGGGCTTGCTTGAAGTAGTATTTGCATGTCCAGCCCATCTCCTCATCCACCACAAGGATAGCTGGGGGTGGCACAGGCGTAGGTGAAGTAGCTGATGACTCCGTCGGGGTAGCTGCAACGGCATAGACAGGTGCAACAGCTAGAGTAGGAGCAAGTGCTGGTGCAAGAGTTGGGGTAGCCATCCACTCCTCATCATCGGAGATGACCACAATCTCCTTCTCCACCTGTGGAGCACGGGGGGGGGGGGGGGGGGGGTGAACATGGCACGGTAGCCTGCAGTGCTGAGGCGGGGGTCTTCGGGTTACGAGGCATCTATAGATTTAGAGTAACATAGAATTAGAATCAATAATTTTATATAATAGATTAAGGTATGAAAAGCATAAATATTTTAATAAAATAACAAGAATGAAACAGTAAGCATGAAACCAGTGGAGCAAAGATGCTAAAACAACCATCTCTAACTAGGCTTGCGTCCTACAGTCAACACGGCTCTGATACCAATTTGTCACACCCAATTTTAAGGATAAAATTGAATGCACTAAACCCATGTGTGCCTAGGGATCAGTCACACACATAAGTAGACGAATTACAAAAGTATCATCACGGTGTATCTTACATCACGATTAATACCATAACATAGTCTTACACAACACAGCGGAAAATAAAAAGATAGACCTCTCGTGGAAGCTTCATGTGACTAAAGTTTTAAACACTTTGGAACCTTCACAGCGGAAAATAACATAGTCTCTCTTTTTGATAATTACCTTGGAAGTATGGGCTATCTTTATTTCTTTTTCAACACTTTGGAACCTTCATGTGTTCCATTTTTTCCTTCTATTTTGAGACCTTCATGTGTTTCTCTTTTTTTAGCATAGCCCATACTTCTTTTTGGCATATGAAAATTTTGGAGAGAAAGACTCATGATAAATGAGTGGAGTATTTATTTTGGCATATGAAAATTTCGGAGAGAAAGACTCAATGTCAATGCAAGTAGCATATGACTAAAGTTTTAAACTTGAATTATGTCATATGGCCGTGGTAGGAATTCATAATCATCGAGGAACTTTTGTTTTTAACATTTTAAAATGAAAAAATTCCGGATATCAAGTTTCTCTTAGAACAAAGTCATAGTAAATTATATTTACCATATCATAACTTGCAGCAACTTAGAAAAAGGATCATGCTTTTGCAACCCACAAGTTTCAAGTTTTAGGATGAGACATTTTTAGCCAACAAACTTAAATCTTGGGGAATACTAAGTTACGGCCTAAGCATAGATGAATTATAGGCAGAGCAACTATTCATCATTTCAACATAAGAGAAACTGAACATTCTTAAACACATATATGAGTGGAATAAATATTTTTGGTTGTTTTTATCATTTTTTTGAGATTTTCAATTTTTAGATTTTTTAAATGCTAATAATTAAATAAATGCAGAAAATAAATCCAAAAATTAAGAAGATACAAGGTACCTCTGCAGGGGTCCTCTCCCAAGCTAGCTCGAGGCCTATGGTGTGTGATATGTTGTTTGGTGAAGACTCTGAGGTAGATTATTTCCTTTTTATTTAGTATAACAACCAATGTCCATACTTAGTAGTTTTGGTACAATGATCAAGCTAGCTACTATGTTTCATTTGATCAAGGTAGACTGATTAACCTAAGCACCATTCTTAATTTTAAAAAGCTTATGATAGTATGATCGCATGCTAACCATACTCCAAACCAAAACATGCCTTGTGTAAACACGGTAGAATAGTTACACTTTATTTGGTGGAGGTTCTAAGAAGTAAACTTAGAAATTTTAAACTTTTTATTGATTTTAGCCTAATTACTGTATAGACTAAGCTTTAATACCTTTTATCGTTAATAAGGGATAACTACCGATTTACCTTCAGCAAGGACTCACCTTTTAAGGTCCAATGAGTAGAAGCCTTCTCCGTTCATTTGCTTGTTGATGAAGTGCCCGATCCTGGAGAAGTGGATGCGGACGACTGCTCCTTCTTCGGTCTCCACACCATTTTGTTTATTCTTGGTGGTGTGGTGGTGGACTTCGGAGCTTCTTCCTTTGGTTTCCACACCGGTTTGTTCTTCTTTGGTGGTATGGAAACTACTTTTGGCTTTCCTTCCTTTATGATTTGTTTGATTTTCTTCTGCTTCGGTCTCTTTTTTATTTCTTTTTCTTTCTTGATGAGGTTGTCCACCAATTGGGGCTGGATGTGCACCTCTTTAATGCCTTGTTGATTTGGCCCATACTTAATGTGAATCATGGAGCATTGCTCCTGCTAGGCCGGAAGGTGAACTTCTCTTCATTACCATCGATATTGAAGCAGATTTCTCTAGCCCCAACATCAATCTGAGCTCATGTTGTGCTCAAGAACGGTCACCCAAGGATAAGGGATGATTCTTTTATGACTGCCATGTCAAGCACCACAAAGTCGATAGGGATGAAGCAACCCCAGAGTTTTACTAGAATATCTTCGGCTCTCCCTGTCGGGTAGCGGACCATTGAATCAGCTAGCTGGAGCATCATTGGTGTTGGCATAAGATGCGTGAGCTTTAGCTTATCGAAGACGGCCTTGGGCATAACACTTACGCTAGCCCCAAGGTCGCATAGGGCGTGGTCAAAATGCTAGATCCCGATGGAGCATGAGAATATGGGGCACCTAGGATCTTTCTTCTTCTCAGGAAAGTCGAGTATAGCAGTGCTACACTCTTCCGTCAACTTGACGACCTCTGTGGATGGTAGTGGTCGCTTGTTGTTGATGATGTCCTTGATGTACTTAGCATAGGAAGGTACATGCAAGACGTCCACATGTATCTTCTCGATCATCTCAACAAAACGAACAAATTGCTCATCCATGGCATACTTACGGCTCCTTGTGGGAAATGGCAGGTAGTTGGTGTCAATGAAGTCTTTTGGTGCCTGTCGATGTTTGACCACCGATAGCCTGCCACGGGGATACCCGGGGCAGTTTGTTCGGGCTTCAGTGTATGCAGAACTCGACGGTAAACGCAAGAGACAGTTGATTTATCCTGGTTCGGACCCTCGATCTTTGATCGAGTAATAGCCCTACGTCCAGTCGGCGTTAGCCTTTGTGTTGAATTGATTGTCAAGTATTGTGTCGTACAATTGTTCTCTTCACTCCTGATTCAAGGAGCCCTCCCCTCCTTTATATAGTCAGGAGGCCAGAGTCCTAGTTGGTTTACAGTGAGAGTTCCTAGTAGGATTACAGGATAATACTACTACTAAGATTTCAGGGGAAGAATCCTAGTCAGGCTAGTTCTTCTCCCTTCCTTGCGGGGTACCCCATGGGTCCCACACCGACAAGCCCCTGAGCACTTCATGGTTGAGTTCTGGAAGCCTTGTCTTATTTCTTCAAGTCTTGTCGAGCAGGAACAAGTGTCGTCCGGGTGCTTTCTTGAGCAAAACCATGTAGCGCTTCGTGAGATCTTCGCGTGGTGTGTACCTTTTTGAAGAAAAAAGTACCCCCATTTGGATGTAGCCCCCGAGCCTCTTGCTGTTTGGCACAAGGAGCTTGAGGGTCTTTTCTTGAAATCTTCCTGATTCAACGTTGAAAGGTTCCCCGGCTTCCTTGTTGAAAAGAGCCCTGATTTAGCTGTGTTCGGGTTCTTTTTGTCAGAAAGAGTTCGGATATAGCTATGTCTGGGTTCTTTTTATCTTGTGGCCTTGAAGTCGTCTGTCTTGAAGAAGTGTTCTGAGTGACGTGTGCTTTTTGGAAAAAAGTGCACTCACTAAGTGTAGCCCCCGAGCCGCTTGCTATTTGGAACAAAAAGTTGGAGGGTCTTGAATCTGAGTTCTTCGATAGAACTGTATACCTCTCCTTTTGCGGCCCCCGAGCATATATCCAAGTTGTTTTGTTCAGGAAGAACTCGGATGCAGAGTCTTGGTGTATTCTTTGGTAGTCTACTATTGTCAGATGTAGTTGTATGGTGGTGGTTGAGTGTAAATGCCTTTTGTTCACGGGTTGTACTGTGTTGGTATATTCTTCCGAATATGCTCGTCTTCGAGTACTGTTCCCTCTCGCCTGAGTCTTCCATTATTGAGTCCTGTCTTTTCATTGTGTCCTTTATTAGGCTTATTTCATTGGTACTCCTAGTCCATGTGCACCGCTCCTTTGATCTATAAATACCCTCCTGGAGTGCTTGTTTTCATCCATTGAACATTCCGTTGAAATCTTCGTGGTCATGAACATGGTAGTTTGTGAAGTAGAGCAGCCCCCGGGCATGTTTTGTAGTTCCTGTGTGTCTTGTCGTAGCTAGAGGAAGTCTTGTGATAGGGATTAGAGGTAGGCTAATCCCGCAGCAGTATTGTACCAGGATGTACGTGGCGGTAGTTGGAGGAAGTCTTGTGATGTGGGCTTCGTTCCTTCATCTGGCAGTTCTGGGTTGATCCTCGTCGCCTGTCCTGAGACTATTCGACGCAGATCAACACCATATCCAGCATCACATCGGTCTTGGGTAGACAGATGCCTGCCGGCCTTCTCTGCTCCATTTGTCCTACCGTGCTGCTGATTTCCACCTTGGATGCACTGCGTCCATCCTTTGAAGAAAATAGTGTAGCTGATGGCGGTTTGTCCTTCCGAGTAGCAATTTGGGACACATAGTCGTTCTAGAGCCTAGCCATGTCCGTGTTCCTCCTTGCTACTTTGCTTTTCGTGGTACCGAGTTCGTTGGGTCTTGTAAGATTTGTAATCTTCTATTTTTGAAGTCGCTTGTAATGGAACGAATCTTGTCTTCTGAGTTGTCCTTTATTTTTCTGCTGTGATCCCTGTCGTTCATGAGATTACTGAGTTCTTTCCATAATAACCGAGTTCTTATGTTCCTTGTGAGGTAGCCCTTCTTTTCTTCATGGTTGATGGGTTGTTTTTTGCAGTAATCTAATAACTCTGCCGTAGTGCTGGATGGATAAGTCTGAAATCTGCCCGTTGAATTGTACCATTGTGTGGATTTGTGCCCTCCGTCATTTTAGCTATGTCAGTAAATGGACTGTTGCGTTCTCACATGGTGTTTTCATGGGCCTGGTGGGCCGTTTTTATCGCTGTAAAATCTATTTAAAGACCCTTCATCTTCTCTTCCTTTACTGCCCTTCTCTTGCCTTGAAACCCTAGCTCTCAGACATCCATCGTCGCCATTGCCGCCGCTGTCTTAGCGCCGCCGTCCAAGCTTTCTCTTCCAGTAGTTGTTTTTTTGCCTCCGTTAGTACATGGGTAAGAAGAAGGCTATGAGCAAGTCCCAGTCAACCTTCGTGGACGTGGAATCATCACTCTCCATGATTGAGAATCAGGAGTTCATGGCCATGAGGGCTACCCAGAAGTCTTGGCCGGCTCCGACAACAACCGAAGAGCAGCTTCGTGAGCTTGTCAGCGATGGCTTGATCCAGAGCAAGGACTTTGCTGAATGGAGAGCTCCAGGCGAGCATCGAGTCCCTGCTCCCGGTCCTGGTGAGATCATCCTCTTTGTCTCCTTTGTCCGTGCTGGACTCTGCCTTCCTCCATCGGTTCCTTAATTATTTTGGGTTACTTTGAACCATCTTACCCCCAATGTTGTCCTCCATCTTTCTGTCTTTGTTCATCTTTGCGAAACCTTTCTTGGAATTCCTCCTTCTCTTTCCCTCTTCCGTTTCTTCTTTTGTCTGAAACCACAACCCCGCCGTGATGACACTTCTGTTCTTGGTGGGTGTGGGATTCAGTTCCATCAGGGTCTCAAAATTAAATTCTTTGATTATGACTTAGTTGACTCTATGAAGGATTGGCGTTCTGAGTGGTTTTATTCTGCCAACATGATTCCTCCTCTTTCCGTTCATTCTTCTTCTGGTCCCACGGTTAACGATTGATGGGAAAAGAAACTTCTTGACTGATTATGAGCACCAGGCGATCAAGCCGCTTGTTGAGAGGATAAATACTCTAAAACAGCAAGGTTTGATCGGCCTTGGTATTATTTCTAGTTTTCTTCGCCGTCGAGTCCAACCTCTTAAGGAGCGAGAAAACTTTGGTTTTGAGTACTCTGGGGCAGAGGATCCTTCTCGTATGGTCCCTGCCCTTGAGTTGACCGACGAGGAGGTGCTCGAGTGTCTTCGGAAGATGCTGAAAGGGGTGAACGTTGTTCCTTATGCTGTCGTTGAGTATTGCGCTAAGAACCCTCCTCCTGCTGTGAGTTGTTTTTCTTTATTCGAGTACTTTTTGAATTTCCTTTGTGGTCTCCACCTTTGTTTAATCTTTCTCATCTGGTTGTTTTACTCTTCTTTGAAGAAATTGGGGCGCAACTTTGTTGACCCGATACCTCTTGATGTCCTCCCTACCGTGGTGAATACTGGGGAGAACCTTGCTAGGGCTTCTGTAACCAGTAAGTTCCCAATGACCATAGTGTTTCTCAGGGTTTCTTCCAGATTTGTTGATGTATATGAAGAATATGTTCCTCGTCCAGTCCCTCGAGGTCCTCGTAGTGTCTCAAAGAGGGGGGCAAACAGATGGTTCTTCATCTGGTCTGCCTACTTCCAAGAAGTCTCGCAAGCCAAGTACTCGTCTAGGTACTCCAATTGTAGCTAGCATGCTCTTAGGTGAGCATATTAATACTCTATGTCCCTTTGTTTTCTTGTTTTTATCTTGAACCGAGTACTTTTGTTCTTTTTTCAGCGGGTGCCCTGGTGGCCTTGGTCGAGACCAGGGAGGAAGAGGATGATGAAGTACCCCTTATCATGCGGCGGTGAGTTGTTTTCATTTTCTCCCGCCGTTGAAATCCTCCTCTTTGTCTTGACTTTTAGTCTTGATCTTTTTGTAGTAATCGGATGTTGGGTATGGGTTCTTCTGAGGCTCTTGCGCCGGTTTCTTCTGTAGCTCCGGTGTTGAGTTCTTCGGTAGCTCTGGTACCGAGTTCTTTCGTAGCTCCGGTGCTGAGTTCTTCCGGGGCTCCAGTACCGGCTTCTTCTAGGGCTCCAGTACCGGCTATACCGCTCCTGCCGCCAAGTGGCGGGGACGTTTTTGCCACCATGGTCCCCCTGCGAGGTCTGCTTTTTGTTTTGCGAAGAAGAAGGTGGCTGGGTGAGTGGATTCTGGCTTCGTCTCTTTGCTTCTGTTCTCCTTTTCTCTGGTTCTCATTGGCGATTTTTTTTATCAACTTTCAGGCCTTCGTCTTCTCTCGTTTCTCCATCGACTTCTTCTCAGCCCTCCATTGTGCCACCGAGTACTGAGCCTCAGGACTCGCAGCGTACTGTTGGTGAAGTGGTTGTGGGGGCGACGAAGCTTTCTAGCGACGGTGCTGCTGCAGACTTGGTTGCCTCGGAGGTGACCGTGGCCATTGCGGTGGGTCCTTCTGAGGGATTGGCCTTGGCTTCCCGAGAGGTTGCTCTAGTCATGCCTTCTTCACCTCGGCTGGCCTCTCCTTCTCCTTCTCTTGCCTCCGGTGGTCCGTCTTTTGCTGACGATGTGGTGCAGCAGTTTGATGCCACTCATCAACTATCGGAGTTAACTGCTGCCTGGGGAAGCTTATCGACCCTTGCGACTTCTTTTGGAGAAAAGCTCCAGGTAAGTTTTTCCGCCGTTCCTTCTTTGGATGTTCGCTTTTCTTCTATCCTTATGCTTTGTTTTTCTTTGTCTCTTTTTGCTCAGTCCTTCTCTCATGATCATACCAGCTTCTTTTTCTCGTCTGAAAATGAGAAAAAGTTGTCTTCCGAAGTGAGCGCCCTGAAAGCTAATCTTGACCTCCTCTGGGCCGAGATGGAGGCTGAGCGTCAAACGCATCAGGAGGAGGAAAAATCTCTTTGTGCTCGGATTGTTGAGACCGAAAAGCAGAGGGATGCCGCTTTTTAGGAGGCTCAAAAGAATTTGGAGGCCGTGAAGAACTTGGAGGCCGTGAAGGAGTGCAACGGTATTGCAGGTTCTTTTTGTTTCCTTCTGCATTCAAATTCTCCTTTCTGCTGACTTGTTGTTTGTTGCCTTGTCCAGCTCTCTGGGTTGAAAAGCAGAAACTCTCAGAGGGCGTTGATGAAATGAAGACTCTTGTTCGTACGAGTCACAACAAAGCTGAGGAGGTAATTACTCATGCTGAGGAGGAACTTGCGCTTGCTAAGTTGATTAGGCGTGGAGCTGATAGAGATCTTGTGCAGTCCCAAAAAACTATTGAAGACTTGTCTGGCAAGTTGGCGATGGCTACTGAAAACTAGAAAGCTTTGTGGAAATCCTTTCGTTCAGTAGCCGACGTTCTTCGAACTCCAGCGGATGATGGGCAATCTTGGGCTCAGTTGATTCCTTGAATTTCGACTCGTTTCCAAGAGTTTGTGAAGAGGTGCGCTCAACTGTGTACCAAGAATGTCTTGGCCCAGGTCCGGGTTCTTGCTCCAGCGGCTCCTTTGTCCAAGATAGCAGAGGAAGCTGATAGTCAAGAATACATTGATGTCGTTGAGAGGATGGAGCCTAAAGTTGAAGACTTAGCTAGTAGAATAGTAGATAATCTTAACATTGTTCTCCCTTCTCCTGATGATGAGGCTTGATGTATTTGACCTTTATGCCCGTGCCTTGTAATATGACATTATGCTTCTTTTGAATGAAGATTTTTGTTGATGTCTTCTCTGCCTGGATGCCTTGTTTATTCCTTGGATGATTTGTCCAATTGGTCAGAGTTACTTGACTTGCCGAGTACTTTGTCTTGCTTTCGTCTTTGCCTTGTAAACAACTCTGCGCGTTATTTTGACAAACTTTCTTGATTTGTCAAGTACTTTTCTGTCCCATGTAAACAACTCGTTATATACATAGATCTTTGTGCTGACAACCTTTCTTGATCTGTCGAGTGCTTGTCTGGTCCTTCTTCCGTGCTATGTAAATGACTCGTTATATGTAGGTCTTTTTGTTCTTGGGTATCTCCAGTGTAGCCCCCGAGCCTCTTGCTATTTGGGACAAGTAGCTGGAGGGTCTTGTCTTGAAATTGCTCTATTCTATGCCTAGGCTTAGTTTCAGTCATTTTGCTTTTTGTTTCGGGTGTTAGCTCGTTGGCTATCCTCATCGGCGGGCTCAAGCGTTTTTTCAGCTATTTTGCTCTCGGCCGGGATGCTCAGGTGTCTTTTCAGCCATTTTGCATTTTATTTCAGGTTTTAGCTTGTTAGCTACCCTCATCGGCGGGCTCAAGCGTCTTTTTAGCTATTTTGCTCTCGGCCGGGATGCTCAGGCGTATTTTCAGCCATTTTGCATTTTATTTCGGGTGTTAGCTTGTTAGCTACCCTCATCGGTGGGCTCAAGCGTCTTTTTAGCTATTTTGCTCTCGGTCGGGATGCTCAGGCATATTTTCAGCCATTTTGCATTTTATTTCGAGTGTTAGCTTGTTAGCTACCCTCATCTGCTGGCTCAAGCGTCTTTTTAGCTATTTTGCTCTCGGCCGGGATGCTCAGGCATATTTTCAGCCATTTTGCATTTTATTTTGCGTGTTAGCTTGTTAGCTACCCTCATCGGCTGGCTCAAGCGTCTTTTCAGCTATTTTGCTCTCGGCCGGGATGCTCAGGCGTATTTTCAGCCATCTTGCATTTTATTTCGGGTGTTAGCTTGTTAGCTACCCTCATCGGCGGGCTCAAGCGTCTTTTCAGCTATTTTGCTCTCGGCCGGGATGCTCAGGCGTCTTTTTAGCCATTTTGCATTTAAGAAACAACTCGGATAGAGCCATGAGACATATGTTTGTCGAGAGATAATCATCTTTATTGATCATGAATATTGGTGTATTACAATGAAACATAGCGCTATCTTTGTTGATCATGAACGTTGATCTCTTGTGTCTTGTATACATATTTTCCCTTGATTTGTTTTTATGCATAGAATCTTCGTAGCTGACTGATGTGCCATGTATTGTTGACTTCTTTTCCGTCTTCAGTTATGAGCTTGTATGTGCCTGGTCCGATGACTTTCGTGACTATAAAAGGACCTTCCCATGGACTAAGTAGTTTGTGGCGTCTGTCGGTTTTTTGTACTCTTCTTAGTACTAGGTCTCCGACTTGTAATGATTGAGACTGGGTATTCTTGTTGTAGTGGCGCCTTAGTCCTTGGAGGTATCTTGCTGATTGTAGGGTAGCGTTTACTCTGACTTCTTCTGTACTGTCGAGTTCTAATCTTTGTGTGTGTTCTACTTCTCCTTCGTCGTATTGCTCTATCCTTGGTGATGTCCAGATCAAGTCTGCGGGTAGTACGGCTTCTGATCCATACACCAGGAAGAAAGGTGAGTATCCGGTGGCTCTGCTTATTTGAGTCCGTAGCCCCCATACAACCTTGGGTAATTCTTCAATCCATTTTGACCCATAGTCTACTAGTTCTTCATACCGTCTTGGTTTTAATCCAGCTAGTATGAGTCCATTAGCCCTTTCTACCTGTCCGTTGACTTCTGGATGTGCGACTGATGCGTAATCTATGCTGAAGCCACAATCCTGTGCCCAACTTTTGAATTCTATAGCCGTGAAGGGAGAACCCAAGTCTGTGATGATTCGATTGGGCATGCCGAAGCGGTGCATAATGTCTTGGATGAACTCGACTGCTTTGGTTGCGCTGTATTTTGCGAGTGGTTTGTATTCGATCCACTTGGTGAACTTGTCAATTGCTACAAGGATGTACTCGAAACCGCCCTTTGCTTTCTTGAGAGGTCCTACTTGATCCAGCCCCCAGCAGGAGAAAGGCCAAGCAGGTGGGATGCAGATGAGGTTGTGGGCTAGCACATGAGCCTATCTTGCAAACATCTGACAACTTTTGCATCTTCTGACGAGTTCTTCTACGTCTTTCAAAGCGGTTGGCCAGTAAAAACCAGTGCGAAATGCTTTGCCGACTAATGTTCTTGAAGCGGCATGATTTCCACAGCAACCTAAGTGTATTTCGTCTAGGATTTGTTTGCCTTCTTCAAATGAGACGCATTTTAGGAGTACTCCTGATGATGCGGCTCTTCTGTATAGCTTGTCTCCTACTAGAACGTAATTCTTGCTTCTGCGAATGACTCATGTGGCTTCCTGTTTTTCCGCTGGCAACTTATTCTCTTTGATGTAATCAATAAAAACCTAGGTCCATGAAGTGGTGATTACCAAGATCTGGGTGCCTTTTGCTGAGATTTGAGGGGTTATTTCTCCGGGTTGTTTGATAGAGGGGGCTGATAACTCCTCTATGAAAACACCTGGTGGGACCTCTGCCCTGTCTGATCCAAGCTTGGTAAGGACATCTGCTGCAATGTTGGAATCCCACAGGACATGTAGAATTTCTAATCCTTGGAAATGTTTTTTGAGTTTTTGGATTTCAGCACAGTAAGCACCCATGTTCTCTTTGGTGCAATCCCAATCTTTGTTGACTTGGTTGATGACTACTACTGAGTCACCGTATACGAGTAATCGCTTGATTCCGAGGGTAATAGCCACTCTTAGCCCATGTATGAGAGCTTCGTATTCTGCTTCATTGTTGGTAGCTTGCCATAATATCTGAAGGACATACTTTAGTTGTTTTCCATCTGAAGAAATTAGGAGGACGCCTGCACCGGCTCCGCCCAGCTTGAGTGATCCATCAAAGTACATTTTCCAATGATCAAGGATGGCGCTTGACATGGGTTGTTGAATTTCTGTCCATTCGGCAACAAAATCAGCAAGGGCTTGAGATTTAATTGCTTTCCACGGGGTGAAATCAATGTTGAGAGCACCGAGTTCAACCGCCCACTTGGATATGCGTCCTGTTGCATCTTTGTTGTGTAAGATGTCTCCTAGTGGGAAATCTGTCACCACGGTAATCTCGTGGCTTTCAAAATAGTGACGAAGCTGGCGTGAAGTGATCAGTAGGGCGTAGAGTAGTTTTTGCACATGTGGGTACTGGATTTTTGATTCTGACAGTACTTCGCTGATGTAGTATACTGGGCGTTGTACTTTATACACGCGCCCTTCTTCTTCCCTTTCCACTACTATCGTCATGCTGACTACAGTAGAAGTTGCTGCAATGTATAGCATCATGTCTTCATCTTTCTTTGGAGGTGTGAGGACTGGTGAGGACGTGAGGTATGCCTTAAGTTTCTTGAAAGCTTCATTGGCTTCTTCTATCCATTCAAACTTGTCTATCTTCTTTAGCAGTTTAAAGAAAGGCAACCCTTTTTTGCCGAGTCTTGATATGAAATGGTTGAGTGCCGCCATGCAGCATGTTAGTTTTTGTACATCTTTGACGCTTCAAGGAGGGCCCATCTCTGTTATGGCTCGAATTTGCTTGGCGCTTGCTTCTATTCCGCGATGACTGACCAAGAATCCGAGTAGTTGTCCTGAAGGAACTCCGAATACACACTTGTTTGGGTTCAATTTCCACCTCCACCTTTTCAGATTCTCAGGTTTGTTTTAAGTCTTCAATCAGTGTATCCGGATTCTTTGTTTTTACAACCACGTCATCCACATATGCTTCTATGTTTTCACCGATCTGATCACCAAGGCATGTTTGGATGGCTCTTTGGTAGGTGGCTCCAGCATTCTTAAGTCCAAATGACATGGTCCTGTAGCAGTAGGTACCGAACGGAGTGATGAAAGATGTCTTGCTTTGGTCCTGTTCTTTTAATACGATCTGGTGATATCCGGAATAGCAATCAAGAAAGGATAATAGGGCAGATCCTGCTGTTGAATCAACTATCTGATCAATGCGTGGTAGCCCAAATGGATCCTTTGGATAGTGTTTGTTGAGATCTGTGTAGTCAACACCCATGCGCCACTCGTCCGTGTTCTTTTTCTGTACCAGAACTGGATTTGCTAGCCAATCTGGATGGAGGATTTCCCTGATGAATCCAGCTGCCATTAGTTTTGTAATTTCCTTTTTTATTACAGCCTTCTTGTCGGGAGAGAATCGTCATAGTCATTGCTTCACAGGCTTGGAGCCTTCATTGACATCAATTCCGTGCTCAGCCAACTCTCCTAGGACCCCTGGCATGTCGGCCGGCTTCCAAGTGAAGATATCCTTGTTGTCCCAAAGAAAGTTGGTGAGCACGAGTTCCTATTTTGCTAATAGGTGGGTACTGATGGTTGCTATTTTTGAGGGATCACCGGTGCCTAGGTCGATCTGCTTGATGTCGGCTTCTTTTGGTAGTGCTAGGATGCTTGGTCTTTTAGCCGGTATCTCTAGTTCTTCTTGGCTTATTTCTGCGGCAATGGTGGCTATTTCTTTTCTTCCATTGTTTGCTTGTGCTTTTGCTGCAATTTGGATTGCTTGAACATCACAGTCAAATGCATGCTTTAAATCACTTCGAAGAGAAAGAACGCCGTTAGGCCCTGGCATCTTAAGCAACAGGTACGGATAATGCGGTATTGCCATGAATTTTGCTAGTGCTGGGCGCCCGAGGATTGCGTGATATGATGAATCGAAGTCTGCGACTTCAAACTTGATGAATTCTGTGCGGTAGTTTGAGGGAGTCCCAAAAGTAACCGGTAGAGTGATTTTTCCAAGTGGCATTGCTGCCTTGCCGGGTACTATGCCATAAAAAGGTGTGCTTGTTGGTGTGATCATCCCAACGAGTTGTAGTCCCATCTTCCTTAGAGTTTCTGAAAAAATGATGTTGAGTCCCCTCATGGCCACGATTAGTACTTTCGTAACAGTCATACCGGCAATGGTTGGATCTAGAACCAATGGGTAATGGCCTACGTTTCCTTTGCTGGTCCATTGGTCTTCTCTTGAAAATTGAATTGGGTACTCTAACCAGTTGAGATATCTTGGTGTAGCAGGTTCTGCTGCCATGATGGTTCGTAATGCTAGTTTTTCTTGATGTTTGCTTCTGGAGTCTGGAACCCCAGCAAAGATTACTGCCACTGTCCCTCTGGATTTTTGGAATCCCTTGTCTTCATGGTTGTCTCCTTCTTTTTTCTGATTGTCTTCTTTATTATTTCCCTTGCTATCTTTTCTAGTGTATCTTTCGTTGAAGGTGTAGCAATTTCCGATGGTGTGCTTTCCGTTGGGGTGCAAGGGGCAACGTATGTTCTCAATGTCGTCATATCTTCTGGGCTTGGTAAATTTCTTTGATTTGTCAGCCATTGCTACTGTGTTGTCTGGACCTCGCTTTCTCTCCTGATGTCTGTTGTTTCAAGGATTTTGCCTGTCCGGGTTGTCTCTATTGTTTCTATCCGGGAATCTTTCTCTTGTTTTTTCCTATGTAGTAATCATTTTTTCTACTGTTCTTCTGAATTCTTCATTGTTTCTTGGGTTTTCTTTGCAGAACTCTTGAAATTGCCACCTAGCCACGATTCTGTGAGAGAAAGCTTCGATTACTTCTCGTAGTGTGATGTCATGTACTTGAGCTCGTAGTTCGCCAAATCGTCGATAGTAATTTCTGAGACTTTCACCACCTTTCTGCTTGAGTCCTTTTAATTCTACATGGGTGATTGGATGTGTAATAATTCCCACGAAATTTTCATAGAAAGCTCTTTGCAGTCTTCCCAATTTCTGATTGATCCTGGATTCAATTTGTCAAACCATTGAAGTGGCATGGTTTCTAGGGCCATGGGAAAGAACAAGGTTTTGATGTCATCGTCTCCTCCGGCCAATTCAATCGATTGTGAGTAAATCCTGAGCCATTGCTTTGGTTCGGTCTTGCCATCATACTTGGAGTGGTTGGACGGCTTGAACTTGTGAGGTAGTCGTATTGAAGCAAGTCTGTTTGCAAAACAGGGGAATCTATCGTGCATTCTGGCTTCTGTATATTCTGATTCTGCGCCCCCTTCTTGCCAACTGTCGTCTTGGTGAGAGCAGTTTTGCGTAGCTGTCCGAGTAGGTGCTCTACTTCTGGCCTTTCTTGGTTGTTTGACTCGGTTGTTTTGACTATGATTTCTTCGGCTCTCTCCGTTGTGACTTCCGCTTGGTCCAAGCCTCTCGAAAGCGGACTTCCTTTGATTTTGATCTTCCTGTTCATGAGATGTTGCTCTTTCGTCGTGTGTCCTAAAGACTATTGATCGGAGAAAGTCTTAGAGCTGTTCTTATTTTTCATTGGGATATGAGGTCGCCCTGAGTTCTTCTAGTGCTTCTTGGATCTTATCGTTGGGTGTATTCGCTGCTCGTCCTTCTTCGACCTCTCGTTCTGATTTTCTTCTATTGTACTCGGCTAGGTCTGATTCATATTTGATCCAAGTGTCCTTTCGTTGTTTAGCACAGCGTTGACGTCCTTGTTTTAATTTGTTCTTTCTTTCTCTCGCTTGCCTCTGACTCTTAGTCTCACCATTGTGCCCCTGGATAAACGGTGATATGTTGGACTCGGATTCATCTGAAGACCATACGTCGAGTGCTTCTAGGGGGATCAATGGTGATCGAGGACGGTGAATCATGAATACTTCTCTAGCGTGAGTTGTTCTACCATCGTTGTTGATTTCCGTACTGCCAGAGCTGTTGACAAC
Organism: Miscanthus floridulus; assembly: GCF_019320115.1. Lineage (NCBI taxonomy): Eukaryota > Viridiplantae > Streptophyta > Magnoliopsida > Poales > Poaceae > Miscanthus > Miscanthus floridulus. The sequence continues at coordinate 26,763,627 of NC_089593.1, read as the reverse complement.
TTCAGTAGAGGTTTCAAAGTCATAGATCGAATCTCCTTCTTGGTAGGGTAGAATTTCTGTTGTTGTATCGTCGACTAGTTGGGTGCCATCATCCTCAGGAACGGTACCTGGCCAGTGAATGATACAGTCTTGAGATGTTATGGTTAAAACAAGACCTTCATGGGCTCCCTTCAGCAGCATTCTAAGCATGGGATAAGTGGATCCTTCGGGCCATGTCTGATAAGATGTTGCCATGTTGTGGAGTCCGAACGGAAGAGGACCCGACTTCTTTGAAGTACTCTGGGTGTAGTCTAAGTAGTATTCTTGACAGGTTGACGTCATGTTCTGGAGCTTTGTCAAAAAAGAACTTGGTTTTCCGAAAGAACTCGGATAAGACTTCGTTTCGGAAGCGGAACTTGAGTTTGAATCAGATGCGTGAAGTCATGAAATCTGAGTCGGATTGGACATTATGAGCTGTGCGAATCTTTTGGTCAGCTGATCTGTTGTTGTCGCCGAAATGGAAAAGTCCCGATGATGATCTGAATCTTTGAGGAGACGGCCTTGGAGCTTGCCATCGTCGCCTGCCTCGTAGATCCATGAACCGAAGATGAAGGTCAATCCCTTCGAGAAGATCATGTTGTCGAGGTCCATCGAGCTCTCAGATGCAAAGTCACCGAAAGCCCCTACCTGGCACGCCAGCTGTCGATGTTTGACCACCGATAGCCTGCCATAGGGATACCCGGGGCAGTTTGTTCGGGCTTCAGCGTATGCAGAACTCGACGGTAAATGCAAGAGACAGTCGATTTATCCTGGTTCGGACCCTCGATCTTTGATCGAGTAATGGCCCTACGTCCAGTCGGCGTTAGCCTTTGCATTGGATTGATTGTCAAGTGTTGTGTCGTACAATTATTCTCTTAACTCCCGATTCAAGGAGCCCTGCCCTCCTTTATATAGTTAGGAGACCAGAGTCCTAGTTGGTTTATAGTGAGAGTTCCTAGTAGGATTACAGGATAATACTACTACTAAGATTTCAGGGGAAGAATCCAAGTCAGGCTAGTTCTTCTCCCTTCCTTGCGGGGTACCCCGTGGGTCCCGCACCACTATCGATGTTTGACCACCGATAGCCTGCCACGGGGATACCCAGGGCAGTTTGTTCGGGCTTCAGCGTATGCAGAACTCGACGGTAAACGCAAGAGACAGACGATTTATCCTAGTTCGGACCCTCGATCTTTGATCGAGTAATAGCCCTATGTCCAGTCGGCGTTAGCCTTTGCGTTGGATTGATTGTCAAGTGTTGTGTCATACAATTGTTCTCTTAACTCCCAATTCAAGGAGCCCTACCCTCCTTTATATAGTCAGGAGGCCAGAGTCCTAGTTGGTTTACAGTGAGAGTTCCTAGTAGGATTATAGGATAATACTACTACTAAGATTTCAGAGGAAGAATCCTAGTCAGGCTAGTTCTTCTCCCTTCCTTGCAAGGTACCCCGTGGGTCCCGCATTGACAAGCCCCCGAGCACTTCATGGTTGAGTTCTGGAAGCCTCGTCTTGTTCCTTCAAGTCTTGTCGAGCAGGAGCAAGTGTCGTCCGAGTGCTTTCTTGAGCAAAACCATGTAGCGCTTCGTGAGATCTTCGCGTGGTGTGTACCCTTTTGAAGAAAAAAGTACCCCCATTTGGATGTAGCCCCAGTCAAGAGTTTCTTTTCCCATCGATCGTTAACCGTGGGACCAGAAGAAGAATGAACGAAAAGAGGAAGAATCATGTTGGTAGAATAAAACCACTCAGAACGCCAATCCTTCATAGAGTCAACTAAGTCATAATCAAAGAATTTAATTTTGAGACCCTGACGGAACTGAATCCCACACCCACCAAGAACAGAAGTGTCATCACGGCGGGGTTGTGGTTTCAGACAAAAGAAGAAACGGAAGAGGGAAAGAGAAGGAGGAATTCCAAGAAAGGTTTCGCAAAGATGAACAAAGACAGAAAGATGGAGGATAGCATTGGGGGTAAGATGGTTCAAAGTAACCCCAAAATAATTAAGGAACCGATGGAGGAAGGCAGAAGCGGGAAGGCAGAGTCCAGCATGGACAAAGGAGACAAAGAGGACGATCTCACCAGGACCGGGAGTAGGGACTCGATGCTCGCCTAGAGCTCTCCATTCAGCAAAGTCCTTGCTCTGGATCAAGCCGTCGCTGACAAGCTCGCGAAGCTGCTCTTCAGTTGTTGTCGGAGCTGGTCAAGACTTTTGGGCAGCCCTCATGGCCACGAACTCCTAATTCTCAATCACGGAGAGTGATGATTCCTCGTCCATGAAGGTTGACTGGGACTTGCTCGTGGCCTTCTTCTTACCCATGTACTAACGGAGGCAAAAAGGCAACTACTGGAAGAGAAAGCTTGGATGGTGGCGCTAAGATGGCGGCGGCAATGGTGACGGTGGATGTCTGAGAGCTAGGGTTTCAAGGCAAGAGAAGGGTAGTAAAGAAAGAGAAGATGAAGGGTCTTTAAATAGATTTTACAGCGATAAAAATGGCCCACTAGGCCCTTTAAAAACACCATGTGAGAACACAACGGTCCATTTACTAACACGGCTAAAATGATGGAGGGCACAAATCCACACAACGGTACAATTCAACGAGCAGATTTCAGACTTATCCATCCAGCACAACGACAGAGTTATCAGATTACTGCAAAAAACAACCCGTCAACCATGAAGAAAAGAAGGGCTACCTCACAAGGAACATAAGAACTCGGTTATTACGGAAAGAACTCGGTAATCTCATGAACGACAGGGATCACAGCAGAAAAGTAAAGGACAACTTAGAAGACAAGATTTGTTCCATTACAAGCGACTTCAAAAATAGAAGATTACAAATCTTACAAGACCCAATAAACTCGATACCACGAAAAGCAAAGTAGCAAGGAGGAACACAGACATGGCTAGGCTCTGGAACGACTATGTGTCCCAAATTGCTACTCAAAAGGACAAACCGCCATCATCTACACTGTTTTCTTCAAAGGACGAACGCAGTGCATCCAAGGCGGAAATCAGCAGCACGGTAGGACAACATGGAGCAGAGAAGGCCGGCAGACATCTGTCTACCCAAGACCGATGTGATGCTGGATATGGTGTTGATCTGCGCCAGACAGTCTCAGGATAGGCGACGAGGATCAACCCAGAACTGCCAGATGAAGGAACGAAGCCCACATCACAAGACTTCCTCCAACTACCGCCACGTACATCCTGGTACAATGCTGCTGCGGGATTAGCCTACCTCTAATCCCTATCACAAGACTTCCTCCAGCTACAACAAGACACACAGGAACTACAAAACACGCCCGGGGGCTGCTCTACTTCACAAACTACCATGTTCATGACCACGAAGGTTTCAACAGAATGTTCAACGGATGAAAACAAGCACTCCGGGAGGGTATTTATAGATCAAAGGAGCGGTGCACATGGACTAGGAGTACCAACGAAAGAAGCCTAACAAAGGATATAGTGAAAAGACATGACTCAATAATGGAAGACTCAGGCGAGAGGGAACAGTACTCGAAGACGAGCATATTCGGAAGAATATACCAACACAGTACAACCCGTAAACAAAAGGCATTTACACTCAACCACCACCATACAACTACATCTGACAACAGCAGACTACCAGAGAATACACCAAGACTCTGCATCCGAGTTCTTCCTGAATAAAACAACCCAGATATATGCTCGGGGGCCGCAAAAGGTGAGGTATACAGTTCTATCGAACAACTCAGATTCAAGACCCTCCAACTTTTTGTTCCAAATAGCCAGAGGCTCGGGGGCTACACTTAGTGAGTGCACTTTTTTCCAAAAAGCACACGTCACTCAGAACACTTCTTCAAGACAGACGACTTCAAGGCCACTAGATAAAAAGAACCTAGACATAGCTATATCTGAACTCTTTCTGACAAAAAGAACCCGAACACAGCTAAATCATGGCTCTTTTCGACAAGGAAGTCGGGGAACCTTTCAACGTTGAATCAGGAAGATTTCAAGAAAAGACCCTCAAGCTCCTTGTGCCAAACAGCAAGAGGCTCGGGGGCTACATCCAAATGGGGGTACTTTTTTCTTCAAAAAGGTACACACCACGTGAAGATCTCACGAAGCGCTACACGGTTTCGCTCAAGAAAGCACTCGGACGACACTTGTTCCTGCTCGACAAGACTTGAAGGAACAAGACGAGGCTTCCAGAACTCAACCATGAAGTGCTCGGGGGCTTGTCGGTGTGGGACCCATGGGGTACCCCGCAAGGAAGGGAGAAGAACTAGCCTGACTAGGATTCTTCCCCTGAAATCTTAGTAGTAGTATTATCCTGTAATCCTACTAGGAACTCTCACTATAAACCAACTAGGACTTTGGCCTCCTGACTATATAAAGGAGGGCAGGGCTCCTTGAATCGGGAGTTAAGAGAACAATTGTACGACACAACACTTGACAATCAATCCAACGCAAAGGCTAACGTCGACTGGACATAGGGCTATTACTCGATCAAAGATCGAGGGTCCGAACCAGGATAAATCGACTGTCTCTTGCGTTTACCATCGAGTTCTGCATACACTGAAGCCCGAACAAACTACCCTGGGTATCCCCATGGCAGGCTATCGGTGGTCAAACATCGACGCACCGACAGTGCCGTCTCCTCTTCTTTTTTTTTTCTTTTTGAATTGAAGGTTCTTCCTCTTGACGTACTTTTGTTTTTCCTGTAGAATGGTTAGGATTTGGTGGATCACGAGTGGACTTACCACCCCTCGTGACTACCGCATTTACTTTTTCAAAAGAATTTTTAGGTTGAGCCAGGATTTTTCCATCGTTACTAATAAGAATGGTAGCTGCAATTTTGGTTAATTGAAACTTAATTGATTTTTAACAGGAGAAGTTAAACCTTCAATCTAAGAATTTATATTTTCAAGAATTTTATCATTGGTTGAAAGATTTTTATTCATATTTCATTTATTTTTGCTTGGCCTAATACCAAGTCCTTTAAAGAAGGTTGATTCGAATTGTAATTGGAATTGAAGTTCAAATTACCTTGCGGGCGGGATTGATTGTTCCATCTATTATTACCTTCTTGTTGGTGGAACCCATTGTTGATGAAGGCAGCTTCTTCGCGGGTTTTAGGGCAGTTGTTCCCTGAATGGATAACATTGCCACATACCACACGTCATGTGTGAGTCGATGGCCTGGACGGTGCCCTTCATTGCTTCTTTTTCTTGAGCCCGTTCCTCTAGTCTCTTCACAAGAAGGTCTATTTTTGCGGCAAGCATATCCATCTCCTTCACGGTATGCATACCTTTTTGTGTTTTTCTTTCCTCCCCCCAGCTTTGATTAGACACCATTTTATTGATGAGAGCCATGGCTCCATCAATGGTGAGGGAAAGAAAAGCACCTCCAGCAGCAGCATTGACGTGCCCCCTAGACATGAGTGTTAACCCATCATAGAAATTTTGGAGCACTAACCAGTTTTCAATCCCGTGGTGCGGGCATGCTTGGATGTAGTCCTGCAGCCTTTCCCATGCCTCGGGAATGGACTCCATGGCGTTTTGCTAGAAGTTTGAAATTCGTCCCCTCAGGGCATTGGTTTTGCCCATGGGGAAGAACTTAGTGAGGAATGTCATGGAACATTTGTCCCACATGTTGACAGCTTCCCGGTCCTTGTAGAACCACTGTTTCACCCTCCCCGAGAAGGAAAAGGGAAACAAGCGGAGCTTGATGCTTGTAGGCTCAATGTCCTTGATGACGATCATGTCACATAGCTCGAGGAAGTGTTGTAGATGTGCATTCATGTCCTCACTAGGCAAACTAGAGAATTAGTTTGCCTACACCATCATAATGAGGCCAATGTGGAGCTCGAAGTTTTCCATGCCTGTGTTGATAGCCAACCCAACGGGCACGTTGGCAACAGCGGGGACAGAGTAGTCGTGGAGCGTCTTGGCCATGATGGAAGTAGAGGATGTTGCGGGGGTGACTGGTTCGACTATCAATGGAGTGGCAAAAGAAGAAGCGGTATGGGACCGGTTCTTCCTTAGGAGTGCCTCTGGATTTGCGGTGTAGTTGGTTGCCAGATCGAAGCCAGTCATACACTATCCGATTTTCATCCACAACAGGAGAAAACAAGCAAAGTTAGCCTGCATAAACAATGGCTACCGTACATGCATATTATCATGAACATGTCCTACTAGATTCTTTAATCAATATGCCTTCCCCGGTAATGGTGCTAGAAATACCTTGTTGGCAATACTTAGCAACATCACTAATAAATAGCAATGCCACTAGGTAAGGCCTTGATAGTTCCTTAACAATTTTAGATATTTATCCCTAAGTGCACAGAACTATCATTGTAGCATTTCACCTGAAAGTATTCAGGGTATGGTTATTTATATTTTCCCAAAGGAAGGCATATATTGATTAAGAGTCTAGTATGAATATGAACTTGAATAATATACTTGCAAGTACACCAATGTATAACAGGGGTAAGAACGATAATTTCAAGATAGTGGACACACATGTGGGCATTCCTCAAAGGATAAAATGGAAAAGAAAGAATAAAAGAATATTCCTAAGTAGAGCAGGCATGATCTAGTATAGTCATACAAAGATTAGTTAATAATCATGCAAGTTACATAATTAGTTTTAGCGCTAAGTGTGGAGCAAGTCGGGAGGCCACCGAGTACTGGTCTGCCGGCAACCTCATGTGACAATTTGGACTCCTACACCCCAAACGAACGTGGGAGATTACAAGGGACGGACAGGGCTGTCACCACCTACCGCCTACCACCTCAACCGTGGAGAGGGACAATGCATTCACCTGTCTCTCCATACCCAAGCACCATGCTTGCATACACAGAAACTACCCAAATCCCCCTGGGACTCCGACCCTATGGGTCGACAAGTAAAGGACGTGGGCACACCTGATGGCATAATGAACTGCCACCTCAACTTAGCTCTAATTCCAATTATATAAGTTATAAGAATGGTTAAGCATACAGTCATGTGCGCTATTCTCATGACATACAAACTATAAACTAGTTCATATATCAAGATCATAACAAAACAACTATACTCTAGTTCATAAGTATGACTATAATTATAAGATGAGAACATAACTTTGGAAGAACTCATGTTTCTATTCATACCAAGAATCTCTTCTTCCAAGGAGCCAAACCCTTTGAGGTAGCTTTGCCTTGATCCAAAACACTACTAAAGGTAAAAGTAAGAGAGGAGAGTGAGTTGTTGCTCAAATGTTGTGTCTGTTAGAGGGGTGCTCTACCCCTCTATTTATACAGGGCTTGAGGCGGTGTGGATGCTATTTTTGGCACGAGGCACGGACTCCACCGCCTCTGCATGCCTTCATGTTACCGCCATACGAAGGAGTTGCAGAGAGGCACCAAGTGGGGTGCGGGCGCACCTAGGGTGCGGCTACACCCTGACCGAGCTCTCTCGCCACTGCCTTCGTGTGGTGGGTTGGTGAGTGGACTTGGGCTGCTCCTTGGGTCATCTTTCGCCGAAATTATTTGAGTGAATGGGCCTTTCTATTTATCCTTTGCACAATTTGGCATTATGTTTTGTCGAAAAGCGCCTTTTGGTGTATTCTCTCATGTATTTGTGTTTGTCCTGCAAAACAATAATCTCCAAATACATGTGGAACTTGGTCAATAGTAAATGCTTATGTGTTTAAGATTGCTAATTTCTCCCCTTTTATGTCTTAATTGGTGGTCGGATTTGGTTGTTAAGGACCGCCAACACTTAGCAGGTGATCACTCAATTGGCAATAGTCAGTCCTAACAGTAATGGGTTTAGTTTAGAACAAGGACTCATCAAGAGGAACAACATCATTTGGATTGGACAGAATTTAGCCTTGCAGACAAAACTCATTGTAGCCTTCCATTCTAGTGCCATTGGGGGCCATTCTGGAGTCAATGCCACATATCACAGACTAAAACAACATTTTGATTGGAAGGGCATGAAAATTGATGTAGACAGTTATGTCAAACAGTGCCAAATATGTCAACACAGCAAACACTCATTAAGTCACCCTGTTGGTCTCCTCCAACCTTTACCTATACCAGCTGGTGTGTGGAGAGACCTCTTAATGGACTTTATAGAAGGTTTAGCAAAATCTAAAGGGTACAATGTCATTTTGGTCATAGTGGATAGGTTGACTAAGTTTGCACACTTCATACCAGTTAAACATCCATATACTGCTCATCAGATTGCTCAGTTATTTCTGGATCATGATGTGAAACTCCATGGCTTACCCAGCTCCATAGTGATTGATAGAGATACTATTATTGTCAGCACATTTTGGAAGCAATTGTTCAAATTATACAAGGTCAATCTATCTCTTACAACTGCATACCATCCATAATCTGATGGACAAACTAAAAGGGTGAACCAGTGCCTAGAAATGTATCTTAGGTGTTCTGTGTAGGACTCACCTAAAAGCTAGAAATCCTGGTTGTCATTAGCAGAACTGTGGTATAATTCTTCCTTTCATATAGCTATTGGATGCTCACCTTTCAAAGCTCTCTATGGCTATGATCCAAACTTGGGTACTAGTATCCTACCAATAGCAGATGTCTCTCCATCAGTCGATGAGATTATTACACACCACGAAGAGCACCTGCTGTTACTGAAGCAATGATTGGAACAAGCCTAGAATAGGATGAAGATGCAAGCTGATAAGCATAGAACTGACAAGCAATTCTCTATGGGGGATCAGGTATTGCTCAGACTACACCCATACACACAATCTTCAGTCGTCAATTGACCCTTTGCTAAACTAGCTTACATGTTCTTTGGGCCTTACACAATTACTGAAAGAGTGGGTACAATGTCTTATCATCTAGATCGAGCTACTAGCAGATAGCAAGATTCACCTTGTATTTCACATCTCACAGCTGAAAGAATTTACTCCAAACCATACACCAGTGTACTCTTCTCTTCTAGCCGTTACTGATCTATAAGCAATTGAAGCTCAACCGACCACTATCCTAGAGCATCACCTGGTAAGGAAAGGTAATCATGTTGTGCCTCAGGTCCTGATCACTTGGACAGGTCTACCGGTGTCATCTGCTACCTAGGAAGACTACTATGTCATCAAGGAGAGTTTTCCATCAGCGCCTGCTTCGGGTCATGCAGCATCTTTGGTGGGGGAGATGTCATAGTGCATGGGTGATGACTAAGAAGAAGGCATAATCCAAGAGAGAAGGCATATTGTGTTGAGTTAGTAGTAACTAGAGAATGACGAGTGAGTCCAAAGGACCAAGGCCATTCGGCCATCCATTTATGTATGCATTGTGAAACGACCCCGATTCCCACGAAGGGAAATCCACAGCGTCAAAGTGTAATAAGACCGTTGTAGATCATATTACCCAAATTCTAGTCGAATATCACATCCATGCAACGATAATATCAGAGTACAAATAGTGCGGAATTACATAAATTATTACATCGCTGCATTGGCGGAATCAAAAGTAGCATTCATTCAGAACAGCTTTGAAGATAAGATCGCCAAACTCGAGCGTAGGCATGAACCCCTCAACCATCAAACTCCTCGGAGCTATACTCCTCAGCAGAACCTGTGTGCCAAAATTTATCAGTATGATTTGTACTGGCCACTCCCAACCCTATGAGCATTGCTTTGTGGAAATTGGATGCAAGTTGGACATAGTCAAAGGAACCTATAAAGCTGGGGTTTCCTATGCATTAGCATATCAAGTAAATAATAATAGTTTGTCAAGTTTTAACACCATTCCCACACACATTCCACTCCATTCCCTTTTCCGAGCCAGGTTTCGATCTTGGGATCGACATACCACCATCTCCGTATCATCACCATACCATACCATCGCTCAGTCGACAGGCCAACTCCCTCTCGGCACTATCTCAAGGCCCGTAGCCCTTGGCTATGACCGACTCTCTCTCACGGGGGAAGAAGAGAATGACTCGTCTCATTATCTAGTTTAAGTGAAACCCAGGAAAGGTCCATAGCCGAAAAGTCAGCACATGTATCGATCGATCAACCATACACTCTGCAGAGGTTTTACATAACCACAAGATCCGCCTTCCTCACTGACCGTCGTCAACTAGGCTGATTCTGGCCGCTTGCTAGCCTAGGATAATGCCACTCTACCATTCAGCCCTAGTTCACCCCAAGTCTAGTCTAGGGTGGCTGAAACTGTGAGTCATGAGCCGGGTCCACAAGGTCTCCATGAAGTCTCAGAAGGGTGTGGGGGAAATCCTTTGCGCCCCGTACCTCCTTACACTGTCCGCTATCAACCTAGCAGTAGTGGCAAAATCCTACCAAGTAGTCCGGCCGTCCCGCACCATATAGGGCGAGTGGTACGTAAGGCTTCCTAGTGAATCTAAGTACTAGTAAGTTCTTAGGGATGACCAAGCTAGAATGTCTTCATCAGGGTTTCCATTTACCGTGCCACCACAGCACCTCCATCCCGGGCTCCTCCCATCACAGGTTCACACCCAGGACCACCTCATATACCAGTTACCCACCACAGGTATCCATTTCCAGGGGTGCCCAGGTAGCATCCCATAGCAAGACTTGCCCCAGGCTCGTCGTATACTCCAACTTGGTCGACACAACCCTCACCCTCCACACACCCAAGTCACACATGCAGCACTCTCCCCATAGTTCAGATAACACCAGTTTCCACCACGCACATAGTATAAGCATAGTAGAAGTATAAGTAATGAAATATATAGCAGTAAGCATGTGTCTAGCCTAATAGCAGGGTATGCAGGGGTAAGGTTGCGTCAAGGTAAAGGCCTTTAAGTAAGCATACTACCATGCAAGTCCTATCATAATATGACTGTAGCAGTAAAGTAAAGCGATAGCAGTTCTATGTTAGCCATGCGTAATAGGTGCTACGAGATTGGGTGGGATGTGGCACCTTTAGTGTAGTCATCTCCATTCTCCTCACGGTACTCACAGTCCTCGTCCGTCAGGTTCTCCTCCGAGTCTGCATCGTTCGCATTATAGTCGCGTTAGCGACGTCTATAGAATAGCACAAAGAAGCAATGGAAATTCAAAAGAGCCAAATGAACTCAAACATGGGTTCATTGTGTAGAGCTTGATTTTAGATGAATTTTGGTCCTAGTTTCGTATTTTTTTGAGGTCGTATGAATTAGTTATGAATTTCTGAAGTTTAAATCATTTCTGAAATTGGATAAAGGCTGAATTAATCCTTGGCTGACACGTGTCATGGTGTGACTGGTCCACGTGGCATGTTGACGTCAGCATGACATCAGCATGACGTCATCGTCTCGGTTCTGAGCTGACAGGTGGGGTCCAGCTGACGTCAGCATGACGTCATCAGCCCGGCAGGTGGGACCAGGGCTTTCGGGTCACTGACAGGTAGGTCCGGCCAGAGTCAACAGCGAGTCAACGGCGAGTCAACACTCAACAGGTCAGGTCACTTGACGTGTGGGGCTAGGGCTGCTGACGTCAGCAGCTGATGTCATCGTGACATCAGCATGACGTCACCCTGGCTGGGTTGGCTTCTAACGTGTGGGTCCCGTGTGATGTCAGCATGACGTCAACATCTGACATGTGGGTCCAGAGCGTCTGTGCTACTGACATGTGGGGCCAGGTCAATGGTCAACGTTGACCGGTCAACGGTCAATACGGGCCGGGTCTCGACTGGGCATGGACAGGGCTGGATCTGGGCCGGGCTTGGCTCGCCACGTGGCAAGCTGTGACGCTGCCGCGTCGTAGCCATGGGCTTCTACTGGGCTTCGTCCACAGTGCTGGCTCATGGTGCGTGGTTCATGGTGGACGCAGGTTCATGGTCCATGGACCTAAGACAGGGTCCATGGTGGACCGAGTCCACCGTCTTTTCCCTCGGCTCGTCTCACGTGCATCGAGTGTAGGCGCGGATGGCCGGCGAGGAGAGTCTCCCCTGTTTCTCCCGCGGCTGTGCTCCCGCCGGTGGCATGCTCGCTGGTGAGCCTCCATGGCGGCGCTGGTGTCTAATTGGGGAGGGGAAAGGCTTCCCCAGGCCACGGCGATCATGATGCTGGGGTCTAAGTGGTGGCCGGGCCCTTCCAGGGTGTTGGCCATGGCGGCTGGCGGCTCGGCGGTGCTCGCCGGTGGTGAGGTCACGCAAGCAGGCTCTCCGGTGGCTCGACTGGGTAGATAGGGGCTTCTACGGTCCCGTGGGTGCACGGCGAAGGCGTCCAGGGCTCAAGGCGTGGCTTCGGGTCCCTAGGTGGCCGGTTGGGACTCCCCGGCGGCCACGGTGACATGGTGATGACGGCGAGGCGTACGGGTGAACTACAGGGCTCTAGCGGGGTGGTCACGGCGTGGTCGCGGGTGTGTGCGTGGGTGCATGTGTTCCCAGCGTCCGGAGACGGCCCTAGCCTACGCGCTCCCGGTGTGGAGCGCCATGGCCGGAGTAGCAGGGTCCGGTGGCGAGCAGGGGAAGAACCGGGGGCTCACCGTAGGTGTTGTGGAAGAGGAGATGGCGGTGCAGTGACGAGTTGCGGTCGTGTAGCTTCGGAAGCCGTGCAGTGCCGACCCGTGACCATGATGACGACGACGGCGTCGCCCTCAGCTCCGGCGACTTCAGCAGCGCGCGGGGGCTCCGATCCTCCTCTCACGATCTCCTTCTCGGCCCTCTACTCTCAGTGCGGTGCGGCTGCTGGGCCACCAAGCGGCGGCGGTGGCTGAGGATGAGGATAAGGCACCGGGCGTGAGCGGCGTGCGGGCTGGCTTTATAGCCGAGCACCATGCCTCCCATGGTGGCTGGCATCGTGCGGTGGAGGCGTGCGCGCCGCATCAGACGGTGGCACGGGGTTGCATGAGCGCGGCGCAAGGGGGACAGGGTCATGCCCTGGGCGTGAGCCCCTGGCCCACCCCTGCCACCGCGGTCGGCTCTTGGTCGCGCGGGCGGTTGAGCATGGCATGGAGAAGATGAACAGGGGAAGGCTGACGGGTGGGGCTTGGCAGGCAGCGACAGCAGGTAAAGCGGAGGGCGCGCGGGCGTGCTGGGCCAGCTCGTGGGCCGTGCGCACGTGCTAGGAAGACGGGAAGGGGGTTGGCAGGCCGGTTGGGCTGGCTGGCTGGCGCGGGCCGAGCAGGCCGAGCCTGCGAGGCCTTCTTCTTCCCTTTTTCTTTTTCTATTTTCTTTTTCTTCTTCCTTGATTTGAATTCAAATTTGGTTTTTAAATTTGGATTCCAAATTGGTGCACCATATTCATTGGAGTTGTTAAGCTTGTCATAACTCAAATGGAAATCCAAATCACATTTTGAATAATCAATGTATGCAACACTTTATTTGTTAGAATTTAAATAAACACAATTAACTAATGACATGCCATGCTTATGTGTTAACTTGGGTTGGGGTTAGACCTAATGCATCTCTTAGGTTGGGTTATTATACATGACACTCATCATCACATGGGAGTTCTAAGAAAAATTTTGTAGTTGGTATTTTTAGTGTGTGGATTTTTGGGTTGTTACACATTGTGCCTCTGCTCTGTTGGCCATAACCTGTGATCCCTTGTCACTCACGTCTCCAGCGATTGCCGGTAGGCCATGGGTATTACATGGCTTTTCCCCTCTAATTTGGCATCCTGGTACTGTGTATTTGGAGACCCTAGCTTTGGTGCTCACCTAATGTAGGGTCGAGATGGACTAGAGGGGGGAGAATAGTCCTTTCTAAAACTTAATCATGCCGGCTAACCGATACAAGTGTGGAATTAAAACTATTGGTCTAGCCATGACTAAACCCCTCTATCTAAGTTATCAAGCACCATGAAAAGATCCTAAACAAGCAACTAAGGTGCTGGGTTAGCTAGATCTCACCTAACCAATCTAGCTTGCAAGGTCAAACAAACCTATGCAACTAGTACTTTACACAACCGAGGGAGCTCCTACACAATCTAGTAAGCAAAAGCACAAAGCCACCTAAGCTTACTAGCAATGCTCAATAACAAGGATACACAAGCCAAATTAGAGAGCGCAAATTACTTAACTACACAAACTAAGCAATGTGACTAACAAGGTTACTAAAACCAAATTAGCCACTCAAGGGAGCTACTTCTTATGCTACACAAGCAAGAAGGCAACTAGCATGCTACTAAAGCTAAACTAGTCACAAGAGCAACTACACTTGTATATGAAAGTAATACAAGCTTGTGTTTCATGGAATGCAAACCATCGAGAAGATGATGAAGACAATCACTACAAAAAATCCTTCTTTCTATGACAAAATTCCTTATGACTGGGCCAGTTTTTGTCATATAATGTACCATAATATGACGACAATTTCAGTGGCGTCATAAATTCAGAAGACCTAGATCTATTTATGATGACACTCTTTATTTTGTCACATAAAGGTACCAACTATCGTCACAAAATGTCAGGCGCCAGGAACCGGTCGTCTGCTGCGTTTTTATGACGATATGAGCTGGTTTTATGTGACCTTTCCGTAGCGTCATTGTTTGTTAATTCAAAAAAGACAGCCCCAACATCAATATACACAGAACAGACCGTCTCCGTTGACCATTTCGATTCATTCCCCATATCCCCAACACACTGCTGTGGGCGGCATCTAGGCGGAGCGTGGTAGGCGGCGTGTGGGCAGGGAGCACGGTGGGTGGCGTGTGGGCAGTGAGCGGCGTCTGGGTGGAGCACGGCAGGCGGTGGGGGCAGGCGGTGTCTCGGTGTCTCGGCAGTGGTAGCTCCCCATCTCCCCAACTCACGGCGTAGCAGCCTCTGGGTAGAGCCAGCGTGCAGATCCGGTGCAAGGCCGCTCGGCGGAGCACGGATTTTCGGTGACCGACGGTGACTGCATCTCGTTGGTTGGCAGCATGCTCCTAGTCCCTAGGTGTGCCACTATGGTAGTGTCGCCCTCATCCTCCTCCCCTTTCGCCCTTTCATTGCCTTTCCCCATCACTCACCTCCCCCCTTTCCAGTTGATGTGTGAGGCCTAATCAATCCCCACTCCCTCAAGTTCTCATGTCGCAGGCGTCATCATCTACCGCTCGCACTCAGCAGTCAAGCGTAGCTAGGGTTTCCTAGCAACCCGCACCCCTTGATGTTGTTGCTGCAGTGCCTCTGCCCACTGCTGTCGAGCCGCAGGCGCCGATTGATGATGTGACCGGGTTGCCGTTGATAATGTGCCCTGATTGCAAGGACGTGAGGGTGTTTGCTGCCACTACCACGTAGTCTAAGTATAACATTGGAAGGAGATTTTTCAAGTGCCCTAGGAAGAACTATCAAAATGTCAGTGTTATAATCATTTTTGCATTGCCCAAATTTCATTCTTGTTTGAATGGGCAAGCCTTAGAATGGTAGTGTTATTAGCATTCAGTGGTTGCACTATTGATGTTAATTTGCCTGTTGTTTTAATTTGGATGCAGGGGACATGTACTAGGTATTGGTTCGAGGAAGAATATGTTGTGTTCCTTCATGATAATGGTTATCTACTATCAGCTTCCTCGACCATTGCAGCATCTTCGACAACAGAAGTTCTTGAGCTGGTGGAAAAAAATTGATAGCTTAGAGCAGAATCTGAACAAGTGGAAGGAAATGGTTGGCAAGAATAGGGAAGGCATGGGAAGCTGTATTTGTCTTGTGTGTGGCTGTCTGAATGTAACATTCTTGGTGTTGGCCATCCTTTTGGTTGTAACTATAGTGTTGAAGTAGGCAATGATGATGAAGTAGGACATGTTGTGAAGTAGGTTGGATATGTTGGTCACACTTGATATGCTTTTGGCTATGATGATGAAGTAGGCTAGGACATGTTGTATTGAACCTGTTATCTAGGATGTATTTGCAGTTGGTATGAAATATGTGCCTTTGTGCTATTGTACATCTCTTGTGTGCATGGATATGTAACCTGTCTGTGTGATGAAATATGCACCTTTGTGATGTATGTTGGAATTAAACATCCCTTTTGCTTTGATGTGTCACCTGTGTGTGATGAAATTTTGGCAGCATGTATGTAACTTCTAGCATATATATCATGACAGATCCTGTAATTTCCATGACACTGTCAGGTTGTCATAAAAACCCAAAAATTTTGTAGTATATATCATCTCAATGAATTCTGGGCAGCATATAACATATCCATGATATTTTGGCAGCATATAGCATGTATGTAACTTCCAATAGGTTACATGTGCATAGAATAGAATTCATAAATCAAGTTTAACATTGAAACAGAATCATTGCATACAAGGTCTTACAATTTCATAATTCAGATACAAATTTCAATGGCATAATTCAGATACAACAGAATCACTAACAGAAGTTCATGGTTCACAAATAGCTCCAGAAATGCAAAGGCTAGTCATCATCACTGTCTTCTTTTGATATGTTGTCTTCATCTGGACTATGGTACTCAAGGAAGGTTTCATCTTCATCTTCATCTTCACCATATGTTTCATCACCTTGAGCTGTATGTTGATGTCCACAGATGCTCTCGACAAGGTCTCTACTAATAGGGCTGCTTGGTTGATTGTCCATGTGCAACAAATCCATATCAGGATAAATGTCTCCCACTGTACCATCTCTAGACGAAGTATTCTCCTCTTGGTATGCCTCCTGACATCTCATCTGTACTTGTTCATGGATTGGTTGCTTTCCGTCGGACTCTTCAACATCAAATATATGTCAGTGGCCAAATTCTTGTACCACTCGCCAAGATGAGCCGAACTTTGTATCTTCCAAAAAAAATACTTGTGAAGCTTCTATGGCTAGAATGAAAGGATCATTCTTATACCATCGGCCTTCGATGTTAATGCTCTTGAAGTAACCATCATCTTTCATTTGGTATGTCCTTCCCTCAAGATTGTACCATTCACACCGTAATAAGATAACAGATCTATCTCCTTTACTGTTCTTAGTGTAACTCAACTCAATAATGTCTCTGATTGTCCCATAGTAGTCAATAGTGACATCATTGTGATCCCCTGCAGTCTTGATGGTGGAGTTTTGTGTTTTCTTGTGTGCCTCACGAGCCATAGTGTGGTACTGTACCCCATTGATTATACAAGTTGTGTATGATCGCACACGCCT
Source organism: Miscanthus floridulus (assembly GCF_019320115.1). Lineage (NCBI taxonomy): Eukaryota > Viridiplantae > Streptophyta > Magnoliopsida > Poales > Poaceae > Miscanthus > Miscanthus floridulus. The sequence continues at coordinate 26,746,576 of NC_089593.1, read as the reverse complement.
ATCCGGTCGACATGCGAGTGAGTACAAGTCTTCATCAACATTTGCTGTGCCTTCGTAATTCAATCTGGTAATCTATAGGAAAACACAGAGAATTGGTGATTTTTGAAAATTTATTGTATCATAAATGATTCACTCAGGTTGTAAAAGTTGCACACACATGTTTCTCAAACCATGCAGCAAAGTGTGTTGACATCATTTTTTCAATATTATTGACCTGTTGTTGTTCCAATTAGGCTCTATACATTCTGCAAAGGAAGTAGTTAATTAGTTTATTGTGAGACTAATATTGACTAAAATTGGCATAAATGAAATGACAGCAATTACTCACTCTTTGTATTCATCAACCTCTTCGTAGTTATTTAGAACAAACCAAACCATGGAGTCATCGTCTTTATCTTCGCAATGAAGTGTTGAAGCACCCAACAGGTTAATACCATGACAAAAAATAGAGTAACCATTGGGTGACATGTTATGTTCTGCATCTAAGTTTCTTTCAGACCTAGTGAACCTAGTAAAAATGTCACTGAAATATGTTGAGCACTGGGTCATACACTCATATGCAGTGTATACCTCTGCAACAGATCCTTCAGGTCTTGCTTTATTACGGATGAAACGCTTAAAGGTGCCCAATCTTCTCTCAATGGGATACATCCATCCATACTAAACCGGTCCCCTAAGGAGTGCCTCATCAGGTAAGTGTACTGCTAGCTGAACCATAACATCAAAGAATGCAGGAGGATAAATTTTCTCTAGCTTGTAAAGGATAATTACAATATCTTCCTTCATCTGGTGTAGTGCATCAACCTTTAGAGTTTTTGAGCAAAGTTGTCTAAAAAACCTACCCAATTCAGCAATTACTTCATATACATCTTTGCGCACCAAACCACGAAGGCCAGCTGGTAAAATACGCTGCAGCAGTATATGATAGTCATGTGTTTTCAGCCCATGCATTGTTCCTCCCTCCATATTGACACATCTTGATATATTAGAGGCATAGCCATCTGGAAATTCAACATTGCTCATAAACTGCAAGAACCTCTTCTTTGCTTCTTGTGTTAGAACGTAACAAGCTTTGGGCATTGAGGATGAATTACCAGTGTCTTCCTACAAATGAAGCTCTTTTCTTACACCTCTATCTTCCAAATCTAGTCTAGCAGTGATTGTGTCCTTTGTCTTGTTCAGAATATTAAGTAGAGTTGACAAAATGTTTTCACATATGTTTTTCTCTATGTGCATAACATCAAGGTTGTACTGCAGCTTCAATTTTGACCAGTATGGCAAATCATACAAGCTAATCTTCAGATGCCATACTGGTTCTCCATTACGGCGTCGTTTTCTTGATTTCGGCTTATCTAGATTTTTGCCTGGAACATAGCAAACTTCATCCAACCTTGCCATAACCTCATCTGCACTAAATTTCCTTGGCTGCTCTCTAGTTTCATGGTGGCCATCGAAAGATCTGTTTTTCCTCTAGGGATGGTCATTTGGGAGGAAACGTCTATGGCCTATGAAACCAATTTTGTTTCTCAGGCATTCGGAGCATGGATTCTCATCACAGTGCACACATGCGAAGTAACCCCTAGTAGTTTTGCCTGACAAGGTGCCTAATGCAGGGTAGTCATTGATTCCCCACAGAATCGCTGCACGTAGACTGAATTCTTTGCCTTCATATGCATCATAAGTAGGGACACCTTCCCAAAGAGTTAGCATGTCTGCTATCAAAGGCTGCATGAACACATGGAAATCTTTGCCCGGTGAATTTTTGCCTGGAATTATTAAAGCAAGCAAATAATTGGATTGGTCCATACACATCCATGGTGGAAAATTGTATGGAACCACTATCACTGGCCAGATGCTGTATGAATTGGTCATCTGACCAAATGGGTTGAATCCATCAGTAGCAATGGCTAACCTCAAACTACGGGGATCATCTACAAAAGACTTGAAAGTATTATCAAATTCTTTCCAAGCTTCTCCATCAGCAGGATGTCTCATTTCATTCTCAACTGGTACCCTCTTTTCCTTGTGCCATCTTGCATACTGTGCCCGCTGCTTTGAGATAAAAAGCCTTCGAAGGCGTGGAATTATTGGAAAGTAACGGAGGACCTTGTGAGGAACTTTCTTTTTGCCCTCCTTGTTCACTTTCCATCTTGTGAAGCCACAAACTGGGCAATGATCATCGTCTTCATGGTCCTTCCAAAATAAGGCACAATCATACTTGCACACATCAATACAAACATAACCAAAACCAAGCTTCTGAAGTAGAGCTTTCATTTCATTATAGGACTTAGGGAGGCCGGTCACATTCATCAAAGATGTCGAAAGCAACTCAAGGAAAGCATCAAACCCAGAATTTGTTATCCGATTGTACACTTTTATACGCAGCAGTTTAATAATGAAAGTTAGCCTAGATTCCTCGGTGCAACCTGGATAAAGCTCACGCTTTGCCTCTTCCATGATTTCTTTATATAAGTTACCACCAAAGTCATGGCTTGCTGTAGTGTGCAAATCTTGAATCAACCCCTGAACTCCCCGTGCACTATCTTCTATGACATCTTTAGCTTGTCCTTCCTCATCAAGTGTTGCCTGGTCATTTCCCTCCCATGACATATCTTCATGTACAACAGTGAGTTCTCCATCATCATCTTGTTCAACATCATCATCTCCCTCTCCATGGTCAATCCACCTTGTATAGGACCTAGACATACCATTGATTTCGTTATCCTCCTGTACCTCATCTTGGCTTTTTCTATTTGGTTCAGGCATTTTCGGCATGGGCACTTGATTTTCTCATCTGCACTATATCTACTTCTGACATGTTCCATGAATTGTGCAACACCAGACAAATAGGGCATAATAAATGGGGCACTGTTATAAATCCAGCTTCTATCCATCTCGACCTGGGTGGTGCTACTGCTGGTGGGGGGGATAGCTCCACTGCCTCTCGTTGTATGAATTTCTCGAGGCCTTCAATTAGAAGACGCTCAAATACACTATGGTGCTCCTGCTTCTTGTCTTTGTACCCGTATCTGTGCTAAAAACAAGCTAATGTTAGGGGAGGTTTTGCTATTGATTCCATATACTGAAGCTTAAAAATCCCTACAGCAGTTCATAACTGGATGATGAATCATGAATGTATCTACATTTCATATGCAATTAACTACAATCGTTCATGATGTTATTTTTGTAAGTGTAAGTTTCACATGGAACAAAACTTATCTACATGTAAGATCAAGCTGCATTGTGTTGCAAGTATATGTTGTTACTGAATTCCAGGGGCGTCGACGTACTGGACTACAACTTGTCCACCCATGCCTCCAACTATTGGATTTGTGATGGAATTATACAAGAATATCAACAGGACAAAACATGGGAGGTAGCCACTGCTTTGCTCGAAGAAATGAAACTAGAGGACTTCTCATCCTATAGATTGCTTGATTTTGGTTATAACACACGCTGGGTGGTAGCCACCGATTCTGATACGGCTGAAGAAATTAAGCCTGAGACAACATCATTTTTTTGTTCTAATAACAAAAGAGGATGGGTAGCATCATTACCCACTAAAATATTCTAGAGATCTGCTGAGAAGCTTCGTGTACTGAAACTTTGCCTCTGTACTTTCAACTTTTCTTCACCACGGGTGGCCAGCGCTGCTGCTTGTGAGGGTGGGCGGCGTTGCTGCTGGTGGGGGGGGGAGGGGGCCGACAGGAGCAGGTGGCATGCCCGGCCAGGCTCCAGCTGGGGTGGATGGCCAGGCTCCATCATGGGTGGCCGGCGCGGCATGAGCGAGGGAGCAGTTGTGGTCGCCGGCCAGGCTACCTCTGGGGGGCGCCGAGGCTGCTGATGGGGGGGAGGGGGCCGGCGCTACTGTAGGTGGCTTGGCTGGCCAGGCTCCAGCTAATTAGCCTTGAGTGCCATGTGGTCCAAAGTTTCAATGACATGCGGGCCCAGCATGCTCAATAGCCTCCCATGTGGTGCAAACATCAATTCTTTTTTTGATCTATGGCAAAAACGTCTAACAAGTTTTTCTCCCACATACTAGCTCCAAATCTGATGTTTTTTCCTAAAATTTTCTAAAATCATGATCTATCAATGTATAGTGTTGATTTTGGCTCCATCATCATGTGTCAAAGTTTGAACAAATCAAAATTTGAATATAAAAAAATTACAACTTTACACCACATTTTGAAACCCTAAATGATTTCAGCTAAAAAATCACAAACATCAAAGTTGAACAACTCATCAAGACCTGCATTTTTTGTATTGGTCATTTGTTCATCCGAGAAAGTGGTAGTAACTTAGTTCATAAATTTTACATTCTCTCTTAGAGTTTCATGAACTATAAGTGAGAGATGTAATTTCTGTGAACAAAGTTATTGTCACTTTGTCGGATGAACAAATGACCAAAACAAAAATTGTAGGTCATGATGAGTTGTGCAACCTTTGTGTTCATCACTTTTTAATTTGAAATTATTTAGTACCCCAAATTTTTGTTAGAAGTTTGAATATTTTGAAATTCAAATTTCAAACTATCGAAACAAAGTCATACGAAGAAATAACCAGAACCAAATTGGTAGATCTCAACGTGTTGTACAACTTTGTTTCAGACATTGTTTGCATTTTCAATCGTTTATTAGCCAAAAAATCCATTTGAAGTCCTAATACTACTAAAATGGTCACTGACATAGTGGACCCACTGCGTAGGACAAAAATGTGGCCAATTTTTCAAAGCTGCACCTCACACTCTCCCGCGTTGATTCGCTCGCCGACACATGGGCCCCACCACGCCTCCCGCTCAAGGCATCCAAGTTCCCTCCCGCGGCCTTATCCTCTTGCGCGTGGGTCAGACCAAGGGGAAATCCCCAATCTCCTTCTCCTCCCTCCACTCGCCGCCACGCCGCTGCCACACCGCTCGCCACCACTCCTCTCACCACTCACCGCCACTCCGCTGCCACCACCCTGCCCGCCGCAACTCTGTCGCCACCACCCCGCCCGCCACTCACCACCAGCCGCCACTCCGCTGCCACCACCCCGCCCACCACTCACCGCTGCCGCCACACCTCCCGCCGCCACCCATCCCGGCGCCACACCTCCGCCGTGGCCGGATCTGCCCATCTTGTGGGCAACGCTTCCGCCGTGGCCGATAAGTAAATGGCCTTATTTCTTTGCCTTAGGGTTAGGGATGCAGTAAGATTTGGGGATTTTGATTTCTAGGCTCCGGATTTGGGGAAGAACATAGGCTTCCTATGGTTCATCATCTTCTCATGTGCTCGATTTCATTTTCTAGCCACGGCGCCTCCGCTGTGCGGCGCAGCCACACGAGCGGGCCCTGGCGGTGGCCGCCTCGTGCCACGGTGCCGTGCAATTAGTCTACGAAATGAATGATGCATCCACTATGATTAATAAAAAAAATACATTTCATAATGTCCGCAAAAGGATTCCCTCTACTGGTCTATGAATATTTGTAGCTTTGTGTTGTTCTTCCAATCAGATGCCACTGCAGTTATTTAGCGACCAGTTCTATGATGGCTAACCGAAATGTTTTAGCCCGTCTTATATATCAGTCCCTGTTTATTGTCTTCATAGCTACGTTAATCATACCGGTTCTCAGTTTTAATGTAAATAAGATATCATCTACCCTGTGAGTTTGTCAATTTTTTCCTATCTTCTTCCTGTGTTCAGGAACTTGGTCGTTCTCCGGTTGTTGTGTAATAAAGCTTATATTGGAAGACATCATATTTCAGGTATGCGCAAGACACGTTAGTTGTTTTCTATGCTGCCATATGTTATGCTCTGACATTTTGCTTTGCTTTCCTCCTTAACCAGTGCCAAATCTCTGTTGGGTTCATTTTCAAAAGGAAAAGAAGTGTATCTCAAGGTACCTTACAGTTTGCAGCCAATGCTTCCCATCTCCCCTAACTTGTAGCTCCTGTTACCTTTTGGCCTTGTTGTGTTATAGATGATAAAATGTAAACAATCATTTAAATTGTACGTGTATGACAACACCAGTTGTTAAGCGTTAGTGCAGGACTACTGGTTAGTGCACCGCCGTTTCATACTTGTTTTATTCACCCCAACATGCTAAACAAAAGAATTATGAATTTGTGACATGTTTATTGAAATCTGATATTAACTACATCTTAAGCCCATAGAAAAAGGCACCCCGACATGCTCTTTGTATCAAGATACACAAAGCAGTACAATATTAGCTCCATTTTGTTTCATTTACAATTTCAATGGTTTGACTAACTATTAGACTGCTCCTTTTGGTTCGTTTACAATTTCTCTACTGATCTATTAGGTTTTTTTCAACTCTTTTACAGAAACTGAATCCAGTTTCTGCTCTTTCTACGTTTGGTCGTAATAAGTAATACAAGAAATGACAAAAACCAAGTACGAGCAGGAGAGGGATGCGAATGTAAAGGCTGTTCAGGAGGTTTTTAAGTCTTTTGGTATTGCGGTGTTAGCTCAGACTGTTAGTGATGTTTTTCAAAACAAAAAGGGGGCAAAGGGAAGAGACTAGTATCTGACAATCCAGAATCTGACACTGAGTATGATCCTTCATCTGACATTGATAACCAATCTGACAGCGATGATAATTCTGATGATGACCTCAATAATGAGGTCAATACTGAGGTGAGATGGATTACTTGGACAATTAACAAGTTTCTGGTCTCTCCATTTGAAACATATATACTTCATTGTAGTTAATTAATCTACTTGACACTTCTTTCATAATTAATAAGATGCATTTTTCTCTTGCCAGGAAAGACCAATGGTTCCAGGAACTCGCCCGCAGCAGAAGAAGCAAAAGGTGGCAACAATGGTGGCTGCGAACCAGCAGCCACCGTGCACGCCAACCAGAATCACTAGGCAAAGTGCAGACATGCCTTCACCTGTAGGCCGTCCACCGCCTAGGCCAAGACATCCCTTGCCTCCTAAGAACACTTTGAAAGCCAACCCAAAACCAAATGCCATTTCCAGTAGCAGCCAACTGCAAGGCCACCTCACTACAAGCGGCAGCCACACCACAGAAACTACTGAGACAGTGCCTACTCCTCCAAGAGTCACCAGGACCAGTCCAGCCATGTCTTCACCTATTCCAAACACATAGCCTAGTCCTCCTAGATACACCAGGAAAAGTGTAGCCATGCCTACACCTGGTGCAAACATAGTACCTAGTCCTCCTAGATTCACCAGGACCAGTGCAGCCATGTTTGCGCCTGGTGCAAACACAATACCTAGTCCTCCTAGATTCACCAGGTCTAGTGCAGCCATGTCTTCGCCTGGTGCAAACACTAAGCATAGTACTCCTAGAGCCACTGCTACCCTATCTCAGCAACCTACTCCCACAACTAGTGTTAACCAAGCAGTTCCTGCAGACACCTCACCAGGTGGACAGAGCTCTAGGCAAAGCAATGACATTAATGAGTCAGCTGAGCAATTTGATGCCACTAATTTAGAGGGTCATACATATGAAGGAGAACCAAGAGATGACTTAGTTCTAGGTAAACAATACGAGTTTCTAAGCATTTGTTTCTCCATTCATTATCTACAATTGTTACTGCTTTAATAACACATTTTGATCATTATTTGCCAATGCAGCGCCCCCAAAGAATGTCCACAAGAAAACCATGGGTCATGGCTTAGAGAAGATGCTAAATAGAGGAAAGAAGCTGGCTATCCAAGTGGCTGAAGGGAAGAAAAGACCTGATGTCCCACTTCAGGCAGCGAAGCTGGCATCAGAAACTGGTGTTGCCCTTAGAGACAACATGCCCATCTACACATCATGGAAGCTTTATGACAATGATGCGGGAAAGGCAGAAGTAAAAAAAGTGCTTGACAAAGTGGCAGTGAGACAACTATTTCACTCCTCCAAATACTCTCTTGCATTACTCTACTCCCATGTGAAAAATTGTATCTAATAAATGATTTGTGTGGCTTCAGTCAAGGTTGGATGTGGATGTTAAGAATGAGGCACCAAGTAAAGCTACATGCACTGATATCATTAAGAGGGGAGTAAGGCAGACGAGGTATCACCTTAAAAAGAAGTACTTTGACGAGTCACTAACAGAAGAACAGCTGCTAGCCAAGCAACCTCCACCTAAAATGAAGAAAGAGGAATGGACCAAGCTGGTAGAGTATTGGTGTGACCCAAAGAATCAGGTCCATGCCTGAATTATCTGCTTTTGTTAATATGTAATGCAAACTGTGTATGTGAATGACAACTCTGTATTGCATGTGGTGCAGGAAAAATGTGCTAAGAATAAAGTAAATTGAGCCCAAGTGCAGCTTCATCAAAGGACTGGAGCTAGGTCCTATATTGCCCATCGATATAGCCTGGTACGGATACTATGTCTTTTGTACATTTGTAGCTTAGTAATTACCATGTGCTTTTGAACAGTCAAGTTAGCACGTGCTCCAATTATTTCTGAGATGAGCTCCCATGTTCATAATATTTGCGTTGTGCCGAGTGAGCTATAATCAATAGGTGTTTAGGCTCCAATTCTTTTATGGTGACCATTTGAAACTGAAATCTTCAAGAGGAATTGCTATGTCATCAGAGATGATCATCATCAGTAGTAGGTGTTGTTTAGGCCAAGTTATTATTCTTGATCTGTCCAGGTTGCACTGATGCATGTTCCTGTGTTGTTTTCCTTGAACTATCAGTAATTAGTTGACTTTGCTAGTGATTGTATTTGTTGTTGGCATAAAAAATCTTGAGGCAAATACTTGTATGATCTGTAGTGCATACATATTTTGGCATCTTGCTGTTGGCATGTACAAATAATCTATGGCTAATCTTATATCCCAAGTTTTTAACATGCTGCAGAGGACTAAGTACAACAACATGGAGCCAGATGTTGTTGATTTCTTTGGGGAATGTATGAGTAGTCCCCAAAATGGTCGTACTCCTCTTGCAAATGAAATATATGTAAGTTACAAAATCAATGGATACATGCATGTACTGCACTCAAGTAAATGCCTGGTTCAACACTGTTGTATGGCCTTGTTATTAAGTGGATTCATTTTATGTAGGAACAAATGGTTGCAGAGAAGGAAAGAGAGCCAAAAGAAGGAGAAGAACAAAAGTCTCCCTCTAGGATTGTTGCTGACTGTCTCAGCTAGATCAGCCGTTCATCCACCTTCCTTCCTAACATTGGTGTCCCTCGACCATCGAAGACTGGCCGGTCCACATCGACAGCCGCACAAGCATGCCTGCAAGCTCAGTTTGAGGAAACACTCCAAGCAGAAAGAGAGGAAGCTGCTAGGAAGCAGGAAGAGTTGCAAGCATGGCTTCAAGCTCAACAGGCCGCACTTGAAGAAAACCAAAGGTTGCTGCGTCAGACCCAAGAGGAAGTGAAGGGGGTGCATACCAAGTTTGAAGAGACTAATGCACTGCTATGAGCTATCCTGAAACTTCAGAAAGATTGAGGTAGGTATGAATGTAGTGTCTGAGGATGATGCCTTTGCCTAAGCTTTTGCTACCTTGCTAGAAATTACTCTGTGGTTGGAACTTTGTTAGAACTATGTGCAATCTGTTTGTATGTTTGAACCTTTGTGGTGGAACCTCAGTATGTTTGAACCTCTTGTGGTGGAACATGCCTGATGGAACCTAGAACTATGTGGTGGAACAAGTGTGCTGGAACATGTTGAACCACTGTCTTCTGGTCTTGAATTTATGTGTATGCATGATGGCTTGACTGAATTGTGTATGATTTATGACTTGTGATGAGAATGTTGTGGATGATGGCTTGGCTAATATATATGTGTATTATGCTTTTATGAGCTGTGATGAAAGATCAGTGTGTCATCACTGAATATGGCTGCCACGCTCGTCATGAATGAGAGGACAATTTGTGATGCCATACAGTCGTCTCAAAATGTCTCTAACTACCATACAAAACAAGACAAAATCTAGACGTCACAAAATCTACATACTTATATATGATGTTTCTATGTCGTCAAAAAAACTTATCTGAGACTGTCCTCGCACGTACCATTTATGACGTTTCGTACATTAGGTGACACGTTGACTGACCAATATGTGATAGTTACAGTCGTCATAAAATATAACAATATGTGACGGAAAGACACAACCGTCACAAAAGGTCATAACATTTTGTGACGGTTCTCAATATTATTGTCACAAGGTACATTATGTGACGGTCATTATATGACGACTGGCATGACGCTGCTTTTTTGTCATAAGACACTTTTTATGACCAATTTTGTACTTACCATGACAGTGTGCTTATGTCATACAAACCAATTTTTTTTGTAGTGAATGTTGACACGGTGATTTTCTCCCGAGGTTCACTTGGTTGCCACCAAGCTACATCCCCGTTGTGTCGACCTCTCACTTGGTGGTTCGGCGGCTAATTGGCATCACCCGCCAAGCCCGCACATCGGGCATCGCAAGAACCTACCCCGAAAATGAGGGTAGCTCAATGACACGCTCAACTAGAGTTGCTCTTCGCGATCCCCGTGGGGTGAGCACAATCCCCCTCACAAATCCTCCTCCGGAGCACCACACAATCTTCTCGTGTGCTTCAACGGAGTCACAAGCCACCAAGCCGTCCAGGAGGTGGCAACCTCCAAGAGTAACAAGCACCACCGGCTTGCAACTCGATCACCTCGTGCCACTTGATGCAACCTCATGATGCAATCACACTAGAATCACACTCACTCGCAATTTGATGCAACCACTATGTGCACAAGTGAGTTAGAGGCTCTCCTAGAACTCCTCAAGCATGGACACTAAGTCCCAAGGGTGCTCAGCATCATCCAAGGCCGGCCACACACTTCTTTTATAGCCCCAAGGGCTAAAATAGCCGTTACCCCCTTCACTGGGCACTTTTCGCACTGACCGGACTCGAAGCTGAAGTGACTAGATGCGCAGGTCGCAGAGTCCGGTCGCACCTCGTGCGCCACGTGTCCTAGCTGTTCGAAGATGACCATTGCTCACCAACGGCTAGCTCCCATGCGCTCATACTCCTGACTGGACGCGCCTAGGTCCAGTGATCGGACGCGCCGAGTCTGTGTTCCGTCACCAACGCGCCTCTACACAACTGACCAGACTCACCTTTCTCCTACGACTAGACTCGACTCTCCTAGAGTTCGGTCACTTCCAGAGAGATTTCAGAGATCTCTTTTGATGACCGGACGTGTCAGGTCATCACTGACCAGACTCTCGGTGCGTCCGATCGCTCCTGGATGCGTTAAAAACATTGACCGGACTTTGTGACCGGACTCCCAGGTGGCGACCAGACGCGCAGGTCGTAGAGTCCGGTCACAATCCTTTCAACGCTAAAACGTTTATAACTCTTAGCTCCGGAGTCCGATTTCGATGATCTTGGACATTTTGGAAAGCTTACTCAAAGGGCTACACATCCCACTTGCATATTTGATCCAAAGCACAATGGATCAATGTAGAATTCCAATCCAAGGACCATCACAAAGTTCAGAGGACATCGAAAAACCTTTCTCTCTTCTCCAAGTTGATACAATTCAACTCCAACAACTTCTCCTTTGCAAATGTGCCAACACCACCAAGTGTACACTACCAAGTGCAAGTGTGTTAGCATTTTCACAAACATTTTCCAAAGGATGAGTCACTCAATCCACCACGCCACTCGATCCTAGCAACATCGCAAAGTTAGATGGCTCAAGTGGCACTAGATGATCGATATGCAAACAAGTTTGCCCCTCTTGATAGTACGACAATCTACCCTAAACCCAGTCATAAACTTCTCTACACACCTATGAACGGTGAAATGAAATGCCCTATAGGTTATACCTTTGCCTTGCGCATTCCATTCCATCTCCTCTAATGTCGATGCAACACATGCACCAACATGATCACAAATGATATGATCCACTTTATATCATCACGTGACCTTGTTGGTTCGATCTTGACCTCACTTGCTCTTCTACGTTGCCTTGGTCCATCAGCACCAAGTCCTCACTAGACTTTCCCTTCACACTTGCAACCGGTCCATCAAGCCAAGCCTTGTCTTGATCTTCTCCACCTTGGTCACATGACTCAATGTCATGTCTCATATGCAATGAGCTCCTTCATCACATAAGTGAGCCTTGCAACAAATCCAAGCCATCTTCACCATCATGGCATGAGTTGCTCACACATATGTACCTGTGGACTAATCACATGTGTATTGCACTTAAACACATATTAGTCCACCTAGGTTGTCACTCAATTACCAAAACCAAATAAGGACCTTTCACCTAAGTAAAAAGGCTCGCTGCCGTCGCCAGCCGCGGCCCAGTTCGCGGGGTGCCGTGATGGGGCTCATGACCGCCACCGTGTGCTCACTACGGAGGCGCACCCGGTTGTGCCATTGGGCACACCGATGCTTAGGTTCATGGACGTGGATGTGTGGTGGTGCCGGGCCAAAGCTGGCTCTATTGTGTTTAGCTGTGTGAGCGAGGTTAGTTCCTAACTTAGTATCTCCTCCCCAATCCCTAGCACGTCATCTCCCCTCCCTTGTCTATCTACTGAACTGTGTCGCGGCCTCGGTGTGCTCCTCCAAGTTGGTTTTTTGTTTTGTGATGGTATGCTATTGAGAGAGTGCCATGATATTGATGGTGTGACGATGTGCCTAGAAACAGGATGCTAATGTGTATAATTAAACTAAAATTTAGTGCTTGTGTGGGAACCGGAAGTCACCTTTGCTTTGGTGATGTGCTCGGTCAGGGCCATGAGCACACCAATGCTGTTGTGGCCGTCCTTGCATGAACCCCCGTCCATGCCTGGTCAGCTCCCTCCATCTCAGCACACCACAACTCATGGCTAGTCCTCCTCTCTGGCCCCTCTCCTCGACCAGATGATTTGGTGGTGACAAAGAAATTCTATAGGGATGGCTGGTAGGGGAAATCAGTGGCTAGTTTGATGTATTTGGATTTTTTTGCCGTGAGGAGTGTTTACTGGTTTTCCTCCTCTGCTTCTCTCCGGGTGGTCTTCATGTATGGGGCTGGTTCTTGCCTTCCTCTCGGCTCCTCTCCTATTTGTTTCCCCATCCTACTACAGCCCTTCCCCTCCCTCCTACTGGTGGTTGTCGAGTACTAATTGGCTCCCCTCCTGTTATTGCTCTACCGTGGTCGGTGGATTGACTAGGAGCAGTGATATGGATGGAGACTTCAGTGTATTTGCCCATGCTGGCATTGGAAAAGTTATGCTTGGGGTTCTTTGTGGCCCTTGAAATGTGGTGATTGCAAGAGGGGCTGTGCATAAATGAATTCATATGTGATGCAGGTAATTAGCCGGATGATGAAACCCATAAGCTAGAGGTGCCGATTGGCTCTGTTCGATCTTGGTATCTCAGTGAGCTAAGTATCTTGATATTAACTAATTTATGTTTAGCCATACATGATCAATTATTGATTTTCTTTCTATGAGCAGGAAAAATGGAAAACGGTATTGTTGTATGAGAAGTGTACGTGTATGTGCTGCTGGCCAAACACCGCAGGATTTTTTAATTATTACTTTTTTGTGCTCGTATAATATTGTAACTTATTTGTTTGTCGTCAACCGTCAAACATGTGACTCATAATCTTTGGATGATTGGTAAGTGTCAAGAGATGAAGAAAAATTAAACTGCTTGTTTTTAGTTTTTTTCTTAATTAATGACTATTAGCCCCATGGTTGTTCATTAAGATTAGGAAAAAAGTTGGGGTGTTACATACACGAATGTTGTACGTTAGGTTTTCGATCCACAACTTAAGTTTTTTCTTTCATAAGTATCTCTCAGTTTTAAACTGTTAGATATAGACTAACAAACGGTTTTAATTATTTACATGCAACGTAAAATTTCTCAACATCCAATAGTCACTACTCGCTGCAGTGCATCACAGTCTTGAGCTTTTTAATTTAAAGTAGTCGCAAGAATTTTACATAGACATACATAACTTTACAACTTTATGAAATTTCTGTGAACTTAGTTCGACTTTCCTTAGATATATTCTTGTTCCTCAATATTAGAGGCATGCTCTCCAACTGCACCAGCTCCTCATGGCCCACCTGCTAGGGCGGCTCAGCCAAATTTTTTGTTTTTTAAACCTTTCTGGAAAAATATTCACATTTACACATCTGGACGACCTATTTTCGTCTTTGAACTCCAGGGGTCGACGCCATGGACCTCGACATTGACGTAACACGACTCGGCAACATAGGCCATGATCTATGACCAAGATTTGTGGCGCCGAGCGTAGCCATGTCAATGTCACGTCCACCGCCACGCCACTCAATGGACTCGAAGCTCGGCGCCGTAATCTATGGTGTCGAGACGTGTTACCTCGGCACCATAGGCCATGGCGCTGACCCTGGGGTCCAAAGACTCACATAAAATGTCTAAGGATATAAATGTGAATATTTTTTGAAAAAGGATTCGGACATCTCAGCAGAGAGGCGGTAGCTACGAAGGTAACCAAGAGTAAGTTCTCTCCCTACTAGAGCATCTCCAAGAGTACCCAATAATTTATTTCCAAAAACATGGTGTTTTCGGACTCCTAAAAAGTATTGGAAGGAATAAATAAGGTCATCTCCAAGAGTTTTCAATAATTCACTTCCAAAATATCTAAATTTTGGTCCCACACACAATTTTGTTGGCGGCAGTTTTTTCGCGCTAGATTAGAACACCAGTCGCATCTACGACGCCTCCCTACACAGTTGTGCCGATCCCTAGCCTAGCCCAGCCAGCGACAGCCAGCCACGGCCGGCACCCTTGTTCGCTGCAGCCTGTCCCAGCCGGCCGCCAGCCACAGCAAGCCACCCAGCCTCGCCCAGCCACGATCAGGCAAGTAGCGGCCAGCCAGTAGCAACAGTACCTTGCGGCCAGCACACAGTACCATGCAAACAGTACCATGCAAACATAATCATTAACAAGGAAATAGTACTTGAATATAATGCAAATCTAATATGACAGTCTTCATAAAGCAAATTAACAATCTTGATAATGCAAATCTAATTTAATTTTTGTATATCAACAAAACCTAATTTGACAGACGACGAGCAACAATAGTCTCCTACATATGCTTGTAATACTACTGCTGCGGCTCGAAAAGGGAACTAATATCCATTGACATTATTTTATCTTCCTTTGCAATCCTATCCAATTCCACCCTCTCCATGTTAGCTTGTACCTTTTCTTCTTCTAATACCAGCTGCTCTTTCTCTAGAGCATGTGAAGCCATATACCTCTCCTCTTTCTTCCTCTCTTTCTCCATGTCAAAAGCCTCCTTCTTAGCCCACATTTGGTCCAATGCCTCCAAGCAAGCTTCACCTCCTCCTCGCCGTAGAGCTTCTTTTGCCTTCTTCTGACCTATTGGCCTTTTCGTGCTTCGTAGTCTAGAGGTGTGATCTCACATCTCAGTGACATTTTTAGTGTCGTTGACTTCTACATTTCTCGGAGTGGAATCAGGGTGTACCTTTTGTTTCTTGTTAGCGGCTTGCTTCTGCTCTGCCAGTTCCTTCATCTTCGCCTTCCACTTGCCTTCGCCCTTCAACTTGTTCCAACAATGCATTAGAGTGAATAACTGTGGCAGAACCGGCCGAAATAACACACTTACGGAGGCGCTTGTCTTTCACTAGACACTAAGCACCACGAAGGTGAGCTACATCAGGCAGTTCTATCGAGCACACCACATGGGAGAACCCGAAAATCCACATTTTTTAACAGGATCATAAATGAGATAATAAAGCTTACAACATTTTAGCCATTTCTTACATCACTTTCCATGCAACATCAGAGTATAATATTTATTGTTTATAACAGCGGAATATAACCATGTTATCAGAGTTTTAGCGGAAATAAAATCATTTAATGACAAGTTAAACATTAACATGATGATCCATTATATACATCATAACAGGTTATAAGTTTTTCCATTGTAAAACATTTTGGGTGGAAGTTTCAAATAAACTCCCGCAACGTTAAGGAAATCCTTGCTGAGCCCACCAGGAGGTTTCCACACACAAGTGTCAGCTCCACATGTTCCTATCACCTGCAACAGGGTAGAACAAACCCTGAGTACTCAATTGTACTTTGCAAGACTTACCCGTCAAGAGGAAAGAAAAGACTCCAAGGATATGCAAGGCTATCTGGCTTGTGGTTTTATTGCATCTGCAGGAAGCATTACTAAGCGTGCATCCTTATATTCAATTTCATTAGCAGTCATCATTAGTTCATTAACTAACCATTATATGTAAGCACATGTGCTACTTTCAAGTAGGTGGTAAGCAACCAGAACCATTTTACCATCTTTTATATTCCAGTTCTTACTACGGTGCTAGATCGTAGCCAAGTCGTACCGTATCACACGGCGATTCGCGAACCAATGTATCCCAGCTGGGTACCCTGAAACACACGTCCCGCTTGTACCCCAGGCACAAGCAGGACCAATCCACCACTCTCCTGTCAAGGGGTCCAGGTCCCCGTCCAAACTTGGACTCCAAGCCCCCACACCTGAGTCCTAGACTCAGTGTGGTGCTTAGACCTCCACCATCCCCGTCTCCAATCAGTCGGTCTGGAAAGAGCCGAAACCCACGATAAGAGAGCAACAAGCCTTTCCGCCCCCATAAGCAAGTATGTGCTCAGGATAATAAGTCTGTGACCTGACTAGAATCAAATGCAACGGACGATCCTCAATCGACACAGGCGGGACAAACGCAACCAGAGCCTCGCTCGGTTACCTAACCAAGTCCAAATCCAAATCCAATATATGGTCCCGCCCGGTCTCCAATTATTATCCACATATATTCTATGTGATAGTAACATGATAATAGTAACAATAATATATTTCCTATCTCTCGCGAGTGACAAGCAATCACTCGATTTCTATCGGAGTCCTGTAGCATAGCAATCTACATGATTCTATCATACTAGTAAGACTCATAGGATAAGGATATATATATATATATATATATATATATATATATATATATATATATATATGCAGGTGGTTTTCATTCAACTCTTTAAAACTTAATGCACAAGCATAAGATAAAGTACAGAATAATAGGGATTATGCACCGAGGTTTGCCTGGGTAAAATATAACCAAGTTAGCTGTTCATGATGGTGGCATGATCATCACGTCACCATTTGCTTCTGCTACTCCAGATTTCTTCATGATCCATCATTGTTCCTATTATGATATACGTGGATACAACGCAAAAACGTAAATGATCACGGCAATCGCAACTCTAAAATATGATTACGCTGCTAAACTAACGAGCTGGCTCTAGCGACTAACGTACAAGGCTATGTATCTATGTTGTCGGACGAGGCATTACTTCCCAATAAGTATTTTAGCTACAAAATCTCCAGATATATCCTTAATTCATTTTATTGATTTAATATATTTTTAAACCAGGGCTTAATAGGTATTCTAGCAAACTAATTATTCTGGAGCTGCAAAAATTACAAAAAGCACATAATAATATTGTGAAGCTACTGTAAAATTTTCAAAGCTAACACTATCATTATTTTGCCACAAAAATTCCTACAAGTTCATACTTTAATAATTTTAAAGCATGTTAAAACATTTAAAGCATCCATGAAATATTTTAGAACCATGTGAACCAAGTAATGAACTTTAATAATTTTAAAGCATGTTAAAACATTTAAAGCATCCGTGAAATATTTTAGAACCATGTGAACCAAGTACACTAGCAGGTAGATCATGATTTTATGAACTTAACAAAATTGTTTTCACAATTTTTGGATTCCTACAAAATTTTATATTAAATTCGCAATCTTGCTTAGAAGCTAAATTAGAAATTGTCTTAGAATTGAAAAGGCCGGCAGTAACCGGATCTAGCCCGGTAGCCCAATACGGCCCATGCAGAACGTGGGTGTGCGTAGCAGGTCGGCCCAGCCATGGCCCAAGGTGGGGAGTTCGCGTGCGCACCGACGGTTTTACAGAAGAGTCCCCAATCTATCCATTTATTACGTGGCACTATGCGCACTATTGCGACAGAGACACATTTTGTAGAAATACCCCTGAACTACCCTGTCTTTACCATGGGATGGTCCCCGGCGGCCTGCGCACGATGGCGTGACTCTGGCGACGTAGCGTGCGTACACCGACCAACGGAGAGAAACACCAGCCCCACAAGCGAGCCGACGAGCGCCGCGGAGCCAAGATGAAACCCTAGGCAGTGATTAGGCATTAAACGGTGATTTCTATCGCGCTGCAGACGGCGGCGGACCAATCACCATGGTGGCGAGGCTTTTCCCGATGAGCTAGAGCGATGACGAGGACAACGGAAAGGGTGGGAGCAACAAGAGATTACCACAAGTCTAGCCGAGGTGACGGTTGAAGCGGAGGCGGCCCGAGCAGGTCCGGCCACGTGCACATGCACCTCATGGCGGTGCTCCGAGCATGACACTGACGTGCCAGGACCTCACCCATGTGTTCCGGGTCAAACTAGGGTGAGCAACCGCACGAGAGGACCAAAGTGAACTCCAAGGAACCACCAATTGAACCCCTACCGAGGGGTAGGGCCTTACCCCCAACCGTGCTCTATTCTAGAGGTGAGATGGCCGGCGACGAGCAACACGTCAAATTGGCCGACTACAAGGCTCGTTTGCGCTTTGGTGTGGGTTGGTTTGCTAGCTGGCTTCCAATCCTAGCCACTGGGGAACTGAATCGAGATGGGATATCATGGACCTCGGCGTGGCTCCTTCGGCGGCAAGGCAATGGGGAAGAGGCTTTGAGGCACGGTCAACCTCGGCCGAGGCTGCATTTAATGAGCAAGAGCGTCCGCACGGTGCAGCACAGATGGAACATATCGTGGGGTGTCAGGATGGGACGGCTTAGTTTTGGCAGGGCATGGACGGCGGCAGTAGAGACACGACCACATGAGTGAGCGATGCGTCAGTTAGCGCCTGCGTGCGGCCACGCAACGGCGTCGAGATGAGGGCGTGGTAGGTGGGTTGAGAGGCAGAGGGCGAGCACCACAGCGGTCGAAGTGAATCGGAGGGTGGAGAAAACCCCACAATGACCGAGCAACGGCAGTCACAGCCTCGCCTCCGCGCTGCTCGCGGCACAGCGGCTCGGCGCGGCTTGGCCAGCAAGAGGGTAGGCGGGGTGAGAGGCATGTTGCGGCGTCGTCTCGGCAAGCGGCACTGGCCTGCAGGGAAAGGACATCACCAGCGCGGGGCCGAGCCCGACGCCAGCCACGCACACGCACGAGGCGACCATGCCCACGGGGCCAAACAGACGAAACGGTGACACGCACGCTTATTAAAGTGGGCCAAAAACTACTTACCAACTCGATGAAGACTCAACCAACTCCATGAACCCATAGTTGATACTAACACCTAGCTAACGAAGCAAACATCACGTCTAGAGAGCGACCAGAGAGGGAGATAGGGAGGTGCCAACATGGGTTCATCACACTGAACGCCAGTTCACGAACCGAGCACCGAATCAGGGTTCGCAGCGCGTTCTAGTGAAGTTAGGGCAATTTTAGAGCGGACAACGTGACATCCAACACAATGTCGACCTATGCCATGCTCAAGCACTCACTTTGATGCAATCGACAATACCAAAATATGCGGCTAGTGTTTAAACATTTTTGTTAGAAATTAAATGTCAAAATAGCATTGTCTATTATCATTTCAGACTTACAAGAATTCAATGTCGGATTAGTACTAACCTCCCCTAACACTTTTGATTGAATTTTTAAAAGCTCTAAACCTTGCAGGATTCAACTAACAATTGTACCATGACCTAGCCCATACTACATACTAACTCTTAGAAATAAAATATCTAAGCACTTCCTAATTAGTATGTCCAATATAGTTCGCCAAAGAATAATACTTTTAAACACAAGTTCAAGTGTTTGCCGGCAACGAAATGACCCTTCTTAAATCCCAAGTTTGATTTTTGAACTTCCCAAATTACTAACTAATAGTATTTATTCTCCAAAAATTAATGTTGCATTTCCATCTACTACACTTACACTCTAAACTTTATTCAAGTACTACATACAAATTATATTTATTTTTTGTTTATAAAAATTGCTTCCGTGCCAATGTTTAGAACTACTTATTCTACCCTTCGCGTTAGGATTTTTCAGTAACACATATAGGTATTTAAGTAAATTAACTCACTATATTTATAGATCTATCTCTCAGGCCATAATCTCAGTGTTTAGCGAGCACGTAACACCAGAGGTGTTACAATAACTTGTTATCTTGGTCCAATCCTTTGAACTCTTGGAGAAACTCTTGGGAACTCTTGGAGATGCACTTAATAAAACCTCTAAATCTAGAATTTTTGGCAAGAATATAAAAAATCTATCTCCAAGAGGTCCTAATCTCACCTCCCAAATCTTTTGGCACTTGGAAAAAATCACCGAAAGCACGGATATATCCGCGTGTGGAAGACGCGCGTATCGGTCTGCCAATCTAAGGTGGAAGGACGTGGGAAAGAATAAAGAGTAGGAAATGGTTCCTGATGGAAATGTAGGGAGAAAGAATATATAAAAGTGGTTAGGATCATTTAGAAATAGTATAGAATTCCTGATGTAAAATTGCTTTCTATATTTTAGGAGTGAATTATCGAAAACTGTTAGAGATGGTCTTATTTATTCCTCTCAATAATTTTTGGTGAGTTGAAAAACTCCATTGTTTTAGAAAGAAATTCTTGAGAACTCCAAGAGTACCCAAAAGAGTCTCCCAATCCAGGAATTTTGGCAAGATTGAAAAAAACTCATCTCGAACAATTCCCAAACACACCTCCCAATCTTTTGGCACTTGAAAAAAAATTACCCCCACGCACGTAAGTTACACGCACATATCGTCGCCCCAATCTGAGGTGGAAGGACGTGGGGAAGAAAAAAATTAGGACAGGGTTCTTGATGCAAATGTACAAAAGATCCAGAAATAAAGTATAAAAGTGGTTAGTGTGATTTAGCAATAGTTTAGGATTCCTAATATAAAATTACCTTCTAACTTTTAGGCGCGAGATTTTGGAAACTTTTTTATATCTGCCAATACATTTTGCAAAGGATGGAAACCATGTTTTGGGGGAGTATTTTTTAGATACGGTTGGAGATGCTCTGGTACTCCATTTTTCTCCTTTCCCAATAATTCGGTGAACAGCAGAACCAAGCTTTGGAACGTCTACTCTTACTATTAAACCTAGACGGCTAATAATATGGCATTTAAATAATGCAATGCGTTCTGAGATAAAATACTCCGACTAATCAAACCACCGTGCTTCAACTGATATTGCACCTCACCAGCCAGCAGGTAATACAAGTAGTGTATTTCCCCAACAGATGGAATGAACCCAAATTGTACAAGGGAGAAAGAATATATAAATATGGTTAGGATAATTTAGAAATAGTATAGGATTCCTGATGTAAAATTATTTTCTATATTTTAGGAGCGGATTATTGAAAACTGCTGGAGATGGTCTTATTTATTCCTCCCAATAATTTTTGGTGAGTTGAAAAACTCCATTGTTTTAGAAAGAAATTCTTGAGAACTCCAAGAGTACCTAAAAGAGTCTCCCAATCCAGGAATTTTGGCAAGATTGAAAAAAAAACTCATCTCGAACAATTCCCAAACACACCTCCTAATCTTTTGGCACTTGAAAAAAATCACCCCCATGCACGTAAGTTACACACATATATCGTCGCCCCAATCTGAGGTGGAAGGACATGGGGAAGAAAAAAAATTAGGATTGGGTTCTTGATGGAAATTTACAAAAGATCGAGAAATAAAGTATAAAAGTGGTTAGTGTGATTTAGAAATAGTTTAGGATTCCTACTGTAAAATTACCTTCTACCTTTTAGGCGTGAGATTTTGAAAACTTTTTTACGTCTGTCAATACATTTTGCAAAGGTTGGAAAACATGTTTTGGGGGAGTATTTTTTAGATACGGTTGGAGATGCTCTGGTACTCCATTTTTCGCCTTTCCCAATAATTCGGTGAACAGCAGAACCAAGCTTTGGAACGTCTACTCTCACTATTAAACCTAGAGGGCTAATAATATGGCATTTAAATAATGCAATGCGTTCTGAGATAAAATACTCCGACTAATCAAACCACCGTGCTTCAACTGATATTGCACCTCACCGGCCAGCAGGTAATACAAGTAGTGTCTTTCCCCAACAGATGGAATGAACCCAAATTGTACAAGGGAGAAAGAATATATAAAAGTGGTTAGGATAATTTAGAAATAGTATAGGATTCCTGATGTAAAATTGTTTTCTATATTTTAGAAGTGAATTATTGAAAATTGCTGGAGATGATCTTATTTATTCCTTCCAATAATTTTTGGTGAGTTGAAAAACTCCATTGTTTTAGAAAGAAATTCTTGAGAACTCCAAGAGTATCCAAAAGAGTCTCCCAATCCAGGAATTTTGGCAAGATTGAAAAAAAAACTCATCTCGAACAATTCCCAAACACACCTCCCAATCTTTTGGCACAAAAAAATCACCCCCACGCATGTAAGTTACACGCACATATCGTCGCCCCAATCTAAGATGGAAGGACGTGGGGAAGAAAAAAAATTAGGACAGGGTATTTGATGCAAATGTACAAAAGATCGAGAAATAAAGTATAAAAGTGGTTATGTGATTTAGAAATAGTTTAGGATTCCTAATGTAATATTACCTTCTACCTTTTAGGCGCCAGATTTTGGAAACTTTTTTATGTCTGCCAATACATTTTGCAAAGGTTGGAAAACCTGTTTTTGGGGAGTCTTTTTTAGATACGGTTTGAGATGCTCTTGTACTCCATTTTTCTCCTTTCCCAATAATTCGGTGAACAGCAGAACCAAGCTTTGGAACGTCTACTCTTACTATTAAACCTAGATGGCTAATAATATGGCATTTAAATAATGCAATGCGCTCTGAGATAAAATACTCCGACTAATCAAACCACCGTGCTTCAACTGATATTGCACCTCACCAGCCAGCAGGTAATACAAGTAGTGTCTTTCGCCAACAGATGGAATGAACCCAAATTGTACAAGGGAGAAAGAATATATAAAAGTGGTTAGGATAATTTACAAATAGTATAGGATTCCTGATGTAAAATTATTTTCTATATTTTAGGAGTGAATTGTTGGAAACTGTTGGATATGGTCTTATTTATTCCTCCCAATAATTTTTGGTGAGTTGAAAAACTCTATTGTTTTAGAAAGAAATTCTTGAGAACTCCAATAGTACCCAAAAGATTCTCGCAATCCAAGAATTTTGGCAAGATTGAAAAAAAAACTCATCTCGAACAATTCCCAAACACACCTCCCAATCTTTTGGCACTTGAAAAAAAATCACCCCCACGCACGTAAGTTACACGCACATATCGTCGCCCCAATCTGAGGTCGAAGGACGTGGGGAAGAAAAAAATTAGGACAGGGTTCTTGATGCAAATGTACAAAAGATCGAGAAATAAAGTATAAAAGTGGTTATGTGATTTATAAATAGTTTAGGATTTCTAATGCAAAATTACCTTCTACCTTTTAGGCGCCAGATTTTGGAAACTTTTTTATGTCTGCCAATACATTTTGCAAAGGTTGGAAAACCTGTTTTGGGGAGTCTTTTTTAGATACGGTTGGAGATGCTCTTGTACTCCATTTTTCTCCTTTCCCAATAATTCGGTGAACAGCAGAACCAAGCTTTGGAACGTCTACTCTTACTATTAAACCTAGATGGCTAATAATATGGCATTTAAATAATGCAATGCGCTCTGAGATAAAATACTCCGACTAATCAAACCACCGTGCTTCAACTGATATTGCACCTCACCAGCCAGCAGGTAATACAAGTAGTGTCTTTCGCCAACAGATGGAATGAACCCAAATTGTACAAGGGAGAAAGAATATATAAAAGTGGTTAGGATAATTTACAAATAGTATAGAATTCCTGATGTAAAATTGCTTTCTATATTTTAGGAGTGAATTATCGAAAACTGTTAGAGATGGTCTTATTTATTCCTCTCAATAATTTTTGGTGAGTTGAAAAACTCCATTGTTTTAGAAAGAAATTCTTGAGAACTCCAAGAGTGCCCAAAAGAGTCTCCCAATCCAGGAATTTTGGCAAGATTGAAAAAAACTCATCTCGAACAATTCCCAAACACACCTCCCAATCTTTTGGCACTTGAAAAAAATTACCCCCACGCACGTAAGTTACACGCACATATCGTCGCCCCAATCTGAGGTGGAAGGACGTGGGGAAGAAAAAAATTAGGACAGGGTTCTTGATGCAAATGTATAAAAGATCCAGAAATAAAGTATAAAAGTGGTTAGTGTGATTTAGCAATAGTTTAGGATTCCTAATATAAAATTACCTTCTAACTTTTAGGCGCGAGATTTTGGAAACTTTTTTATATCTGCCAATACATTTTGCAAAGGATGGAAAACATGTTTTGGGGGAGTATTTTTTTAGATACGGTTGGAGATGCTCTGGTACTCCATTTTTCTCCTTTCCCAATAATTCGGTGAACAGCAGAACCAAGCTTTGGAACGTCTACTCTTACTATTAAACCTAGAGGGCTAATAATATGGCATTTAAATAATGCAATGCGTTCTGAGATAAAATACTCCGACTAATCAAACCACCGTGCTTCAACTGATATTGCACCTCACCAGCCAGCAGGTAATACAAGCAGTGTCTTTCCCCAACAGATGGAATGAACCCAAATTGTACAAGGGAGAAGGAATATATAAAAGTGGTTAGGATAATTTAGAAATAGTATAGGATTCCTGATGTAAAATTATTTTCTATATTTTAGGAGTGAATTATTGGAAACTGCTGGAGATGGTCTTATTTATTCCTCCCAATAATTTTTGGTGAGTTGAAAAACTCCATTGTTTTAGAAAGAAATTCTTGAGAACTCCAAGAGTACCCAAAAGAGTCTCCCAATCCAGAAATTTTGGCAAGATTGAAAAAAAAACTGATCTCGAACAATTCCCAAACACACCTCCCAATCATTTGGCACTTGAAAAAAATCACCCCCACGCACGTAAGTTACACGCACATATCGTCGCCCCAATCTGAGGTCGAAGGACGTGGGGAAGAAAAAAAATTAGGACAGGGTTCTTGATGCAAATGTACAAAAGATCGAGAAATAAAGTATAAAAGTGGTTAGTGTGATTTAAAAATAGTTTAGGATTTCTAATGTAAAATTACCTTCTACCTTTTAGGCACCAGATTTTGGAAACTTTTTTATGTCTGCCCATACATTTTGCAAAGGTTGGAAAACCTGTTTTGGGGAGTCTTTTTTAGATACGGTTGGAGATGCTCTTGTACTCCATTTTTCTCCTTTCCCAATAATTCGGTGAACAGCAGAACCAAGCTTTGGAACGTCTACTCTTACTATTAAACCTAGACGGCTAATAATATGGCATTTAAATAATGCAATGCGTTCTGAGATAAAATACTCCGACTAATCAAACCACCGTGCTTCAACTGATATTGCACCTCACCAGCCAGCAGGTACAAGTAGTGTTTTTCGCCAACAGATGGAATGAACCCAAATTGTACAAGGAGAAACAATATATAAAAGTGGTTAGGATAATTTATAAATAGTATAGGATTCTTGGTGTAAAATTATTTTCTATATCTTAGGAGTGAATTGTTGGAAACTGTTGGAGATGGTCTTATTTATTCATCATAATAATTTTTGGTGAGTTGGAAAACTCTATTGTTTTAGAAAGAAGTTCTTGAGAACTCCAAGAGTACCCAAAAGAGTCTCCAAGATTGAAAAAAAACTCATCTCGAACAATTCCCAAACACATCTCCCAATCTTTTGGCACTTGAAAAAAAATCACCCCCACGCACATAAGTTACACGCACATATCGTCGCCCCAATCTGAGGTGGAAGGACGTGGGGAAGAAAAAAATTAGGACAGGGTTCTTGATGCAAATGTACAAAAGATCAAGAAATAAAGTATAAAAGTGTTTAGTGTGATTTAAAAATAGTTTAGGATTCCTAATGTAAAATTACCTTCTACCTTTTATGCGCGAGATTTTGGAAACTTTTTTATGTCTACCAATACATTTTGCAAAGGTTGGAAAACCTGTTTTGGGGGAGTATTTTTTAGATACGGTTGGAGATGCTCTTGTACTCCATTTTTCTCCTTTCCCAATAATTCGTTGAACAGCAGAACCAAGCTTTGGAACGTCTACTCTTACTATTAACCTAGACGGCTAATAATATGGCATTTAAATAATGCAATGCGTTCTGAGATAAAATACTCCGACTAATCAAACCACCGTGCTTCAACTGATATTGCACCTCACCAGCCAGCAGGTAATACAAGTAGCGTCTTTCCCCAACAGATGGAATGAACCCAAATTGTATTTTTCTAGATGTAATAATGGTAAAAAGAGATTGTGCCGAGATTTCGTGAAACGCATGGCGAGAGAGAGAGAGATCTACGTTCCATTGATCCATTCCACACATATATATTACTCGTTCCGTTCTAAATTATAGTTCATTTGACTTTTTTTTTACCCCAAGTGTAACCACTCGTCTTATACAAAAAAAATTTATGGCAACATAGTCAAATTTAAGTTATTCTTGAAGAACTTTTGTTAATAAAGCAGGCTGCAACAAAAGAAGTGATATTTTTGCACAAATTTTTAAATAATACGAGTGGTTAAATTTGAGGTAAAAAAAAGTCAAACGAACCATAATTTAGATTGGATTTAGTATATAATAATTAACGTCACATTTCCCCCCTCCCACGATCGTGCCATCTCATCAGTCTCTCACCCTCCAACACTAGCTTGACACGCTAAGCAGAAGCTATATGTTTGGCCATAAACCTCCGTTTGAATCCATGGCATGCGCTGTAGCCTATATATAGCCTATAGCCCTATAGCTAGACATTGGCACAGAGCCACAGCACAACAATAGTCAATATAGGACAACAGGTAACGTATACGTAGTATACGAGCTTCGCGCCATATGGCCACCGCCGTGCCCGCGCTCCTCCTGACCCTCCTCCTGGTAGTGGTGGTCGCCGCTGGTGGCGAGAAGGAGACGCACATCAAGGTGTACTGGCACGACGTGGTGAGCGGGCCGAACCCGACGGCGGTGCAGGTGGCGCGCGCGGCGGTGACCAACACCTCCAAGACGGGCTTCGGCGCCGTCGTGGTGATCGACGACCCGCTCACCGAGGGGCCCGACCTCAGGTCCTCCAAGCCCCTGGGCCGCGCGCAGGGCACCTACATCAGCGCCGGCAAGGACGAGGTGTCCCTGTTCATGAACATGAACTTCGTGTTCCAGGCCGGCAGCAAGTACAACGGCAGCACCGTCGCCATCATGGGCCGGAACGCGGTGTTCAACGCCGTCCGGGAGATGGCCGTCGTGGGCGGCACCGGCGTGTTCAGGATGGCGCGCGGGTACGCGCAGGCACGGACGCACACCCTCGACCTCAACACCGGCGACGCCACCGTCGAGTACAACCTCTACATCAAGCACTGATGGAGTGCTCGGTCTTCTCCTCCGTCAGGGAGATGGCCATCGTCGGCGGCACCGGCGTGTTCAGGTTGGCACGAGGCCAGGACACACATCTTCGACCTCAAGACCGGCGATGCCACCGTCGAGTACAACCTCTTCATCAAACACTTACTGGGATCTCCAAACTTCTGTATTTTGTGTTCTAGTTTTCTCTGGTCAAATAAGAAACAAGGCAGTGTTTGTGTCGTGTGCGCGCGCTAATTATGCATGGATCAGTTGTTTGCTCTGCTGCTTTATTTTAATCTGATATATATTCTCTCACTCTCTTTATATATATTTCGTCGGAGACTAATTATCTACTCAGCTCCATTGATCCAACCCAAAATATAGGGATTTCCAGTAGTTTAAGTCAAACCATAGTAAGTTTAACTAAGTTTATGAAAAAACAATATTATTTAAGATATCAAATGAACTTCCTTATTATATAGATTATGAAATATATTTTATGATTTACCTTGATCTATACGATGCGATAGCTATCTATTTGAGACTCTCTCTGAGCAGCTAAGCTAAAGGCACTAAAAAACCTATGCCCTAGAGAAATTTACCTCCCTACTAGAGCTGTCGGATGTTCTGTACATGATAGCAGAAATGACATGTTGGTATTGCAAGAAAGGTTTTTTTTTTCAGATCATCCATCAGGAAAAGCTAAACATGTTTGCTCCAGCACCCCTAGCAATCTAGTATTTGACAGCTGAGTATTGTGAAGAACAGGGCTTAGAGGTCATGAACAAAAGGCTTCAATGTTTTAGTTTGGTCACTACTTCATTCAAGACAGAGGACAAAAGTAGCAGAACAATCACCCAACCAAAACGACTCTGAACAGAATGACAAGATAATATTTAGTCAATCGAAGACAACGATGCTAATAGATCAGGTAACTCACTACAAAAACAACTGCAGGAGGCAGCAGCATCTTCAAAGTTCAAAGAACATGCAATTCAGTGCCAAAGTGATACCTCAAAGTTCAAAGGCAAAGGGGTATTTACATCAAATTAGTCATCCACCAAACAAATCAACTTTATACCCTCGTAAGAAAAAAGAAGTGGAACGCAAAACTACACAACTTTACTTAAGGGGAGAGAATAGTTAAATACTAAGAGGATAGGGTACTTAGCGAATTGCCAGATCCATTATCTGCAGAGGAACTTCTGCACTACATTACTCATGCTCGGTCTTTCGTTTTTGTCCTGTTCCAAACACAGAGCGGCCACCTCAAGCATCAGTAACACTTCTGACCGCACGAAATCACCATTCAATCTAGGATCCACAAGGTCATCGATCCAATTTCCATCGCTAATTTTCTTGTTTTCTCCAATCGTCGATAGCAGTTGCCTCAATGCAGACTCTGCATCCTCAGAGCCATTTGTCGGTAACTCGAACACCCGAAGGCCCATCACTAACTCCAGAAGCACAACTCCGAAGCTGTAGACATCTACTTTTTCAGTCACAGGAGCGCTTGGTACCCATTCTGGAGCCATGTAGCCTCTAGTTCCTCGAACCTTGGACATGTCAGAATCAGACTCGTCTCTTTGCAGCAGCTTTGCGAACCCAAAGTCGCTGATCTTGGGCTCAAACTCCTCGTCCGGAAGTATGTTCTCAGGCTTCACGTCGCAGTGAATGATCCAGTCCATACACTCATGGTGAAGGTAGGCCACTCCGACTGCAATTTTGTACCTATGATGCCATTGCAGTAGTAGTCCCTTGCTACCGAACAAGAACATGTCCAGTGAACCGTTCTCCACAGATTCATAGACCAGCAGCCGGTGCGTACCCTCTGAACATACACCCATTACTCTCACCAGATTCATATGGTAGATCCTACCAATCACACTAACCTCTGTCTCAAATTCTGCTTCGCCTCCCTTCATGTCTTTGAGCTTCTTGACGGCAACTACACGATTGTCGTGTAGAATGCCTTTGTACACAGACCCATGTCGGCCGTGGCCAAGCTCATCCATGAAATTGTTAGTTGCCTTCTGCAATTCCTTGTGGGTGAAACTACGGAAATGATCTGCTACCACCCGGAAGCCTTCCTCATCCTCCGCTGCCCATATTACCGAACATACTGACTGCTTTCTTGTCATGAACCACCAACCAACAGCAATGAAACAGAACTCAACAAGAAAGAATACAACTAGGAACGAATAGTAGTAGTACCATGCCGTACCCTTTTCATCAACTCTGTTGGCAGCATAATTGAATGTATGTGTTCTTAATTCATTGCAAACCAGGGTACCCTGGAGCAGAGTCGGAGAAATTTGCCTGTGAGTGAGACAGAAAGTTCTCAGGAACCTTGACATATGTGACACCAGGGTACCCTGGAGTTGTCTTGCCATTGAAGAGACCAGATTTCAAGTAGCACCCATGTGGATGTGGATAAACTTTGTACACGAATGCTACACAGGAGCAACTTGCCAAGCACAATTCCCTGCAAGTGTCCAGGGATGCAGACATGACAAAGTCCGTATCAGAGCCCCAGAAGTCTGTCCAAGGAATGCCCACGAAGCCCATCTGCTGAACACCTTTTCCACAGGTGATGTTGAACTGTGGCTTGCAGCCTTTGCTCCAATCATTTGGATCAACGACTACATAACCGCGAGGACAACTGCAGGCCGCTGCAGGTGTGTAAACTGCTAGTTTGATCTCCCATTCAATAAGCCCAACGGTCTATTGGGCCTTGGTCACGCGCCCTGATCGGGGGCGTCCAACCCTACATGATTGGTGGGCCCCCGTCGCACTGCGCTATATAAAGAGGTGGGGGCCGGCGGCTCAAAGCACGAGGTTCGCCGTGAGCCGCAAACCCCACCGACAAACCCTAGACCGATCTAAGAGGGCGCGTAGCCAGTGACGGGAAGCGCCACCAGCCGCGCCGCCACGCTACACCGACGTCTTCCCCAACCATCGCTGCCCGTGAGCAGACTTCACTGACGAAGCTGATGGAGGCCTCTGGATCCACTCCCTCTGGGATCTCAGGTTCGACACCTTCTCCTTCCTCTAGATAGCATTCTAGGTCTACATCGTTACCGTTGTCTACTGCTCTGGATGTCTACCCTCTAGATCGACTGCTAGATGATTCTAGAAAGATAACAATGGTACCAGAGCCTTTCTAGCGGTAGATCTGGATCGGGGAAAGAAAGAAATCGAACCCAAACCCTAGATCGGGTTCGGGAAAAGAAAAGAAAAGTTACCCGAGAAGAAATCAAATCAGGGGAAAAGCTATCCAAACCCTAACCCTAATCCAGGAAGGGGAAGAAAGGGAAGAGGGTAGCCTACCTCGCGTTTGCGTGGCACTGCAGTCACGTCGGCGCGTGGGGAAAAGATAGGCCGGCCGGGGGCATAGCTCGCCGGGATCCGGCGCCCGCTCGGTGACTGACTGAGAAAGGAAAAGAACCGATTTCAAATCGGAAAAGCAAACCATAACCCTAAAAGGGAAGCCTACCTGGGCTTTTACCCACCGCCGGCGGCATCGCCACCGCGCGGAAAGGAGACCACGGCGTCGCTCCAGAACGGCGCGCGGGACAGAGCCGAGACGCACGCGCGGTCGCCAGCGGATGCGCTCAGGGCACCAACGCGAGGCCGCTCGACGGCGGCGCGCTCACCCAAAGGGGAGCGCGCGCACCGGCGAGGGGGCCCGCGGCGGCGCCGTACTCTCTTTTCTCCGGCCGCCATGGACGGCTGACGCTGGTGCTCAGTCACTCGGATGCGGTGTGGAGAGAGAAGGGGAGGGAGAGAATGAGCCTAGGGTTTCTGGAGGGGAGCGGCCGGGGCGTTTTTTATCCGGCCAAAAAGCAAGGAGAACCGTCGATCGGAGATCAACGGCCACCAGCGCATCGGGCCACATTCAGCCCAGGCGGGAAAGGGCGCGAGGCCAAATTCCCGGCCTAGGCCCAGGTTGCGGCCTGGGCGCGAGGGTGCGCTCGCGCGCGCGGCTGGGCCGCGGGCAGCTGGGTCGGGAGAGCTAGCGCGCGTGGCTGGGCCGCGGGTAGCTGGGCCGGGTGCGCTGGCGCGCGCGCGCGTGAACAGGCCATGGGCTGTTGCTGGATCGGGCCGAAATGGCCAAATAAAATAGTACAGTCACAGTTTTTGATTTTCTTATTTTCCAAAAAACAGTTTGATCAATTTGAATTGAATTTTTATGATAATTTTCTGTACAAAATTTATCCAATGATATTTTTTGTTCAGTAAATAGTAAAGTTGCTTCTGGAAAATAGGAAAATAATTATTGAATGTTAATGTTTCCGCTGCGTATTTAAAGTAATTATGGACTTTTAATTAAATTCGAACCAACGGGAGAATTTGATTTTAAGAGCCAAGAGATAAAAATGAGTTGATTATGATATTGTTATTTTCTGACCAACGTTGTTAATAGCAATATTATAATTTTAATGATTATGCATTATTTCTATTTCTGCCCAACGGTGATGTAGATTTAATGTATAAAATAATTGTATGTTTTAATTTTGACCAACGTTAAACTAAGGCATGCAATTATTGTTGTTATTTCTGTTCTCACACTATTTGAATTGTGTTTTTCAGGAGAATACAACTTGATGAGTTGTATCAAAGAGATCCCCACTCTAAAAGGTGATAACTATATTGAGTGGAAGAAAAAGATAGACCTGGCTTTCATCCTCGCTGAGGTGGGCTGGGTTGTCACCACACCGTGCCCCAGAGAACCTGTGGCATCGGTGAGGGAGACAGATGAGACTGATGCTGCATGGCAGAACAGAGAGCGGGATTTTGCTCCTGTAAAGATGTCCTATGACCTTGAGCATAGGAAATGGGTCACTGCCAATAAGAAGTATTTGGCAGTGATAAAGAACACGATTGAACCTGCTATTGCGGGCTCAATTCCAGACTGTGACACGGTCACAGAGTACCTAGATAGAATAAAGAGTCAGTTCACTGGTTCTTCAAAGACATATGCAACCCAGCTGATCAAGCAGCTGGTTACAGAAAGGTACTCTGGTGGCGGCAGTGGTATTAGAGAGCACATACTGAGAATGAGCAATCTGGCATCTAAGCTCAAACCAATGGATTTGGCACTCAAGGATGAGTTTCTTATTTATTTGATTTTTGCTTCTTTGCCCAAAGAATTTGACACCTTTGTTGTTAATTACAACATACAGCCTGAAAAATGGGATTTAGAAAAGCTCATAGCCATGTGTGTGCAGGAGGAGGAAAGAATAAAAGTTTCACAAGGTGGTTCTGTCAACTACCTAAAAGATAAGAAAAAGAATTATAATAACAGCTCTTCCTCCAAGTCATCTAGAAAAGGTCCCATGCAACAGTCTCAGAACCAGTAATTCCCAGTGGCTAAAGACCAGTGTCTCCACTGCAAGAAGACGGGACATTATAAAAAGAATTGTCCTGATTTCCTAAAGATGATAATGAAGAATAAAGGTGAGAACATTATTACGTTCGTAAATGAATCCTTGTATGTAAAGTTTTCAAAATCTACTTGGTGGATTGATTCAGGTGCAACTATTCATGTTGCTAATTCATTACAGGGATTCCGTTCGATGAGAACTTTGCAAAGAAGCGAAAGTTTCATTAAAGTCGCAAATGGAGTACAAGCAGATGTTGAGGCCGTTGGAGATCTTCCTCTAGAGCTTCTAGATGGCTTCATACTTTTTCTTAGAGATGTTCTTTATGTACCTTCTTTGCAAAGAAACCTGATTAGTGTATCAAAGTTGGACCATGATGGTTATGATTGTCATTTTGGAAATGGCAAATATCAGATATTGTTTAATAATAAATGTGTTGATCTTGCCTTCCGACAAGACGAGCTTTATTTGTTATCACTTCGTGAAAATGTGAATTCCGTATGTGATGTGAATGAAAATGTATCCTCATCGAACAATGGAAACAGAAAACAAAAGAGAGCTCACGATGCGTTGTCGAAATTATGGCACTGTCGTTTAGGCCATATTTCGAGGGGGAGAATAGAAAGACTAGTTAAGAATAATATTCTTCCTCCATTAGAGCTCTCAGATTTAGAACAATGTAGAGATTGCATAAAAGGAAAGTATGTAAAGAAAATTAAGAAAGATATCAAACGAAGCGCAGGAATTCTACAGATTATTCACACAGACATATGTGGTCCTTTTCCTATGAAAAGTGTGGATGGTTATGATTCATTCATAACATTCATAGACGATTACTCTTGGTTTGGCTACATTTATCCAATTAAAGAAAGAACAGAAGCGTTCGATAAATTCAAAATATTTAAAGCAGAAGTTGAAAATCAGCATAATTTAAAGATTAAGATAGTCAGGTCTGACTGTGGGGGAGAGTACTACGGTCGACATACCCCATATGGATAAGTTCCTGGACCTTTTGCAAGGTTCTTACAGGAGAATGGTATAGTTGCCCAGTATTCAACACCGGGCGAACCTCAGCAGAATAGAGTAGCTGAAAGGCGTAACCGTACCCTGATGGATATGGTGCGTAGTATGATAAGTTACTCCACTTTACCCTTGAGTCTGTGGATGGAGGCGTTAAAAACCGCCATTCATATTCTCAATAGAGTACCAAGTAAGTCGGTGCCCAAAACACCGTATGAGTTGTGGACAGGAAGAGTACCCTCACTTAACCACTTGCGTGTGTGGGGGAGCCCTGCTGAGGCTAAAGTTTTTAACCCAAACATTGGGAAGCTAGATCCCAAAACAGTGAGTTGCCATTTCATTGGCTACCCAGAAAAGTCAAAAGGTTTTTGTTTCTACTGTCCTAACAGACATACAAAGTTTGTGGAAACGAGACACGCAGTCTTCCTAGAGGATGAAATGATTAGGGGGAGCATGGTAGCTCGAGAAATTGACCTTGAAGAGAAGCAGGTGTATGCACCCACTCCGATCATTCATGAGCCATTTTTCTCACTAACTGCTGTTGCTGCACCAACAGTACAAGACACTGTGGTGCCAGCACCTGTTGTTATCCCGCCTGTGGCAACAATGAATGATGATGAGGAACCTGTGCCTCAGGATCCTATAGAACCTATTGCCACACATGAGGGGGAGCAAGAACAGCCTCAAATAGAAAATGTGCCAATTGAGGAGGCCCCTAAAAGGTCTCAAAGAGTTAGAAAATAAGCTATTCCTGCTGATTATGAAGTGTACAACACTGAAGAATTTCAAATGGAGGATGATCCCACCTCATTTGAAGAAGCCATGAAAAGTGATCATTCATCAAAGTGGCTTGAGGCCATGGAAGATGAAATGAGATCAATGAATGTAAATAAAGTTTGGGATTTGGAGATAATTCCTAAAGGAGCCAAAATAGTAGGCTGTAAATGGGTCTACAAAACAAAACTTGACTCTCAAGGGAATATAGAGAAATATAAAGCCCGACTTGTGGCAAAAGGCTTTACACAAAGAGAAGGGATTGATTATAATGAGACCTTTTCTCCAGTCTCATGTAAGGATTCCTTCAGAATCATAATGGCATTAGTGGCATATTTCGATTTGGAATTACATCAGATGGATGTAAAGACGTCATTCCTCAATGGAGACTTAGAAGAAAATGTTTACATGGCACAACCGAAAGGTTTTGTCATGGAAGGAAAAGAACGTTTGGGATGCCGCCTAAAGAAATCCATTTATGGATTAAAACAAGCTTCAAGACAGTGGTACTTGAAGTTTGATCAGACAATAAAGAATTTTGGGTTTAAAGATAATGTTGAGGACAATTGTGTCTACGCAAAGTTTAAGAATGGGAAGTTTATCTTCCTTATCCTGTATGTGGATGATATCTTACTTGCTAGTAGTGATGTCAGTCTACTACTGGAAACAAAGAAGTTTTTGTCCTCAAAGTTTGATATGAAAGATCTTGGTGAAGCTTCGTTCGTTCTAGGGATCAAGATTCACCGAGATAGAAGTAAATGGGTATTAGGACTGTCACAAAAGGCATACATAGAAAAAGTCTTAAAGAAATTCAGTATGCACAAGTGTAGTCCCTCACCTGCTCCTATAGTCAAGGGTGACAGATATGGGGATTTTCAATGCCCCAGGAACCAATATGAGATCGATCAAATGAAAGTGGTTCCACATGCTTCAGCTGTCGGAAGCTTGCAATATGCTCAAGTGTGTACGCGCCCTGACTTGGCATTTGTTACCGGGTTACTTGGCAGATTCCAGAGCAATCCTGGAATAGAACACTGGAAATTAGTAAAGAAAGTCTTGCATTATTTGCAAGGAACGAAAGGCCTCATGATGACGTATAGAAGATCTGATTCACTCCATATAGTGGGATATTTAGATTCTGATTATGCGGGAGATAATAGAAAATCTACGTCTGGATATGTGTTCACTCTCGCAGGGGGAGCTATTTCATAGAAAAGCTCAAAGTAAACCGTCACTACATCGTCCACAATGTATGCCGAGTTTGTAGCGTGTTATGAGGCAATGGGGCAGGTGAACTGGCTAAAGAAGTTCATACCCGGTTTGAAGGTGGTTGACGACATCAATAGACCACTGAAGTTATACTGTGATAATAATCCAGCAGTACAGTATGCTCACAACAATAGGTCAAGTGGTGCTGCCAAACACATTGACATAAAGTATTATGTTGTGAAGGATAAAGTCCGGGATCAAATGATAAGTTTTGAGCATATAAGTACCAAAAAGATGCTCGCGGATCCGCTTACAAAAGGCTTACCACCCAACGTGTTCAGAGAACATGTAGCCGGCATGGGTTTAAGGAAAAGTCTATGATTCCTGGACTATAAAGGGCCCAAAAGTTAAAGTAACTATTTTAGATCAGAGACGTGCATTGTAGCTGTTAAATCTATCGGTGATTGACCGTGACGATGAGACATGCTCTATGCATCATCTGTGAAGAAATGAGTAAGGATAAAAGGATTGAAGTTTAAAGTTTAAAGATAAAAGTAATAGTGAGATCAAGGGGGAGAATGTTAGATTGATCTCCCATCCAATAAGCCCAACGG
This sequence comes from Miscanthus floridulus, assembly GCF_019320115.1. Classification (NCBI taxonomy): domain Eukaryota; kingdom Viridiplantae; phylum Streptophyta; class Magnoliopsida; order Poales; family Poaceae; genus Miscanthus; species Miscanthus floridulus. The sequence goes on along the minus strand of NC_089593.1, from coordinate 26,710,122 downwards.
CCTATTGGGCCTTGGTCATGCGCCCTGATCGGGGGCGTCTAACCCTACATGGTTGGTGGGCCCCCGTCGCACTACGCTATATAAAGAGGTGGGGGCCGGTGGCTCAAAGCACGAGGTTCACCGTGAGCCGCAAACCCCACCGACAAACCCTAGACCGATCTAAGAGGGCGCGCAGCCAGTGACGGGAAGCACCACTAGCCGCGCCGCCATGCTACACCGACGACCGCTACACCGATGTCTTCCCCAACCATCGCTGCCCGTGAGCAGACTTCACCGACGAAGCTGATGGAGGCCTCTGGATCCACTCCCTCTGGGATCTCAGGTTCGACACCTTCTCCTTCCTCTAGATAGCATTCTAGGTCTACATCATTACCGTTGTCTACTGCTCTGGATGTCTACCCTCTAGACCGACTGCTAGATGATTCTAGAAAGATAACATAAACACATAGTGCATTCCAACCACATAGGCCATGAATGTCACAGAGCTGGGAGAAAGCCATCCAAGAGTTGTACCAGCTTCCATTGACTCGTTTAGGCTGTAAAGCCTAAGTGCTTGTTTAATTCCCAAAAAGTTTTTCAAAAAGTGCTACAGTAGCCATCACATCGAATCTTACGATACGTGCATGAAGCATTAAATATAGACGAAAAAAAACTAATTGCACAGCTTGGTTGGAAATTGCGAGACGAACGTTTTGAGCCTAATTAGTCCATAATTGAATACTAATTGCTAAATAAAAACGAAAGTACTACAGTAACCAAATTCTCAAAATTCGCGAACTAAACACGCACTAAGATTTCCATCATAGTCTAGCGTCAGCCTCCTCTTAATCTCCAAACCCCAATCAGAAGCAATAAAGCTTGTGTTGTCACTAGCCTCAAATTGCCCAAGCTTATCAAGCACACCTCTCCTACCGCTCTTATACAAGATCCTGTAGTTCGACCAGCTATTTTTGTCAGGGTTAGGCCAGTAGAGGTTGGAAATGTCTGGTCCATCATAAGAAAGTGACAGAATGTACCGTTCATCAAAGCGCAATGTGTAGTAACTTGACTAGTGAGAGGGATTGGTTGATACCAGCTTTGTGGTGGCCGTTAGCGGCTGACCTGGTAGCAGAGTGTCGGTCGGATGGTCGAAGCTTTGCCACAGGATGTTGCCTTCTTGATCCACCATCACAAGGTTCCCGGTATCCATGAGCTCCACACGATCAACCATGGCAGATCTTTTTCTGACTTTCCACACAACCGTACCATCATAATCTTTGAGAACCATGCTGCCATCCTTGTTCAGTGTAACCTTCGATCCACTCCCGTGCACGGGGCGGTCTCGGTTCGCAGTCCAGGCGGTGGTCCTGTCAGCTGCATTGGTGAACCAGATTGACAAGGTGAAGGCAGTGGATGAGAGATTGTACAAGGGTGTGTTTAGTTCGTGAAATGAAAATTTTTGGATATCACGTCGAATGTTTCGGGAATGTCGGAAGGGGTTTTCGGATACTAATAAAAAAAACTAATTATACAGCTCACCTAGAAACTGCGAGACGAATTTATTAAGCCTAATTAATCCATCCTTAGCGCATGGTAGTTACTGTAGCACTTATGGCTAATCATGGACTAATTAGTCTTGAAACATTCGTCTCGCGATTTCCAACCAAACTGTGCAATTAGTTTTTTTTCGTCTATATTTAATACTCCTTATATATGCCGTGGGATTCGATGTGATAGTTTGGGATGAAAATTTTTAGGAACTAAACCAGGCCTAAGCCAAATGAGAAGGAGCCATCTGGTGATCTTATGACATCTGAGGCTTGCTGAGAGGGAAGAGCCTCTATGAAGGTAAGTGGCATGAGCAATCTCTGCTACTCTTTCATCTAAAAGGGAACAGATCAAAAGGAATGTAATGTGTAGTATCAAAAACGGATTCACCATGATACAAAGTATGCACAAACGATACCAGGGTAAAGAGGACCGATGCTGCTACTGATCAGATAGAGGAAGGAGAGGAGTAGCTTAGATGCATGCTGGTTCTTGGTGCTCCCATGGTTGTGCCAGTATATTGACCATGTTTCAGACTTGTAGTTAAACAATTCATCAAGCACATGGAAGTGGTTTATGTTCCTAATTTAAAACTATGGCATATCAGTTGAACTGACTTGGAAGTTGGTGAGAACAAGTTTTCTATTACGCGACCAACACTCCAAACTGTATTTGTCCTATTCAACTACCTCAATCTCCATACGGTTGATTTTACACATCTACATTTTTTTAATTCCACCAGCCTGTCAATCCAACAAGGTACTGAAATTTCATGTTAAGGGTTGTCACTTCTTCATCTATTGTTTAAGAATCTAATAAAATTCATTATTACAGCAGAAACACGTTCTGTGACAGTACTATAATAGTAAAACGTTTTGATTTGATGGGGAATATTACATACATATAGAGAAAAAGGTGCTACTGATCAGATAGAGGAAGGAGAGGAGTATCTTTCATTTCAAAAAAAAAAAGGAGAGGAGTATCTTAGATGCATGCTGGTACTTGGTGCTTCCATGGTTGTGCCGGTGCAAGCCGTAGAGTCTTATCGCCTGTGACCGGAAGGTCCCGGGTTCGAGTCGTGGTCTTCTTGCATTGCACAGGCGAGGGTAAGGCTTGGCACTGACATCCTTTCCCAGACCCCGCACAGAGTAGGAGCTCTATGTACTGGGTACGCAGACTTGCAGTTAAACAATGCATCAAGCACATGGAAGTGGTTTACGTTCCTAATTTAAAACTATGACATAATCAGTTGAGCTGACATGGAAGGTGGTGAGAACAAGTTTTTTATACGTGGCCGACACTCTCCAAACTGTATTTCTTCCATTCAACTACCTCAATCTCCATATATGATTGATTTTACACATCTTCATCATAATTAATTTTAATTTCAACAGCCTGTCAATCCAACAAACTACTGAGGTTTTCATGTTAAGGGCTGTCAGTTCTACGCCTGCTGTTTAAGAATGTAACAAAGATTCATTAGTACAGCACAAACTCGTTTTGTGACAGTACTACAATAGTAAAAGTGTTTCGATTTGATGGGGAATACTACATACATATAGAGAAAAAAAATGAGAAAGAGAGTACATTTTTGGGTTATCTATTTGAAAATGACTATAATCGGTTTTTTTTTCTTACCTCTTTTATTTGGGACTTTAGTTTTTGTTCAAACCTTAGCCTTGGACGTAAACCTTCAATTGGCAAAGCTAAAGGTAAGACTTAATGGTTCAAGGAATTAGATGAGAACATGAATGAACTCAGTCAATTTAAATGAAAATCAACATAAAATGAATGAAAGTGAGACAAGACGTTGCGGATCTCCACCGGGAGCTCTGAAGGTATTCTATGCTTCATGTGTATTTCTTAGTATGGAAACGCAATTATACGTCATGCCATGTACAGTCCCATCATGAGTTATTTATATGGGAAACAAATAATATTCTAGGGCAATCTATATTCCTTATTTACAGGTCTTTTTTGTTTTCTCATTTGAGGCCCAATATTGCCCTAGATCAGATGTCAGAAGTGGGCCCGCCTGTGTCTCGTGCTGTGAGCTTGGCATCTTCGGCCTTCATGAAGGTGTTTGCCCTGCTGTCCTCCACGTTGACCTTCATGCCTTCCTTCTACGTGAGAGGAGGGAAGAAGGTTCCGAAGGTTTATCCCGCAACAATATTTTTTTACGAGTTAAATGCACCAGAGATCCATTAACTTGTGAGGAGGTTTCAATTAGGTCCATCAACTTTTAAAGTGTCTTTTTGGGTCCATAAACTTAACATGTGTATCACTTAGGTCCATATCGCTCCATATAGGCTTCTCATGCTGACGTAGCCTGCTGACCTGTTCTTCTAAAACAACCGTTGATGCTTCATTTCGTCAAACATCCTGTGGCTGTGAGCAGGTGCCGCCACCATCGCTGCGGGCGCGCTGAAGGGACCGTGACGCCTAAGAGAGGGGGGGTTGAATTAGGCAACTTAAAACTTTAACTCTAAACTATGGCATCTTTTTCTAACCCTAGCAAAACCTATGCAATAGATAAACTATCTAGATGTGCAACTATGATTTTGCTAGTGTGTTGCTATCTCTACCGCAAACGTAGTAAAGTAAGCAATGTAAATGCGGAAGCTAAAGAGCAAGGTAGAGATATGCAAACTTCCGTCGACGACTCCGGTATTTTTATCGAGGTGTCGAGAAGCGCGCAAGCTTCCCCTAGTCCTCGTTGGAGCCCCTCGCAAGGAATCCCTCGCAAGGGCCAAGCTCCTGGTCGGGTAACTCTGTGGATAGCCTCGGGCCTTCCCCACGCACAAGTGAGTCTCCGACGTGCCTTCCGGCAAGCCTCTCCCGGATGCTCCCCGCCGTCTTCACTATCAAGCTTCGGCCGAAACGCCGCGGGCCTTGTTCCCTCCGGTACACGGTGGCGGCCACACCACAAACACGGTTGGTGTGATCTCGCAAGACTTCAAGCCCCTCTGATGTACAACACTTGTGCTCGCAAGCACGGGGTGGCAAGAGGTATGCAAACCTCACTAAACACTAGGCATAAACCTAGAGCAAGCGCATAAGCGGTGGTCTAATCAACCTAAGCACTTCGCAAAGCACTTATGCTAATCACCTAATAAAACACTAAGCACTATGCATGTGGAGATCACTAAAATGGTGTATCAACACCTTTGGTATGTTTCCTTAGTTCCACACATCTCAAATGGTCGGTTGGAGGTTGTATTTATAAGCCCCACTGAGAAAGTAGCTGTTGGGGTCGAATTCCAGCGAAACTGCTACTGACCGGACGCTGAATCGTCCTGACCGAACGCGTCCGGTCGTCCCGACCGTTGAGCCAGCAAAACACTGATCGGACGCTGGCTAGCGTCCGGTCACCTGCCACCGGACGCGTCTGGTCGCAGATATGCCGCTCTGGAACCTTTCTGTACTCGATCGGACGCTGCGTTTCTGCGTCCGGTCGGTTGCCGCTAGCGTCCGATCCTCGCGTCCGGTCGCCTGTCTACCGAGCCACCGATCCAGCGTCCGGTCGAGCTTCCAGCGTCCGGTCCTTGTGTCCGGTCGCATCTGCGAGCTCGTTTCTTCGTAATCTTGCGTATGGCTTGGTTCCTATCTTCATGCTTGGACTTTGCTTGATATCTTGGGTTTTTTTTCTTGTGCTCCAAAGGTCTTGTTTAAGGTGTTGATCATCGGATCATCACTTCGCCTTCGTCCAAGTCACGTTTTGCACCCTGTTGGACTATAAAACAAACACCTGCACATTTATTAGTCCAATTTGGTTGTGTTGGTCATCAAACACCAAAATCCAAAGTAAATGGGCTTAGGGTCCATTTTCCTTACAATCTCCCCCTTTTTGGTGATTGATGACAACACGACCAAAGCAAGCAAATGATAGAGATTTTGAAATTTAAAAACTACCTACTTGCTAGGATGCAATGCAAAGGGCAAGGTTATATGATACTAATTGATACATACCAAATGAAACTTTACTTAAAAGCTTGTCTTGCCCTTGCAAATGTCCCCATGTGATATTATGGATTAAAGCCTAGCTTTCTAAAAAACTCTCCCCATTACTTAGACTAATACATAATTCACTTTCCTCCCTTTTTCGGACCATTACCACTTGTAGACATCTACTTGATGCTTGCCTTTGGTCCTTCAAATTCTCCCCCTTTGGCATCAAACACCGAAAAGGAAGACATTAGTAGCACAAGGGAGGATCAAATTTCATGATCCTTCGAAAATTGAGTGAAATGGATCACAAAATTTGACTCTCACATTATATAGACTAAGCTTCCCCTAAATATATGCATACATATGGTAGAAAGCAAAGCATATGCATAATTAGCAATTTATTGTACAAGAGAGTTTAATCTATATAATGCATAGAGAAAGCATGTAAATATGAAAAGAAAAACAACAAGATGATGACAATAGAAGAGTGATGCTTAACTCCGGGGACTCCAATTTCCTTACAATGAGACTACTACACATGTGATAGGTTTGAAAAATTGATACCATGTGAACAAGTGATAGTCTCAAATCATCCAAGTTGTAGAATTACTCCCCCTAAATATGTGCACATAAGTGTTGAATACTTGTAAAGTTTGTGCACATTTATTTAAGTATCAAAATACCACTTGAAAGATGATATTTTGGAGAGATTATCTACAATTTGGACTATGGCACATATTAGATAAATAATTGTAAAACAAGCTATGTGCCGTGCTCCTAAATAATTTTAAACCATGTAGGTTTGCTCCAAGGGTTGATAATGAAACCGAGCAATCCTACCATATGATATACCTATTGAATGCATGACAAAAGATTTAAGCATTTAAATGCAAACATAGGCATGAAAGATAACTAGATGCTTTAAGAGTATATCAATTGAAAAACAAAACCAATTGAAATAAATACTATTTAAAAGTAATGACATCTAGTTACCTAACATGGGAAGGAGAATTTGGGTCCATAGTATCCACTCACCTACTTGGCATTTACTTTTTTCATTATGATGCACCCCATGAAATGCACCCATACTTTGCTAAGTCTCCAAATTCCCCGACGTCCAACAGACTTCTCACTTCCTTTTTGGGATCCAAACTTTCTTGGTGCTCTTCATGTTTGAAATGATTTCCTTTGGCACCCAAAAGCGTTTGACCCCATTGTTGGCTTGCTTGTTCACCTTGATGGCCACCACCTTGTCATTTTTCTTCTTCTTCAAGAGATAAGGTGTGGAGGCCTTCTTGTCCACCATGTTGGAGAACTTGCTTGTTTGCTTTTTCTCCTCCTTTGCTCCTCCCCCATTCTTCACCTTGCACTCATAGGACTTGTGGCCTTCCTTGTGGCACACGTAGCAAACCACGGTTTGTCCTTTATTAAGCTTCTTCACTCCCTTGATGGTGTTATCTTGATGAAGTTGAGCTTGCTTCGCCTTGCCTTTTACTTGAGTCAAGTCCTTCGTGAGGCGAGCTACTTCTTGCTTAAGTTCCTCATTTTCCTTTGCAACCTCTTGTGTGCATGTATCTACAATAACTTTCTCAACATAAACTTGGTTGCACAAAGGTGAGTCTAAACATAAATCATTACAAGAAGTAGAGGCATCCCTTTTAATGATAGAACTTTTCTTTCTAGGTGCCTTGATGGAGGTATTTTTGATGGCTTCAAGATTAGCAACTTTATTAGTTAGCTCATCACAATGTTTGCACATGATTTCCAATTTAGCAAGCAAACTTTGATAATCATTTTGTGAGCTAGCTAACTTTTCTTTTAACTTTTCATTTTTCTTTTCAAGTTGCTTATCATTGATTGTGCATTCATTTGTTGTTGCATTAGCCTCAAGTTGCTCAATTTTAGTAGATAGTTCAACATTGAGATTTGCAAAGTTTTCATATTGTTCAAGCAAATTCTTGTATGCTTCTTGTGAACTACCTAGCTCTTCTTTTAAATTTTTGAGCTTCTTTTGTTGACTAGTGCAAACTTTAGCATATTTGTGATTTTGTTGGACAATTGTATTATAAGAAGGCAAATCATCATCACTATCGCTCTCACTAGAGGATGAGCTTTCATTACCTCATGCCATAAGGCACACACGAGAAGAGCTTGATGATGAGTGCTTGCGCCCTCGCCTCTTGTGATGATCTTCTTCACTTGAAGAATCATCCCATGACCTTATTGATGTGAGGGCTTTGTTCTTGCACACCTTCTTCTTTGCCTTGGGTGTGGGCTTGTTTGGACAAACTTCCACAAAGTGCCCCAACTCGCCGCATCCATAGCATCCTCTCTTTCTTTACTCGTTTCTTTGATTAGAGAAAACGAGGTCTTGAATTTGGATGGGCACACCCTTGACATTGAGCCTTACGATCATCTTCTCCACTTTTTTGATAAGTTTGATTGATTCTTCATCAAGGTCGGAGGTGGAGGAGGAAGATTGATCATCATCACTTGATTCTTGTTCATCATCATCATCATTCTCATCTTCTTCTTCTTCACTTGAGGAGCTTGAGCTTGAGCTTGACTCAACTTTCTTGCCCTTCATCTTTTTCTTCTCGCTACAAGCGAGAACTTTGCCTTTGCTTGATGAAGATGCTTCTCCTTGACCCATCTTACGTGACATTTCAAATGCCACTAGCTTGCCAATGACAATGCCTGGGGTCATAGTGCTCAAGTTCTCCATATTGTGAAGAATGGTGATGATGCTTGCATATTTCTTTTGTGGTAGAACGGAGATGATCTTCCTCATGATGTCCGCATCATCTAGCTTTAATAATCCTATTGAATGGAGCTCATTTATAATTAGATTCAATCGAGAATACATATCACGAACAAGCTCATCATCATTCATAGCAAAGGAATCATAATTTTGCTTAGCTAGACAATGTTTTTGCTCACGGACATTACTTGTGCCGTCATGGAGCTCTTGGAGTTTTAACCAAATTTCATGTGCCGTATTTAAGGTGAACACTTGGTTAAACATATCCATGCTAAATGATTCAAACAAGCAATTCTTAGCTCTAGCATTAAAATGCATTTCTTTTTCGTCACTCTTTGTGGGCTTTTCGGGATTCTTAATGGGTTTTATCCCGTCACGAGTGACTCTCTATACACCTAAATCAACCGCCTCAAGGTGGCAAGCCATTCTAGCCTTATAGTAGGGGAAGTTAGTGCCATCAAATTGAGGAGGCCTAGCGGTATCCATCCCAGCCACTCTACAAAAGTGTTGGCTCAACGGCGGTTAAGCCAAAGGTCCAAATATGAGTCAACCGGCTCTGATACCAATTGAAGGGACCATGATGCCTAAGAGAGGAGGTGAATTTGGCAACTTAAAACTTTAACTCTAAACTATGGCCTCTTTTTCTAACCATAGCAAAACCTATGTAATAGATAAACTATCTAGATGTGCAACTATGGTTTTGCTAGTGTGTTGCTATCTCTACCGCAAACGTAGTAAAGTAAGCAATGTAAATGCAGAAGCTAAAGAGCAAGGTAGAGATATGCAAACTCCCATCGACGACTCTGGTATTTTTACCGAGGTGTCGAGAAGCGCGCAAGCTTCCCCCTAGTCCTCATTGGAGCCCCTCGCAAAGAATCCCTCGCAAGGGCCAAGCTCCCGGTCGGGTAACTCCATGGATAGCCTTGGGCCTTCTCCACGCGCAAGTGGGTCTCCGATGTGCCTTTCGGCAAGCCTCTCCCAGATGCTCCCCGCCATCTTCACTATCAAGCTTCTGGCCGAAACGCTGTGGGCCTTGTTCCCTTCGATACACGGTGGTGGCCACACCACAAACACGGTTGGTGTAATCTCGCAAGACTTCAAGCCCCTTCGATGTACAACACTTGTGCTCGCAAGCACAGGGTGGCAAGAGGTATGCAAACCTCACTAAACACTAGGCATAAACCTAGAGCAAGCGCATAAGCGGTGGTCTAATCAACCTAAGCACTTCACAAAGCACTTATGCTAATCACCTAATAAAACACTAAGCACTATGTATGTGGAGATCACTAAAATGGTGTATCAACACCTTTGGTATGTTTCCTCAGTTCCACACATCTCAAATGGCCGGTTGGGGGTTGTATTTATAAGCCCCACTGAGAAAGTAGCCGTTGGGGTCGAATTCCCGCGAAACTGCTACTGACCGGACGTTGAATCATCCTGACCGGACGCTGAATCATCCTGACCGGACGCGTCTAGTCGTCCCGACCGTTGAGCCGGCAAAACACTGATCGGACGCTGGCTAGCGTCCGGTCGCCTGCCATCGGATGCGTCCGGTCGCAGATATGCCGCTCTGGAACCTTTATGTACTCGATCGGACGCCGCGTTTCTACGTCCGGTCAGTTGCCGCTAGCGTTCGGTCCTCGCGTCCGGTCGCCTGTCTGCCGAGCCATCAGTCCAGCGTCCGGTCGTGCTTCCAGCGTTCGGTCCTTGCGTCTAGTCGCATCTGCAAGCTCGTTTCTTCGTGATCTTGCGTACGGCTTGGTTCCTATCTTTATGCTTGGACTTTGCTTGATATCTGGGTTTTTTTCTTGTGCTCCAAAGGTCTTGTTTAAGGTGTTGATCATCGGATCATCACTTCGCCTTCGTCCAAGTCACGTTTTGCACCCTGTTGGACTACAAAACAAACACTTGCACATTCATTAGTCCAATTTGGTTGTGTTGGTCATCAAACACCAAAATCCAATGTAAATGGGCTTAGGGTCCATTTTCCTTACACGCGCGAACAAGCCCGCCACGACCACGCGGGCACGCGGGCGAGGTACGGAGTGCTCGAGGCTTGGCTGGCGCCGGTGGCCGCGACGCGCGGCACTGAACCGGCATCACGCACGGGCGCCGCCATACTCCTCCTGGGCATCCCCGCGCGCTCGAGTCTGGCTCCGGCGCGGCGTCCGTCGAACACGCATGGGGCATCCCGTCGAGCATCTTCAGATGGATTTACCTGGTGGCCTTGACATCCATGGTGATCGACATCCCGTCGCTCCTGGACCCTACCAACGACGCCGGTGGGAACGCCATCGCGCAAGCCCTGTACACCACCTTCTAACAGAGGTTCGGCGGCGGCGGCGGGGGCGTCCTATGCCTGGCGGCCATGGCCGTCGCCATATTCCTCTGCGGCATGGTGTCCGTGACCAGCAACTCGAGGATGGGGTATGCCTTCTCTAGGGACGGCGTGATGCCGCTGTCGCGGCTCTAGTACTGTGTCAACAAGCAGGAGGTGCCCTTCAACATCGTCTGGCTCTCCATCTCCGTGGCATTCATCATGTCGCTGGCATGGCCATGGAGGGAACTACGGTGGGCAAGATGGAGATCCCTGCGGCCTCCTTCGACGTCTTCGCCATCCTGACGCTCACCGTTTGGGTAGCCGTGTACGACCGCGTGCTGGTGCGGCCACTGTCCTGGCTCACCGGCCACGCGCGCGGGCTCAGCCTGTGGCAGCGGATGGGCACCGGCCTCATGCTCTTCGCCGTGGCCACGCACACCGAGAGCGTCCGCCGAGCCGCCGCGATCGCCCAGGAGCTCCATGACCCGAGGCACCCGGACAAACCGGTGCACATGTCGGCCATGAAGCTAGTGCTGGGCAGCGCCATCGTGCAGGGCGCGGAGGAGCGCGCGGAGGTCGCGCAGGCGCAGGAACGAGAACCTCGTGACCGTGTCAATGGTGGTGACGGGCCCTCGAAACCAAAACCGGGCATGGAGCACCCACGCACCGAGGCTGAGCAGCAGCCCGCCTACGACGGCCAGCGGCATGTAGTTGAAGTTTACCCCGACGACGGGGTACACCACTGGCAAGCAGAACAGCACGATGACAAGGGCCACCCAGAGGACGGCGACCCAGCCGACGACAAGGCTGTAGCGTCTGAGATGAAACGACCCTGGGACAAACGAGTTCCGCGCCGTCGTCATGCGGAAGAAGATGGGTAGGGCGTAGGCGATGTACATGCCCAGCGTCGTGATGGACACCATTGCCTGGAACGCCACCTGGCTCCCCAGCGACTGCCATGACATGCATGCGAGCGTCGTGATGGCCAGAGCGTGCGAGCGATCGAGACGGCGATGGGGGATGTTGTTGTGGCTGGTTCGGCAGCTCTGTGCCGGAGGCGGACGTCCACCGCTTCGACGATGACATGGCCGCGTGACGCGATGGCCAAGCCAGCTAGCGGTCGAGAGCGAGGCCCACTTTGAAACCTTGTATCTCTCCAACTAGGCCGAATTAGACTTTGGCACTTTAAGCAAAGTTGGAGATCTCGCGTAGCTCTACAACATTTGTTACTATCGCTTGTGCCAAAACTAAACGGATTCGGAGTTAAGAGGGGACAAAGATTGATGTTTCCGTGTATTTTTATGGTAGTATTGGTTACTTCCTTCAGGATTGAGAAACGAATGGCGTCGTGGCCGACCACAGGTAGGAGAGCGACGCCGCATGGCTCCTCTGTGCTGCCCTCGCTTGCCACCTCACCCCCATGTGCATGAATATAGAGACCGGCACCCTCCTCACTCACGCTCGCTTCCTCTCGCCTCCCTCGCTTTCCCAGCGCTCTCGCTCGCCCTAGGCCTGCTCCATCGTTGAGGCCGTGGCCGACGATAAAAGCTCCGTCAACGCGGCGGTCGGCAGCGACGACTTCATCGAGCCGAGCGCCGCGCGCAAGCACCTGCTGCCGGTGCGGGACGTCCGTGCGGAAACCGAGCCTCAGGAGTCGGCTGGGAGCAACAGCGTCTCCGGCCACCCGTGGACGCCCTCCTAGGAGCCCACCTCGCTCGAGTCCTCGGACCGGACGTGGAGCACCAGCAGCCGAGGCTTGGACGTGGTGCAGTCTGGCCGCAGCCTACGCCGCCGGGGTGCCGCCGGCAAATGCGGTCAGGAGCATGGCCACCCCGGGAGCCGGACTCGAGCGCGCGGGGATGCCAAGGAGGAGGATGGCGGCGCCCGTGCGTGTTGCTGGTTCAGTGCCGCGCGTCGCGGCCGCCGGCGCCAACCAAGCCTCGAGCACTCCGTACCTCGCCCGCGTGCCCGCATGGCCGTGGGCTTGTTCGCGCGCCCGCAGCGGCGGCGGCGGCACCTGCTCACGCGGCCACAAAATGTTTGACGAAATGAAGCGTCAACAGTTGCTTTAGAAGGACAGGTCAGCCGACCATGTCAGCATGAGAAGCTTATGTGGAGCGATATGGACCTAAGTGATACACATACTAAGTTTATGGACCCAAAAAACCACTTTAAAACTTGATGGACCTAACTGAAACCTCCTCACAAGTTAATGGATTTCTGGTGCATTTAACTCTTTTTTCATTTACTTGACCATGAGACTGAAGTTTCATTTTTAGGCAACTGTCCGATTGGAAGACTTTGGCATTCAGTTGTGTAGCCTCTAATGTCAAACAATGAGGAAGTTTATTCGTTTAGAATCCCATACCTGGAACATATGATCTCTCTTTGGGAATATAATATTGCTGGAAACTTCTTAAGCTCATACTATAATCTCAATGCAAAGTAATTTCAAACAGTTCCATGAATAAAATGACCAATCCAGCTTGGGGCATAGTTTTGTATTCTCTTGATAGAAGTTCATTCAAAGCTTTGGTTGACAACAAGTCCTGGAAAATTGGAACACTGCAGGTGAATAAAAATACACACTACAATATTTTGTGATGTTATTAGGGATAAGGATTAAGGAAAAGAAATTTTGAACTGGAACCCCAAACTTATCACCAGCATCACTAATCAAATCAAACTATATAATTAATATATGAAAATAATACAATGATGTCATTGCAGATTTTCTTTATCATAAATTTAACAATCTATAAAACTATATCAGTAACATCGAAATTGCTTCAGACGTTTTCTTCCAATTTAGGGATCTAAAGTCTACAATATGTCAAGCTATACTGCCACCTTAAAAAAAGCGAACAATTTACTTCTGGGTAAATAAACTTTTTAATCAGATTTTCAACAATTCTGCAATATAGCCTATTCTCTCTACTACAATGCTAGGTTGCAAATAGCCAAGTTGAAAGAGAAAGAAAAGAAAGCCCAAACAGAACTCGTGTCACCTTATTACTCAAGTGTCATAGCGTCCTAGGGCATAAAAACAACTAGAGGTAATCCCTCTTCAGGAATTTAATATTGCTGCAAATAAATGCGATATGTATTTAATTAACTCTTCCCTGGTATCTATGTTGATTGGGCAGAGGCCATTGGAATGCTCTGAAGTCCACAGATAACAAGCATACAAGGTCAAATTAGAGAGGCACTTAAGATGCCCTATACGAGAGGCTAAAGAGGGGACAGCCAAATTAGAAGCTAAAATAATTTACAAGACAAGGTAACATACCGCTCATGCTCACCATAATTACTGAATAGAGCAATAGCAGCATCTTAGAATGTTGAAATGAACAAACTATGGAGGTACTAAGGACTGCATTATAAATTGCCAAATCAGAAGTTTCGCATATGAAAGAACATAAATGCACATAAGTTGCCAAATTTCTTATTTATTACAGGAATGGAACTGAAACTTCTCCACTATATCGTTCATGCTAGGTCTCTGGCTTCTCTCTTTCTCCAAGCACATGGCAGCTACCACCAGCATCAACAAAACTTATGAGTGCACGATGTTGCCATTCAGTTTAGGATCTACAAAGCTAGTAATCCATGACAGATCACCGGATTTCAGCTTCTCTCTGATTGTCCATACTAACTGTCCCATAGCAACCTCTGCATCACCAGTACCAGTTGCTGCCAACTCAGATGCTCTTCGCCCAGTGACTAATTCGAGAAGCACCACTCCTTAGCTATACACATCCACCTTTTCATTTATGGGAATGTTGGAGGCCCATTCTGGAGCAGCATAGCCTCTGGTCCCAAGAACCTGTTTGGATCAGTTTGATCTCTCTGTAGCAGCTTTGCAACCCCAAAGTCACTGATCTTGGGCTCAAAATCCTGGTCCAGGAGTATGTTCTCAGGTTTAAGGTCACAGTGGACGATCCAATCCGAGCACTCATGGTGAAGGTAGGCCAACCCTTTGGCCACGCCAACTGCAATCTTGTACCTCTGATCCCATTGCAGTAGTCCCTGGTTGCCAAACAAGAACATTGCCAGTGATTCATTATCAACATACTCTACGACCAGCAACCGATGCTTCCGTTCTGAACATACACCCCTTACTCTCACCAGATTCATATGGTAGATTCGCCCAATCACACTGACCTCTGTCTGGAACTCATCTTCTCCTTGCTTCACATCTCCGAGCTTCTTGACAGCGACTACGCGTTGATTGTTTTCTTGCCATGAACCCTTGTACACAGAGCCATACCTCCCATGACCAAGCTCATCCTTGAAATTCTTAGTAGCCTCCCTCAGCTCCTTGTAGGTAAAGTTGCGGAAATGATCTGTTACCATCCTGTAACCTTCCTCGCAAATCTTCAATTGTGTTGATTGTTTTCTTGCCATGAACCACCAACCAAATGCAATGAAGCAGACCTCTACAAGAAAAAATGCTGCAAAGAACCCATGCGTGAGGCTTGACAACTATTACGAAGATTTGAAGGCCACCGCACGCTCCAGCACCCGCGCCGCTCCGCCGCCGCCGGCCCGTGCCAGCGCCCACGCCGCGCCGCTCGGACGTGCTGCCTGCGGGCCGTCCCGTGTCGTCTCCATCCATCCCGCCACTAAGGAAGCCAACGTCCCCAAGATCTGCCGCCGGAGGTGTATAGGAACGTGGATCCGCAGCCGGAGGAGCCCGCGACGGAGGCCTAGGTGGAGGATCTAGCGACCATGGAGCCGCAATAGCCTGCAACAGCGTCAACTGACACCAGCTGCCGCCTCCGCTTGTCCGCCTCCTCCGCCGCGCCACCCACTCCCTTGGCGGGGTTCGCCTGGGCCGACGCCCTCCGCGTCGCCGGGGACAACGGGCGCGGCGACGAGCCCGACCTAGCCACGATGTGAGCTCCTAGTTCGTGGACGTTGCTCGCGGGCACTGCTCGCCAGCCGGCTGCGGGGAAGCTCCGCACGTGGGGAAACTCGTCGCCGCCGGAAAGCTGGCTGCGGGGGAGGAGCTCCGTCAAGTGGTCGTCCGCCTACCTCGCCGCCGACGCTAGACCCAACCCCGGCAAGGCCGCTGCCAAGCCGATGTCGGCCATGGCCACCAAGCTTGCCGCCAAGCCCACGAACGAAGATCAGGACCACGCTGCTCAAGCCTCCATCCCCGTCATGCTCGACCCACCATCACTCCGGGGGCACTCCGGCCTCACGCGTCATTCCCGTCTCCGGAAGCCTCCGCCTCCACATTCCGCTTCAGATCGATGCCCCCTGTTGTGCATCCACCTTCCCCCAACAACATCCACCACTCGGAGCTCGGTTCCAGCAACCATTTGGTGCTCGATTCCGACGATGTGGATGTAGATGAGGTACTGTTGGTGGACTCGCCACCACTGCTTCCTCGTCCTGGTGGATCCTGGGCGCATTCTTCGTCGCCGCCACTCGACGAACCAATGCTGGAACAGTCACCTCCCAACAGTTGCAACTTCGACCACCGGCGCTCCGTCCCCAACTTGTCGACGACTAATCTACACAGCTCCTTGGACACTCCACCGCCACCACCGCCGCTCAATCAACGTCGGCCACAGCCTGACGACGACCTAGTAGTACCTCCAATGCCGGGCAATTTAATTTATTGCCATTCTTACGGTTGCCACTCCTTTGGTCGCCAGTGTTAAAAGTGCTCCTACATATTTGCCACTGCATGCAATTCGTCTCCTACGGATTTGCCATTTTCACCGACATGTCGTGCCCGATGAACTCGCCAGCGTGGAAGGCAGCCTGGGAGGCCTGTTTGGGCCTGGCAAATGACCTTCCTGCCCCTCGCCCTTTTCTTTTGTTCCCAGGCCGGTCCCGGTTGGGTCAGAGGCACCCCACAGCACTCTCACAGCTTCTCTCACCCCCACTCCTCCTATGTACTACTGATGGAACATGTATATGGAACATGGTGAAAAATATATGCCGGAACATGGTGCATATATGCTGAAAAATGGAAGCTCAAACTGCCACAAATTACCATAACAACATACATAACTGATCAACAACATGCATAGATCCATACATAAAAGGTCCACGGTCATTGACATTAGTTCTTACAGCAGTGGCACATGACAACCATTAGTGGTACATGGCCATACAAAATAGGTCCTTGATCCATGACTGAATAGTTTCATTAAAGTAGTGGCACATGATAGCCATTAGTTATACATGTCCATACATAACAGGTCCATCCAGAAAAGAAAACGCATGCAAAATATTCAACACAGAAGCCTTAGTTGGCAGCCTTTGTTGGTGTGGATTTCTTCACCTTGGATGCTAGTTGTTTCTTCCTTGGTGTCATTTTCTTTGGAGCAGCCGTTGGTACTATCTCCAATGGCACCGGTTCCTCCAAGTCCAACCTCCTACATTGAACAAATAGTTAGATTTGTATTTATGTTTTTTTGTCAAGTCAATGGTGGCAACAAACCTCTGGCATGGTGGGGCTGCCTCCATTGATGCTGCTACTGGGACAAGAGCCAAACATGACGGCTGTGCTATTGCCTCTCTTGCTGCTCCTGCTGCTTCTGCCGCCGCCTTTGCCTCCCTTGCTGCTGCCCTCTTGGCTCTTGGTGTTTCCTCTCCCACTTCTGCTGAATCTTCAATAGTTTTTTGCTTCTTCCTTCCAGGCTTTGTTGCTATCTTCTTGGTCCTCTTCCTGTACACAAATATTTGTGAAAGTTAGTAATTAAGTGTGACAAGAAACAAAGGAAGTGAAAATGTAATATACCTTTTCTTGGTCCCTGTGAGGCTACACCTCCAGCTAGTTGCTCTATGGCCAAGTTCACCGCAGCCCTTACATGTCACTTGTCTTGTTGGTTTGCCTGACCTCTCCAAACAGCTTAGGGTTCTATTCTTCTTGGTCCTGCCTAGTGGTTTAGGGTCCTTCACCACAGGTGGAGAAACCTTGAAACCCTTGTCTACTTTAGGCCATTGTTGCTTGTCAGTTATGTGTGGTATGACTCCTGCATAAGCTGATTACAACTTCTTCACACTGTATGCCTCATGCACATATTTGCTCATGTCTGGCTGCCTCTCAACAGTAATCACTGCAAGAGCATGTGAGCAAGGCTTGCCACTAACTTGCCACTCCCTACATGTGCACTTCTGCTCTTCAAGGTAAACCACATGCCTTCTAATTTCCTCACCCTGGTACCATACAGCAACTTCAGCTTCTCTAGGATTTCCTTTGAGCACTTTTAGATGACCAAGTCCCTTGCTGGAAGCATTTAACTGATGAATTACAGCTGGTAGAATGTCCCCTGACATGGCTACCGAAATCTTCCTTCTCCTTTCCCAAAGTTCCAGAGTCTTGATCCTGATTGCATCAGCTAGTGAGTCTAATGGCAAGTCTTTGAACTCTTTGATCCAAGAATTCCAGGACTCTGCCAGGTTGTTGTTTATGTAGTCACATTTAATTTCTTCTGAGAACTTGCTTCTGGCCCACTTTAGTTTGTGATGCTCATTTAACCAAGGCCAAATGTCTGACCTTCCTGCAGTAGCCTTTGCCATTAGCCTGTCAAACTTCTCCTCTGAGTATGCTCTAGCTGCTGGCCACATGTACTGATCAGCATAGGTGGAACCACAGAACCTCTTCTTCATGTTCTCCATCAAATGCCTAAAGCATTCCCTCTGCTCTACCCTAGGGAATACTTGCTTAACTACAGCCTCTAGGCCCTTGCAGGCATCTGTGCAGATAGCCAAATGCTCTACTGGCCCAAGTGCCTTAGCCAACTGCTCCATGAACCAAATCCAATTTTCCTTAGTCTCAGACTGAAAGAATCCAAAGGCTATTGGAAACATCCAATTATAACCATCTATACCATTGGCTGAAGGCAACTGACCATTCCACTGGCCATTAAGATGAGTAGAATCTATGCTAATGTATGGCCTGCAACCCTCTAAAAAATCATCAATCTGAGCTTTGAATGCACAGAAAAACCTACTGAAGTGAACCTTACCTCCTACTTGAACAGTGTCTATCTCAACCACACTTCCAGGTGACCTGAGCTCTACCTCTGCTTTGAATCTATATAACCAATCAAAAGAATCATCCCACTTACCAAAAAGCTTATCTGCAGCCCTCTGCCTACCATACCAGCAAGTCTGGTAGTTGATCTTGACCTTGTATTGCTTCTCAAGTTCCTTCCTGGCTGCCTTTGCCCCCATTGAGGGGTCATCTCTAAGCAAAGGAACTGCTCTCTCAGCAATCCAGGCCTGGGATGCCATCCTGTTGAGTACTCTTGATCTAGAAGCACAAGTATGAGTATTCTTGTTTATTTGTATCTGCAAAAGAACAATGACAAATGTCACATATAAAATTCACATATAAAACAATGACAGAGATGTTTATTAAAAAACAATGGCAAGTTATTCAAAAAACAATGGCAAGTTATTCAAAAAACAATGGCAAGTTCGTATTATACCCTGACACTGCCATCAATCTGAGTTTTTGCTCTAATAATCCATTAGCATCCTCCAGATCTGCAGAAACCCCTAAACCTCTTTTTGTCTGATTTTTCAGTGCCCAACTCAAACTCTTTAACTATAGAATGTTGTTTCACTGCCATTCTAAATTCAGGCATTGATGGATAGATTTGGCCTACAGACATATCAGGATTATCTCTGTCATAGAAATACAAAGGCTCAAACTCAGCATTATCATCAATAGGCATAGCTGCTGCATCCATCTCTGCTTGAAACTCAGGAGGAATGACTGGCATAGGTATCTCGGCTGGACCATCACCACCATCTACAAGATCATCTGCAGCTTTGAATCCCATGGCTTCATATATTTTGTCCTCATCTACTAAGACAGTGGCATCCCCATCTAATTCTTCCTCTTGTAATATAGTGTAAGCTGACCAATCAATTCCACGATCATCTAAGTTAGTATGGTCTGGACTGCTACAAGCATCATCAGTGCATTCAACATTAGCCTGAGCATTAGCTTGCTCTGCTGTTACACCGGATGTGGAATGAACACTATACTCATTTGGCACATTTGCCTTTCCTGCATCCCATCTAGGCTGTCTGGATGATTCCTTATCCCTGTCAAGCACCTCACAGTTCACATCCATTTCCTTCTCATCCCATCTGGCCTCTATCATCTCCATGAACTGCTCGTCAGTAGTAACCTTCCACTCTGTCCCACTGTCTTTGTCCACACCCCAAACAAGTAACTGCTGATCCCTACCCCAAATGATGTTTGTCCTCATTTCTTCCACAAACTTAGACAGGGAGCACTGGGTGCTAAGATCAAACCACACATCATGCTCTTACTGAACCATTTCCACACTGTCATCATAATCACCAGTGGTTGTGTATTTATCAACACAAACATGGATTCTAAAAGCATTTCCAGGATCAATCCTAGACAGAACCGTAAGCACATTAAAAAAATGTAGAAGAAAGGACTGGTGGATCCCAAAATCTACAACACATGCAAGCTCGAACTTACCAAGGAGGGCAGCCAGTCCCCTTCATCTTAATGCATACGAATCAACAATAACCGCAGTGTGACTACATTGGATGTAACAAAAATAAGATTGAAACCCTAGGTTCAGCAGATTTGGGCGAAATGGTGTTCAGGGGAGTACGATTCGTACCTACTGCTCGTCGTGCGTCGAAGAATGGGGACAGTACGCCGCGCCCCCTTCCTGGCCGTCGCCACTGACTTGACCGCTGCCACTGCCTTGACCGCCGTCGCGGCCAGAAGAAAAATGGGGGAGAGGAGGATGGAGGCGGGAGCCGGAGTGGGGGTGGCGACCCGGCCCGAGGCCGGCCTGGCTACACCGACGGGGAGGTCGCCGGCACCTCCTGCTTGTCTGCCGCCGCCGCCATGAGGTTCAGGGAGAGGGCACTGTGTGAGTTGGAGTAGAGTCGGTGGCTTCTCGGTCTGAGATCGGTCCTTTGCCTGGCCCAGAAAAGGATGTGAGGTGGAGGAGGGGCAATATGGTCATTTGCCACGCCCAAATAGGGTTCCCAGGCTGCCTTCCACGCTGGCGAGTCCATCTGCCACGACACGTCGGCGAAAATGGCAAATCCGTAGGAGGCGAATTGCATGCAGTGGCAAATATGTAGGAGCACTTTTAACGCTGGCAACTGGAGGAGTGGCAATAAATTAAATTGCCCTCCAATGCCCGAGTCAGAGCCCAAGACAAGCCTTACCTACACCGATATCGTGAAGCTTTCTTCGTTGGGCAAAAATCATCACCAGCAGCCGCAGGACCACAAGCTTAACAGCTTGTTCGGGAGGCCGTATCGTATCGTGGATTATTTACTGCTGGCTGGTTTGGTGTGAGAGAAAAACACTGTTCCCGGCTGGAAATTTAAGATCGTTTACGAGCAAGTGAACAGGCTAGTCAATTATCATAGATCCTGCTCGCCGCGAAGTTCCTCCCTGTCGTGCAGGTCTTCGCTGACAACCCTTCGTACTCTGCTTCTTCAAGCATCAAAGTCATCTAGGAACACCTGGTGGAGAAAGGTTGAGTATCCATGGGAGGAGCTGCGCCACTCACCAACCCATCCAAGTAGCAAAGATGGGAGCATGACTCGTCTCTCTCCCCGCATTCAGAAGATCATTGAAGGCTGCTACTTCATTTGCCTTGCACGGGGTCACTGGGCTACCGCTTGCCGAGAGCCCATCGCCTGCTTCCAGTGCCGGTCATCGTGAGCGGGATTGTCGTCAGCGTCACCAACATCCCCGTCAATCGGCCATGTCTTGTCATCCACCTCTGCCGCAAGGTCTTCCACGGGAGGAACAATCATCAGGTCACCAGAATGATTGTCGCACCGAGCATCTGCACCTAAGGAGCGTTGATCCTACTGTTCAGCATTTCTATACCGAACATGCTAATTATCTTCAGCACAAAATCAAGAAGATGCTTGACACAGAGATACAAAGCTTGCATAGTGAATTCTCCCTGCTGCTCAGTGCATAGCTGCAAAAGTTGCAAGAGTCCAGCGAAAAATGGATGAAGCTCGCGGAGAATCTTGTGCTTCAGATACATGCCATGGCAGAAAAACTGAAGATACCTTTGATGTTGAATCAAGACTGTTCAGGCATGAACCAAGCGACGATAACTACCGTGGCCACGGAACCGAGCCAGGAACCAAAGAGCTAGGGAGACCAACTTCACAGGACCAAGGAGATTGCCCCTAGTGGTTCCCCAGTGAAAGTGGCGACAACATTCAACAAGATCAATTCTTCGTCCAACAGATCAGCAATACCGGAGGTTACAATTTAGGATGTCGAAGATGCCCTTCTTCAAATAGAGATTGCAGCAGCTAAAGAACCCCCATTGCATCCTGTCTCATGTTGCTCACCTACTCATGCTGTTGGCATGCCGGTGGGGAATCCGACTCACTTCTACTCTCCCCGACCTCAACAAATGTTGAGCCCTCCTGTTCTGTGGAGATCGACACAAATGTTCAGCCCTCCTGTCCTGTGGAGATCAATGCATCGTCCCTATGCTAACATGCCATCAGCTCGAGGATACAGAACTGGTAAAGGCGGCCTTGGAGGGGGTGACGAGGCTCGGGTTGAGGAGGTGTCGTTTTCGCCCGAGTTGCGTGTACACCAGGCGTC
Source organism: Miscanthus floridulus (assembly GCF_019320115.1). Taxonomy (NCBI): domain Eukaryota; kingdom Viridiplantae; phylum Streptophyta; class Magnoliopsida; order Poales; family Poaceae; genus Miscanthus; species Miscanthus floridulus. The sequence continues at coordinate 26,687,946 of NC_089593.1, read as the reverse complement.
CGTGATGCGGGTCTGAACACCCCCGTCGTGGCTTTGGGGCTGCCGCTAGGGCCGAGCCTTGCATGGACATTGGAGGATAGGAACACACTTCGCCACCTTTGCTAGAGGATGCTGGCTAGTCTGCACGTGAGGTAACGCTGGCAAAATTCATCCGGTCAATAACCAAGCCTGTCCAACAACCCCTGCTTCCTCCACAACAACATGGACTAGTGAAGCCACGGAGGGAAAAGAAGAGGCTGAGCAAGCCGTCCCAGCGCAGTGCGCGTCTAGCGGCCATTGTTTGGCCACGTGGTGATGCGCTGAGCAAAGCAAGGCGAGTGCTCATGAAGTGGTTGGGCGTCACACAGGAAGAAAGCAAAACTATAGAGATGACCTTGCAGCGCTACCTCAACCTCTTCAAAGGTCCGATGTCCGACCTTATCATCAAGGCGCTGGTGGCACTCAGTGGCCTCGACGGACCAGCCATGTCGAGGCAAATCGTGACATAATGCTTCCTTGCACCGTCTGCGCTGCTCGAGGATTCATTCACGCCAGGCCAAGCCAAGCTGTTATAGAGGGGAGTAAATGATGGCGCAAGGTGAGACTCGGTACATGATCATGTCAGAGATACGGGAAGCACCATTTTCTGCTTGCAAGAAACCAAGGCTTCAGGGGAGGATGTCAGCGTGTTTGGCTGTTGTTCACCATGGGAAGCCGGAGCTGCTTTTTGCTCCTTGTGATCAGCTCGGCAATGAGGACACGCGGTGGGCGTCGTTTGGTTTGGTGTGTTACCTCTGTGTGTTAATCGTCAGGGATATGGTGTTCTAGTGTTGTGGGTATTTTCTATGTTTTAATCTGTGCCTTTGTAAGGTTTTCAGGCCTGGTTTCCCTGATAAACTAGGCCAATTCTATTCTTCTTAATTGAAAGGCAGAGCTCCTACCATTACGTTAAAAAAAAGAACCCATAGTAGTGCCACATCGTGAAGGGTGGGCCTGGTGCAAGCGGTAGAGTCTTACCGCCTGTGACCGGAAGGTTCCGGGTTCGAGTCGCGGTCTCTTCGCATTGCACAGGCGAGGATAAGGCTTGCCACTGACACCCTTCCCCAGACCCCGCACAGAGCGGGAGCTCTCTGCATTGGGTACGCCCTTTAGTAGTGCCACATCGTACTGTTTACACCATTACTATGTGCATCAGGATTGAATACTAGAACTTCTACTTTTGCACTTGATGTGTTGCAATATAGGATTTCACTATTTTGAGGAACAGATGAGATTGTTTCAGACAAAAAGCTCTGAGGAACCTTCATGTGTGCTGTGCCAGGATAGCCTGGGACAGTCTTTCCATTTAAGAGAACAGACTTCAAGTAGCAGCCATTGCTACCTGGTTTGTACTCGAAAGCTAGACAGGAGCAGGTCTCCAAGCACAGAGTGGTGCAAGCATCCAGTGACGTCATTGGGATGTAGTCAAAATCAGAACCCCAGAAATCAGTTTGAGGAAGGCTCACAAAGCCCATTTGCTGATCACCACTGCAGGAGATGTTGAATTTTGGTTTGCAGCCTTTGCTCCAGTCAGTTGGATCCCTAACCACATAACCAGGAGGGCAGGAGCAGGCTGGAACTGGTGTAGACACAAATACCATTCGAACCACATATACCATGTATTTCACAAGGCTGAGAAAGCCATCCAAGAAACCAACCAGCTCCCGTCGCTGTCATTCAAGCTATAAAGCCTCAGATTGCCATCGTAATCCAGTGTTAATCTCCTCTTGATACCTGGACCCCAATCTGCTGAAACAAAGCTTGTGTTGTCACTTGCTGTAAACTGCCCCAGGTTATCAAGAACACCTCTCCTCTGCCATTGTAACTAATCCTGTAATTCAGCCAGCTACTAAAGTCTGGGTTAGGCCAATAAAGATTAGAAATATCTGGTCCATCATAAGCAAGTGAAAGAATGTAACGGTCGTCGAAGCGCAAAGTATAGTAGCTTGAAGGGTGTGGGAGATCTGTCGATACCAGCTTTGCGGAGGCTGTCACTGGTTGTGTCGGCAGCAGCGTGTCAGTTGGATGGTCAAAGCTTTGCCAGAGGATGTTGCCACCTTGATTCTTCATGACAAGGTTCCCAGAATCCATGAGCTCAGCATAATCAGCTCCTTTGGAGCTTGTGTTGGTTTGCCACACAACTGTGCCATCATAATCCGTTAAAACCATGGTACCATCCTTGTTCAGCCTGACCTCTGATCCACTCCCATAGACAGGGTGGTTGCGATTTGCACTCCAAGCAATGGTTCTATCAGCTGAAGTGGTAAACCAGATGCATATGGTGAAGGCAGTAGAGGAAAGATTGTAGAAACCAAACGAGAAGGTGCCATCCGGTGATTGTATGATATCAGAAGCACGATTAACAGAGAGGGAGGAGCCTTTCTTCAGGTAACTTGTATGAGCTAACCCGCCTGCGGTATTAGCTGTAATGGCAAGGTCACAAAGGAATGCAAGGATTAGCATTAAGCTAGAAGTAGCCATGAGAGGCATTAGCATCATTGGACGAGAGGAATCACAGATATATGTGGTTTTACTGTTTTAGAGGTCCAGCAGCTGTGTTATTATGTCTAGCTCGTTGTAGTTAAACAATAGAAAGCCCTGGCCATGAGAATTGGTAGTTTAATCAAAGATGATAACTGAATTGGCTGACATTGGTTGAAAGTTCAAAGGCAGTTCAAGAAAAATAGAGTTTTTCTTCAACATGGATAATATTCCTTGATTCGACATACTCCTAGCTTAGTTTTGTGTCATTTAGCTTATCTGTAGCAATCAATTAACATTGTTTGACTTGACATTTCCATGTATGCTAAGGTGGTCAAGTTTTTAGTTTTTTAGGTGAGAACTGGTGGGATGATATAGCCCAGACACCATTTTCAGCCAACAATTAAAATATGTTATATCTGAAGGTAACAGACAATAAATAAGCAAAAAAAAGGTAAGAGCGACAGAATAGAGAGTTGTATCCTACACAAATTTACCATCCTTCATTCATATAGGGAATATATTTGCACCATACTAAAGCCAAAAGTCATGTACGATTTTATGAGGTTGTGTTTCAAATGCAAGTTAGGAGGATCATTATTCACCTGGAAACCTTGCATCCCCTTTGGGCATTTCCCTTTGAGAAGCCTTTGGTGGACACTCACGGTAAATCTCAAGGCAAAGCCATTGCACCTCATTGATCATTATTATCCACAGGACACAGCAGTTAAAATGATTCTTCAAATGAAGACACAACTGCAAGATAAAAGAAAAAGAAACCATCAACTCCTCTCTAAACATGGCAACAACACAAAAAAGAAACCTTTCTTTAGACGCCCTAAAGACAGTATTAATCCCAACGTCAAATGCTGATGCAAGTTCCGTGAAAATTTATGATGGACAGCAGTGGCTTGAGATAAGTTAGAATAGTTTTTCAGGTAGTATGAGTGCAACATGAAAGACCAACATAGGTCATAGGTGCAGACAACAGCACGCAAGTGCAAGATAACAGTGACGATGTTGACACCGAGGCTCAGCGTGGAATTAACAAAGTGGAGATATCTAGATACGTTGAATTCAAACGTCTGACCTGCACAGAGAGAGTTTACCGTGTACAGGGTAACATTCAGATGCTCCACGTGTACTTTATATCGCCGCAATTTGCTTCAGGAATCCAACCAACCGAGCAGTCGAATGGAATGAAAAGAAAACCAAAGAAACACCTGTGAAGAAGATGGAACCAACAGGACGCAATGTGAACCGAACTGCAATTTGTTCGGAATAGATATATGTTGATGTGCGCTTACTTGATCAGTCGGATGTTAATTGAGCACCAATCTCTACAAGTGCGGAGGGGAGGAGGTTGGGGTCGCGCGGGCAGCCGGACAGCGGGGGGCGAGGGCGGCGTCGCGTTGTGGCTCGTCAGTCTGAGTGAGAGGGCGCGGACCTCGCCCACCGCCGTGCCTCCGAGCTCCTCGACCTGACCTCCTCGCCGCCACCCTAAGAGAGCTGCGGCGGTGTGAGTGGTTTGCGGCCATTTGGTTACTTGGGAGTTGAGACCTCTCGACGGCGGTGCGACGGCGGGGCCGCCGTGGAGTGGACGTGGCCATGGCGAGTCGACGACGGCACGAGATGGGGCCGTTCGGATAACTCGGCCCGGCCCAATTGAAGATGCCGCCGGTTACCCGATCCGCGGCCCGTTCACCACCATTCAACTCGGTTACCACTTCTATCAAGCAGAGACAATGTTTCAAGTTTTGAATAAAAGGTTTCGTCTTCACAAAAAAAAAAGTTCTAGGTTCAGGAGATCAATGTTCCATAAGAGTAAAGTTTGAGTTTTATGATAATGATATTCCATGATACTCATATCCAATAGTAGGAAAAAATTATCTCATGGAAATTATGGAAACGAAGAGCCTCTCATAGATACTACATGAATAACAAAATGCAGCAAAAACATCTCATAGGTACTATGTGAAGCATAAAAAAAATACATCATGGAAAATCACATAAATATTGAATACTATGTGAAAAAACCAAAATATGCCAAGGAACTTCTAATGGGTAGTATGTGAACAATCAAAAAAATACATCATAACATTCTATGGATATCACATGAACATCTCATGGGTACTATTGAAACATTACAAAATACACAATGTATAAAAGTATAAATAAGGAAAATAACTATTAAAAACTAATAAAATCAGAAATAAAAATTAAAATCCATGAAAAAATCATGAAAAGGAGTATAAAAGATCTCATGGTTACTGTGATCATGGAATATCATGTGGATATACTACTACTACCTGAACAACCCACAATATACCACGGAATATCTCATGTGTACTGCATGAACAATTAAAAATACATCATGGAACGTTATGGATACCATATAAACGGCAAGAAATACACCAAGGAAGATCTCCCAAGTACTATAGAAACATTACAAAATGCATCCTTTACAAAGCATTTAAAAAAAATAAAACATAATTAGACAAAAAAATAAAAGAAGTCAAAATTGAATAGGAAACAAAAATAAAAACAAAAACTCCATAAAATAGAAGGAGAAAAAAAAGGAAATGAAAAAATAGAAAAAAATGAATTCTCTTATACTCCTAATAAAACATACATTTGAAATGGGCTTTATGATGCACGTTGGACCTAAACGCATCTGGGCCGAATATTCTAGAGAAAACAGAAGGCCGGATGATCGGCGCGATGCGATCCGATGATTCCCGTTGCATTTTCCCCTCTACGCCCTGTTTGGGAGTTACAGTACTCGTTGGTGAAATTTTGGTGATCACGAAAGTATGGGAATAAATGAACTGAGCAAAAAAAAAAAACACTACTCATCATCATCTAATATATGCTTGCTAGCTGCAAAAAAGATTTTAGTAGAAAAGTGCTTCACACACACCTTGCTGGACATTTTGCCTCGGCAATCACTGCCACCAAGACATACTTATTTAGGCCTCTGTATCTAGAGTACATAAGACGATCGACAGAAAATATACTTATTGTACTTCTAACCTTTTGAGCGTGTCCTGTGTAGTTATCAATGTATTTCAAATAAGATCAGTGCTAATATATCTAACTCTACGTATCGTTGCTTTTTAGTGAATCTTAAACATGCCATATCTACGCTTTGTTACCAATGCATATATTATGTTTTAAATGTTTAATTTGTACTACCGAATGTCGTCGTAGCGTTAGCACGGAAAAAAAATATAATCCTTAGCATGGGCACCGTGCTAGTCATCATCTAATATAATCGTCTTCCGGAATCCGGACAGACTGTCCGATACCCTGTTTATTCCGACATCCGACTTGCTGTTCGTTTCGAATTCGAATTCAAATTCCGACGCAGCTCTCCATCTTATATATACCCGCGCAATCCTCTGCTTCCGAAGTCCGAACACACCACAAGATCACGTCGCCACACCCCCGTCTCGCCGCAATGGTACAGATCAAACAGGCCGAGGTCTCCCTGGAGGCAGGCAACCTGGCCGAGCACTCGGCGGAGCTCGACGACGACGGCCGCCTGCGCCGCACGAGCACGGTACTCACGGCCAGCGCGCACATCGTCACCTCCGTGATCGGCTCCGGCGTGCTCTCGCTCCCCGGGCGGTGGCACAGCTCGGCTGGGCCGCGGGGCCCTCGGTCTTGCTCGTCTTCGGCGGCGCCACGTACTACACCTCCACGCTGCTCGCCGAGTGCCAGGGGCGGCCGCCGGAACTACTCCTACATGGAGGCCGTCCGCGCCATCCTCGGCTGCTGGAAGGTCACCTTCTGCGGCGTCATCCAGTACGCCAACCTCGCCGCCGTCGCGGTCGGCTACACCATCGCCGCGTCCATCAGCATGCAGGCCGTCTGGAGGGCCAACTGCTTCCACGCCCGGGGTCACGCCGACGCGTGCCAGAGCTCCAGCGTGCCCTACATGATCGCGTTCGGGGCCACCCAGATCGTCTTCTCGCAGATTCCCCACTTCCATCAGATCGAGTGGCTGTCCATCGTCGCCTCCGTCATGTCCTTCACCTACTCCGGCACCGGGATCGGACTCGCCAAGCACAGACCGTGGCCAACGGCGGGTTCAGGGGCACGCTTACCGGCGTCGCCGTCGGCGCGGCGGGCGTCAACGTCGCGCACAAGGTCTGGAGCACGATGCAGGCGCTGGGCAACATCGCCTTCGCCTACTCCTTCTCCAACGTGCTCATCGAGATCCAGGACACGATCAAGGCGCCAGCGCCGTCGGAGACGGCGGTCATGAACAAGGCCACGGCGCTCAGCATCGCCACGACCACGGCGTTCTACGCGCTGTGCGGGTGCATGGGGTACGCCGCCTTCGGGAACGCCGCGCCGGACAACCACCTCACGGGCTTCGGCTTCTACGAGCCCTTCTGGCTCGTCGACGTCGCCAACGCCGCCATCGTCGTGCACCTCGTCGGCGCGTACCAGGTGTTCTGGTAGCCCATCTACGCGTTCGTCGAGAGCCGGGCCGCCGCCGCGTGGCCGGAGAGCGCGTTCATCTCCAAGGAGCTCCGTGTGGGGCCCTTCGCGCCCAGCGCGCTCCGGCTGGTGTGGCGCTCGGCGTTCGTGTGCCTCGCCACCGTGGTCGACATGGCGCTGCCATTCTTCGTCAGCGTGGTGGGGCTCATCGGCGCCTTCACGTTCTGGCCGCTCATCGTCTACTTCCCCGTCGAGATGTACATCAAACCGCGCACCGTGACTCGCGGCAGCGCCGAGTGGATCTCCCTCAGGGCCCTCGCCGCCGTGTGCCTCGTCGTGTCCGTCGTCGCCACAGCAGGGTCCATCGCCAGCTTCGTGGGCGCGTTCAAGGTTTTCCGCCCATTCAGTGGCTAGCGTCGCATCGCTAGTACACCGGGGAAGCTTGTTGCTGTGAAGTAGTAGACTAGTAGCTGCTACTGAAACTCGTCAACTCGGTAGTGGCCATAATAGTGGCCAGGACAGACTTGTTTCTATAGCATGCAAGGTGTACAGTAAGTTTGTAACCGACAGTTAGTAAATCTAAATTCTTGGTCCTCGCTTCAGTTGGGCCCTGGGGCTCACTGTTATAGAAGTCATAACAAAGCATTCCGAGGTTTGCAACAAATAAGAACAACTAACAATAGGGCAAGCAATAATGCCTGCTGCAACATGTTCAGTACTTTCTGAAACAAACAAGGTGATCTCCAGTAACAAATACCTTGTGTCTTGTAATAATACAATTTTACCCAGCTACAACAGGTCTTGAGGGCATAATCTAACACACGTCTTTCTGAAACATCATTGTTTCCAGGGGCCAATCTCCACAGTCCACACAACGCCCCTGATGAATAAGACAAGGCGACAAGCAGCTGCACCTTGTTCAGTACTTTCTGAAACAAGGTGATCTCCAGTAACACATACCTTGTGTCTAGTAATAATACAACTTTACCCAGCTACTACCTACCTACTACAGGTCTTGAGGGCATAATCTAACACAAGTGTTCCTGACTTGTTTTTGAAACATCATCCTCTCCAGGGGCCATTCTCCACACAACGCCCCTGAAGAACAAGACATGCTATTGCCTGCCTATATCATACATAGTCGCTACTCGCTAGACACCTGGAACCATAATATATATCACATCACTAGAACACTAAGTAAAGACTAAAGAGTGTACAAACAAAAGCTCGAAAAGATTATACTGAACACTCGTTGTATCTTGTAACAGGGTGATCATTATATTTCATATGAACATTATGATGTTTACATGTGACTAGGTTCTCTCTTTCCTAAAGAATACATGATCCTAACACTGTGTCCAGCCTCCCCGTGGTGATCATCCTTCTGTTCTTTCTGTCACTCTAGCGGCCTCCCCTTGGCAAATCACTCTTTGTTTGAACGGTAATAGGCTGGGCAATCTTCGTTCGGAAGACCAATGATCCCCGGGAATTGAGGCCAACAATAACCTTCCTCAAATCCATGAATGGTATTGTCGCTGTTTGGATAGATAGAAATGAATTAAGTGGGTGTATGTTCACTGTACAGGGGTGTGAAATGATCACAGAAGGGCGGAGGATCCAAACTTGGGGATTCTATCACAGGGTGCACGAATCCATCCAATTTGCCCTTTCTCATTGTCATATATCACCATCTGATCCTGCATAGTAATGTCTGCAAAGAACATCAATTGTCGTGCGAGTCATAAATAAACTTCTTAAACAGGGTTAACTGGTTTTGTCTGAACTTCCTACCTCCAAGAATGCTCAGATCCTTGAGACCGACTTCGGATCCATTGAGGATGCCCAAACAGGCATTGCCGTATTTCTGACACAAACAGAGAAAGAGATTTTAGCCACCAACAACTTACTGCTGCTGATAATAATTCATCGGGTTATGGAATATTTACTGTAACAATGAGGTAGTTTTCAGGAGGGATCTCCATGAGCGTCTTCTTGCCATTGGCAAAATTCAGCACCAAAGATTTGAACTCCTTTTTCACATCAAGCACAGATTTGAATGGTTTCTTCCCTTTCCAGCACAGAGGCAGAGAAGGGTCAGATACCTCTTTCAGCGTCCTGCTTAGGTCACCCTTAAGCTGCAGAAAAACAAAACCTCATTAGCCCCATGTTTACTCATGAATCATTTGCACTACATGAGAAGTTTTTAAACTTACAGCGGTGACAAGTGCTTGATATGGCTGTGCAGCAAAGTAGGTGAATGAGCTTCCACTGTCAAAGACTACTTCCGTCAGTTTCACACGCAGCGACTGGTCACCAAAGTACAGACTTGCTGAGCCAGGGGAATAGTAATTCCTGGAAATACAAGCTTATGTCAAGCTAGGATAATAATTCACAAAATATAATGTTATGACAATTTGAAAGGGAGAAAGTAAGGCCACAATTTATTCTGATCTCATCTAAAAATGCCAAAGGAAACAGGTTTCTTTGCAACTTTAAAAAGGACCATGATGCTCACCGGAGAGCACTGCGAGCCATAGGAGTCCATGTAACACGTTGATAAGGCACAAGATCATCACCAAAGAAGAGGAACCCGCCTCCTCTTAGGCTGAGGCAGTGGCCAACCACGTTCTTGGTGACTCCATGCTGTTTGAACTGTGAAAGTAAGCTAACTGATCCAGTCCCAAGCCCAAGCATACCATCAGTAGGCGACATCTCACCGCTGCTGACCTGTTGGTCATAACCACACCTGCACAAATGGAAGCGGCCAAAAAAAATACCAACTCAAGAATCTAATTTTGCAAAGCTGTACACCTCACAGGATGCAAGTAGCGAACCCGAATGCCAGACTGGGGCGAACAACAGAGCCATTTGCGAGGCGGAGCGCAAAACTGTCATGGACGAGCACACCGGTGGATGATCCCTGATCTGCATACTTAATCATATAGTCGCATTGCTCATATGGTGAATCACATTTGTGCTCCCCTGTTAGACCGTTGTGGAGGGAAGCACACAATTGATCCACGCATGGCACCAGCTTGTTCTTTGTTGGCCGGTAGAGTGGGTGTGGCACCTGCACCGACAAAAGCCAATGCCAAAAGGTATATTAACCATGGTATTTAATTAAAATGTTGGGCTAGAAGAAATAGAATGATCCCTCCACAGGTCATGCAATGCAAGACTAAGAAATGACCAGACAACAAATCTTGAAATGGAAAGCAAGTCCGAATGGGGACATCCAGGAGAAAATGCCAATTCCTGAACTGAACTGATTCGTGACTGTCATTTGTGGACTACACCAATCTAACTTTACCTTCTTTTTCCGACAGAACTGATTTTTCGTTTGAAAAGGAACATCAAACTAACTAACAGAAATACAGAATATTGTGCCTACATGGTATCCGAACTATGATATTTGCAGCAGAAGTAGCGTAATCAACAAGCCAGCAGTTACTGATTTTCCTGAATGTGAATTTGATAAATTAAAGCAGTGCCTAGACAAGAAAAAACAGTCAAGGTAAAGACTTTTTGGGGCCAAAATAATCCCAAGATTGAACAATGATCCTTGAATTAACACCACCATGATTCCATGAATAACTTGTGATAGCAGCATCCTTTGGCCGACCTGAATTAAAAATCAGAGAGCCATGGAACACACGGCGAAGGAAGGAACGGCACCTTGTTGCAGCTCCTGCAGGGCGCGTCGCACTGCAGCCAGGTGAGATCGCTGCCGGTGTCGACGTCCAGGAAGTACGGCTTCGGCGGGTTGCCAATGCTCATGGCCACATAGTACAAGCTGCGAAATAAATCGATTTTGTTGATCAAAAAATGATTTTTTTTTCTCTCTAAAAAAGATGATCCAGCACTGCCACAACTAAACAATTATGTTGCTCCAAGAAGGAACAGAGCAATGCGCACGGAAATCTACGGGGCACCCGAATGGAACCAAAAGTGGCAATCAGTTGATTGGTTCATCGTGGACTCCTGGCTCTTGGAGTCAGCGAAGGGGAATGGGCGGAAACAGATTGGCTGGCCACGCATAGCAGAGCGAGAGCGAGGGGGAAGAAGGGGGAACGCACCCGTGCGGGTAGACGTCGCCGTAGAGCGGGAAGACGGCGGAGGACGACTCCGTCTCCGCCCCGGCGACCGAGCTGGACGCCCCGCCCCTCACGGGCTTGTCCCCGCGCGCCTGCGCCGGCGCCAGCAGCAGCGCGAGCAGCGCCACAAGCACTAGGCCAGCGGGCGGGGCCCACCTCGGAGCCATCGGGGCAGCCGGGCAGGACAGGCAGGCAGAGTCTGGGAGCAGGGGAGGCAGCGCAGCTAGCTACTTGTCTGCTTCCCCTTCCCCCCTTTTTCTGAATTTATTTTTCTTGGTGGTGTGGGCCTCTGGGAGGGTGGGGAGGCGAGTGTTTTTATAGGCAGGACTGCAGGAGGAAGAAGATGGGAGCAGCAGTGTTGTGGATTGGAAGTTTCCTCCTGGGAAGGAGAAAGGCTTTCTGTTTCTTGGTTTTGTTGCAGCAGCAAGGAACAAAAAGATGCAAATGCAAATGCAAGGAAAGAAAGGAGAAGACTTTCAGTTAACTGTTATTCCCCTTTTCAGAGATCTTTCTCATGCGGCCTTTTTCAGCTTCGTTCAATCGCCTAGGTTAAAGGCAAAGGGTTACCTCTGCATGGAATGGAAAGGGAGGGGTGTGGGTCAAGGAATAGTGGCTGCTGTGTTGTGTGGACGCTGCTCTGCTCTGTTCTTTTGATTGTCTCAGGAAAGAAAGAAAGGTATTGCCTAGCTGTTCTGCTCAGCTTTGGCATCATTGTTTATAGTGTGTATGTGGTGCACAGGAATTCAGCAGTGTTGCCATTCAGAAACTAGGTGTCACTACTACTACTGTGCAGAGCTGCAAGTGGTACCAGATCGAGGCATCTTTAGTATGTTCCTTTAACTTATCCGACTGGGACATGGTACAATATTTTTCTCTCATGATAACTTTTCATCGTGGCTTTGTTTTTTACCACGTGAAGCTTGAATGTTCTGTCTTTTTGCTTCAAGGATTAAGTGTGCCAGAGCACTTGATTAACTTTACTAAGTGTTCACAAAAAAAATGATTAACTTTACTAAGCAAACTATTTCTTGATCTTTATACTTTTCCTATACATCGTGTAACAGACTATCCTAAAGGCACCGTCGCCTACACGACAACGTATGATCTAAAGGTTTAGTGGTTAAATTTTAGACCATATGATCTAAACAGGACAACATGATGTGAAATTACGATTTACAAATCATCCTGGGAAGGTTATTGGGTGGTTGCAACACTCCTGGGAATGTTCAGTGTACCTGCGGTATTTGGTCAAGAACTTGCAGCACAGGACAGCAGTATTAATGCCAACTCGTACTATAGACCTTAGAGTTCATTTAAATTTAAATTTAAAAAATACTTGGGGGTGTGAACGAAAGAAAAATGATAGGACTCCCGCCAATAAATTACATGCCGTTTAGTATATCAACATTTGTACAAGGGAAAAGTTTTGCCAAAAAGTATCTAGAAAAATGTGATATTTTAAAGGGAGGTAGCTAAATATTTGAGCGTACCAATTTTTTAATCAATATAATAGGGTTAAGGTCTCATAGGAAATTTGGCATATTAAGTTACCACTAAAGATTAAGATTTTCTTGTGGTAGGGAAAAAAGATCATTCTAACCAAATATAAATAGCAAAGATAAATTGAAATGAAAATAAGTTTTAATATTACTGTAGCTACCTGAAACAATCAAACATCTGTTCTTTGATTATCACTATACCAAGTGGCATAGCGCCCATGTATTTCTAGGTGTCCCTCCTCCTACCAATGTTGACCAATTATTCCATACATAGTTAGGGATGTCGAAATAAAAAATTCTATTAATGACAAGGACTATGGCTATCCGCTAGGCTATTTAGCTTACAACAAATGACATTGTGTTTCACAACTATCAATCAAAAATCTTTTTATAGGTATCATTCAGAAGAACTTACTGGTTCCGGTTCTGGGCTCTGTTATAATACATATAGTATAGGACCTCAAAGATAATCTAGTATGCTCTTGCCGGCTATTAGAGTCAAGGTCAATGGAGTTCTTCACCTCCTATGGTTGGCAGTTTGTTTTTTTCTTTTTTTGCATTGGCTGTTAGTGTTAAACTTAGTGTGTGGAGATGGAAGGACTTTGCAATAATGTTAGACTAAAGCTGGATTGTTTTCATTATCTAGTAAAAATATACATTATCAAACTATATAACCATTTATACATTGATGGTCAAAAGTGACATTTTTTTACCAGCATAAATTCGAATATAATATGTATTTTAAACTGGAGTGCACTAGGGGTCTCTCTAACTTGTTCAGGATTGAACTTGCTAAGAATGTCATTTGAGATCTAAATTTTGTAATCAATGTGAATGCATCTACGCTCCAATTTCATATTTGAGCGGATCTTTTTAACATCAGCCTGAAATTCGCTCCTAAGTGGAGGCGAACCCAAGACCCAAAAAGTGCTACTAAAGCCTCTAACCAACTCAGCTAGAGGTCCATTCACATCATATAGGAAGATAGTTTGACTTAAGAATAAAGTTGTATCCATTTTGAAACGGGCAGTAACTAGCATTATATTTTCTCCTTTTGATATTCCCTCCATCACAAAGGGAATGAAATCTCACCTCTCGAAGAGTCAAACGTTCCTAAGTTAAAACAATATCAACATTTATACTTTAAATATGTTTATTATATAAATGTATTATATAATTTATCTAATGTTTATTATGTATCATCAATATTAGTAATTTTTTTGTATATGTTTGATCAAACTTATAATTGTTTGACTCCTCATGTGATGAATTTTTTATTTCTTTTGAGACTCAGGGAGCGAGTGATTCTTCTCTAATGGGCTCGTTTGGTAGGCTTGTGAGAGCTCCGGCTTCTTGCTAGATTGCTCTAGATAGCCCATGTGTTAACGAAATGGTTTTACTATAGCCCTGTTGCTGGTCTTATGATCTATATTATTTTAGCGAACGAATAAAATATTTTTTTTATAATAAATCAGTGAATAGTATTTTTAGCATGGCTTTTCAGTAAAACGAATATGGCCTATATCCTATTTTATTTTGGGGAGAAGGGAGAGAAACGGTTCCTTTACGGTCAAAAGAGCAGTTGGAGAGAGCTACACCGATCAATGGTAGGGTTGTACTTATCCTACACCGAGCAGCTATCCGTAGTACCGTATAGGAGCTCAGTTTCACGTCTTTGTCCAAGTGGTACGGGCGACGACTGACCTGCTGCTGCAGTGCTGCCTGGCAATTGGCTCTTGTTCCTCTATCTGCCGGGTGACCGACTGACCGTCGACTCAACCCAAGTCGTCCATATAGTTAAGTGGTAAGTCCGCGCTCAGGAACCTATGGGTACATTCTAGGCTAACTTTAATAACAACACCTAAAATATAAGACATATTTATTCTTTGAGTAGCGCTACACACAAAAAGGTTTAATACATATTCACATCTTCTTCAACAACAAGACACAAAAGAGAATTCTTTCTGCAAATGAGTTTTCATGAGAGATGATGTCCATATTTGGGTTGTGCCTTTCAGGCAACCCAAAATAGGTCTCCCGTATAGGTACTCTGTTGGAGACTGATTTTAGGTCTCTTACTACCTATTTTGACTTTGGGTGCTCATATGGATTTTTTTTTGTTGGAGACCGTCTTAGTATCAGCATTACTCTCCCCATAAAAAAAATAAGAAAGGAACAATTGTACCTTGGTAACGCATCAGTCAGAGCGTCCGGCCGTCTAGACGGTTTCTCCATTAAAAAAACTAGATGTTCGTCTGTCACGGCCTTATCCATCTCGCCTGACTCCACCATGCTCATCTTTCGCGACGGACTCCACCGCGCTCGTCTTTCTCGCTGAAAGCCCTAGTTTGGTTTTGGATAATTGATGAAATCTAGCACTAACCTTTGTCATGAGTTATAATATGAGCTAGGTTGGTGCAATCCAAGTATGGAGCATTGTGATAAAGTCCATGGAGATGGAGATGGACATATGTTGAAGATGATCAAGCTCAACTTGAAAGAAAGAAAGAGAAAAATAAAAACCGAGATGATCAAGGCAAAAATATATGATAGATTTTTATTCTGCACTCAAGACACCATAGAGGATGTGAGTGACTTAGGATCGATAGCCGTATTATAAATAGGAGAAATCTTTGGCTAAATGGTTTATCAAGTGCCACTAGGTGACATGACTTTTACATATGCATTTAGAAACCTAGTGTGCTAACTTTGACCCTTATAAAATGCTTTGAAAAATACTAACACATGTGCACACAAGATCTACACTTTATGGTTAGCAACTTGGAAGCAAGTGTGAAGTGATTGTGGACTTAGAAAAAGAAAAGGAGGAAGAAGTTCACGACCGGACGCTGGACGTGGGGTGACCGGACTCGCCCCGGCGCGTCCGATCAATTATAGGCGAAGGCGCTGTCTGGCCGAGAGCGAGGAGATGCGACCGGACGCAGCGACATGACGCTAGTCGTGTGTCCGGTCATCGCGCGCAGAGGAGAAGCAGCCTAGAAGGCACGATCGGACACAAGCGGGTTCATGGGACCGGACGCGCAGGCGAAAAGCAACTTTGCTGACGTATGTTGACATTGCACACGCAGAGAAGAGGCCAGTGAGGACTAGACGCTGTGGCGCTGAAAGATCCTAATGGCTAGAGGGGGGTTAATAGCCTATTAAAAAATTTTACAATAACACTAAGGCAAGTGATTAGTAAATAAGATGGCGAAGCGAATTTTGCGCTAGCACTACACTTGTGTTGCAAGCCACCTACCCAATTCTAAAATCTATGATCTCTAGTATATCACAACAAGACTAAGTCACAAATTTACATCTAGGTGAGCAAGCTAGCAAGAGAAATATAACTAAGAGCTACACTAACTAGTTTCAACTACCACAAGCTCTACACAAGTAAAGGCACAATGTAATACAAGAGAGTGGTGGAGAGGTATACCGCCGTGGCAAGTGATCAATCAATGAATACCAAGGAGACAATCAAGACACAATGATTTTTCCTCCGAGGTTCACTTGCTTGCCGGCAAGCTAGTCCCCGTTGTGGCATTTCACTCACTTGGAGGTTCACACGCTAATTGGCATCATATGCCAAACCCACAACCGGGTGCCGCACAACCAACACAAGATGATGATCCACAAGCCACGCACAATCCACTATAGTTACCTTTGGCGCTCCACCGGGGAAGGCACAAGAAACTCTCACAATCACAATGATCGGAGCCGGAGACAATCACCTTCCTCCGCTCGACGATCCACCAATCACCGGGTTGTCTAGGTGTCGGCAAACACCAAGAGTAACAAGAACTCCACCAGCCCAAATCACCCAACTAGTGCCACAAGATGCTAGAACACTAAGCAATGCACTAGAGGCTCTCTAATCTCACTCAAGATGATGAAATCAAGTGTACAAGTGAGTGGAGTGGTGTGCTTAGCTCTCAAAGGGTGTATGCATCTATTAGAAGTGCCAAGAGAGTGGCCAAGGCCGACCACTAGCTCTATTTATAAGCCCACAAGAAAATAGAGCCGTTACCCCTTTGAGTCAACTTCTGCGGGGTCACCAGACATGGGATGATGGTGCCCCTCCAGCGGTCATCCAACGACTGGTTTCACTAGCCGTTGGGGAACTGGACAGGCGACGGTGGCACCGGACAGGGGGTGGCGGTGCCACCCCGGCCAACACCCCAAAAACCATGCTCTCTAAAAAAATGGGGCGGTGCACCAGATAGGGGTGGCGGTGCCCCTGGCGGTGCACCGTCACATCTGGGGTAGTGTACACCATCACTAGTGGTGCCAGCCCTAGCTCCAGACCTTCTCGACCACGTCTAGGTGGGCACCACCCTAGGGGTGGTGGTGCCACCAGACAAGGGGTGGCGGTGCCCCCTAGAACACCTCCCTCTTGGCCTTCTCTGCCGGTCACCACCACAGGGGTGGCGGTGCACCATCACAAGGGTGGAGGTGCCCTCGGGGCAGCAACACAAGCCCGGCTATGCCTCCTTTTCTTCACCTTTTCACCACCTTTGCAAATGTGCTAACACTCCAAGTGTTTCACCATCACGTGCAAGTGTGTTAGCATTTTCACAAACATTTTTCAAAGGTTAATCACTTCTCACCGAATGTGCACTAGGCCTCAAATACAATGCAAGTATTTCAACACCTAGTGGCACTAGATGATTGAGTTATCCCATAAGAGCTTCCCTCTTAATAATACGACCATCTATCCTAAATGTGATCACACTTGCTAAGTGTCTCGATGACCAAACCAAAAAGATTTGGTTTGGTGTCATTGTGTCCAAACCGGTCCTCACTAGCAAGGTGACCAACATGCCAAATCTTATGGGTAAGCATCTTAAGAACTTATGGGAGAAGTCTTTGTCCTCCACCTTCTCACCAAGTGCTTTGAGATCATTAACAAGCACTTCCATCAGATGAAACATGTCCGGTACACTCTCATCTTCCTTCATCTTGAAGCTAGCAAATTTCTCCATGAGAATATATGCCTTTGCACCCTTTCTTACCTTGGTGCCCTCAAATGATTCTTCCAACTTCTTCCAAGCTTCATGAACCATATCAATGTTCTTGATTTGCTCAAATGTTCTCTCATCAATAGCATCATGAATAGCACTAAGAGCAATGTCATTGTTTTGGAGAAGCACTTCTTCGGCCATGGTGGGATTCTCCAGATTGGCTATCTTAATTTTGGTCTCCACCACCTTCCACAATCTTCTATTGCTTGACTTGATATAAATGGTCATCTTTGACATCCAATATGGATAATTTGTGACATCAAATTGGAGTGGCTTCTTTGTATTGTTGATTTGACCATTTTCACACCGAAGGTTGTTAAGCCTCAAATCATGGTGACCACGGCTTTGATACCACTTGAAAGGTCCTAATGGCTAGAGGGGGGTGAATAGCCTATTAAAAAATTCTACAATAACACTAAGGCAAGTGATTAGTAAATAAGATGGCAAAGCAAATTTTGCGCTAGCACTACATTTGTGTTACAAGCCACCTATCCAATTCTAAAATCTATGATCTCTAGTATATCACAACAAGGCTAAGTCACTAATTTACACCTAGGTGAGCAAGCTAGCAAGAGAACTACAACTAAGAGCTACACTAACTAGTTTCAACTACCACAAGCTCTACACAAGTAAAGGCACAATGTAATACAAGAGTGGTAGAGAGGTATACCGCTGTGGCAAGTGATCAATCAATGAATACCAAGGAGACAATCAAGACACAATAATTTTTCCTCCAAGGTTCACTTGCTTGCCGGTAAGCTAGTCTCCGTTGTGGTGATTCACTCACTTGGAGGTTCACGCGCTAATTGGCATCACATGCCAAACCCGCAACCGGATGTCGCACAACCAACACAAGATGAAGATCCACAAGCCACGCGCAATCCACTAGAGTTGCCTTTGGCGCTCCACCAGGGAAGGCACAAGAACACCTCAGAATCACAATGATAGGAGCCGGAGACAATCACCTTCCTCCGCTCGATGATCCACCAATCACCGGGCCATCTAGGTGTCGGCAAACACCAAGAGTAACAAAAACTCCACTAGCCCAAATCGCCCAACTAGTGCCACAAGATGCTTGAACACTAAGCAATGCACTAGAGGCTCTCCAATCTCAATCAAGATGATGAAATCAAGTGTGCAAGTGAGTGGAGTGGTGTGCTTAGCTCTCAAAGGGTGTATGCATCTATTAGAAGTGCCAAGAGAGTGGCCAAGGCTAGCCACTAGCTCTATTTATAAGCCCACAAGCAAATAGAGACGTTACCCCTTTGAGTCAGCTTTTGCGGGGTCACCGGACATGTCGGTGTGGCACCTGACATAGCGTGGCGGTGCCCCTCCAACATTCATCCTTCATGAGCCATTGGGGCACCGGACAGGTGGCGGTGGCACTAGACAGGGGGTGGCGGTGCCACCCTGGCCAACACCCTGAAAACCATGCTCTCTAGAAAAATGAGGTGGTGCACCGGATAGGGGTGGTGGTGCACTGGACAGGGATGGCGGTGCCCCCGGCGGTGCACCATCGCACCTAGGGCGGTGCCAGCCCTAGCTCTAGCCCTTCTTAGCCACATCCAAGTGGGCACCGCCCTAGGGGTTGCGATGACACCGAACAAGGGGTGGCAGTGCCTCCCAGAACACCTCTCTCTCGGCCTCCTTTGTCGGTCACCACCATAGGGGTGGTGGTGCATTCGGGACAGCAACACAAGCCCGGCTACGCCTCCTTTTCTTCACCTTTTTCACCACATTTGCAAATGTGCTAACACTCCAAGTGTTTCACCATCACGTGCAAGTGTGTTAGCATTTTCACAAACATTTTTCAAAGATTAATCACTTCTCACCAAATGTGCAGTAGCACTACTACAGAATGGACCTGTTGTCCCGGGCGGTAACAGCCTTTAGTCCCGGTTACCGCGCCGGGACAACGATCCCGGGACTAAAGGTGGAACCTTCAGTCCCGGGTCATCGAGCCGGGATTAAAGAGGGACCTTTAGTCCCGGTTGGTAACACCAACCGGGACTAAAGGCCCTCCAGCCGAGCGAACCTGGCGCACCCTTTAGTCCCGGTTGGGGTTACCAACCGGGACTAATGGTTCACCCTTTAGTCCCGGTTGGTAACCCCAACCGGGACTAAAGGTTCCTTTTCTTTTTCTTTTTTTTTTGTTTAATTTGTTTTCAGTTCAGTTACACGTATTTGTTTAATATATAATATGTTTTTATGTACGTATTCTACGTTGCTAATATAAATACACGCATGCATATAATTACATCTAATTCTCATCTTGAGCATTATTATATTCGAATAAAGTATGAAACTATATATATTATAGATATATATATATATATGTATATATACAACACTTTCATAATCTTGTTCTCGAAAATAACGATATCAATAAACATTTAATTTACATCATTTATTCCTTAAGATCAAAGTAGAACTCGCCGTTGGGATTTAGCACTTTTTCTAGAAGATATCCTGCTATTGACTCTTGAACTGCTTTCAGATGGTCTTTTTGCATGACCCTTCGTTTCAACCATTCAGTCTTGCATTTGAAATAAAAGGAAAAGTATTAATACACATATATGTATATATATTCATTTAAAAATAAATAAAAATTGATATATACGTACTCTAAGGACATCTTCAGGAGTTCTTCTTATGTGCGCAGTGATAAATTCACAAACGTAGTATCCACACAAGTTATTACCTGGTTCCTGCCGCAAACACCACTGTACAAGAAGAAGATTATTCTCATCATCTCACACGTAAATTGAAGTACGATATAGTAATTAAACACGTGGGGAAGTGTATATAGTACAACTTACTGGTATTTCAACTACATTAAGTGGTGCCTTGCAATCCTTGCGATGTTGCCGAATAAACTCTTTCCAAACCCTGTGCGACCAATAATGTACGATCGTTAATAAATTATGGCAAAGTCTATTCAATAATAGTTGTGCGCGAGAGATCGAAATTACCCCTGGATAATGTCTATCATATCTTGGTATAGTGCCCGTTCTTTTCTCAACGAGTCAAAGATTAGTAACCGACTTGAGTTTAACTCAATGACAATGAGTATCCAGTGAAAACTGCATTGGTTTATACACACACGTACATGCATATAAGTTGTATTGATATTACATAAAATGTGTAGACTACATTATTATTAACACTTACTCAAAGTTGTACGGGAAAAGTATTGTTGTCTTGTCGTGCTGCTTCACGAAGAACTTCATGATATTCGTCTGTGCTTCAGATACCCAGTAGTCCTTGACAATAATATCGGTTTTGAATACGATATAAGGATCAATGAAGCCAACACTGGTGTCTTGTATTCTTTGGAGCTCTGACATCTGGAATCTATATATAAATATAAGTTACATGTGAGGATAATTATATACACGTACGCATGGAAGTGAGTTTATTAAATAAAAGTAAGAATCACTTACAAACAAAAGGAGCTCATGATTGATTTGTCCAGAGCGTCCAAGTGGAATAGTTGATGCAATTCTTCGAAACTAATATGTAAGATGTCATCGCCACGGAAGTAATGATGGTCTCTAAATCTGACAAAGATCCACTGCTCACCCCTGCCACACGCCTGCATGTACCACTTGTTGAGCAAGTACATTTGCGTACCCAATTCATTCAGAGCCGCAGGGTTGTATAGACTTTTGCCATATTTATAAGTCTTCCAAGTATCAACTTCCAGGTTCTGGATTGGAGCTTTGCTCGTCAATTGATCCAAGGTTAAACCAGTATCTTTAAAAAAAGCATTAAGGGCTTGAACCGACACTTCTCCAGAGTTGTCTAGTCGATAGACTTCTATGTTGGAACCATATTCATTAGCAACAACAAGATTTTGCATTGGTTGCTTCTGTTGTCCGAGCTGTGGGACATCCTTCCCTGATGCTCTTTTCCTTTTCTTATCTGCATCATGTGACTTCACGAGGGAGCGGTCATAGTCTGATAGTGGCGAAGGCTTACGAAGTTCAATCATCTTTTTCTTGTGAGCATCGACCTTCTGCCTCAGCACATCTCGTGGTATGTAAAAGTACGGCTTCTCCTTAAGCTTTGCTTGACTCTTGTTTTTGATATCTATAAAAAAATCTTTTACTTTTTTGTCTTCTTCAGCTGCTATTTGCTCATCAGTCTTTTCAGGAAGTATTTCTTGAGAAATAACTCTTTTTCTTGGGGTCTTCTTTGCCGCCGGGACCTTAGACGTCTTTGTAGTGCGTCGCTGTGGAGGGGGTGGAGGCGGTGTTGGAGATCGGCGTGGAGGCGATGAGGCCAGTGTTGGTGGAGACCGGCGTGGAGACGTTGGAGATCGTTGTGGAGGCGGTGGGGCCGGTGTAGGAGTTGGAGATCGTTGTGGAGGCGATGGGGCCGGTGTAGGAGTTGGAGATCGTTGTGGAGGCGATGGGGCCAGTGTAGGAGTTGGCGATCGCCGTGGGGATGAAGTCGTCTCGCCCCCCGCGACGCTGTGATGAGATGGGGAATGAATGATTAGGCTAGGCTGGGGAGAGACCCTGCTATAAAAACAATTTGTATGTCAATTATTTTTGAAGCCAATAGAAAATTAATGGAAAATAATATTTCATTCACTTTCATTCGTACCTAGGGTGAGGTAGGGGAAGCGGTGGCGCCCCAGGAATGATGATGAAGCGTTTGCGCCATTGAATAAATGTCTTCTCTGTTTCTCCTAGTGTCTTCTCCCCATCACCGCCTTCAATGTCAAGAGGAACATTGCTGTAACCTTTGAGCACTCTATCGACCGAGACGCTAGCATATCCAGGTTGAATAACTGACCCATGGATTCTTGGTGTCTTCGTTCGGTCTATTGGAGATACAACCCCGACAGCCACCATGATTGATGCATTACCATCTGGAATGTGCAGCTCACATTTTGTTAGAGGCTCGGTAATGTCATCAACAGGGAAGCGCAACCCAGCGTCGTCTTGAATAACTGGCAGCTCCGTAGAAGCACAACTGCTTTTCATCTGACCAACGGGGCTAATGGTGACTCCCGGCGTTGATTGCGATTGCATTTGACTCATTGCTAGCTGCACTTGCCTCTTGATCTCCTCCTGCATTCTTGCCTCAAGAGATTTTTCTCGTTCACGTGATTCAAGCAATGCTTGTCGTGACTCATCAACAAATTGCTCCAATGCACGAATTCGTTCTGCCTCCTCATCCTTCTTTCTCTGGCGGCTTCTGTAGGTATCCTTGTCTGCTGGGAATGCGTGTAGCCACGGAACCGCCCCATAGCCTCTTGTTCGACCACCGTGTTCGGGATTCTCTAGGGCATATGTCAATTCATCCTTCTCTCTGTTGGGCTTGAAAACACCACTATCAGCTTCTTCCCTAGCACGAGCTAGTCTCTGTGTTGCTCTCTCAATTTTTTGGCCGAAAATTAGCTTGCCAGTGTCTGGGTCTAGGCTTCCCCCATGAGTGTAGAACCAATTCTTCGCGCGTTGAGGCCAGTTCTTTTCTATTGTTTCAGGTATGATTCCCTTGGCAGTAATCTCTGCTTCTAGGTTCTGCCACTTGGGAATAGCACTCCTATAACCACCTGATCCCATGCGATGATGGTATTGCTTCTGTCAGGCATTCTGCCGATTCCTCATCACACGTTCCTCACTGTCTTGAGATGTCTTGTATTCTACGAAGGCATCCCAATGGGACTCCAACTTGACAAACGCCTTAGCATTGAAATTCGGCGTAGCATTCTTCAAGATAAACTTTTTATACAATGTCTTCTTCCAACTCTGGAACAATGTTGCCATCTTCTTCATTGTCCAATCCCTCACTAACTCCTTCAAAGCATCATCTGCTTGTAATGTGAAATGCTGAGTGATATCTCTCCAAGCTAGGTTCTTATCACGATCAGATACAAAACTAACATTAGGAGCGGATATCTTCTGCTTCCATTCACGAGCACTAACTGGGATCCTATCCCTTACAATGAACCCACATTGATTGACATATGTCTGAGCATGTGGTCCCAATGGTTTGCCGGTGTCGGTGTTGAATTCTGATATTATGAAACGGCCCTCTAATGGCTTTTTTGGCCCTCGGACTTTCCTACTTTTGTCGGTGGTTGATGTAGATCCAGAGACCGGCTACATGAGTAGAAACACAACGATTAACAACAAATATACGTACGCATGCATCTATAAGAGATGATAGATAATCGAATATACCTCGCCAGTATTTTCTTGCGCGACAATTTGTTGATCTTCAACCACCGGCATATTCAGGATATCCTCATAATCAGCAAAGTACTGACTCGTGTCATCTACATCCACATTGGTGCCGGCGTTGATAATATCCGCCATTATGTCATCACTCAAGTTATCATCCGGAGCAGCCATTTGTATCTTCAAGATAACACATAGATAGAATTATTATGGTACATAACATAAGTACATGTGATAACACATATAGAATTACTAAATCCAATTAAATATAATAACACATAATATTTCATAAGGATAAACAATAATAAGGTATAGGCTTTGGAATCGAATCAAAAACACTTTCGATCCAAAAACATGGAAATAAGTACATGTATATATATACACATAGAATGATACAATATATTTTCTCTCTCTCTCAACACATAGAAATAAGTGCATATGTCTATATCTCTAGATATGCATGTGATAACACATAGAATGTCTCTCTAGATACAATTTTCTCTCTCTCTCAACACATGAAAATAAGTACATGTAAATATACATATAGAAATAATTAATTAAGTACCATATGTATACATATAGAATCTCTCTCTAGATATATATATATAGAGAGATAGAATATATAATTACTAAATCCAATTAAATAAATCTAACATGAAATTAGATAAACTAGTAATAGATAATACATTTTAATCTAACATATATCAAAAACTATAATAAAAAACTATCTAAAAAAACTATCTAAATAAGTACTAATTAAAATTTAATACATTTTAATCTAACATATATCAAATACTATAATAAAAAACTATCTAAAAAAACTATCTAAATAAAGTACTAATTAAATTTTAATACATTTAAATCTAACATATATCAAAAACTACTAATTAAATCTAACATTTTAATCTAATATATATTGGCCGGCCGAGAGCAAGCTAAGCTCTAGCAGGCGCTGTGGATCGAGGCGGATGGCGCGGGCCGGCAGGGCGTGCTGGCCGGCCACGCGCGGGGCCGAGCTGAGCACCTCGATCGCGCGAGGACGACGTACGGCGGCGGAGACGGCGGGGCTCGACGACGAGGCCGCCGGGCGCGCGGGAAGCGGTCGACGGAGGGGGCTCGGGTGCGGGCAGAGACGGGGCCGGGCGGATGGCGCGGCCGGGCGGGGGTAGAAGACGACGGCGGCGCGGCAGAGACGAGCTCGATGTACGGCCGGGCGGGGCTGGGGCGACGGAGGCGAGATCGAAGATGGCGGTGGCGGCGGCGATGATCGACGTGTAGATCGAAAGGTAGAAGATGAAACCGTTCGATATATATAGGCCGGGACCCTTTAGTCCCGGCTAGTAACACCAACCGGAACTAAAAACCCTTTAGTCCCGGCTTGTATTACCAGCCGGGACTAAAGGCCCAACCCTTTAGTCCCGGCTCGCCTTACAAGCCGGGACTAAAGGGTTTTTAGTCCCGGTTGGTGTTACTAGCCGGGACTAAAAGTATTTTGGGCGCGCACCGAAATTGCCGCTCACCCTTTAGTCCCGGTTCTTGGTCTGGGCCGAGACTGAAGGCACCGAAAATTTTGGCAACCCGCCAGCGTAATTGGAAAGACCTGGGATTTTGATTTTGTTTAATACTAGGTTAATCAATTAATTCCATAGCAACTTCAATACTTTGCAATATTTATTTTAAAAAATTCTATTGATTAACTAATTATTTATTGTAAATAGGAAAATTTTGTAACCTATAGTTTTTAATTTCTTTTATGAATATAGAATATAAATGTTACTAATACTAAGTATTTTGTTAATGCAAAAATATATTTGTAACTTAAAATTAATAAAACTAATATTATTCGATAGGAAATTTATTATCACATTATTGTAACGTCAATGTTTCAATTTTTTCTCGGTTTTTGACCAAAATTGACAGGAAATTTTTGTTAAACCTATAAAAATAAAAAAAATATAGTATTTTTTGTTGTACAACTTTTTCAAATGAAAAAATGGCCTATATAAGGATTGTTGTTTTTTCAATTCGACCAAAATTAACAAACTTGGTATTCAAAACTTTTCAATTCGAAGTCATTTAGAGTCCATAATACTAGGGTCAAAGTGTTGTTTTTTCATTTGACCAAATTTGACTTGGTCAAACTTGCTCAAATGAGACACTAAATGACCTCAGATGAAAAAACTCTGAATACCAAGTTTGATCATCTCAGCAAGATCTACAATTGTTACATAGATCATTTTCCCATTTGAGAAATTTTTATCAAACACTAGTCACAATTTTCCTTATCTCTTATAGACTTTCTAAAACTATGTCACACACTTGTGAAAATTGAACTACATTTTGTTCAAGCTTTCTCAAATGAAAAAATGGTCTATATAAGGATTGTAGATATTGATGATATGAACAAACTTGGTATTCAAAACTTTTCAATTTTAGACAATCTAGGGTTCCGAAAACTAGTTTGTAGGCGTCGAAATTTAAAAATCATAAATTTGAACCGTCCAAACTTTCTCAAATGGAAAGTTGACCAAAACAACAATTGTAGATCTTTTTGAGTTTAACAAACTTGGTATTCAAAACTTTTCAATTCGAAGTCATTTAGAGTCCATAATACTAGGGTCAAAGTGTTGTTTTTTCATTTGACCAAATTTGACTTGGTCAAACTTGCTCAAATGAGACACTAAATGACCTCAGATGAAAAAACTCTGAATACCAAGTTTGATCATCTCAGCAAGATCTACAATTGTTACATAGATCATTTTCCCATTTGAGAAATTTTTATCAAACACTAGTCACAATTTTCCTTATCTCTTATAGACTTTCTAAAACTATGTCACACACTTGTGAAAATTGAACTACATTTTGTTCAAGCTTTCTCAAATGAAAAAATGGTCTATATAAGGATTGTAGATATTGATGATATGAACAAACTTGGTATTCAAAACTTTTCAATTTTAGACAATCTAGGGTTCCGAAAACTAGTTTGTAGGCGTCGAAATTTAAAAATCATAAATTTGAACCGTCCAAACTTTCTCAAATGGAAAGTTGACCAAAACAACAATTGTAGATCTTTTTGAGTTTAACAAACTTGGTATTCAAAACTTTTCAATTCGAAGTCATTTAGAGTCCATAATACTAGGGTCAAAGTGTTGTTTTTTCATTTGACCAAATTTGACTTGGTCAAACTTGCTCAAATGAGACACTAAATGACCTCAGATGAAAAAACTCTGAATACCAAGTTTGATCATCTCAGCAAGATCTACAATTGTTACATAGATCATTTTCCCATTTGAGAAATTTTTATCAAACACTAGTCACAATTTTCCTTATCTCTTATAGACTTTCTAAAACTATGTCACACACTTGTGAAAATTGAACTACATTTTGTTCAAGCTTTCTCAAATGAAAAAATGGTCTATATAAGGATTGTAGATATTGATGATATGAACAAACTTGGTATTCAAAACTTTTCAATTTTAGACAATCTAGGGTTCCGAAAACTAGTTTGTAGGCGTCGAAATTTAAAAATCATAAATTTGAACCGTCCAAACTTTCTCAAATGGAAAGTTGACCAAAACAACAATTGTAGATCTTTTTGAGTTTAACAAACTTGGTATTCAAAACTTTTCAATTCGAAGTCATTTAGAGTCCATAATACTAGGGTCAAAGTGTTGTTTTTTCATTTGACCAAATTTGACTTGGTCAAACTTGCTCAAATGAGACACTAAATGACCTCAGATGAAAAAACTCTGAATACCAAGTTTGATCATCTCAGCAAGATCTACAATTGTTACATAGATCATTTTCCCATTTGAGAAATTTTTATCAAACACTAGTCACAATTTTCCTTATCTCTTATAGACTTTCTAAAACTATGTCACACACTTGTGAAAATTGAACTACATTTTGTTCAAGCTTTCTCAAATGAAAAAATGGTCTATATAAGGATTGTAGATATTGATGATATGAACAAACTTCGTATTCAAAACTTTTCAATTTTAGACAATCTAGGGTTCCGAAAACTAGTTTGTAGGCGTCGAAATTTAAAAATCATAAATTTGAACCGTCCAAACTTTCTCAAATGGAAAGTTGACCAAAACAACAATTGTAGATCTTTTTGAGTTTAACAAACTTGGTATTCAAAACTTTTCAATTCGAAGTCATTTAGAGTCCATAATACTAGGGTCAAAGTGTTGTTTTTTCATTTGACCAAATTTGACTTGGTCAAACTTGCTCAAATGAGACACTAAATGACCTCAGATGAAAAAACTCTGAATACCAAGTTTGATCATCTCAGCAAGATCTACAATTGTTACATAGATCATTTTCCCATTTGAGAAATTTTTATCAAACACTAGTCACAATTTTCCTTATCTCTTATAGACTTTCTAAAACTATGTCACACACTTGTGAAAATTGAACTACATTTTGTTCAAGCTTTCTCAAATGAAAAAATGGTCTATATAAGGATTGTAGATATTGATGATATGAACAAACTTGGTATTCAAAACTTTTCAATTTTAGACAATCTAGGGTTCCGAAAACTAGTTTGTAGACGTCGAAATTTAAAAATCATAAATTTGAACCGTCCAAACTTTCTCAAATGGAAAGTTGACCAAAACAACAATTGTAGATCTTTTTGAGTTTAACAAACTTGGTATTCAAAACTTTTCAATTCGAAGTCATTTAGAGTCCATAATACTAGGGTCAAAGTGTTGTTTTTTCATTTGACCAAATTTGACTTGGTCAAACTTGCTCAAATGAGACACTAAATGACCTCAGATGAAAAAACTCTGAATACCAAGTTTGATCATCTCAGCAAGATCTACAATTGTTACATAGATCATTTTCCCATTTGAGAAATTTTTATCAAACACTAGTCACAATTTTCCTTATCTCTTATAGACTTTCTAAAACTATGTCACACACTTGTGAAAATTGAACTACATTTTGTTCAAGCTTTCTCAAATGAAAAAATGGTCTATATAAGGATTGTAGATATTGATGATATGAACAAACTTGGTATTCAAAACTTTTCAATTTTAGACAATCTAGGGTTCCGAAAACATATTACATAATATCCGTCTCTAAAACATAATATATTAAACATGCATCGTTGTATCATGCGGGCACAACAGTGAATTTCTTCTTGACGTATGACCCTTGGTTATGATCTTGTCGTAACCATGGAGTGTCTTCATCATTTAACATGATGCTTGGATCTTTCTTCACTATGAAGGGTGGAATTCGGACATTTCTTTCGTAATCTTCTGACATGTCTGACTTGTCTTCAATTCCTACTATATTTATTTTCCCAGAAAGAATTATGTGGCGCTTTGGCTCATTGATCATTGAGTTGATGTCTTCGTTTTTTCCTCTCTTTGATTTTGTAGACATGTCTTTCACATAGAACACCTGACTCACATCGGCAGCAAGGACGAATGGTTCCTCTTTGTATCCAATATTGTTGAGGTCCACTGTTGTCATTCCATACTCTTTGTCGACTGTTACCCCTCCTCCGGTCAGCTTCACCCATTGGCACCGGAACAAAGGGACTTTAAAATTAGGTGCGTAGTCTAGTTCCCATATCTCTTCTATGCGGCCATAATATGTTTGTATATTCCCATTTGGATCTGTGCCATCTATGCGAACACCACTATTTTGATTGGTGCTCCTTTTATCTTGGGCAACTGTGTAAAATGTATTCCCATTTATCTCGTACCCTTGGTACGTGAGGATATGCCACAATGGCTGCCTAGCCAACAAATACAGTTGCTCATCAATATTGTCATCACCTTGACATTCTTTTCGCAACCAACCACTGAAACTTTTCATGTGCTGACGCCTAATCCAAGCTTCAGTCTTCCCTGGAAACTTGGATCGTAAGAACTCCTTATGTATCTCGATGTACGGATGCACCAATGACGAGTTCTGAAGAACTGTGTAGTGTGCTTTATTGAAATAATCATCTTCCATGCCAATATATGTTTTCTTCCCTAAAGTTCCTTTACCACTGAGTCTCCCCTCATGTCGTGATTCGAGAACGCCAATCGGAGCAATGTCAGGAATAAAGTCAACACAGAACTCAATGACCTCCTCTGTTCCATAGCCCTGGGCGATGCTTCCTTCAGGCTTAGAACGGACTTTCACATATTTCTTCAAGACTCCCATAAACCTCTCGAAGGGGAACATGTTATGTAAGAACACAGGTCCAAGAATACTAATCTCCTTCACCAAATGAACTAGGATGTGTGTCATGATATTAAAGAAGGATGGAGGGAACACCAACTCAAAGCTGACAAGACATTGAACCACATCGTTCTGTAGAGTAGCTAGTTCCACTGGATTGATTGCCTTCTGAGAAATTGCATTGAGAAATGCACATAGCTTCACGGTGGCTAGACGTACATGTGGAGGTAGAATTCCTCTTAAAGCAACTGGAAGCAATTGCGTCATAAGCACGTGGCAGTCGTGGGACTTTAAGTTTAGGAATTTTTTATCTGGCACATTTATTATACCCTTTATATTGGAGGAGAATCCCGATGGGACCTTGATGCTGCTTAGACATTCGAACATGCTGTCCCTCTCTTCTTTGCTAAGCGTGTAGCTAGCAGGACTTAAGTAATGACGTCCATCACCTGTCTTCTCTGGATGAAGGTTGTCTCGTTCTTTCATGCACTGCAAGTCCTGGCGTGCTTCAAGTGAATCCTTTGGCTTCCCGTACACACCCATGAATCCTAACAGGTTCACACAAAGATTCTTTGTCAGGTGCATCACGTCGATTGCGTTGCGGACCTCTAGGACTTGCCAATAGGGTAGCTCCCAAAAGATGGACTTCTTCTTCCACATGGGTGCATGTCCATTAGCATCTTTGGGAACAGATTCACTGCCTTGTCCCTTTCCAAATACTACTTT
The DNA here is from genome assembly GCF_019320115.1 of Miscanthus floridulus. Taxonomy (NCBI): domain Eukaryota; kingdom Viridiplantae; phylum Streptophyta; class Magnoliopsida; order Poales; family Poaceae; genus Miscanthus; species Miscanthus floridulus. The sequence continues at coordinate 26,657,272 of NC_089593.1, read as the reverse complement.
CACATCCTTGACCATTGCGAGTACATCTTCCCCGGTTCGGTTATGAGGCTTCTTCCGGTGGTCTGGCTTACCTTTAAAATGCTTCCCTTTCTTTCTTACTTGGTGGTTCAAAGGAAGGAATCGACGATGGCCAAGGTACACGACCTTTCGACATCTTTTCAAATATATACTGTCAAGGTCATCAAAACAATGTGTGCATGCATTATATCCTTTGTTTGTCTGACCTGAAAGATTACTTAAAGCAGGCCAATCATTGATGGTTACGAACAACATTGCTCGTAGGTCAAAGTGTTCTTGTTTGTACTCATCCCAGACACGTACACCTGGTTTGTTCCATAAAACTAGAAGTTCTTCAACTAATGGCTTCAGATATACATCAATATCGTTTCCAGGTTGCCTCGGACCTTGGATGAGGATCGGCATCATAATGAACTTCCGCTTCATGCATAACCATGGAGGAAGGTTGTAGATACATAGAGTAACTGGCCAAGTGCTATGACTAGTGCTCTGTTGTCCAAAAGGATTCATACCATCTGTACTTAAGGCGAACCTTAAGTTTCTAACCTCATTTGCAAACTCTGAAAATTCTCTATCTATCGCTCTCCACTGGGACCCATCAGCTGGGTGTCTCAGCATATTGTCTACCTTACGGTCTTCTTTATACCACCGCAACAACTTTGCGTGGTCTTTATTTCTGAACAAACGTTTTAAGCGTGGTATTATAGGAGCATACCACATAACCTTGGCAGGGATTTTCTTTCTAGGATGTTGTTCACCCTCGACATCACCAGGATCATCGCGCCTGATCTTATACCGCGATGCTTTACATACCGGGCATTCATTCAAATTCTCGTATTCATTGCCATGGTAGAGGATACAGTCATTAGGACATGCATGTATCTTCTGGATTTTTAATCCCAAAGGGCAGACAACCTTTTTTGCTTCGTACGTAGTGGTGGGCAATTCATTTGGCTTCGGAAGCATCTTCTTTATGAGGTTTAATAAATTCCCAAATGCCTTATCGGATACACCATTCTTTGCCTTCCACTGTAGCAATTCCAGTGTTGTACCCAGCTTTTTTTGCCCCTCTTCGGCCATCGGGTATAGCAACTTCCTATGATCCTCAAGCATGCGCTCCAACTTAACTTTCTCTTTTTCACTTTCCCATTCTTGTTGTGCATCACGAATGGCATCGCCAAGAGCATCACCGAGATCATCTTCTACCGCTACCTCTTCTTCATCTCCCCCCATTGTAGTATCATCAAAGGCACCATACTGAGCAATAATGTCATCAATGTCTAAATCTTCTCCTTCACCTTCTTCCATCATGACCCCGCTTTCTCCATGCTTAGTCCAACATATATAGTTTGACATGAAACCTGACTTAAGCAAATGTGAATGAAGACTCATTGAGCTTGAATATTCCTTTAAATTCTTACATAGGGCACATGGACAGCATATGAAACCATCCCGCTTATTTGCCTCGACCACACCTAAGAAATAGTGCAAGCCCTCTATAAAGTCTTGGGAGCGACGATCGGCATTGTACATCCAATGGCGTGACATAATCTGTATTACACGACAAATTATGAAAACCTTGAACATAATTAAGTATTTTATTACACAACATAAATGACACACACACGGTTGATTAATTAACTAAGCCTGGCTACAACGTAAGCAATCCCAACTATCACTAAACAAACTAAAACTACAATGCACTTCAGTAACATAATTATTTTGTGATCGTACGCAACTAAAACAGACAAATCATTCTTCTGTTGAATATCAATAAGCTTCTCCTGCTGGCTCACTGCCTCATCAGCAGCATCCGCTACCTCAAGCGCACCCAAATTCTGCACGTATGTAGCATAATCTTCCTCCCAGTACCAACCATCGCATCCATTGCCCTCCCACTGAAATTAAAGCCAAAAAATATTTAGTCAAAAATATTCAAGAAAAGCAGGTCAATTAGCCATAATTATAAAATGCGTAAGAAACTCACATCGCGATCCGGGCACTTGTAGAAAACACGACCCTTGTTGGGTCCCTGTCTCTTGACTCGGTACTCCATCACAATCTTCTGCTTACACTTGCCGCAGATAATGAGAGGGAGTTCTGGCCTCAGTCGTTTCGCAACCGAACGAGAGGCCGAGGATCCAGTAACAGTTGTCATCTACTTTCTATACTTATTTTTGCAAACTAGTGTAAATTTCATATTTTCAAATATCCATCAAATTATAGCTCAAAAACATGTTTCAATAAATAACCATCCGTACTAATTGACCTTGCTTACGTGATCATCTCGACGAGCATTTCTCCACCGGACGGCACCGTACTTGGCCAAGGAAGAGCTCTGATTCTACGAGAAAGGGAACACGGTCTTTCACGACCGTTGCCGCTCTCCCTCGTAGAATCAAAGCTCCTCCTTGACGTCCGTTACCGCTCGGCAGAGAATATGCTCGCCGACATGAACACGGTCCGCAAGTTCAACTAGTACGGATTTTCTACAATTTTCTAACAATTTTCTAAGTTTTTCATTTCATGGAAAAATTAATTCTAAGATCACGTAAGCCACCGGGGACGAGAATGGCGCGTGCTCCAGCGAGGCGTGATTTTGATGAACTAATTTAACTTTTGTTTATCCAAACATATATGCAAATCATCATGTGATTTTGAGCTAAAAATGACATATAAAATCATAATAAAGTCCAACATATAAAGTTACACATGCATCTACATCGCAAAATGAGATAAGCTACTGATAAAACATAAGAGGATTAAGTTTGTTACCTCCAAAATCGAAGAGCAACACCAATGGAGGGGGAGAGTGCAAGAACAACAGCAAGCTGAAGAACAGAGGCAGTGAGTTTGAATAATGGAATGGCTCGGGCTCGGGGAGGAAGAATTGAGCAGAATTATAGGCCGGGATAATTAGTCCCGGTTAGGGGACCAAACTGGGACTAAATATTAATCTTTATTCCCGGGGCATAACCCAAACCGGGACTAAAAGCTTTAGTCCCGGCTGGTATTACCAACCGGGACTAAAGGTAAACCTTTAGTCCCGGTTGGTAATACCAGCCGGGACTAAAGATCCCTGCCCCGCGGACGACCATTGGGCAGGGACCTTTAGTCCTGGTTGGTAATACCAACCGGGACTAAAGGGTCCTTTAGTCCCGGGGGCAAAAAATGCCGAGGCTAATGCTAAATTGGGACATCGTTCTAAAGTCTGTTCTCTAATGCAATGCAAGTATTTCAACACCTAGTGGCACTAGATGATCAAGTTGTCTGATAAGAGCTCCCCTCTTAATAGTACGAACATCTATCCTAAATGTGATCACACTCGCTAAGTGTCTCGATCACCAAACCAAAAAGCTCCTATTAAGTTTCACCTTTGCCTTAAGCTTTTTGTTTTCTCTTTCATCTTTTCCAAGTCCAAGCACTTGATCATCATGGTCACCACACCATCATCATAATCTTCACCATTGCTCCATCACTAGGAATAGTGCTACCTATCTTATGATCACTTTGATAAACTAGGTTAGCACTTAGGGTTTCATCAATTCACCAAAACCAAACTAGAGCTTTCAGACGTGTCAGGTCACCTTCGACCGGGTGCATCCGGTCTTGATTTCTAGGCTCTAGAACCTTACTGGATGTGATTAGACGCACTGTGAATGTGAGTCCAGTAATTTTGGGGACGAGTCTGGTCTTTCTTGAACACATGGGCGATTGTTGAAGTTACCGTTGAGATCGGGTAGCTCTTATTCAAACAAGGATACGTGGATGGCCGTAGGCGACCGAACGCTGGCCAACTGGACGTAGGGGCACGTTCGGTCAGTGCGTCCGGTCAGCCCGAGAGTGCCCAATAGCTCTTTGAGTCTTGGGGCTCTATAAATAGAAAGGTACCAGCTTAGGGCTCACTCTCTTGGAACTTTGACATTCCTAACATCCTTGTGAGCCTAAGGAAACACCTTCCACTCATCTCCATCATTAATTCTTCATCATAGTGAGATTGGGAGTGATTCTAAGTGCATTTGCTTGTGTGATTGCATCTAGTGGCACTTGGGGATCGTTGTGGCTGCGGATTTCTTGTTTCTCTTGGTGGTTGCCGCCACTTAGACGGCATGGAGTAGCGGAGGATCTTTGGCATGTGTTGGTGATTGTTCGTGGCCAGCTTTGTTGATTGTGAGGGGTCTTGTACCTTCTCCGGTGGAGAGCTGAATGGTAACTCTTGTGGATTGCCCATGTCATTGAGTTACCTCACTTGTGAGTAGGTTCTTGCAGTGTCCAATTGTGTGGACGAGGTTCGTGCAAGACCTCTTAGCCGCTGAACCACCAAGTGTTGGTCGACACAATGAGGTCTAGCGTGTTGGCAAGCATGTGAACCTCGGGAGAAAAATTAGTTGTCTCTTGCGCTTTGGTATTCTCCAGGTGATTGAATTGGTATTTGTTGACACCTATGGAGACACATAGAGATAAAATCGATAAGCGCACGGGCATCGAAGTAGTTTTCACCCGGAGTATTATCGAGTATCGTACCCACGGGGAAACATGTGTGTGTTGTCTAACAACTAGTTTGTCCAGGGATAACAATCAAGGTTTAAGGTATGAGTAGATAGGATTCCTATGGTTATGACCCTATGCAAAGTAGGACTTATGATTCTAATGTTCACTTCAGGAAGCCGCTTAGACGGTAAAGCATCGCTAATAAATAACTCTACCGACGCGACTACGGTCCTACTAATTTAAGAACCTGCTCAATTCGGCGTGGACTACAAAGGATAGATGGGTCTGTCACCTCCCGCTGCTACCATACAACCAAGAAGCAGGGAGCAAACACAGGTAGCCAATAGCCTAAGCACCACGCTTATGCTAATGATTACTACTCTAATCCAGATGCCTAACAAGGACTAGAGCACTCAAAAGAACTGTGAACCCGTGAACAAAAGAGCACAAAACTTACTTTAAAAAGAAATCAATTACCAGAAGTATCTCTGATGTAGACTTGGAGAAGCCTAGATCCACCAAAGTACATGTCGTAGAGGTAGCACCGACAGGCCGGTACTTCCTCCAAACTCTTTCCTCACTCTCTAACTCAATATTTTTGTTTACAAGACTAGATCCTATAGAGGACAAATCTTCTCTTGATGCCCTGATCCTGAGATGAGAATATGAATTAGGGTTTTAGGATGGCTCTAGCCCTCCAGGGAGGGGGTAGGGGCTGCTATTTATGAGGGGTGTCTGACACCCTCCCCTTCTTAGTTATCCTCATTAGTACTAAACTTTTCATCATATCTCATTAAAATGCACATGGCCTTTTGGGCCAAATTCTGAATTAGGCCCAATTAATCCCGCAGCTCATGATGTGGAGTTTTTCTTTTATTTGTGAAATTTATATCTTTTTATTCTGAGGTCCAAATATAGCTAATAATATATTTGTTTCGATCGGCTCGACGAGCTCTTCGCAATGGTGCACTCGAATTCACCATTTGAGATAATTTTGTTCTGTAACAAATTAAATATCCTGTGAGACAAGTGAGAGCACCAAAACTCGTGGAACTTGTTAGAATCAAACCCTATAACTATGTTTGGTGATGGAATTAAGTATATATGTAGGTTATGTTGACGGTTTATAATTGGTGTTAACAACCGTCAACAAGCTCCCCCAAGCTTAACCTTTGCCAGTCCCTGAGCAAAGCTAAACTCGGCAATGGATTAGGAGTTACAACAATGCTTTCACTCCTCAAAGTACACAAGCGTTCAATTAGAAATTCTCCTCTAGATTAGAATAAACTGATCTGACTTCCAAACTTACCCATATTACCTTCAACCATGGGGCTTCTTAGCCTTCACTTGAGTCTTTAGCAATTGAAAGATAGAACGATCGAGTCAAGCTCTATGTCTCAAGTTCTTTGTTTCACCATTGTTCTAGAGTTTTTGTAAGTTTTCAAAATAAAACTCAGAGATTCCATTGTATGATACTCTCAAGTCTCTTAATATATGTGATATTTATGGATCCTCACAAAGGCAATAAAGATGTTATGCCTTTTTCTCTTCCTACCAATAAGGCTTGTGTGGAGTTCATAGGTAGGGAGAAAGCTAGGGCATACTTGTAGTGCATATATGGTAAAGTCATACAGTGGATCAAAGAGAGTTGAGCCATACAATCAAATCAAGATGTGCATGTGTGGATATATGGTGGCTAACCTAATTCTACTTTGCTCCTTGAAAACTTATCTTTCTTTTCAAACTTGGAAATATTTTTGCAAGAGAACATGGGCTATCTTATTCATCTCTTTTTTTTTTCTTTTTAGGTGGGCATCTGAGTACCCATTATTTTCAATATCTCAGACACTTGTCCATTTTAACTCTTTTTCTCTCTCTCTTTTTATGAATAACTTTTGCATAGCCCCATGTCTCTTTTCTACAACAAAACTTTGAGAGATAGCTTACAAGAACTTGGAGCATTGATTTGACAGATAGAAAACCTAACAAGCATGTTTTTTGTGTTCACCCCAAGTGTAGGAGGAAAACATTTTTGAGTGGATCTAGATGGAAGGCATGATTTTGCGTACTCCCAGTGTAGGAGCAGCAGGTATATATGGCGTGTACGTGATCTTGATTTTAAGAGCATAACAAACCTCTCATAAGGGTTAACAAAGCTTGACAAAACTCAATGCAAAACAAGCAGCATATATGTGGAAGTTTTTCCTAGCCTAGATAACATGTATGGTTCTGATGGGAATTCAAGCTTTGTCATATAAAAACTCGTCATGTAGCATTTTTGTATTTTTCAAAAGATAAATCTCCAAAATTTTAGTGTCACTTGGAATAAGATAAACAACATCTCCAACCTTCTCATATCATATCCGTCAATTACCTAGACTTAGCTCAAGCATATGCTACCCACGAGTTTCAAGTTCAGAGTAAATCCTTATATCAAACTAATCTTATCCAAAATTCGAAAGAATTCAAGGATGAAAACTAGGTACATGAAAGGAATTACAACAGAGCAACTATTCATCATCTCCATTATAAGAGATTATCTTCAGAGTCCCTATTTTAACTCTTAAAAGAAATTAAAGCAAACTAGACATACTCCTTATATTTTGTTTTCGGTTATTAATTTTTTAACATATATATATATATATATATATATATATATATATATATATATATATATATATATATATATATATATATATATATATATAAAGTAAACTTAAAAACAATAAAACAAATAGGGAAGAGATACTTACCTGGATACACAGGCGCGCCTTCTCCCCCAAGCTGGTTGTTGTCATAATTCTTTCATCATTTGTTGATGTTGTGCTCTGCTTGGGAGGTTTGCCTCCCCCACACTTGAATTCTGTTATCTTATATAAACAACATGTGGAGACAAGCACCAACAAAAGACTAGAGAGATCCTGGCAATACTTTATTTGAATGTATAGATAGCTTAGCAGGTAAACATGGTTTTTCAAGGTTTTTCATAGAGTAAAGAGGAAGAGCTAAATTGAAAATGTTATTTAAATTCTATAAAGTTAATTATATCCAATTCTTCTTCTGGCAATTGTGTGTCATGGAAAACTTTTAAACGCTGACCATTTACCTTAAAAAGCGTACCTTCGTCATTTTAAAGTGTGACTGCTCCATGAGATGATGTGCTAATTACCTTGTAAGGTCCTTCCCATTTGCTTCGTAGTTTCCCATGTCCGAACGACTTCACTCTGGAGTGGAAAAGCAACACCTTGTCACCTGGTTTGAATTCCTTCTTTTTCAATCTTTTGTCGTGCCAACTTTTTGTCATCTCCTTGTAGAGTTTTGCATTATGATATGCCTTTTCTCATCATTCCTCTAGCTCAGAGAGTTGCATCTTTTCTTCTTCCCAGCTGCTTTAAAGTCCATGCTCCACCTTTTTATGGCCCAATGAGCATTGAACTCCAACTCAACTGGTAGGTGGCATGTCTTCCCGTAGACAAGTTGGTATGGTGACATTTCAAGAGGTGTTTTGTAGGCTATTCTATATGCCCATAATGCTCTGTGTAACTTATCTTTCCATGTTGTCCCCATCTCATTAACGGTCTTCTGCAGAATGTTCTTGATTTGCTTGTTTGACATTTCTACTTGTCCGCTAGTTTGAGGATGATATGGTGTCATGATGTTATGACAGACCCCATGATCAGATAAGAAGCGTTGGAACTTTCTATCAATGAAGTGAGGACCTCCATCACTAATTACCATGTGTGGAACTCCATAGCGTGGAAAGATAGTCTCTAAAAATATCCTCTTGGCGTTATTGGAATCTACATCTTGACATGGTAAAGCTTTAACCCACTTTGAAATATAGTCGACTGCCACTAGAATGTATTCGCACTGCCAGGATTTCAAAAATGGTCCCATGTAATCAATTCCCCAGACATCAAAGAGTTCTAACTGGAGGTTGGTGGTGAGTGGCATGGCGTCTCTTGCATTGATAGTCCCATGTTTCTGACATGGGATGCACCTCCGTATGAATTCTTTGGTGTCATCGTACATGGTTGGCCAGAAGAATCCACTTTGCCAGATCTTAGCATTAGTGTGGAATGCCCCATAATATCCTCCATGTGGTGACAAGTGGCATCTTTCAATGATCTTGGTTGCTTCCTCAACCGGAGCACACCTCCTGAGAAGTCCATCGGAGCGGACTCAAAAGAGGCATGGCTCATCCCATAGGTTGAGGCGACTTTCATGGATGAGCTTCTGCTTATTCTCCCCTGGTCGTACATAACCTGCAACCATAAAATTAACAATATTTGCATACCAAGGGTCAGAGCCTGCGACCTTTAGGAGCATGTTGTCCCGCAAAAAATTGTTGATGGGCAACTCATGTGGATTCTCAAACTGCATTCTTGACAAGTGGTCAGCTATAGAATTTTCTATTCCTTTTTTATCTTTAATTTCTAAATCAAACTTCTTGAAGAAAAAGGATCCATCTTATAAGTTGAGGCTTAGCATCTTTCTTAGTAAGGAGATATTTAAGAGCTGCATGATCAGTGTAAACAATAACCTTTGCTCCTACTAAGTAAGATCTAAACTTGTAAATAGCAAAAACAACAGCCAGGAGCTCTTTTTCAGTTGTTGCATAATTAAGTTGAGGTCCTGACAGAGTTTTACTAGCATAAGAAATTACATGATGCTTTCTATCTTTCATTTGACCCAAAACTGCCCCCACAGCATAATCACTAGCATCACACATGATTTCAAAAGGTAGCGACCAATCAGGGGGTTGAATGATTGGTACTATAGAGGACTAATCTTCTCTTGATATCCTGATCCTGAGATGAGGATATGAATTAGGGTTTTAGGATGGCTCTAGGGAGGGGGGTAGGGGCTGCTATTTATGAGGGGCATCTAGCACCCTCCTCCTCTTAGTTAGCCTCATTGGTACTAAAATTTCCTCCATATCTCACTAAAATGCACATGGTCTTTTGGGCCAAATTCTGAATTGGGCCCAATTAATCCCGCAGCTCATGATATAGAGTTTTTCTTTTATTTGAGAAATTTATATCTTTTCATTTCGAGCTCCAAATATAGCAAAAATATATCCGTTTTGATCAGCTCGACGAGCCCTTCGCAATGGTGTACTCCAATTCACCATTTGATATAATTTTGTTCTGTGAAAAAATAAATATCCTATGAGACAAGTGAGAGCACAAAAACTCGTGGAACTTGTTAGAATCAAACCCTATAACTATGTTTGGTGATGGAATTAAGTATATATGTAGGTTATGTTGACTTTTATAATTAGTGTTAATGACCATCAACATTGTTCATCTTGTAATTGGTTCACTCCTCTACATGGCGGTATAATAACCCTACTCACTCCTTTACATTTCTATAAACTAGTTGTAGCAAGCTCTTTAGTGTCGCTAGAATTGAGAGCTTGCTTTGTAGCTTAAGTTCATCTAGTGGAGATCTTTGGTGTAGCAAGTATGAGAGCTCTTACTGAGTGGTGACTTAGCCAATTGTGTGCCTAGTGATTATAGTAACTAGAATTGTCGGATAGGTGGCTTGCAACCTTTGTAGAGCTAGAGCAAGTTTGCATTTCGCCATTTGTCATACTAATCAAATTGCTCTCGTGATCTTGTAGATTTTTATATAGGTTATTCACCCCCCCTCTAGCCATATTAGGACCTTTCAAGTGGTATCAGTGCCATGGTCACCGTTTTATTGAAGGCTTAACAACATCAGTGTTAAATTATAGCTCAAGCTGTGTTCAACCATGATGGCGGCAAACCACCGTTCTTTGATGGCACATGCTATGATTATTGGAAGAGAAAGATGAAGATGTATCTTGGTTCAATAAATGATCAAGTGTGGGATATGATCGAGAGTGACTATGCTATCATGGATCGCAACAATCTCACCAACCAAGACAAGGCCAACAAGCAATGCAATACAATGGCTCTCAACACCATCTACAATGCCATTGATTCCAAGGTGTTTGAGCAAATCAAAGATTGTGATAGAGCTAATGAGGTGTGGAAGAGATTGGAAGAAACATATGAGGGCACACCAGTGGTGAAGAATGCCAAGTTGTACATCCTCAAGGATAAGTTGACAACCTTCAAGATGAAGGATGATGAGAGCATTTTGGAGATGTTGCATCGGTTGCAAGTGATTATCAATGACTTAAAGGCATTGGGAGATAAGATCAATGATGATGATGTCTCTCATCGGTTCTTGATGTGCCTACCTCCAAGATTTGAGATATTGAGATTGCTCATCATAAGAGGAGGATTGAAGGAAATTACCCCTAACCAAGTACTAGGTGATGTCATGACACAAGAGACATACCGTGTGGAAAGGGAGGGGGTTGACAAGGATGACAAGAAGGAAGATGAAGACAAGAAGAAGAAGAAGAAGAAGAAGAAGAAGAAGAAGAAGAAGAAGAAGAAGAAGAAGAAGAGTGTAGCATTCAAGGCTAGCTCATCATCCAAGAACAAGGAGAAGTCCAAGAAAGAATCAACTGATGATGAAGATCTTAGTGACATTGATGATGAAGCTATGGCTCTCTTTGTGCGCAAGATGGGCAAATTTATGAAGAAGAAGGGCTATGGTGCAAGAAAGAGAAGAGATCACACCAAGAGCAAAGAATATGTGAGAAGATGCTATAATTGCAAGAGTCCCGATCACGTTGTAGCGGATTGTCCCTACAATAGTGATAATGATGAGGATGAGAAGAAGAAACACAAGAAGGATAAGAAGGAAAAGGAGAAGAAGATGACATTCTAAAAGAAGAAGGGTGGAGGCTGTGTGGTCACTTGGGATAGTGATGGCTCTTCGGATAGTGATGGCTCTAGTGATGATGACAAGAAATCCATAAGAAAGCACTAGCAAGCATCGCCATCAACAACAAGCCTTCCATCTTCGATACTCCATCGACATGCCTCATGGCAAAGCCTACCAAGGTAAAATATGACGTGAGTGATGTGATGAATCTGAAAGTGATGCTTATAGGAGTGATGATGATGATGAGGAGGAGTACACCAAGGAAGGGATCTTGGACATGTGTGAGCAAGTTCACACTTGCTTTGAGATGAAGAGAAAGGAGTGCAAAGAATTTGAAAGCTCTAGTTTGGTTTTGGTTAATTGATGAAACCCTAAGTGCTGACCTAGTTTATCAAGATGATTATGAGATAGGTAGCACTACTCCAAGTGATGAAGCAATGGCGAAGATCATGACAATGGTGATGGCACGGTGATGGTCAAATGCTTAAACTTGGAAAAGTAGAAAGAGAAAAACAAAAGGCTCAAGGCAAAGGTATAAAACGTAGGAGCCATTTTGTTTTAGTGATCAAGACACTTAGTGAGTGTGATCACATTTAGGATAGATAGCCGTACTATTAAGAGGAGTGAAACTCGTATCGAAATGCGGTTATCAAAGTGCCACTAGATGCTCTAATTCATTGCACATGCATTTAGGATCTAGTGGAGTGCTAACACCCTTGAAACATTTGTGAAACACATGTGCACAAGGTGATACACTTGGTGGTTGGCACATTTGAGCAAGGATGAAGAGGTTAGAATTGAAATGGAGTTGGTCAAAATGATGCTAGCATCGGTCTACTAACCGGACGCTGGGTCACGTAGCGATCGGACGCTGAAAGGCTACGTCCGGTCATACTGACGGGTCTGCACAGTACCTAGGGTATTGCACCGGACGCTAGGCTGTGTCCGGTCGAGGTGGACCGGATGCGTCCGGTCGAAGAAATACGCCTCGGGGAGCTTACTAGAAACGACCGGACGCTGAAGCAGCATTCGGTCAGTTTTGCCAGAGCGTCCGGTCAGTTTTGCCGGAGCGTCTGGTCAGCTTCGTAGCCGTTGAAATCTGACGAACAATGTTTGAAGCAAGTGTGCGTGGCATCCATCGGGCGACCAGACGCTGAGTCCAGGGTCTGGTCAGTATGACCGGAGCGTCCAGTCAGAGCGCGTTTTGCCCAGTGAAGGGGTATAATGGCTCTATTCCATGGGGGCTTCTATTTAAGCCCCATGGCTGGCTGAAGCTCCAACTCTTGCACATTTTCATTAACATAGCAACCTTGTGAGCTTAGCCAAAGCACTCCCACTCATCTCCATCATTGATTCATCATCTTCGTGAGATTGGGAGAGAATCCAAGTGCATTGCTTGAGTGATTGCATCTAGAGGCACTTGGTATTCGTGTTGTGCTGCGGATTTCACTTGTTACCCTTGGTGGTTGCCACCACTTAGATGGCTCGGTGCAGCGGTGGAGGATCGGCACGAGTTGGTGATTGTTCATGGCCGTCTCCGGTGATTGTGAGGGGAGTTGTACCTTCCCCGGCGGAGCACCGAAAGGTAACTCTAGTAAATTGCTCATGTCATTGAGTTACCTCGCTTGTGGGTCAGTTCTTGTGGTGTCCTATCGTGTGGACGAGATTTATGAAACACCTCTTAACCGCCGAACCACCAAGTGTTGGTCGACACAACGGGGACGTAGCGTGTTGGCAAGCACGTGAACCTCGGGAGAAAATCGATTGTCTCTTGTCTTTGGCATTCTCCCGGTGATTGGCTATATATTCATCTTGTGATTGGTTCATCCCCTACACGTTGGTATAATCACCCTTCTCACTTATTTACATTCTTGCAAACTAGTCGATACAAGCTCTTTAGTGTAATTAGAATTGAGGGCTTGCTTTATTATTTACATTCATCTAGTTGAGCTCTTTAGAGTAGCAAGTTTGAGAGCACTTAGTGAGTAATTACATAGCAAGTTTGTGTGCCTAAGTATTCATTGCAACTAAAATTGTTGGATAGGTGGCTTGCAACCCTTGTAGAGCTAGAGCAAGTTTGCATTACGCTATTTGTCATACTAATCAAATTGCTCTAGTAGATTTGTAGATTTTTAAATAGGCTATTCACCCCCCTCTAGCCATATTAGGACCTTTCAAGTGGTATCAGAGCCGTGGCCACCGTTTGATTGAAGGCTTAACAACCTTGGTGTCAAATTATGGCTCAAGTTGTGTTCAACCATGTGGGGGGCAAACCACATTTCTTTGATGGCACAAGCTATGACTATTGGAAGAGAAAGATGAAAATGTATCTTGGTTCAATCAATGATCAAGTATGGGAAGTGATAAAAAATGATTATGCTATCATTGATCCCGACAATCCCACCAACCAAGATAGAACCAACAAGCAATGCAATACAATGGCTCTCAACACCATATATAATGCCATTGATTCCAAGGTGTTTGAGCAAATCAAGGATTGTGAGAGAGCTAATGAGGTGTGGACAAGATTGGAGGAAACTTATGAGGGCACACCGGAGGTGAAGAGTGCCAAGTTGTATATTCTCAAGGACAAGTTGATAAGCTTCAAAATGAAAGATGATGAGAGCATTCCGGAGATGTTCCATCGGTTACAAGTAATTGTCAATGACTTGAAGGCTTTGGGAGAAAAGATCAAGAATGATGATGTCTCTCACCGGTTCTTGATGTGCCTACCTCCAAGATTTGAGATGTTAAGATTGCTCATCATAAGAGGAGGATTGAAGGACATTACCCCCAACCAAGTACTAGGTAATGTCATGACACAAGAGACATACCGTGTGGAAAGGGAGGGGGATGACAAGGATGACAAGAAGGAAGAAGAAGACAAGAAGAAGAAAAGCATAGCATTCAAGGCTAGCTCATCATCATCAAAGAACAAGGGCAAGTCCAAGAAAGAATCAAGTGATGATGATCTTAGTGATATTGATGATGAAGCTATGGCTCTCTTTGTTCGCAAGATGGGCAAGTTCATGAAGAAGAAGGGCTATGGTGCAAGAAAGAGAAGAGATCACACTAAGAGCAAAGAATATGTGAGAAGATGCTATAATTGCAAGAGCCCCGATCATGTTGTTGCAAATTGTCCTTACAATAGTGACAATGATGAGGATGAGAAGAAAAAGCACAACAAGGATAAGAAAGAAAAGAAGGAGAAGAAGGAGAAGAGAATGACCTTTCAAAAGAAGAAGAAAGGTGGAGGCTATGTGGTCACATGGGATAGTGATGGCTCTTTGGATAATGATAGCTCTAGTGATGATGACAAGAAACATCTCAAGAGAGCATTAGCAAGCATCGCCATCAACAAGAAGCTATCCATCTTCGACACTCTATTGACATGCCTCATGGCAAAGCCTACCAAGGTAAAATATGATGAGAGTGATGATGAATGTGAAAGTGATTCTTGTAGGGATGATGATGACAATGATGAGGAGTACACCAAGGAGGAGCTCTTGGATATGTGTGAGCAAGTGCACGCTTGCAATAAGATGAAGAGAAAGGAGTGCAAAGAATTACGCAAGAAGCTAAAATCTCTTGAGCAATCCTTTGATGAGCTCAATGCCACTCATGAGAGGCTAATGGAAGCCCATGAGAAGCTTGGCAAAGCTCACTCTAAGCTTGAAAAGGCTCACTCCTCTCTCATTGAGCAAGTCAAAGTGGAGGAAGCCAAGAAGGAGCAAGTGATCATATCATGTGATGTGGGACTAACATGTGATCTTATTGATGAATCTATTTTTGTTGCTCCCACTAATACTTCTTGTAGCAAAATCATTACTACTCCACCTATGAATGATACATCACTAATGGTGGAAAATGAGAACCTCAAGAAGGAGGTAAATGAGCTCACTCGTGCCTTAGGCAATGCCTATGGTGGAGAAGCCCACTTGCTAAAGTGCTTGGGTAGCCAAAGATTTTCTCTCAACAAAGAGGGATTAGGCTATACCCCCAAGAAAGGCAAGGCGGCCTTTGTCACTCCCAAAGCTAGCTTTGTGAGGGGCAATGGTCGGTTTTGCAATAGATGCAAGCAAGTTGGGCATATAGAGCAAAATTGCAAGACCAACAAGAACAAGCTACCTAATGTATCCTCAATTAAATTTGATTCTTGTTACATGCTTTATAAGGGTACCAATTGTGTGAAGGCTAAGTTCATTGGTACACCAATTGTGGGCCCAAAGAAGAAGGCCATTTGGGTACCAAAGACCTTGGTAACTAACCTACAAGGACCCAAGCAAGTTTGGGTACCTAAAAGAAATTGATCTTCTTTTGTAGGTCAATTATAAAGCCGGAGGAAGGCATTGGGTGCTTGATAGTGGGTGCACATAACACATGACCGGTGATTCAAGAATGTTCAATTCAATCAATGAAAGCAAGAGCAATGTGATTGATAGTATCACATTTGGTGACAATGGCAAAGGCAAGGTCAAAGGGCTTGGTAAGATTGCAATATCTAATGATTTGAGCATTTCCAATGTGCTACTAGTAGAGAGCTTAAACTTCAACCTATTGTCGGTAGCTCAATTGTGTGATCTTGGTTTCAAGTGCATATTTGGTGTGGATGATGTAGAGATCATAAGTGTAGATGGCTCTAACTTGATATTCAAAGGATTTAGATATGAGAATCTATACTTAGTTGATTTCAATGCTAGAGAAGCTCAATTGTCAACATGTTTGATCACTAAGTCTAGCATGGGTTGGTTATGGCATAGAAGGCTTGGTCATGTTGGAATGAAACAATTGAACAAATTGATTAAGCATGACTTAGTTAGAGGCTTGAAAGATGTCACATTTGAGAAGGATAAGCTATGTAGTGCATGTCAAGCCGGAAAGCAAGTTGGTAATACACATCCTAAGAAGAGCATAATGAGCACATCTAAGGCATTTGAGTTGATGCACATGGACTTGTTTGAACCAACCACATACACTAGCATTGGTGGAAACAAATATGGATTTATGATTGTGGATGATTTCACTAGATACACATGGGTGTTCTTTCTTGTTGATAAGAGTGATGTGTTTGCAACATTCAAATCATTTGTCAAAGGCATTCACAATGAGTTTGAAACAACAATCAAGAAAGTTAGAAGTGACAATGGAAGTGAGTTCAAGAACACTAGAATTGATAAGTTATGTGATGAATTGGGAATTAGACATCAATTCTTGGCCAAGTACACTCCTCAATCAAATGGGCTAGTTGAAAGAAAGAATAGAACCTTGATTGATATGGCAAGATCAATGTTGAGTGAGTACAATGTGAGTCATTCATTTTGGGGCCGAAGCAATCAACACGGCTTGCTACTATAGCAACCGACTCTATTGTCACCCCATGATGGAAAAGACACCTTATGAGCTATTGAATGGAAGAAAGCCCAACATAGCATACTTTCGGGTTTTTGGTTGTAAATGCTATATATTGAAGAAAGGCACTAGGTTAAGCAAGTTTGAAAAGAAATGTGATGAAGGTTTCTTGCTTGGTTACTCCACTACTAGCAAAGCTTATAGAGTTTGGAATTTGGCTAGTGGTACTCTTGAGGAGGTTCATGATGTGGAGTTTGATGAAACAAATGGTTCCCAAGAGGAAGATGAGAATCTAGATGATGTAAGAGGCACTCAATTGGTCAATGCAATGAAGAACATGGACATTAGTGAGTTAAAGCCTAGAGATGTGATTGATGTTGAAGATGACAAGAATCAAGTGCCCTCTAACTCAAATGTGCAAGCTAGTGGCTCTCATGATCAAATCCAAGCAAGCACTAGTGATGGCAATGTGCAAGATCAACAAATGGCTAGTTCATCATCTCAACCAAGTGATAAATCAAATGCTAGCAATCAAATGCAAGTGCTTCAACCAACCAATGTTGCAAGAGATCATCCATTGGACACTATCATTGGTGATATTTCAAGAGGTGTGCAAACAAGATCAAGATTGGCTTCATTTTGTGACCATTTCTCTTTTGTGTCATCCATTGAACCTAAGAAGATAGATGAAGCTTTGAAGGATATTGATTGGATCAATGCTATGCATGAAGAGCTAAACAACTTCATAAGAAACCAAGTATGGGATTTAGTTAAGAGGCCTAAGGATCATAATGTGATTAGAACCAAGTGGGTCTTTCAGAACAAGCAAGATCAAGATGGGATAGTAATAAGGAACAAAGCAAGATTAGTGGCTCAAGGTTACACTCAAGTTGAAGGTCTTAACTTTGGAGAAACATATGCCTCGGTTGCAAGATTGGAAGCAATTAGGATCTTGCTAGCTTATGCTTGTGCCCACAATATCAAGTTGTATCAAATGGATGTAAAAAGTGCATTTCTCAATGGGTACATCAATGAGCTTGTGTATGTTGAGCAACCTCCTGATTTTGAAGATGAGAAGAAACCCAACCATGTCTACAAGTTGAGAAAGGCTTTGTATGGATTGAAACAAGCACCTAGAGCATGGTATGAGAGATTGAGGGATTTCCTACTCTCTAAGGGATTCAAGATGGGAAAGGTTGACACCACTCTCTTCGCCAAGAAGCTTGGAAGTGACTTATTTGTAATGCAAATCTATGTTGATGATATCATCTTTGGGTCAACAAATCAAGAATTTTGTGAGCAATTTGGCAAGATGATGGCAAGTGAGTTTGAGATGTCTATGATTGGAGAGCTTAGTTACTTCCTTGGTCTTCAAATCAAGCAAATGAAGAATGGTACATTTGTGAGTCAAGGCAAGTATATCAAGGACATGCTCAAGAAGTTTGAAATGGATGAGAGTAAAGCTATTAGTACACCAATGGGGACAAGTGGAAGCTTGGATAGTGATGCTAGTGGCAACATGGTAGATCAAAAGATGTATCGGTCCATGATTGGAAGTCTACTCTATGTGACCGCATCAAGGCCGGATGTGATGTTTAGTGTATGCATGTGTGCTAGATTTCAAGCCTCACTAAGAGAAAGTCATTTGAAGGCAACTAAGAGAATATTGAGGTATTTGAAGCATACACAACATGTTGGATTATGGTATCCCAAAGGAGCAAGATTTGAGTTGATTGGATATTCGGATTCCGATTATGCGGGATGCAAAGTTGAGAGAAAGAGCACATCAGGCACATGTCAACTATTGGGAAGATCACTTGTATCTTGGTCATCAAAGAAGCAAAATAGTGTAGCACTTTCAACCGCCGAAGCAGAGTACATTTCGGCCGGTAGTTGTTGTGCTCAATTGCTTTGGATGAAGGCTACTTTGAGTGACTTTGGAATCAAGTTCAAGCAAGTGCCATTGCTATGTGACAATGAAAGTGCCGTAAAGCTCACCAAAAACCTGGTTCAACACTCAAGAACAAAGCATATAGATGTTCGTCATCACTTCATTAGAGATCACCAACAAAAAGGGGATATTTGCATAGAGAGTGTGGGCACCGAAGATCAACTTGCCGACATATTCACCAAGCCACTTGATGAGAAGAGGTTTTGCAAGCTACGGAATGAATTGAACATACTTGACTTCTCCAATATGTGTTGATGCACCCTCACTATATGACATGCCTCTCCTTCAAGCCAAGCAAGGTAAAGATGATTAACATGTCATTCATCCATTGCTAAGGACTTGTTTAGTGCATCTAGTCATCTCTATCATGTCCTAGGCTCATTTATGAAAATCAAATGAATTTGATGCTTGTATGGTACCACTATTGCTTGTATGTTTGAAATGATCTAGTGGTAGCATATGACATGTTTGTGGGCTTGTAAACCTAGTGTTTGATTTAGAAAATGAGCTATAAGTGTTTAACTCAACATGGTACAAGATAACCCTTATTTGGAGGTGTGAAGAAGCTTGTCCTTGGATCAAACCGAGTTAAATATCTTTTGCAAGTAATCTAGATTGAACCAAATTGGGAAAATGATCCTCATTTCACATGGTCTCACCCCAACATATCTATAATTTGAGGCCACCTTTTGTGCAAATTGTTGACATTAATAATCCTACCCTATCTATACTTTAAGCCTTTGTGGTCATTGATGACAAAGGGGGAGAAATAGTGTACAAAGATAGTGAAACAAAGGGGGAGAGATAATATATGACAAAAGAAGGGGATCAATTAAAATTTTGAGCATATAAATAGGGGGAGCAAGCTCATAAACTTGTATGGTGCATTTGGATAAGCATTACATATGTTTGTTTGCATGGCATAAGTTTTAATTTCAAATATCCATGCTTGTGTGGTGTATGCTAGTTGTAGGTTTGAATGTTGAAATGAAAAACTAGCATGCATAGGCTAAGTAACTAGACTTATGTTCATTCTATGGAAACTAGACCCTTGCATGTAATGTTGATCTCACGGGGTATTCTAGTTCTTGTATATGTCCAGTTACTAATGGTGCTAAGGATGGTATATTGGTGCACTCCGATTGGTATCACGCTTCAAAGGTCCATCTCTTATACCTTAGCATCATTTGGTAGAAATTGACTCCTATATTTCCTATCTAATCATATGTGCAAAGCTTCAATCCAAACTCTTAGCACATATGTAGGGGGAGCAATTGCTATCATATGGAGTTCATGAAACTTGCCCATATCCTTTACACATGGTAAATATGCTTGGGCAAGCAACATGGATTCAAATGTACTTTAATTAATATCTTTGTATAAGGGTTGTCATCAATTATCAAAAAGGGGGAGATTGAAAGCTCTAGTTTGGTTTTGGTTAATTGATGAAACCCTAAGTGCTAACCTAGTTTATCAAGATGATTATGAGATAGGTAGCACTACTCCAAGTGATGAAGCAATGGCGAAGATCATGACAATGGTGATGGCACGGTGATGGTCAAATGCTTAAACTTGGAAAAGTAGAAAGAGAAAAACAAAAGGCTCAAGGCAAAGGTATAAAACGTAGGAGCCATTTTGTTTTAGTGATCAAGATACTTAGTGAGTGTGATCACATTTAGGATAGATAGCCGTACTATTAAGAGGAGTGAAACTCGTATCGAAATGCGGTTATCAAAGTGCCACTAGATGCTCTAATTCATTGCACATGCATTTAGGATCTAGTGGAGTTCTAACACCCTTGAAACATTTGTGAAACACATGTGCACAAGGTGATACACTTGGTGGTTGGCACATTTGAGCAAGGGTGAAGAGGTTAGAATTGAAATGGAGTTGGTCGAAATGGTGCTGGCATCGGTCTACTGACCGGACGCTGGGTCACGCAGCGACCGGACGCTGAAAGGCTACGTCCGGTCATACTGATGGGTCTGCATAGTACCTAGGGTATTACACCGGACGCTAGGCTATGTCCGATCGAGGTGGACCGGACGCGTCCGATCGAAGAAATACGCCTCGGGGAGCTTACTGAAAACAACCGGACGCTGGGGCTTCAGCGTCCGATCAGTTTTGCCGGAGTGTCCGGTCAGTTTTGCTGGAGCATCCGGTCAGCTTCGAAGCTGTTGAAATCTGACGAACAACGTTTGAAGCAAGTGACGCGTGGCGTCCATTGGGCGACTGGACGCTGAGTCTAGGGTCCGGTCTGTAACAGAACCGCCCAATTTATACAAGATCAAGTACGGCTGTCCCCGCTAACACGTTGACACGCGCATACTTTCACTCATATAAACCCGGTAGTCCGCCGAGTGTCCCGAAAGACCTCGGTAAATCAACATCACAACCAAGATCGTGTGATTAAGCAAATACACATCCAATACGCAGGGTTGCAGCGGAAAATAATATTACAAATGGATTCACAAATAATAGTAAAAGTTTGGGTTTCAAAACCAATTAGTGAAAACAACATAGCTTTCAAAAGATTACATTAATATATGTTCCAAATACATTGCTAGCATAAGTGACATCATCCGACAAAAGCATATAGATGAGAAGTAACTATAGAATCACCGAGCTCATCGACGGTTAGCCACCATCTTCAACAGGCCGAGAACTTCACCTGCAACATGGTGGGATAAACCCTAAGTACTCGAATGTACTCAGCCAGACTTATCCGTCAGAAACCAAAACAAATGACAACAAGGATCATGCATAGCTTAATTTAGTGGATCTGGCTGGACAACCCTTTTGCATAAAAGCTTGAGTAACCATTAGCATTATTCACCTATACTAGCAGTGACTTTTAGCCATTACCTACCATCTATATTAGCACCTGTACTAATCAATCACTTGATTAAGTTGCAAACAATAATAACCATATCAGGTATTTCATGGCTCATTGTCATTATCATCATCATCATCATCATCATCATCATTTAACCATATCTTTAAATTTAGTGAATCTACGTTGCCGCTGCTCAGTCAAGTTCTCACTATCCGGGAGAGACGGCGATTCGAATCGATTCCTATCTAGTTGGAGGGGTATTCCTAACACAAACCCTGCTTCCCCCGTCAGGGTCGCAAACAAGTCACCTTTGGTACAACTCAGGAGAAAAATAAAAGAAAAGACATGGGTCCGGGCCGCCCTGCATTCTCAGAGAACCACTCTACCAGGAAGTGCTGGATTTTAAGCACCTGACTCCCCTTGGACTTATGCCAATGGCTCTCCGCACATCCTTACTACCTTCAAAATGCATCCAACCCCCATGGATCCCGGCCTGAGTTGAGCTACTCGGCTTCACGGTTAGAACGACTTATCCGGCCAGCTAAGTGTTAGGCTGCGTTCAACATGACATGAGGACGTACAGCATATCGGTCCTTAAATGACACAGACGGGGATAGATTCACACCCAAGACCTCCATGCCTTGTTGCTGCACTACCGTCATCTCGTCCGGTCTCTTTTCATTATTAACACATGGTTCTTTTCCATGATAGCAAATATAGCCAACCGTGACCAGAGCTCATCCTACATCTCGCAGGTAGGAAATCACCCGACTTCTACCGGTCTATGCATAGCTAAGCATCATTCGATCCTACACTTAATTAGGATTTACAGGATTTTATCTTGACAAGGTAAGGATATAATGCAACAATTGGTTCCAACCAATTCCTATACTTAATGCATCATCAACAATAAAAGATACTCAAGGTATTTATAAAAAACATGGGAGACTTAGAATGCTCCGGGCTTGCCTGGGATCCGACACAAGTTAGTTCAGTTAGACGACACTCGCAAGTGAGCATCTCCCGTCCTAGCACTTGTCCAGTCCTTCCACCTTCGGGATAGGTCCACCATGCACCTTCCTCGGGTTAGGCTCCAACATCCCATCCGGCACGTGGTTCATCTAGCGTACCTAGATAAGATGCAATATGTAAGTGCATAAATATGAAGAATAGTACCATGAGACGCATCACAAAATAGCAAGCAAGACAAGCATAGTTTACACCAACACACTTAATTACTTTGCGATGCTTAACTTAAACATCACACAATCTATCATGCTAAGATGGTAAAGAAGACGACAACACCAAGCATGACACAAGTTTCCCAAGATCTCAGGTGCTCTAACTCAGTCATCATTCAAGGCATAAGTCACACTTAATAATATACAAGCAAACACTATAATTGGAATCTGCCAATTTCTGGACATGCAAACAGCAGCTACAAGATTTAGCTATAACTGGAGTTACACAAATCCAAATGACTTGCAAGAAGATATTTTGGAAAGCTTATGAAATTATCTACATTTCATCTATAACCATCACAGCATTATTCCCAAGTTAAGTAGGTCAAAATTATACATTTATAGAAACTGGTTCATACAAAACAGAGAGCAACAAATCTTGTATTCTAACTTTAAACAGTTGTAACTCAAACACTACTCAGCCAAATGATACCAAATTTCAACAGCAGCTAGATACATAAATTATCTACAACTTTTGTATAAACAAGTTTCACAACAAAGCACATTATCATGAAGAACTTTGCTAAGTTCCCAGATCTATCCATAAACCACATCGGCAAGAAAATAATTATTAACTTATGTTGCAAATTCATCATTGGGTAAAACCAACTTTACCAACATTTCACACATGACTAAAGAACACGAAAAAGCATGCTGCTCACCTCTAAATAAATTTTCTTAAAGCATTTCTTAATTTATTTAGACATCAAGGTGTATTTATGAACATATACCAAAAATGCACAATAAATTCTACAAAAATTACAGTAGCTCACATATCCTCTCAATAGTCTACTATATAAATGTAATACCATTTGCATAAGTATAGCTGCCTCTACGAAAAAGACAATTTGCTATTGCAAGAAATCATGTTAGAGCGAGATAAACCAATAACTCACTCATACTTCATCCAATACTCATGAAATTTTTACCACACATCAACTATCACATGAGTAGCATGCCACAAAAATTTCACTTCATTTGGAGCCCTAGATCTGCAGTTATGGAAAATAACAAATTCAACTAGCATTACAACCTTACTGCACAAATCTATTTTTATGGCAAAATATTGAAACTAAAACATGCCATATTATAGATCTAATGCATAGAGAATTTCACAAGGATTCCAAAAAGTCTGCATTTGCTATTTTACGAATTTCCTATGAATTACTATGGATTTCCAAAGATTTAGCAAATTTACTGCAAATAGGTCCTTATCGGCACTATTCATTTGAGTCACAGACTTCTCAGTTAGACCCCTCCCTTTCATCAAATTCTGGCGTGAGGTCCCTGGTCGTAGTTGAGAACAGAGGAGCTCGACGGCAACTTGATTTCCGCCGGTCAGCGGCCCTACCGGCGGCGAGCGGCGGGGGCACGGCTTGCCCAGGCCCGCGCGCGGCCGAGGGAGAGGCCGGCCTGGCCAGCGGCTGCCTAAGGCGGCCTGGCCATGCATGAGCGAGCGGCCGTGGCAGCACAGCGCGCCGGCGGCGGCCCGATGGCGGCAGCAGGCTTACTCAGGCGATAAGGAGTGGCGCACGCAGGCGAAGACACCACGGTGCACGAGAGAGACAGAGGGGGCTCAAGGGACGAAGGAGGAGTGGTGGCCGCGGAGCTCTATGGCAGTGTCCATGGCGGCCGTGGCGAGTGAGAGGTAGGGAGCGAGAGGGGCGATGGAGAGGCGAGAGAGGAGGCGAGGGCCGCTCGGGCGCGCGGTTATGGAGGAGTAGGAGCGCGATAGTAGGCAGGGCACACGGCAGCGGTGCGCGGCCATGGTGGGGCACGAGCTCTGCATGGCTGCCACGCGCTCCCCCTTTGGGGAATTTCCCAGAGCACCTAGCAGGTGACGACTTGGCCACATTAGAACCAAGTTTTAGGAATCTTCGGGGCATATTCGGTTCTAGGCGCCTTAAGCAAAGTGGCTGATCTCTAAGTCCTCTCCAACATTCGTTAAGGGTAATTGGCCATTAGGGCTGCAAGTTAGTGGCTAATTAAGCCCCAAAATGGCAGTGTCAGTGCCTTGATAGCGGTTAAGTAAACGCAAAATTGAGGACCAAAACGGAGTCAAACTTAGCCCAACTTTTTATATGCTCTTCTCCATAATATAACCTTCAACTTTTATTTTTGGACTAACTCAAGTTGCTTAGCAAAATTTGGTGAACGCGGAATGCCAACGCTGATGTCAATGAAATTCCAGACTTAGAATATTTCCAAGCGCTGAAAACTGCAGTAAATTCAATCTTGTGATCTCTGTTTGACTTATTTCCAAGCTGATCTAGGTCTTAGTGTACAAACAAAGTTTCTTCTACATAATATGAACTACAACTTTTATTTAAAGTCCAACATCAAAGCTTGCATAGAACCTACAGTTCTACTTTGACCAAAGTAGGATCACGATAAAGCTTAGATTATCCTTTTTGATCCATTGGAGCATTTTCTTGGCATTTGCCCAACATGAACCTTTCATGACTTTTGCTGTAGAGTTCATCTAGAGTCATTTGGGCAAGGTTGCAAGGTTTGGTTGATGACCTACATTTCCATTCACTTAATAGTGCAATTCAAGCACTTAGTAAAGTCATTCCAATACGGATATAACTTATCATTTCATGTGACTTTTTGATTCCATACTTCATGAAACTTTTCCAGTGACCCATATAGATGGGTATTGATGTGAGGCATATGAAGATATTCCAATAACACCAGCCAAGCATATATCTTGAAAAGGGCCTATATGTAAAGCAAGGGTGCAATATCCGAGTTTAGGTTGGGGCTCATTTTCATAGGTTTGACCTTGACATCTTAATCATCACTTAATCTATCATGTTTGAGCTCAAACCCACTGCTTAACTGGTGACAAACACCTGGGGTGTTACAGCCCTCCCCCCTTAAAAGAACCGCGTACCGAGATTCGGTGCGAAAGACTTTTAAGGGAAGCGAAACATGTCATCCAGTTTCCAACATCAGCGATAGCATTAGGCTACTTAACTTTAGAGTATCAGAGATGCTAATTTGGTCACGACACTTTCTGATACTTGCTCTTCGTCGTAAGTTGTTGTCTGAAGAATTTCCTTCGTTGGCGTCCATAAAGCATTGTTACATTGGAAGGAATCCAAGATAGCACTGTCCGACGTACTTCATCCTTGATGTACGAAGAGTGATTCAAACGTAGACTAAATACTTGTAGCCTCTACTTCCCTAGTGGATATAGCATAGAACTTATGGACTTTGCACTAAACCGCAGTCTATTGACGGATATTCCTCGCAACGGTGCTATATTTGTTCCTAAGGTTTGAAAAGCAGTTCTCTACTAAAGTGGCTTGAGCACAACTTTCCATAAAGGATGTGATCATAGATGGGGTAAACATCCTTTGAGGGTATGAGAAGCTAGTTAACCAATATCCAAACTGGTTGCAGCGGTGCAATCACTCAGATGTCAACTGATGGAAAGCTACATAATGTTCCATGTGTGCAGTGCTCTTTCTCTGATAACAACACTGTATTATCTGAGTCTGTTGAGTGAAGATGAATTTGATAGCTGACTCTGACTACCCAACAATTTCGATACTCATTAGCTAAGGGAACCTTAGAATCTAAGTGGCCATAGGAATCTAGGTTAAACTTGATGCAACCTCTTAGGTAAAAACACATGGAAGGCACCAAATGACAAGGCAACATTGGCAAACATTGCCAAGGATGATGGATAGCGAGGCCTAGAGTGCAATAAAAGTTGCAAGTATTTCCTCGAACTAGGGAATTAGTTCACTACCATGCATTTTGAGTATGATTCTCCTTCATGGTGTAGTTGCTCAGTAAGTTGGGTTGACTTGCACTATATCGAACTATCTTTGTGGCACTACTTTTGACATTGGGGCTTCATTTCTAATGTCAGTCAATATCTCCAAATCACAATTTGAAATCTGTTGTTTGACGCCTTTCAAATTGCTTCCGATTTGGAAGGGTACAAATTGACTCGTAGAACACCTCGATTGCTCAAACATTGTTGATAGGAGAGACCAAGAACAAGGTACAAAGGGGTCCAAGGAGTCTTCTTTAGGGCATCTAAAGGATTATCTAGCAACAATTATTGACTGCGTTACATACCTTGGCATCAATTGCAAACACAACTTTTGAATGCGAAGGATGATCGCAGTCCCAAAGAAATTACAGATTCTGTACTCTTCGGTTTTCTGTTCATATTTCGCAAACTAGTGCTCCATTGTGCATGAATTTTGGTAGGAATATAGATCCATGAGTCCCCTAACCGTTCACCAAAATTCAGCTCAAACGGACACTGTTTGACTATCCAAACAATGCGTCTACCAAAACTGCTCTGTTCTGAAATGACAGCAAACCGAGCTGACAAGACATCTCTCAAATCTGATGTTTTACTTAACCAATACTCAAACCAACTTAATACATTGAAGGATCCTAAGCGAGGAATGAGATCACCAAGTTTGGGGCTAATCCAACCACGTTTGGGTCACTAATTGCCGACTTGAAGATAACCAATTTTAGTGTCGCAAAAGCTGGACATAGTTCTTGTTTCTTTGCTTCACACGTTGTGGTGTGTGTTCTATACTCTCGATTGCTTTGTATAGCAGCAGTAGCAGCTCTTTTCTCTGAGGATGTAGACTAAGGTTTTCCATATGTGGTTCTCAGGAAACAACTTAAATCGTTTGATTTAGACACCAACTTGACGACGCACAAGCATTGGACTTGTGGGCTATTTTCGCAGGGCACAAAGCATTATTCCACATGTAGGGCATTCCTACATAGACAAGGAACCGTTTCTGAATATTCTCTGGCACTTGGTCCAATAGAACCTTGAACAAATCCGTTTGTGGTACCTAGGGGCACAATGATGCTGACTGAAACTAGGGACGTGCTTTCGCTAGCTCCTTACGTAGCCGATACAACGTCTTGTACTATCTGTGTGATTGTCCAAGATGGAATTGACTTGATAGCATAGGTTTTGGAAAACAAGGCAGTAGTTGCATTGCTAAACAACTTGCTGTTTCATTGCTTAACATTGCTCTACGAGACATAGCCTTCGTAATTAGCAAAAAGTTGTCACCTAGCTAGAGATTAACCTTACTATGGGTAACTAATCAGTTGTCTCTCAACACTCAAAGTTCCAAATTCTTACTCTTGAACACAACAATAATTGCAATCGAGGCACAAACAGACGATCGCCATCGAAGTCTGCAGATAAGGAGTCACACTAGAGATGGTTGATTTCAACTGTATGACCATCATGCACCTACAGATCAAGAACTTGAATGGGAAGTTCATGAGCACCCGGTGACCTGTTACACCACATGATATCGCCATCCATTATCATTAGATTGATAACTTGTCCAACATTAAGTGTTGGGTACCTTTCTGATCCAACATGGATGACATAAGTTGTTCACTAGGTGACGAACGTCAATATTGGGACAACCAAGTGGAGTCACTTGTCTACCACCTCTTGTAGTCTGTTAATATTTATGTCGGTGACCAGTTCTTCAAAGGTTATCCTTTTTGTGACTTCAAAAGGAAGCTCTACTACTTTTGGTCTGATATATGGATCTTCGATAAGATATGGAGAGATAACCAAGGAAGAGCTCACGTGAAAATAATACATCGGTGCAGTTCGGCAATGGATCATGACTAGAAACCTCGCTACCGGCGCGCACCCAGCAGCACAACCATGTCCGGCCGGCCACAAGGAGGCCCTTGGTTCCGTCGCGGCACCATAGTTGCTACTCATAACACCATTACTGATCACACACCCAAAGTAAATTTTCAAGTTGCACAGATTGGGTCATAAGAACAAGCACTATGCAAAGGAGGGATAGCAAACAAAGGTAGTCACAAGGTTAGGACTCAACAAGGAGGCGATCAGAAGATCAAAACACAGCGCAAAAGGAACATAGCCTAATTGCCGAAGGCAACTAAGCAGGAGACTCTTGCTTAACTTCCATAAACGCCTTGTGTCCACCAAGGTGATTACTAGTTAAAGATTAACATGAGATTTGGTCTTACCGAGCAGCATCATGCGATCAAGACTGATAAACATCCAGAGACTTGAAAGAGTTGGAGACAAAATACACGAGATTCGAGGGACAGAGCCATTGCACTGACTAGGGATTCGGTTGATAAAGCAATGGCATGATCTGCGAGGAAAATGTTCCAAAGCCAGGGCAGATAGCGATTAGCGTTGCACTAGCTCATCAGTAGGAGAAAGAGCAATGAGGTCCAACAAGGATTTTTGAGCAGGGTCCTCCCACATAGGAGTGGGACAACCCGACACATGCAAGCATTCAAGGGAACTAAGCTTGGGCCTACGGTTCAAGCAAGGCATAGATACACAAATGTTCAAGGGCTAGTGACCACGTCTACAGGCTCAGGCTCCCAAGAGAGAACCTAATTGGAGACGACAACCGTGCGATTACGTAACTTGAGCGTTGTTCTAGGATAAAGTTATTTGACACTCATATGCTTACCGAGGACAAACGAGGTGACAACTATGGCACTAATTAGATAACAAGCATACATACCACATCATAGTTTCAAGCAAGCATTTGAGAGATTCAATCAAATTAGCTTAAGCACAATTACTAAGCACAAGGCTCACACACATAACAAGCATTTACCATACAAGATTTAACTACAAGCTTGGCCCAAAACCAAAGCAAGCTAAAGCATCCACTTAGTATATGCATAGAAAACTGAACAACAGTACAGTAGGCACATGTTTCAAGCATAACTGAAGTTGTAGGCATCAAACAAAGGTGATCCTAGACTTTAGGTAAAGCTTATTAAGTTGTCTATAACTTTATTATTATCATATTAAGATGATCCTATAGCTAACAAGACCAAACAAGACATCTCTGCCTAGATTTGGACAGATTCTGTCATTCCATTTTGCAAGCTCATAACTGGCGATTTAGATCACCAAAAGCAGTGCTATTAGACATTTTGGAAAGCTCAGAAAAATTACTATACTTCTTCTACTATTTCCAAGAAATAATTCTATATGCACACAGGTAAAACAAACCAAATATTCAGATCTGTTCAGAACATAAGCAAAACCTGACAACAAACTTCTAAAATTCATAACTCCTAAACCATAAGGCCTGGGGTCTTGAAATTTTAGGACGAGCAAGATACAAAAGTTAGCTACGACTTTGGTATTCTCCATCACTATAGAAAATACCGTTATGACCACGAAAACATCACTACTATAGAAACTGTTCTAGCAGCCAACGTCCCACAAGCAAAACAAAACTTGCCTTTGTTCTACTTAAAAAGAGAGCACACAAACATGTTATTCTAGCAGCTCTAAACATTGTTACCTTAGACCAACAATAAATTAATTTTAGTCATAAGAATCACAAGTACTTAAGTGAGGCCTAAAGCATTTGCAAAAGCTTGTAAGAGCAACATACCCACCACATGGCTAAACTAGAGGACATTTATAGGTTTAAGCATGTAACCACAATTGTTTCTAGCAAGGCTAAGCACACACTTTTCTCAAGCACTTCCTATTCAAGCAACATGGAACAAGGCATTTTGTCTAGCTTCACACAGGGAAGATAGCAACATCACATTGATCATAAGTTACTTAGTACTAGAACAAAGGGAGGGAAGCATATTTATGCACAAGCACAATAATGATGCATGCTCGTCCTATTCGTCCTCACGAAATTGCCAGCCTAAGGTGGCAATCACGTTCTATGTCGGTGGCATAACATGTACTCTCTCGATATATAGCTAGTCGTCAGCTACATTCAATCTACGCATTCGTGATTAGCGTACCTACAGGCAAATTCATTGTAGCCCATCCCCACAAGAGATAAATAAGCACACAATGAAAGCAGTAAACTAAGATACTCTCCATATATACATCCCCAGATGTATATACTTCGATATCCATAGCTACCCGATAAATATACCCGCAATTAAGTACCTTCATATATACATGTGTGTAACATGTAAATATTCCAGTAACCATAGCTAACTCTCCCCTAGACCGACAGTTGGACGGTCATGCTCTCACAACTCACACTTACCTAGATGTAGAGGCAATTGATCCATACATTACCATTCAAGCGAATGGCATCCATACAATAGCACGCCGTATGGACGACGAAAGTAAAACCCTCATGTTAGTACTTAGATAGCCACCTAATAGTCCTTAACTGGGCATAAAGGAGGATGTCGCTAGCATAGTTTTGCAAATTAGTTTTGACATATTTGCCTGTAGCTAAAGTTTTAGTTAAAATAGGCTTTTTAACACCAAAACTTTGCTTTTAAAACTATGTACATGACAATATTATGCTTAATCTTGCTCTGATGCCAGCTGTAACAGAACCGCTCAATTTATACAAGATCAAGTACGGCTGTCCCCGCTAACACGTTGACACGCGCATACTTTCACTCATATAAACCCGGTAGTCCGCCAAGTGTCCTGAAAGACCTCGGTAAATCAACATCACAACCAAGATCGCGTGATTAAGCAAATACACATCACATACGCAGGGTTGCAGCGGAAAATAATATTACAAATGGATTCACAAATAATAGTACAAGTTTGGGTTTCAAAACCGATTAGTGAAAACAACATAGCTTTTAAAAGATTACATTAATATATGTTCCAAATACATTGCTAGCATAAGTGACATCATCCGACAAAAGCATATAGATGAGAAGTAACTATAGAATCACCGAGCCCATCGGCGGTCAGCCACCATCTTCAACAGGCCGAGAACTTCACCTGCAACATGGTGGGATAAACCCTGAGTACTCGAATGTACTCAGCCAGACTTACCCGCCAGAAACCAAAACAAATGACAACAAGGATCATGCATAGCTTAATTTAGTGGATCTGGCTGGACAACCCCTTTGCATAAAAGCTTGAGTAACCATTAGCATTATTCACCTGTACTAGCAGTGACTTTTAGCCATTACCTACCATCTATATTAGCACATGTACTAATCAATCACTTGATTAAGTTGCAAACAATAATAACCATATCAGGTATTTCATGGCTCATTGTCATTATCATCATCATCATCATCATTTAACCATATCTTTAAATTTAGTGAATCTACGTTGCCGCTGCTCAGTCAAGTTCTCACTATCCAGGAGAGACGGCGATTCGAATCGATTCCTATCTAGCTGGAGGGCTATTCCTAACACAAACCCTGCTTCCCCCATCAGGGTCGCAAACAAGTCACCTTTGGTACAACTCAGGAGAAAAATAAAAGAAAAGACGCGGGTCCGGGCCGCCCTGCATTCTCAGAGAACCACTCTGCCAGGAAGTGTAGGATTTTAAGCATCTGACTCCCCTTGGACTTATGCCAATGGCTCTCCGCACATCCTTACTACCTCCAAAATGCATCCAACCCCCACGGATCCTGGCCTGAGTTGAGCTACTCGGCTTCGCGGTCGGAACGACTTATCCGGCCAGCTAAGTGTTAGGCTGCGTTCAATATGACATGAGGACGTACAGCGTATCGGTCCTTAAACGACACAGACGGGGATAGATTCACACCCAAGACCTCCATGCCTTGTTGCTGCACTACCGTCATCCCATCCGATCTCTTTTCATTATTAACACATGGTTCTTTTTCATGATAGCAAATATAGCCAACCGTGACCAGAGCTCATCCTACATCTCGCAGGTGATAGGAAATCACCCGACTTCTACCGGTCTATGCATAGCTAAGCATCATTCGATCCTACACTTAATTAGGATTCACAGGATTTTATCTGGACAAGGTAAGGATATAATGCAATAATTGGTTCCAACCAATTCCTATACTTAATGCATCATCAACAATAAAAGATACTAAAGGTATTTGTAAAAAATATGGGAGACTTAGAATGCTCCGGGGCTTGCCTGGGATCCGACACAAGTCAGTTCAGTTAGACGACACTCGCAAGTGAGCATCTCCCGTCCTAGCACTTGTCCAGTCCTTCCACCATCGGGATAGGTCCACCATGCACATTCCTCGGGTTCGGCTCCAACATCCCATCCGGCACGTGGTTCATCTAGCGTACCTAGATGAGATGCAATATGCAAGTGCATAAATATGAAGAATAGTACCATGAGACGCATCACAAAATAGCAAGCAAGACAAGCATAGTTTACACTAATACACTTAAGTACTTTGCGATGCTTAACTTAAACATCACACAATCTATCATGCTAAGATGGCAAAGAAGACGACAACACCAAGCATGACACAAGTTTCCCAAGATCTCAGGTGCTCTAACTCAGTCATCATTCAAGGCATAAGTCACACTTAACAATATACAAGCAAACACTATAATTGGAATCTGCCAATTTTTGGACATGCAAACAGCAGCTACAAGATTTAGCTATAACTGGAGTTACACAAATCCAAATGACTTGCAAGAAGACATTTTGGAAAGCTTATGAAATTATCTACATTTCATATATAACCATCACAGCATGATTCCCAAGTTAAGTAGGTCGAAATTATACCTTTACAGAAACTGGTTCATACAAAACAGAGAGCAACAAATCCTGTATTCTAACTTTAAACAGTTGTAACTCAAACACTACTCAGCCAAATGATACCAAATTTTAACAGCAGCTAGATACATAAATTATCTACAACTTTTGTATAAACAAGTTTCACAACAAAGCACATTATCATGAAGAACTTTGCTAAGTTCCTAGATCTATCCATAAACCACATCGGCAAGAAAATAATTATTAACTTATGTTGCAAGTTCATAATTGGGCAAAACCAACTTTACCAACATTTCACACTTGACTAAAGAACACCAAAAAGCATGGTACTCACCTCTAAATAAATTTTCTTAAAGCATTTCTTAATTTATTTAGACATCAAGGTGTATTTATGAACATATACCAAAAATGCACAATAAATTCTACAAAAATTACAGTAGCTCACATATCCTCTCAATAGTCTACTGTATAAATTTAATACCATTTTCATAAGTATAGCTGCCTCTACGAAAAAGACAATTTGCTATTGCAAGAAATCATGTGAGAGCGAGATAAACCAATAACTCACTCATACTTCATCCAATACTCATGAAATTTTTACCACACATCAACTATAACATGAGTAGCATGCCACAAAAATTTCACTTCATTTGGAGCCCTAGATCTGCAGTTATGGAAAATAACAAATTCAACTAGCATTACAACCTTACTGCACAAATCTATTTTTACCGCAAAATATTGAAACTAAAACATACCATATTATAGATCTAATGCATAGATAATTTCACAAGGATTCCAAAAAGTCCTCATTTGCTATTTTACGAATTTCCTATGAATTACTATGAATTTCCAAATATTTAGCAAATTTAGTGCAAATAGGTCCTTATCGGCACTATTCATTTGAGTCACTGACTTCTCAGTTAGACCCCTCCCTTTCATCAAATTCTGGCGCGAGGTCCCTGGTCGCAGTTCAGAATAGAGGAGCTCGATGGCAACTTGATTTCCGCTGGTCAGCGGCCCTGCCGGTGGCGAGCGGTGGGGGCACGGCTTGCCCAGGCCCGCGCGCGGCCTAGGGAGAGGCCGGCCTGGCCAGTGGCTGCCTGAGGCGGCCCGGCCACACACGAGCGAGCGGTTGTGGCGGCACAGCACGCCGGCGGCGGCCCGATGGCGGCAGCAGCAGGCTTACTCAGGCGATAAGGAGTGGCGCACGCAGGCGAAGACACCACGGTGCACGAGAGAGATAGAGGGGGCTCAAGGGACGAAGGAGGAGTGGTGGCCGCAGAGCTCTATGGCGGCGTCCATGGCGGCCGTGGCGAGTGAGAGGCAGGGAGCGAGAGGGGCGATGGAGAGGCGAGAGAGGAGGCGAGGGCCGCTCGGGCGCGCGGTTATGGAGGAGCAGGAGCGCGACATTAGGCAGGGCACGCGACAGCGGTGCGCGGCCATGGTGGGGCGCGAGCTCTGCATGGTTGCCACGCGCTCCCCCTTTGGGGAATTTCCCAGAGCACCTGGCAGGCGACGACTTGGCCACATTAGAACCAAGTTTTGGGAATCTTCGGGGCATATTCGGTTCTAGGCGCCTTAAGCAAAGTGGCTGATCTCTAAGTCCTCTCCAACATTCGTTAAGGGTAATTGGCCATTAGGGCTGCAGGTTAGTGGCTAATTAAGCCCCAAAATGACAGTGTCAGTGCCTTGATAGCGGTTAAGTAAACGCAAAATTGAGGACCAAAACGGAGTCAAACTTAGCCCAACTTTTTATATGCTCTTCTCCATAATATAACCTTCAACTTTTATTTTTGGACTAACTCAAGTTGCTTAGCAAAATTTGGAGAACGCGGAATGCCAACGCTGATGTCAATGAAATTCCAGACTTAGAATATTTCCAAGCGCTGAAAACTGCAGTAAATTCAATCTTGTGATCTCTGTTTGACTTATTTCCAAGCTAATCTAGGTCTTAGTGTAAAAACAAAGTTTCTTCTACATAATATGAACTACAACTTTTATTTAAGGTCCAACATCAAAGCTTGCACGGAACCTACAGTTCTACTTTGACCAAAGTAGGATCACGATAAAGCTTAGATTATCCTTTTTGATCCATTGAAGCATTTTCTTTGCATTTGCCCAACATGAACCTTTCATGACTTTTGCTGTACAGTTCATCTAGAGTCATTTGGGCAAGGTTGCAAGGTTTGGTTGATGACCTACATTTCCATTCACTTAATAGTGCAATTCAAGCACTTAGTAAAGTCATTCCAATAAGGATATAACTTATCATTTCATGTGACTTTTTGATTCCATACTTCATGAAACTTTTCCAGTGACCCATATAGATGGGTATTGATGTGAGACACATGAAGATATTCCAATAACACCAGCCAAGCATATATCTTGAAAAGGGCCTATATGTAAAGGAAGGGTGCAATATCCGAGTTTAGGTTGTGGCTCATTTCCATAGGTTTGACCTTGACATCTTAATCATCACTTAATCTGTCATGTTTGAGCTCAAACCCACTGCTTAACTGGTGATAAACACCTGGGGTGTTACACGGTCAGTATGACCGGAGCGTCCGGTCAGAGCGCGTTTTGCCCAGTGAAGGGGTATAACGGCTCTATTCCATGGGGGCTTCTATTTAAGCCCCATGGCTGGCTGAAGCTCCAACTCTTGCACATTTTCATTGACATAGCAACCTTGTGAGCTTAGCCAAAGCACTCCCACTCATCTCCATCATTGATTCATCATCTTCGTGAGATTGGGAGAGAATCCAAGTGCATTGCTTGAGTGATTGCATCTAGAGGCTCTTGGTATTCGTGTTGCGCTGCGGATTTCGCTTGTTACTCTTGGTGGTTGCCACCACCTAGATGACTCGGTGCAGCGGTGGAGGATCGGCATGAGTTGGTGATTGTTCGTGGCCGTCTCCGGTGATTGTGAGGGGAGTTGTACCTTCCCCGGCGGAGCGCCGAAAGGTAACTCTAGTAAATTGCTCGTGTCATTGAGTTACCTCACTTGTGGGTCGGTTCTTGCGGTGTCCTATCGTGTGGACGAGGTTTGTGAAACACCTCTTAACCGCCGAACCACCAAGTGTTGGTCGACACAACAGGGACGTAGTGTGTTGGCAAGCACATGAACCTCGGGAGAAAATCGATTGTCTCTTGTCTTTGGCATTCTCCCGGTGATTGGCTATATATTCATCTTGTGATTGGTTCATCCCCTACACGTCGGTATAATCACCCTTCTCACTTATTTACATTCTTGCAAACTAGTTGATACAAGCTCTTTAGTGTAATTAGAATTGAGGGCTTGCTTTATTATTTACATTCATCTAGTTGAGCTCGTTAGAGTAGCAAGTTTGAGAGCATTTAGTGAGTAATTACATAGCAAGTTTGTGTGCCTAAGTATTCATTGCAACTAGAATTGTTGGATAGGTGGCTTGCAACCCTTGTAGAGCTAGAGCAAGTTTGCATTACGCTATTTGTCATACTAATCAAATTGCTCTAGTAGATTTGTAGATTTTTAAATAGGCAATTCACCCCCCTCTAGCCATATTAGGACCTTTCAGAATTGCGCAAGAAAGTCAAATTTCTTGAGCAATCCTTTGATGAGCTCAATGCCACTCATGAGAGGCTAATGGAAGCCCATGAGAAGCTTGACAAATCTCACTCTAAGCTTGAAAAGGCTCACTTCTCTCTCATCAAGAAAGCCAAGAAGGAGGAAGCCAAGAAGGAGCAAGTGATTGTGTTGTGTGATGTGGTACTAACATGTGATATTACTGATGAATTTTTTTATAAGCCAATTGTTGTTGCTCCCACTAACCCCTCTTGTAGCACTACCACTTCTATTTCACCTTTGAGTGATGGTTTCACTTGTGATGCCTCACTAATGCTGGAAAATGAGACCCTTAAGAAGGAGGTGGATGAGCTCACTCGTGCCTTAGGCAATGCCTATGGTGGAGATGCCCGCTTGCTAAAGTGCTTGGATAGCCAAAGGTTTTCTCTCAACAAAGAGAGATTAGGCTATACCCCAAGAAGGGCAAGGTGGCCTTTATCACTCCCAAAGCTAGCTTTGTGAAGGGCAATGGTCAGTTTTGCAATAGATGCAAGCAAGTTGGGCATATAGAGCAATATTGCAAGACTAACAAGAACAAGCAACCTAATGTATCCTCAATTAGATTTGATTCTTGTTACATGCTTGTTAAGGGTGCCAATGCTGTGAAGGCCAAGTTCATTGGTACACCAATTATGGGCCCAAAGAAAAAGGACATTTGGATACCAAATACCTTGGTAACTAACCTTCAAGGACCCAAGCAAATTTGGGTACCTAAAAAGAATTTATCTTCTTTTATAGGTCAATTATAAAGCAGAAGGAAGGCATTGGGTACTTGATAGTGGGTACACACAACACATGACCGGTGATTCAAGAATGTTCAATTCAATCAATGAAAATGAGAGCAATGGGATTGATAGTATCATATTTGGTGACAATGGAAAAGGCAAGGTCAAAGATCTTGGTAAGATTGGAATATCCAATGACTTGAGTATTTCAAATGTGCTACTAGTAGAGAGCTTGAACTTCAACCTATTGTCGGTAGCTCAATTGTGTGATCTTGGTTTCAAGTGCATATTTGGTGTGGATGATGTAGAGATCATAAGTGTAGATGGTTCTAACTTGATATTCAAAGGATTTAGATATGAGAATCTTTACTTGGTTGATTTTAATGCTATAGAGAAGCACAATTGTCAACATGTTTGCTCACCAAGTCTAGCATGGGTTGGTTATGGCATAGAAGGCTTGGTCATGTTGGAATGAAACAATTGAACAAGTTAATCAAGTATGACTTAGTTAGAGGCTTGAAAGATGTTACATTTGAGAAGGATAAGCTTTGTAGTGCATGTCAAGCCGGAAAGCAAGTTAGTAACACACATCCTAAGAAGAGCATGATGAGCACATCTAAGGCATTTGAGTTGTTGCACATGGACTTGTTTGGACCAACCACATACACTAGCATTGGTGTGAACAAATATGGATTTGTGATTGTGGATGATTCCACTAGATATACATGGGTGTTCTTTCTTATTGATAAGAGTGATGCGTTTGCAACCTTCAAGACATTCATCAAGAGAATGCATAATGAGTTTGAAACAACATTTAAGAAAGTAAGAAGTGACAATGGAAGTGAATTCAAGAACATAAGAGTTGATGATTTATGTGTTGAGTTTGGAATTAGGCATCAATTCTTAGCCAAGTACACTCCTCAATCAAATGGCCTAGTTGAGAGGAAAAATAGAACTTTGATTGACATGACAAGATCAATGTTGAGTGAGTATAATATGAGTCATTCATTTTAGGCCGAAGCAATCAATATGACTTACCACTATAGCAACTGACTCTATTGTCATCCATTAAAAGAGAAGACCCCATATGAGCTCTTGAATGATAGAAAGCCCAACATTGCATACTTTTGGGTTTTTGGTTGCAAATGCTATATATTGAAGAAAGGCATAAGATTGATCAAGTTTGAGAAGAAATGTGATGAAGGTTTCTTGCTTGGTTACTCAACTACTAGCAAGGCTTATAGAGTTTAGAATTTGGCTAGTGGTACTCTTGAGGAGGTTCATGATGTGGAATTTGATTAAACCAATGGTTCCTAAGAGGAAGATGAGAATCTAGATGATGTGAGAGGCACTCAATTGGTTAATGCAATAAAGAACATGGAAATTGGTGACATAAGGCCTAGAGAGGTGATCAATGTTGAACATGACAAGAATCAAGTGCTCTCTAACTCAAATGTGTGAGCTAGTGGTTCTCATGGTCAAGTGCAAGCAAGTGCTAGTGATGACAAAATGCAAGATCAGCAATAAGTGGCTAGTTCATCATCTCAACCAAGTGATCAATTAAATGCAAGCAATCAAGTGCAAGTGCTCCAACCAACCAATGTTGCAAGAGATCATCCA
This sequence comes from Miscanthus floridulus, assembly GCF_019320115.1. Taxonomy (NCBI): domain Eukaryota; kingdom Viridiplantae; phylum Streptophyta; class Magnoliopsida; order Poales; family Poaceae; genus Miscanthus; species Miscanthus floridulus. The sequence continues at coordinate 26,618,188 of NC_089593.1, read as the reverse complement.
TTGGACTCTATAATTGGTGATATCTCTATAGGTGTGCAAACAAGATCAAGATTGGCATCATTTTGTGAACATTTCTCATTTGTGTCATCCATTGAACCAAAGAAGATAGATAAAGCTTTGAAGGATGTTGATTGAGTGAATGCTATGCATGAAGAGCTAAACAACTTCATAAGAAATCAAGTATGGGAGTTTGTTGAGAGGCCTAAGAATCATAATGTGATTGGAACAAAGTGGGTCTTTTAGAACAAGCAAGATTAAGATGGGATAGTTGTAAGGAACAAATCAAGATTAGTGGCTCAAGGTTACACTCAAGTTGAAGGTCTTGACTTTGAAGAAACATATGCCCTGGTTGCAAGATTGGAAGCAATTATGATATTGTTAGCCTATGCTTGTGCCCACAATATTAAGTTATACCAAATGGATGTGAAGAGTGATTTTCTCAATGGGTACATCAATGAGCTTGTGTATGTTGAGCAACCTCTCAATTTTGAAGATGAGAAGAAGCCCAACCATGTCTACAAGTTGAAGAAGGCTTTGTATGGATTGAAACAAGCACCAAGAGCATGGTATGAGAGATTGAGGGATTTTCTACTCTCTAAGGGATTTAAGATGAGAAAGGTTGACACCACTCTCTTCACCAAGAAGCTAGGCAATGACTTGTTTGTGTTGCAAATCTATATTGATGACATTATATTTGGATCAACAAATCAAGATTTTTGTGAGGAATTTGAAAAGATGATGGCAAGTGAGTTTGAGATGTCCATAATTGGAGAGCTTAGTTACTTTCTTGGTCTACAAATCAAGCAAATGAAGAATGGCACATTTGTAAGTCAACGCAAGTACATCAAAGACATGCTCAAGAAGTTTGGAATGGATGATGTAAAGCTATTAGTACACCAATGGGGACAAATAGAAACTTGGATAGTGATGCTAGTGGCAATATGGTGGATCAAAAGATGTATCGGTCTATGATTGGAAGCCTACTCTATGTGACCGCATCAATACCGGATGTGATGTTTAGTGTATGCATGTGTGCAAGATTTTAAGCCTCACTAAGAGAGAGTCATTTGAAGGCAACCAAGATAATATTGAGGTACTTGAAGCATACACAAAATATTGAATTATGGTATCCCAAAGGAGCAAGATTTGAGTTGATTGGATATTCGGACTCTGATTATGGGGGATGCAAAGTTGAGAGAAACAGCACATCAGGCACATGCCAAATATTGGGAATATCACTTGTGTCTTGGTCATCACAGAAGCAAAATAGTATAGCACTTTCAACCACCAAAGCAGAGTATATTTCAGCCAGTTGTTGTTGTGCTCAATTACTTTGGATGAAGGCAACTTTGAGTGACTTTAGAATTAAATTCAAACAAGTGCCATTGCTATGTGACAATGAGAGTGTCGTGAAGCTCACCAACAACCCGGTTCAACATTCAAGAACGAAGCACATAAATGTTCGCCATCATTTCATAAGAGGTCACAAACAAAAAGGGGACATATGCATTGAGAGTGTGGGCACCGATGATCAACTTGTCGATATCTTCACCAAGCCACTTGATGAGAAGAGGTTTTGCAAGCTAAGGAATGAATTGAACATACTTGACTTCTCAAATATGTGTTGATGCAAGGTAAAGTTGATTGACATGTCATTCATTCATTGCTAAGGACTTGTTTAGTGCATCTAGTCATTCCTCACATGTCTTAGGCTCATTCATGAAAATCAAATGGATTTGATGCTTGTTTGGTACCACTATTGCTTCTATGTTTGAAATGATCTTGTGGTAGCATATGACATGTTTGTGGGCTTGTGAACCTAGTGTTTAATCTAGAGAATAAGCTATAAGTGTTTAACTCAACATGGTACAGACAACCCTTATTTGGAGGTGTGAAGAAGCTTATCCTTGGATCAAACCGAGTTAAATATCTTTTGCAAGTGATCTAGATTGAACCAAATTGGGGAAATGATCCTCACTTCAAATGGTTTCACCCCAACCTATCTAAAATTTGAGCTCACCTTTTGTGCTAATTGTTGACAAAGGGGGAGAGAAATTCACAAAGATAATAAGAGATAGGGCGAGCAAACAAATGAAATGATATTGTAAGGGGATCAATTAAAAATTGAAGCACACAAGTAGGGGGAACAAGCTCATAAACTTGTATGTTGCATTTGTATGTGCATTACATATGTTTGCTTGCATGGCATAAGTTTCTAAATTTCCTATCCATGCTTGTGTGGTGTATGCTAGATTATAGAAAATGATTGATGAAATGAAAACTAACATGCATAGGATAGCTAGATATACCTTTATCTTTTACAAGTGGTACTAGAACCTTGCTTCTAATGTTGAGCTCACGAGGTATCTAGTTTGTCCTTGTTTTTAAGTGGTATCTAGCAAATCATGGTGCTAAGGATGGTGTTTAAATGGCAACTCCGATTGGTATCATGCTTCAAAGGTCTATTCTTTACACCTTAGCATCATTTGGTAGCTATTACTCTCCCAAACTTGAAATCCACGCATATGTGCTAGCTTTCAAATCCAAACTCTTAGCATATATGTAAGAAGAGCTAATACTACCAAATTGGGTTGATGAAACTTGTCCATAATCTTTACACATGGTAATATGCTTGGGCAAGCAACATGAATCCAAAAAGATTTCATTGAATATCTTTGTAAATAGGTTGTCATCAATTACCAAAAAGGGGGAGATTAAAAGCCCTAGTTTGGTTTTGGATAATTGATGAAATCTAGCACTAACCTTTGTCATGAGTTGTGATATGAGCTAGGTTGGTGCAATCCAAATGTGGAGCATTGTGATGAAGTCCATGGAGATGGAGATGGACATATGTTGAAGATGATCAAGCTCAACTTGGAAAAGAAGAAAGAGAAAAACAAACACCGAGATGATCAAGGCAAAGGTATATAATAGGTTTTTGTTTTGCACTCAAGACACCATAGAGGGTGTGAGTGACTTAGGATCGATAGCCGTACTATAAAGAGGGGAAATCTTTGGCTAAATTGTTTATCGGGTGCCACTAGGTGACATGGCTTTTGCATATGCATTTAGGAACTGAGTGTGCTAACTTTGACCCTTGTAAAATGCTTTGAAAAATGCTAACACACATGCATACAAGATCTACACTTTGTGGTTAGCAACTTAGAAGCAAGGGTGAAGTGGTTATGGACTTAGAAAAAGAAAAGGAGGAAGAAGTTCACGACCGGGCGATGGCCGTGGGGTGATCGGACTCACCCTAGTGCATCCGGTCAATTATAGGCAAAGGCGTTGTCTGGCTGAGAGCGAGGAGATGCGACCGGACATAGTGACCTGACGCTGGTCGTGCATTCAGTCATCACGCGTAGAGGAGAAGTAGCCTAGGAGGCGCGATCAGATGCTGGCAGGTTCATGCGACCGGACGCGTAGGCGAAAAGCAACTTTGCTGACGTATGCTAACATTGCACGCGTAGAGAGAGACCATGAGGACCGGACACCACGGTGCATTAGGTCACCTTCGACTAGGCACGTCTGGTCTTGTTTTCTGCACTCTGGAACCTTACTAGACGTGATCGGACGCACTATGAAGTGAGTCCGGACATTTTGGGGATGAGTCCGGTCTATCTTTAACACATGGGAGATTGTTGAAGTTACCGTTGAGATCGGACGGCTCTGATTCAAATGGGGACATGTGAACGGCCATAGGCGACTGGACGCTGGCCGACTAGACGCAGGGGCGTGTCCGGTCAGTGCGTTCAGTTAGCCCAAGAGTGCCCAACAGCTCTTTGAGTCTTGGGGCTCTATAAATAGAAAGGTATCGGCTTGGGGCTCACTCTCTTGGCACTTTGACATTCCTAACATCCTTGTGAGCCTAAGGAAACACCTCCCACTCATCTCCATCATTGATTCTTCATCATAGTGAGATTGGGAGTGATTCCAAGCGCATTTTCTTGAGTGATTGCATCTAGTGGCATTTGGAGATCGTTGTGGCTGCGGATTTCTTGTTTCTCTTGGTGGTTGTCGCCACCTAGACGGCTTGGAGCAGCGGAGGAGCTTCAGTATGTGTTGGTGATTGTTCATGGCCGACTTCATGATTGTGAGGAGTCTTGTCCCTTCTCCAGCGAAGAGCCAAAAGGTAACTCTAGTGCATAGCTCATGTCATTGAGTTACCCCACTTGTGGGTAGGTTCTTGCGGTGTCCAATTGTGTGGACGAGGTTCATGCAACACCTCTTAGCCGCCAAATCACCAAGTGTTGGTCGACACAACGGGGACTAGCGTGTCGGCAAGCACGTGAACCTCAGAAGAAAAATTGGTTGTCTCTTGCCCTTTGGTATTCTCCTAGTGATTGAATTGGTATTCATCTTGTAATTGGTTCACTCCTCTATGCGGCGATATAATCACCCTACTCACTCCTTTATATTCCTGCAAACTAGTTGTAGCAAGCTCTTTAGTGTAGCTAGAATTGAGAGCTTGCTTTGTAGCTTAAGTTCTTCTAGTGGAGCTCTTTAGTGTAGCAATTGTGAGAGCTCTTAGTGATCAGTGACTTAGCCAATTGTGTGCCTAGTGATTATAGTAACTAGAATTGTTGGATAGGTGGCTTGCAACCCTTATAGAGCTAGAGCAAGTTTGCATTTCACCATTTGTCATACTAATCAAATTGCTCTAGTGATCTTGTAGATTTTTACATAGGCTATTCACCCCCTCTAGCCATATTAGGACCTTTCATTCGCCTCCGCCTGTGCTTCGTGGCCGTCGTCCTCCATCCTCGAAAGCTCCGATGCCTAGTCCGACGCTGGCATGGCCAGCGTGACCTCTCGGCCAGATCAGGAGATCCACCGCTGTCGACGACTCTCCTCTGCCTCGGTCAATGTGACCTCCCATCTCACCCGCAGCCGTCATTGTCCTCCTACCAACGTGCTCGTCTTCCTAACCTCCGCCTGTAACAACCCGGGGTTTTGGAGAAGCCAAAAATATGAACTTTTTAAAAATTTTCCTGCAATGGTTGAAGCATGTAGATGCTAGGTCAAACAAAGAACAATTTATAAATAAATTGTTGCATACATATAGTGTTACTTGTAGGAGCTTGCCAGAATTACTTATTTGGTTTAGGGTTTTGAGTTGGAGAGCACAAGTCCGTAGCGAATCCTTTTGACTCCTTCTGGAATCTCTCATGAACCCCTTGACCTAAATTCTATAATCAACCAACTATCTTTATCAACTCAATGCCCATGAATTGCCAACCCTTGACATGGACCCCACTACCCCTAGTTGACCTCTAGTGGACCCCACTAGGAGGTGTACAAGTTGGCAACACATGTATTCAATATAGGAGCCTTGGTTTATTTAGAAAATAGGGAAGCCAATCTGGCCCAGGCACATGACCCGCCTGCCTCGACCGGCCCAGCAGCTCAGCCGAGCCTCGCCTGCCCTTCCACGCGCGTAGCCCATGAAGCCGGCCTGGCGTTGCCGCCCGCACGCGCACAACCGCTGATGAGCCAGGCCCGCTCGACAACCATCACGCGCCGTACGCAGCCACAACGCGACAAGCGCCTAACGACCTGACCCCGCTTGTCAGCACAATAGCGTCTTCTTCCCCTCGCCCACGCGTTCTCCCCACGCGACTGGGAGCCGACCGCGGAGTAGGTGCGGGCCCGGGGTCACGCACATCGCATGACCCTGTTTCCCCTTGCGCCGCGCCTACGCTACCGCACGTGAGCCGTCGGATGCGCCTTACGCATCACTACCGCCCGATCGCCGTCTGCCATTGGAGCCCTTGGAGCTCGGCCATAAAAAGCCAACGTCCGTGAGCCCTAACCCTCAGCCCGTTCACCGCCGCCGCTGGTGGCATAGCACCACATAGCGTCAAGTCGAGAGAGAGAGGGAGGAGGGAGAAGCAAGGTGGAGAAGGAAGCCGCTGCAGGGAGGACCTCGCCGGAGCCAGGAGCGCCGCCCCGATCAGCTACAGCGACGTAGCTGCTCGGCACGGCACTGCATCGCCTCATCATGGCCTTGCCTCACCACCGCACCGCCATCCTACCACCACGAACCCTACGGTGAGCCATCTTGCTGAGACCACCTCCCTAGCCAAGTGGAACGTGCACCGCCATGATCGAAACCTTGCTGAAGCTTCGAGCTCCGACCTAGCCCAACTAGTTAGCTAGAGAGACCGCCATGGCCATGCTTGCCGAGACCCAAGACGCGCCGTGCGCGCTGCCATTAGCCAAAAGGAGGACCCTAGCCATAACGCTGTACATTGGAACAGGAGCACACAAGCACGGGGCACGCTCACCATGGCCGAGAGCACAACCATGGCGAGACCATCGCGTCTTCTACGTCGCGGTGAAGGCGACGTTGACACAACGACTGGCCCCACCATGACGAGAGCCACACCGCACTCACCTTAGCCGAGGAAGAAGCCCACCGGAGCCCTGCGTTGCCGCACCGCACCTCGACGGAGCGCCACCGCCTCTGTTTTGCCCCCACCACCGTGGCCGGAGGAGCTCCTTCAACATGCCCACCATGGCCGTAGAAGCACCGTGGAGCTCACACGCTCCTCCAACTGGGCTCTCGCTACCACTGCAGCCCTGTCCATGCACGTCGACGAACCCACGTCGCCGTTCACCATGGCCAGAGCCCTAGGCAGCCCTAGCCGTCGCCCCGACCCCACCGTCGTAGTCGCCATGGCATGGAGAAGCTATTCCCTACCCTAATCGGACACTAGCGCCGCCGCGGGGGCTCGCCGGTGACCTCACCGCCGGCGGGAGCCCCATCGGGGAAGAGCAGGGGATTTTCCCCTCGTCGACCACGACCACGTCGACCACATCCCGAGCAGCTCCGCCGAGCTCCGACCACGACCACGTCGTGCATGTGAACTGAACCCTGGGAAGGAATAAGTGGACCAAGTCCTTCATAGACCAGCTCTGCGGTCTATGGACCAACGCAGGCGGGTTCACCATGAACCGCGCCTCACCTACGCCCGTGGACCATGGCCCGTTAGTGGCCCAGTAAGACAACGTGGCCGCACCAGCACGCGCCACGTGGCGGGCCAAGCCCAGCCCAAATCTAGGCCCAACCAGCCCAGTCGAGGCCCGGCCTGTATTGACCATTGACCGGTCAACATTGACCGTTGACCGGGGGCCACATGTCAGTGACCAGTACCGAGGGCCCACCTATCAACCGCGGTTTAGCTCTGACGATGCCATGCTGACGTCATGCCGAGGATGAGACCGCGCCAGCGTCGGGGACTTCAGCAATCTCCCCGACCACATCGGCGACCACTTCGACCACCTCCGCGATCTCGCCGACCACTCCGGCGATCTCACCGACCACGTCGGCGAGCTCCCCAACCACTTCGGCGATCTCTCCGACCACCTCGGCAACCTTTCCGACCACCTCGGTGACCTCTCCGACCACTTCACCAGCTGTTACACCACTCCAAGTCCCTTCATGCCACGTGAACCAGTCACAGTGTGACACGTGTCAGCCCTGAAATAATCAGCCTTTATTATTTTTAGAAATGGATTTAATCTTCGGAAAGTCATAACAAATTCATACGACCTCAGAAAAATGTGAAACCAGTCCCATAATTTTTCTAAAATCAAGCCCTACGTCATGGGCCCATCCTTGAGTATTTCTGACCCCTCCAAATGGTAAGCCATCACAATGCTTGCGCTCACTCACGTTCGCGCAGCTCACAGACTAACTTTGGATTGCCACTGCGGGACCCTAGCACCTGACGGCCGTGACATATGCCTAAGCCAAAGACTCGACGCTCGTAGCCAACCCTTGGCCACCTGTAGCCATGACCGGCCAACCACGGCCCACCGTAGCCCCACGAGACTGGCTAACTAAAGTCGTATCGAGCCATAGCGGGCCATTGTTGGCTAGATGCAAGCTGTGACTCCGTCTACTGCGAGCTGTTACCTCTAGATCTTTGAGTTATCGAACCTTAGTCGATGCCTTACCATGACGATGGAAAGCCCCGTCTATTATATTCCCGTATATGCACATCTACCTTGTCGGACCCCAATCTCACGGCCAATCTGTTTATGCCTGTCTTACAGGACCCTTCATCTCCCAGCTATGGAATGTGCTACTCCGTAGTCATGTCGAGTCGTGTTGCCTTTTTGGTCGTGTTTGGATCTTATCATGGTTGTTTGAGTTGTTGCCTGTGTGCCGTGCTTCAAGCCGGCTGAGGGATCGTACCTCATTCGGACGTTACGATCACGGAATTCATCTCGCCATGGCCGTGATGCCGAGTGTAACTTGACCCCTCACTTTTTAGTTGACTTCATTGCACTGTGAGTGTTAACTCCTACCTTCGGCCCTAGGACATGGTCGTGATGGATTCAATATCGATGGCGATATCGATGCAAATATTACCCGCACATTTTGAGCCCTTCGTGACCAAGTTCTGTGGGAGATAACCTAGGAGTAAACAATCGTGGAACGATGGATGCCAACTCGTTGGCATAGATTGTGGCCGCGAGTTCACCTCGCCATAACCATGGAGCTACGCCTCTCTTTCGCTTTTAGTTGCTTCTTCGTGCTCAAGCCCTTGTATGCTTGTACCCCGTTTGATCATCACGTTTCTCTGATTCTCGCGGTGACAACCGCACCGCTTCAAATCCGAGAGATATCTCAGTGCCAGTGCACCCAGGTCGGGTACCCTACGAGTGGCTTACGCACTTGGTGTTCTTGAGTGTTGCTTCCTTCCAATACCCCGTCTTTCGTCGTGGCGTGAGTGTTGGAAGAAGTAGACCTTGTCCCTTGTTGTTCTTGCTCTTGTTGCACCGTTAGCCGCTCTATTCAATTCCGTCTTGCCCATGACGATTGGATCAAAGACCGGACTATTCCCTTTGGGTTAGCAAAGCTATGGTCTATGTCGTACCTCGGACCCATGCATGTCGACCAAATCGACCGTCTAAAACCATCTTTCCCGAAGATGTGTCTGACAACATGACATGGATGTGCCTAGCTAACCCCCGCATCTTTTGCCGTGTTGAGCAACTCTCTTCTCGGCTCCTGACGTTATTGAGTCGTGTGGATCGAAGGGAACCGTTGATGTCCAATCTCTTTGCGCTACCGCTTTCTACCATCGCGGACGAGCCGAAGTACATTGGAGCCAAGTCACAATAGTGTTATTCGTTCTTGTCTACTTCTTGTACCCAATAGTGACTTACGGGATAAGACTATAAGAGCCGAACCCCGTCGTTCTTCCTTCGTTGGGCCCGTCCCCCGATTCCCGTCCTTTCCATGACGCTCGGATCGAAGGTCACGAGCCATGGTGTTGCTATGGATAAGCTTTGGCTTAAACCATCTATCCTAAAGCCATACTGGCTTGGCCATGACTTAAGCTTGTGCTCAGCAAACCACCACTTGTGATTCTTTGGCCCAAGGAAATTGGACAACCACCGAGAGGGCTAAGCCATGTATCTCTTATTGCCTCGCTGGTGTTATTGAATTTTCCTGTGTCTAGTCATCTTTTCGAGTGTTGAGTGCTCTCTTGCCTTGCGTGTCGCTTCGCGGAGTAGCTGACGATCGGACCAAGAGAACATGGACGACGACAAGGACTGCGGAATGGAGTCAATGCAGGAGGAGGTGACCCCACTAATGGAACACCAACGAATGGAGAATTGTACCACTACTACCTCTACATCGCAGGTGTCATGGCAGCACCCTCTTTTAGAGAATCCTATTAGACATTGCATAATATCTAGAACTGCTAGCGCTTTATAATTATTCCTTTGCTAGTACTTTGATGCATGCTACAACCTGAGCCTTTATTACCTGATGCAACCCACTCTACCACGTCACCCTGCTTTGCGCATTCGCTCACTTATATATGCTTACTTGCCTGCTTACTTGCATATTACACCACTATACTTATTATTAACTCCACTCCGCATTGTATCGGGAATGTGATGCTGGTGGTGAACCCCTAGGAATGGTTTGGCTATGGGTGCCAGACTTGGTGGTGTGTGAGCGTGCTGCGTGTGTCTTGGGTGTGTGGAGAAGTGAGGGTTGTGTCGACCGAGCTGGAATCACGACGAGCCTAGGGCGAGTCTTGCGCATGTGGTGCTACCTGGGCACTTGGATATGGAATACCTGTGGCGGGTAAATGGTATTTGGGGGTGGCCTTGGTTGTGAACCTGTGATGGGAGGAGCCCAGGGTGGAGGTGCTATGGTGGCACGTAAAACGGCAACCCTAATGAAGACATTCTGGCTTGGTCATCCCTAAGGACTTACTAGTACTCAGATTCACCGGGAATCCTTTACATCCCACTCACCCTATATGGTGCGGGACGGTCGGACTACTTGGTAGAGCGATGCCACTACTGCTAGGCAAACGTGTGCAAGGAGGTACAGGGCGTGGAGTTCCCCACACCCTTCCGATACTTCAGGAAGCCTTGTGGACCTGGCTCTTGACACTCGGAGGGCCCCGGCTCTGTCTACGACTCACAGTATCAGCCATCCCAGACTAGACTTGGGGTGTTCTAGGGCTGAGAGGTAGGGTGGCATCGTTCTAGGCTAGCAAGCGACTGGAATTCTGCCTAGGAGAGCAAGACTCCGAGGATGGCTAATCTTGTGGGTATGTAAAACCTCTGCAGAGTGTTTGGTTGATCGATCGATACATATGCCGACTTGTCGGCTATGGACCTTTCCTGGGTTTTGCTTAAACTAGATAGGAGATGAGTCCTTCTTTCCTCTCTCTAGGGTTGGGGTATTTTCCGGTTGTGAGCCTTGGGGGCTGCGGGCCGTTGAGACAAGTGCCGAGAGGGAGTCGGCCTGTCGACCTGAGTATGTGAGATGAGATGTGGTGATGGTGGTGTGGTTATGGTTGGGATGGGTTGGTGGATGGATATGGATGGATGTGGATGTGTGTGGCTGGGAATGTGTTAAAAACTGGATATTATTATTACATTACTACTGTTACTTACTTCTCATGCGCTAAGGATACAAACCACAGCCAAATGTTAGGATCGCCAGATCCCCTTGTTTTATCATTTCCACTAAAGCTCATCGGTGCTGACCATGGCCTGCACACATCTGGCGGTGTGCAGATTTTCCTGCTTCTCAGAGATGCTGACTTTAGAAGGATTAGGAGGTCTCGTGCCTATGCTCAAGTTTGGTTCGGAGATGGAATCTACGCTGCACTACGCAACTCTGATGATGACCCATGAAGGAGGAGCCTTCACTCGATAGTCTTCCGCTAGATTAACTCTGTAATAAGTGTGTTCCCTAGTGATGTACTATCTTGTATTCTTGTAATCTTACGATGTATGACTGTGATATCGACTGATATATGATAATATGATGTAATCAACTATTGGTTTCATCATATTATAATTCATTCTGTGGATTTTCCCTTCGCGGAAAATTGAGGATGTTTCACCGCCCACACTTGTTGTCGTCTTCCATCCTCGGTAGCTATGGCGCCTGGTCCATCGCCGGCTTGGTCGACGCGACCTGCCATTGGTCGTTGTCCACCATCCTTGGCCGCCGGCTGGTCGGAGCTGGCCGTTCCCTTGCTCTGCATTGCGTCATACGGAAGAAAGGTGAAAACGCATGTTGAAATCTATGTTTCAAGTGTTTCAGATGTTCTATAGGTATGTTGCAAGTGTTTCATGTGGATGTTGCAAAAGTAGATCGGGATTTTGCATATGTTGCTATGGTCGTACATGTATGTTGTAAGCTTCTGTTCCTAATGTTTCATCTATTTTTCAGATGTATGTTGCAAATATGTTTATTTGGATATTGCATATGTTTCACACATATGTTGTAAATGTTTCATCTGGATGTCGTGTATGCTTTTGCAATGGTTTCAAGTGTTTCTTTGGTTTTTTTTGCAAGTGTTTCAGATGCATATTTCAAGTGTTTCATCTGCCTTCAGACGTATGCTGTGTCACATCTGAATGTTTCAAAAGTAGATCGAGAATGGTTTCAAGTGTTTTCTGGTGTTTTTGCAAGTGTTTTAGATGCATGTTTCAAGTGTTTCATCTGCCTTCAGACGTATCTTGTAAGTGTCATATATGAATGTTTCAAAAGTAAATCGGGTGTTGTATTTCCTTCCTTGCCTTCTGTTGCCTCGCCTCGGTGTCTCCTCCCGGTGCCAGCTAGGCATCCGCCACCCTCTCCCCCTCTTCTCGATGCTGGTGACGTTCGAGGCGACGCGGGCTCCGCGTGGGCGCATGGAACGACGCAAGAAAAGTACTACATGCATGGGCATCCGGGCACTAGCAAGCCCGTTCTACTTTTGTCGTGAAACAATCGCCGGCTTTGATTTTGGCCATCAAATGTCAAAACTAGACATCTTTGGCTCTCAAACTATTAAAATCAGATAACTTTGGTCATAATAAAATATGGTGAAATCTCAAAAAAAATCATAACAAAATCATTTAAAATGAAAAATATGAAATTAGTATTTCTAAAATTATAATATATTTATTGGTGCTCAACCTGGAGTTATTTGGATCTTGTTCATGTCGTTAATGTTCATTTCCCGTAGTCTTTCTCGTAGTCGCGATGTTATTTATAAGGTCAACCAAAAGGATCCAATGGACTTCAAGTACATAGAAGACCTTAAAAGTGATGCCAACCTCGCAAATGTCGTACTCCAAAAGATATATATCTTATTTAGGGATTACATGGCTAGTGCTTTTTTTATTTTATTTTGATCGCTTGACTAAATATGTTTCAAATAAGGCAGGGCCTCAAACATTATGATTGAAACAGCTAGGCCTAGACATTTGGTTAATTCAATAAAAATCGATTTGATCACATCAGTTATCAAGAATTTTGATTTTGGTAAAATGTTAACCAAATTTGTTGTCAAAAAACTAATAACCGACCAAAATCAGTTTCGTTTAAGGGTTAACCGCAATACATATTGTACTTAGGGATGAAAACGAATCGGATCGGTGCGGATAATGCCTTTCCCATATCCTAATCCACTTTTCTTTGTCGAATTTGGTGTAGAGCGGATAATACATGGATGTGGATGTGGATGCGGATTTTTTCGGATGTCGGAAGTGATCTAGATATGGAGCGGAACCGGATCGGAGATGGATTTAAATAGTCGAGTAACATGTGCATGCGTAGAGAATTATAAGCTTGTCAAGAATTGATTTAGTAAAGAACCAAGAACAAGCAATAGATAATAAGCTTGCATTGCATTCCATATTGCGGCAATCACACTAATAATTAACACTTAACATGATATTTTCACTAAAAATGATAAGTTATTAGCCAATAAATAATAACACCTAGCAAATTCTTAATTTAAAAATTAGAACATCAAACAACCACATCACAAAATAAGAGTTCTCAACTAACAAACTTTTTTAAATCCCAAATTCTCTAGTCTAGGGAGAGAAACTTTCACATATCCTATTTTAAACATCGGATAATCTGCATAGAAATTACGGATAATCCATATCTGCCGGATTTTACCTATTCCATGTCCTATCACGCATCCACACAAAATCGGATTCGGATTATCCGTATCCATATGGATATTAAAAGTTCTTCTCCATATCCTCAAAATTCGCATTCGGATCGGATCGGATAGGAGAATTATCCACACCACTTTCACCCCTAATTGTACTTCAACAGAAGATAATGCAACAGCATACTTATATAGAAAAGCACCTAATAATGTACTCCCTCGGTTCCAAATTATAAGTCGTTTTAACATTTTTAGTACATTCATTTTGCTATGCATCTAGATATAATAATATGTTTAGATACATAGCAAAACGAATGAAATAAAAAAGTCAAAGCGACTTATAATTTAGAACGGAGGAAGTATCATGCGTTAAAACAAAAAAAAACAAATAAAGTCTTTAGACACAATTTTAGTGTTTAATATAAAAAATCAGTTAATTCGATTATTGCCGGCTCAAGACCAAATAAATTTCATTTATGGGCATGTTTGAATTCCTATATCTAAACTTTAGAGCTCTAAAATCTTTAGAACACTTTAACTCACTTTTGAGATCTAAAGCTTTAATATGAGATGAGTTAAGTTTAGAGCGAACTTTATACTACCTATTTAGAGCTTTAGCTCTAAAGTTTAGAGCTCTAAAGTTTAGAGGGGAGGATCCACCCATAAGGATTATCACCCGTTCATTTTGAAGCCTTATAAGACGTTTTGTTTTTTTTTTATATAAAAGCCCATAAATTTCAGTTAAATCAGTTTAGTTCGGTGCCAGTTTCGGTAATTTTGCCCACCCCAGACAGCACAAAATCCAAATTTAAAACTTATTAGCATCCAAGAAATTCCAAACATAAACCATTTTGGCATACCATGATTTCCGGATGCAAACCAAAGAAGAATTGGGAATTCATGCAGAATCATTTTTGACATAATTCTAAGATGGGGAAGTAATAATAATTAATCAGGGTGAAACTCTACATCCTCTATGCATCACCTAAGCCACTAGCAACACCAGTCTTATCAAAACACACACCACACGGTCCACAGCCTAGAGAAAATGAGAACCTATCGCTGGTAACAACTACCTCTATATGTTGTGCAATTGAATTACAATGGTTAACGATCACGAATCAGGGGCTACAACTCAGGAATCTAAGACCCAAAAAAGAAAAACTCATCTCACTAACCTACGTTTGAATTGTTCCCTGAGGGTGATCTCAACAAAGGGTGATGATTAGGAGCTGCCGAGTTGGGCATGCCAGGGTTGAACATCATGTTGGGTGTCGATGAGGATGAGCCAGGGTTGATGGCCGAGAGAGGCAAGCGAGGTCCGAATGAGAGCATCTGTTGCCGCTGTTGCAGCAGAGCCATCTGGGGATGCCCCTGCATGTTATTTGCATACATTGCGGGCATGCTGGACTGGGACACCGAGCCTGGCATCATCAGCGGTCTAAGGCCGGTGGCCTGATTCATAGGGTTTGAAACCATACTGCTGCTGCCTCCAGGTATTGTACCACCTGTGGAAGTGAACCGGGTTGATAACAACCGGACACGCTGAGTTACCAGCTGCTGCCTCATCACCTCTAACCGCTCACTTTCCTTCAAGAGCATTGTCTCAACCTCCGCAAACTGTTTCAATTTCAGCTCCAGTCTCTTTAACTGCATGTCCATAAAAATGAATAACAAGCTGAAAGTTATATCATATGCCTTTTATCAAGAATTACAAGTATGAAATTCAAAAAGATTTATCTAAGGAAGTGGTTCAAAGTCATTCAAAACAAAACCTGTTTGAGCTTGGTTGAATCTTCCTGATAGTAAGGAAAGGGCCGTTTTAACCAGTGAGCTATACGTTTTTGTCAAACTTTTTTTTCTCAGACACGCCGGACTGTGTATCATTATATTAAGAAAAATGGGGCAGGAACGCTTACACCACACAGACAAAACATTAGAAACTTAAGCAAACAGACGTTTCCTTTAAAAGGGAAGAAGACAACCACTACCAAAATTAAAACCCATTCAATCCCAGGCAAGGAGGTGATGGATACCTCGTGCCCTAGCGAAACCCCAGAAATGAAGCTCTTCACTAGCGAGCAACAGTGCTCTAGCTAGGTTAGGAGGTTTGCGGTTTGCCACAAAAAACACAGGGATTGCAAAGATTCCACAATGTCCAGGCCCCTGAGATGATGGAATTGAGGCCTTTTCTTAAGTGATCAGCTACCCTCGTGCTTCTGCCCACCAATCATCAAAGGAAATCTCATCAGCTAGGGGAGTGAAAACCGACCCAGCGCAGAAGGATGAACCAAA
Organism: Miscanthus floridulus; assembly: GCF_019320115.1. Lineage (NCBI taxonomy): Eukaryota > Viridiplantae > Streptophyta > Magnoliopsida > Poales > Poaceae > Miscanthus > Miscanthus floridulus. The sequence goes on along the minus strand of NC_089593.1, from coordinate 26,602,448 downwards.
AGTCTCATGTGAAGAAGCAGGTCAACACCAGGTGATTAATATTTTCTTCCTCTTGGTCACAGAAGGGGCAGAAGGCGGGATGTGGCAGCCCTCTTCGTGCTAACCGTTCAGCCGTCCAACACATCTCATGGGCCACTAGCAATATGAAAAACAGCATTTGCCAGGCACACAAGTTTCCCAAATCCTATCATAAGGACTGAAAATTACAGTACCATGAAACAGGCTTTCATAGGAGGACTTTGCTGAATATTGCCCATCACCAGAGAACTTCAAACGTGAGTCTTCCACCTCTGGTTGAAGCATCACTTCGGAGATGAGATCCCAAAGTGTGAGATATTCAGTGAAGAAATCACCAGATAGGGTGCCCTGAATATCCCTAACCCAGGTATGAGTTTTTACCAAACTGCCCCCTCAAGTTCGTAGTAAAAGATGGTTTTACCAGTAATTATAGGTTTCGTTTTTTAGATGTCTATAATATTATGGCAGGACAATTGTTTTCTGTCAAACTACAAAACTACCGAGAATTAGCATGATCGGCCAAGAAATAAGCTCCAATTATGGTAAATGACAAACTTTGACAAGTGTGAATTTGTTTTTTTTTTTTCCTCAGTGGCTCTTTCATTCTTAAAACCTCCTCTCTTCTCAATGTTTGGTCATTTTTTTATAAAACACGACCATCACATGAAGTAACATATCAAAATACAAGGAAAAGACATCATGTTAAGGATGCTTGAGATTCTTTTTATTTTAACACCAAAGAACAAAAGGCTCCTCCAGAGCTACAACTACCATAGTTGAGAATCAGGGTTTTCTTTTTTCTTGTGAAGTCATTTAAACATGCAAAACACTGACACAGTAGCCAGACAACAATTGCAAAAGTATACCACGAAAATAAGATGGTCAGACACCAAAATAACTAAATTGCAGAATCCACAAACTTTTTATTGCAACAGACCTGATGATTTATGATGGTGGCAGATAATCTCTGAATTTCACGCTCCTCCTGGTCCGCAAAAAGCTTGGACTTTGTTGCTGCTGCTGACAAGCCACAGATTGCAGCATTTTTCACAGTTTCAGAAGAAATGGATGATGAGAGTCCTGTTTCACAAGAAGATTGATTGTATTTTACAACAACCTCTTGCACAATAAGATTGAAACAAAGGGAGGGGGAACAAAGCACTTACCATAGTTCAGATGAGTAGCATGACCCATAGCATCAATGCCTTCTGCATGCATCCTTAACAGAATGGAAAATACCATGTTAACAAATAGCTCTAGAAATGTGAGTGAGACCCCAAAAAACCAAAATAAATCAGGTGCCACTAAATAAAAAAAGAGTTACTGCATTCCAGCTATAAAACTAACATGGCATATCAAATCAGAAAATGTTCATTAATCAAGTCACTGGGCATCCCTTATTGAGTTATTGCACAGGTGGCTCACCTGGAATCATCCCTTGTCAAAACCGATAATGCTGCACTTGCACAGGATGCTGCAACTCTTGGTCCTACTTCAGCAGCCAAAAATGCAACCTGCGAGAATAGTAAGACCAGAGATACAAATAGATCTTTACACAGATTGACCATAGACACATATATTATAATGACACAGAAAACTGCATGGTACGCAACTGCAACCCGCAGCTTGCAAGGGTTTACTAACAGAACTTGTGAACCTAATTGTTCCTTTTGTTCACCTTAATATAATGCTTCCAAGTCCCACCTAATGGCCCCTGTTTCAGAGTTAGCATCTTCACACTGAAATATGGTTATGCACTACATATTCCCCCAATAAGTGTACACATGGATTTATAATTATCACTGGAATAGCTAGTATGATTATTTTTTAATAGCTAATTCATAGCTAAAAGTGGTACAGGCATACAACCTTCCACCCAGAATTTTTTAACAGCTTTTGATCAATAAAAGTACTGCAATAAGCTGTCTAGTCCCAAATTGAGTCAATTTCTAAAGTAATACAGCATAGGAAATGGATTACCAACCCCAGAGTCATGGTTAGCAACATGTAAATGGTAAATATTTTTCGTTTGAGATAGTAAGGGCTTTGATTAAAAAACATTTCAGGCATGGAAAAGGTATGCGCATCACTGACGGCCATATAAACGAATAGTGAAGATAATTACATCTGTAAATGCTTTCAGACATTTCAGTATCCAAATTTGAATATAATGTACAATGACTCACCAGTGACATGACTGGATTAGCAGAATTAATGAATGGAATCTGGTTTCCAGGTTGGCTACCTTGAGGAAAGCAAAGGGAACAAATCATCAGTCAAAAATACAAAATCCCGATACGTTTTGCAACTATGAAAACTGAAGCATAACAAAACTGAGAAGTTTGCTAGTTGAACAAATAGAAAACACACCTGAAGTACTGCCATTGGAATCTGAATGCAAAATTCCATTACTTTGCATTCTGGATGGAAGGGATGCTTCTGGCACTTCAATGTTCTCTAACAAACCATCTTCCACCGGGAGACGAATATAATGGTGAATACATTGTGCTTTTGATTTTGTCCCAACATGACCTGCGATATGATTCCAGTTATCATTGAACTTCTCTATGCCCTCCAACAACAGCAAAGTTTCCTGATCAGTCCATCTGTCCCCATCAGTGTCTGATCCATCTTTCATCCCATCCACTCTCTGAAAATCTAAGCTTGAATGCCCAGTAACAAATTTTGCATTGTGGAAGCAGTCTGAACAAAGAGCAATGTCTGCCTGCTCCACCAGTTAAAATAAGATAGCTTGTTAGTCTCATTTATATGCTTCTTTGATAAAGAGGGCTAGTTTACAGAAGAAAAAAAAAATCAACTAAGAGCCACCTTAACAGAAAGTGACTGCACTAAAATGAATCTCTCTTAAAACAATGCATATCAAAACAGAGGACATGTATGAGGCAAATCATCATAAAGTATATAACACACTGAAATCAAATACAAAATCAATTCATACCAGTTATTAGGAAAACCAAATAGTAGTAGGATATAAATAAAGCTTCATAGCATGCCACGAACTCTCTCCAATCACAAATAAATGTTGTTGATTATTATGTCAAACTACTTTGAAATAAAACATTCCAGCAAGCTGGACAAAGTATTTTGAACTGGAAGAAGCGTTTGAAAAATACACTTTTCCATTTTCCTAACTCATGACCAATAATATTAAAAGCCCTCAGAAAATTAGGTACATACAGGCAGCAAATAAAGGGGGTCAGCTAAACTTTTCAAGCATGTTTAAAAACTATAAAACATAAGCAACTTAACTTTACTCAGGCCTATTTGTATTTGGGTACCTAGATGATACACCCTGTAGTAACATTCAGTTGTATAGGGTTACTCTACAATGCCTTCAACCAAATCATCAATTTCAATCTCATGGGCTCTTGGTACTTCAAATCACAGGTTTAATAATTTAAATACCATTACTATACCTTGATATTTTGAGGTGTAAGATACAAAATTGTTTGTAAATTCCTCGGCAAAATTATATAATAATCTCTGCTTTCCTAATCATTGCTATTTGAGTATAATCTTGTACCAATCAGTTCAGAATCAGATCATAGGAAACAACAATATCACCTCAAGCATAGTATATTGTTGTCCTAATCAGTTCCTTCTAGAATAGTGAGTCATGTTATAAACTAATGCTAAGTTTTGGATGTAATATAATCAATAGAGTACTCTGATCAATAACATAGTCTCATTCTACAAACTGAAAATTATGAATAGACCAGTACAAGGTCAGAAGTGTGAAGTGCATTGCATAATCAACAGTCCAGAAGATGCAAAGGAGCATTGAAATATGAAGAATAAAATATAACCAAGTAGCAATTATGATTGTGCACACCTCCTTTTGTGACTCATAGTGTAAGCTGGGTAAAGGTTGTGAGCAGTAACTACAAGAACTCTCTGATAAGCGCTCCCAGATCTTCTCGTCCAAATTTGCTGAATCAGCATCACCATTAGCCACAAATGGAGCAGATGAAGTTGACACCAGCGAAGATATATCATCTGCCCGGATACTGCATTTGGGCCGATCAAACAAAATCAAACCATCAATTGATTTCATTGGTGCAGATACCAACTGAAGCTCCCCTGTTATCTCTTCCTTGATGAGGGATGCTGCCATCCTCAGGCCACGGTGCACTGACCCTGTTGCAAGGTAATTAATGATCCCCCAAGATTCCAAGAACCTAACTATCCTACTCAGGTCATACAGTTCAGGTGTGCTTGTGACAAGCCCCTGGCACTCAGCAAACACAAGTCTTTTCCCAGGTCGCTCCAAATATTTCACAATCACCTTATTCCTCAACATCATGTACTTCTCTGGTGTCTGCCCCTGGGATTTTCCAGAGAAGTACTGTGGCACAACCTGCCTCTCCAACCTGTGCACCGTCGTTGGCACAAACCAATCTACAATTATGAATCAACAAAAAAAAACCACAATTTAAATTATCACTTTGTTCTAGTACCAGGTAGTGTGGTCAGTGGCAAACAATGTTTTTTTTTTGTGGCAAGAAGAAACCTGAGTGCCTGGGCACGATATGAAGTTTGCCATAGAACTGTTTGTGCACTCCGCATCCCTCCATCAGTGGAGGTGGGGTGCAGACATACGTGGACGGCTTGTCAGGGTCGTAGGACAGGGACGGATGGTCGGGCAGCATCGCCGAGACCACCTGGAGTTGCCCGTTCGAAATGTTCTCGAGAACGGGTACCGGGGCTGGGGTGGCAGGAGCACCGTCGGAACTGGCCGCCGCACGCTCGGCGGCGATGACAGCCAGCACCGAGGGGTGAGGCCGGCCCACGGCGCGGCGGACGGCGGCGGGGAAGGCGGAGACGGGCTCGGCGGAGGAGGAGAGCACCTCCGCCGCACGAAGGTCGAGCGCGGGGTCGTCATCGCCGCCGCCGCCGCCGCCGGCTAGGGTTCCTCCGCCCCCGTTGGCGGAGGCGGCGCGGGACGCCTCGTCGTCGCCGTTCGCGGCCGCGGCGGTGTCGGAGTCGTCTGAGTGGTCGGCCGGCTGCTTGGACGGGGAGGCGCTGGCGGCGGCGCGCTTCCGCTTCCGCCACTTGGCCCGCGCATCTGGAAGCGGGAGTTGAGGAGGGAGAGAGCGTTAGGGTTTTGGGAGTGCGGAAAATGCGAGGCGCGAAGGGGGGTCTCTGGCGGGGCGCGTACCTGAGTTGGAGGAGGCCTTGCGCGGCATCTTCGCCGGCGCACGCGGCGGCGGAAGAGGCGGAGGTGGTGGGCGCCCGGAGAGTGTGTCCGCGAGTGAGGACCACGGCGGTTGGTCGGGAGGCACGTGCGATGGCAGTGAGCCGACCGAGGCTTCAGCTCCTTCAAATTTGGGGCTCTTCCCTTCGGTTTGAAATTTTTGGAGAGGATTCAACTTGTTAGCGCAGGATTCAAATTCAATAGAATTAGAGTATTAGACCAAAATATGGTGGCACAGCTGGTCTTGCAAATAGATGAGCCATAGTATAGAAGGGAAGATGTCAAAAAAAAAAAGGCTTTGTTCGCTTAAGCTTATCGGTCAGAATCAGCATTACTTTTCAGCTATGGGAATAATATTTTTTTCCCATAATAAATCAGCCCTACAAATCAGCTGCAGCAGCAATAAGTCCTGCCGAACAGAGCCAAAATATGAGTTGGCCATGAGTCATTGGCCTTGAATGATATCGATTGCGACTTGTGAGCGAATTATCGTATGGCTAAAACAGGTAATAATTAAGAATTGTAGCATTAACAATGCGTCTAAAAATAAATATAGATGTAGAAGAAGAAAAAAAGATCATTAGTAGTATACAATAACGCATCTTTTTTATGCTAGACTTCATATATCTCATCTACCCAATATCAAAGACATAACTTTATAGTTGTGGATTGATACTTTTTTAATTCACTTCTATATTTCAAGTGACTGAATTAAAAAAATGATTCGTACAATACTTTTGTACCACAAATTTGTACAAGTAAATAATTATTTTAATAATTTATTATTTCTCTTTGTGTCATAGCATATGAAATTTCTGTCGTTGTCTGACTATAGAAAGAATTATAAATTGTTAATTGATTTTGTGCCAACACAAGTTAGATTTTGTTGGTTTTATGATTTTGTCTAATGGGTTTTAAATTCTCGAAGTCGAAAGTTGCAGATCGTGCCTATAGAAATTACAACGAACTAAAGCAGTAATTTTAATATATAATATATGCAATGACCGTCGTCTGAAAGAAAACTAAAATTCAGACATCTAAATTTTAGCAAATCCCTTTTTAATTTCTTCTGCTAATTAACTATCGGAGTTTCTTGCGTGCATTTAATACATGATGACTAATGTTCTTAGATGTATTATGCATCGAAAATTTTACCAAAAGAAACCATGTTTTATGCCTTATATTCACAAAATATCCACGTTGCATTAATCCAGCATGAAAAAGGACAAGCAAAATATCAAGGCACACAATACACATGACCATCAATAGGTGTTTTCGTTATACTTTTTGTCACGACTTTTTTTTTTACAAACAACTAAACTTAACATTTGTAATGCATGAATTTGTGTCACTCTTATCCCTAAAATTGTTTTAGAACAATTTTGGTTGCTTTAGGGCCCGCACAACGCATGCATATACATGCATTAGCCCCATACTAACGTTAGGCTCCATGTTTACAAGAACAAAAAAGTCCCATCACAATGCATTCTCCAGCATTTGCTTATCTGTGCGAGTTGAGGACAATAATTCTTCTAGAGGCTAACGTGACCATCTGTGAGACCAACACATGGAACCTCGCTGCAGATATGTTGGCTAGGCAGCCTATCAACATGGCTCGTTTGAGAAGCCCTTGGAAAAGCACAATAGTAGCAGCCAGATTCCATCTGGGATTCCAAATTCCAGTTGAGCAGATCACAGGAGAATCCTTCATAACGAGATGGGCTTTTGGTTAGGTTATACAGTAACGTGTTTTCACTCTAAAAGTTCCATCCTAGAAATGTAACTCTGTTATAGAACGTGTGCCATAACGAAGTTACAAAGCACAGCCTAACAAAATCTGACTGCAATGCCATAGAGTCAACTGCTGCACTCTGGAGGCATCTGAAGTCTTAGATGCTAACCTGCTCTCTGCCATCATATATAGCATCACCTGGGAGTAGAAGAGGAAATATAACACTCAAGATGTAAAGTTGAGAAATGTTCATTGTCATATTGGGCATCCACAGGCACAGTTCAGCAGGATTTTAGGGCGAGTTCATCGCTTTTCAACCCATCACAAATCTACCAACATTGGAGCAGCATGGCGAGGCAGATTAGCCTTGGGCAGCATCTAAGAGGCACGAAAAGCTTTTGCCAGGGATTGCAACCACCGCTCCTCTTTATGAACTTAGAAGACCAGCGTTTGTGGCATGTTGAAAAGAGCACGAATAGTCTCACTGGCGACATCCAACAGCTGTAGATACTCATCTGCCCCATCAACCAAGCACTGTGAAATCATCCAAAAGGGGAAAGGTGAGAAATGTAACATCACAGATACTATGTGATACATGTGTGGATACAGTTTCAGAGACTTGCTACAAGATAAAAACATGCAACTATTATTTCTCAACTAGTCACGTGGAAGAAAAAAGTTCTAGGTTTCCCTTTAGAACAGTACAAGTCATGGGAAACAAGAAAAGGACGAACATGATATAACTGTAGTACTGTAATTTTAGTTGGACAAACCTTATCAGATTCCCCAAGCTTTTTACATATCCTTGCCTTTTGATCATCTGGAATATCATCCGCGCTAACAATCACATCTAGAAACTGCACAAGTACTTCAGTTAGCAGCAGTAACAGATGAAATCAACAAGAATAGTAATTAACTAGAATATGACATCTAGAAACAAAATAAATAGATGACCTGCGCCATCAGCTGTGAGACTGGATATCCATCTGCTATAATGTTGTTAACTTCCTTGTTTGCCACGTCAAATTCACCAGATCCGCAGGCTGCAAGCAGTGACTTGACAACATCTTCAGGGATAACCTGACAGAGGGAGACAAAAGTGATGAATGGACAAGTTTGATTTCCCTTTGTTCAGGTCACCAATTACTTGCATGATAAAATTTGTAATGATATAAGATATTTTTCCGTGGAAAAGCAAAATTCCCTTTCAGCATAAACATTTTTTTGCTATGTGTGTAAAACTTCATTGAAGGCTAGAACTACACTAAGTTCTGGTGGGACAGCATCATCAAGCATGAATTAACTTTTTATAACCTCAAGCATCAAGCAAAAAATAACATTACTGTCTCAATGGAAATCATGAATTCATCATCACACTATACAGGAACTAGTAAATTGATAAATTAACCTAGTCGCAAATAAAAGAGGAGAAAAGTGAATGGTATTGTACCCCTGAAACACTGATCAAGTCACTGGAAGCGATAGAAGATCCAAATAAGCGAGCTGCACTCTGCAACAAACCAAAAGTATATGGAACTACAATCAACTGAACAACTTAATGCAAAAGAGTAGATTTGGAGAAAAATCATACCTGAAGATAGGTTATAGCACGACGAAGATCACCTTGAGAAATGGCACTCAGTGTGGACAGCGCCTAATTAGAGAATTCAAAGCATCGAAACCTAAGTAATTATTAAATGAAAGAATGCTCGAAACAATTGACCCGATATTGTCATAATAATGTATGACATCTGACTCATCGCAAATAAGGCTAATTTAAATACCTGAGCATCAAGATTGAGACCTTCTTCATTACATATATGCATAATGCGGCTGCTCATCACTTCTTCTGAAAGAGGCTTGAACCTAAACTTTGCACATCTCGATGCAAGTGGTTCTATTATCCTGTAACAATAACAATCATGAATCACAAAAATTCAATACTTGCACCATACAAAAATAATAAGATCACGTTGACAAAATACCTGCTGATATAGTTGCATATAAAAAAGAATCTGGTCACTTTGGAGTAAGTCTCCATGGTACGCCTCAAAGCATTCTACAGAAGGATATAAAATATCACCAACTTCCCATATGTATTAGGTCTGAAACATTTATTACATATAGAAGAATGTTGTGTGGCAATATACCTGGGCATCTTCTGTCATTGAATCTGCTTCATCAAGTATAATAATCTTGTAAGGTGGGCAGGGATAACCACTGAAGTCCATCACAACAAGAAAACTAGTATGGAATACAAAAATTGGATGAGAATGAAAAGCTTTATAATTTGGACGAGCTTACGCTTTCCGTGCAGTACCAACAGCAACAGCAGCAAAGTCCTTAATTTTCGTCCTCACCACATTAATTCCACGATCATCACTAGCATTGAGCTCCAAAACCCTTGACTTATACAGCTCTGGACTGCATTGTCCAAACACGAGAAGAAAACTGAGTCCTCAAACCATCTGAGAGTAGTGTTGTGTTTTTTTTTTTCAAAACGAGACAGTTTCTAATGTCATTTCCTTAATTACTAGCATGAATATGTGAATTTCATGAATAAATCTGAGAAATTAATCACCACATCCACATGCATAAAACAGATAAGAGAGGCAATGCTGATTGTCTGACAGTCATTCTCAACAAGTTAAAAAAATTGTGGAAATCTGCTAGGAACTCGGGTCCTGCTGGAGAGGGATCGTAGATTGTATGTGTGGAAGATTGGAGGGCGGGGTCGAAGCGCACGAGGAAGACGGCGCGGCGGCGCCGTGGCTGCAGCGAGGGGGAAGGAGGCGGCTAGGGCAGAGACTCCCGGGGAAGCCGGAAACAATTAGATTGTTTCTGCTTAATTCCCAAAAATAGTCTTACAAGGTATTTATAACTCTTCTCATCTAATAATAGGAAATAACTTGTATTAAATCTAATAATTCTAATAATAGCTAATATGACACGACGGCGTGGGCTTGAGGCCCATCCCAGACGTGGCCGTGGCCCTAGCCAGCCGGCCTTCTCCGGCCATAGTGCACGCCGGTCATAACATCTCTCCCCGCCTGCGAAAACAGCTCGTCCTCGAGCTGGAAGTCAAGGTAGGCAGTCTTGAAATCGTCGACGCGTTCCCAGGTCACGTCCTCTTCAGCCAAGCCGAGCCACTTGATCAATACGTGCCAGGTACCCCAGCGTTTCTGCGCCTTCAACGCACGATCCGGGGCTGGCAGAATGCGGCCGTCCTGCGTTGGGGGCAGGACACCGGACTCCGCTGGAGGATCGCCGCGATGCTGCTTCAAGAGGCTGACGTGGAAGACATCATGCAAGCGGGCTCCGTCAGGCAGCTGTAGGCGATAAGCGACGCGGCCGATGCGCTCCAGCACGTGGAAGGGGCCAGCCCAGCGAGGCCCCAGCTTGTGCTTGGCACGGGGGTCCAGAGACTGCGCCGTATGGTGAAGGAGGCGCAGCCAGACCCACGCGCCAACGTCGAACTCCACCTCCCTGTGGTTGGCGTTGTAGTACTTCTTCGCGAGTTGCTGAGCTTGAATAAGGCGTTGTCGGACCTCCGCCAGCATGTCGTCACAACTGCGGAGAAGAGCATCGGCGGCCTCAGTACGCGCTGTCCCCGGCCGATATGGCAGAATGGCCGGCGGGGGACGGTCGTACACCACCTCGAAGGGCGTCGCGCGGAGGGCGGTATGGAAGGAAGTGTTATAGCAATATTCCGCCCATGAAAGCCAATCCACCCAAGCGCGAGGCCGGTCACCTGTAACACAGCGCAAATACATTGCGATTACCTTGTTCACCACCTCCGACTGCCCATCCGTCTGGGGGTGAAACGCCGTGCTCATGCGCAGAGTCACGCCGGCCATCCTGAAGAGGTCGCGCCACACGTGACCGGTGAACACGGGGTCCCGGTCGCTGACTATGGACGTCGGAAACCCATGAAGTCGGACGATGCCGTCAAAGAAGGCGCGGGCGACGGACGTGGCGGTGTAGGAATGTCCGAGTGCAATGAAATGCGCGTACTTGGAGAAGCGGTCGACGACGGTGAGAATGACCGACTTGCCACCGACCTTGGGCAGCCCTTCGATGAAGTCCATGGAGATGTCCGCCCATACCTAGGACGGCACCTCCAGAGGCTGCAGGAGCCCCGACGGCCGAAGAGCATCGGTCTTGTTGCGCTGACAAACAGCACAGGAGCGCACCCAATCCTGGACCAACGTGCGATCGCCTGGAAAATAGAAATCCGAACGAAGACGATGTAGCGTCTTCTGAACGCCTTCATGGCCAGCCCCATGGGCGAGCTGGATGGCCTGGTGTCGCAGGTCGCCAACGTCGGGAACGAAGATGCGGTGACAGTGCAGCAGAAGTCCAGCGTCCTCGCGCCAGGGAGCAGGCAGCTCACCCGTGCGCAGGCATTCCTGCAGCAGCGCGGCATCTGGCGCCGTAGCTGCGGCGCGGCGTACGTCGTCGATGTATGTGAAAGACGGCCTGGAGATGTTCGCCGCTGCTGCTGTATCGCCGAGCTCGGAGGCAGCCTCGGCGTCGCGGCAGGATAGAGCGTCCACCACCGTGTTGAGGCGGCCCGGACGGTACTCTACGGCGAAGTCAAACCCGAACAGCTTGCTGACCCACTGGTGCTGAGGCACCGTCGACAAGCGTTGGTCCAGCAAGTACTTGAGGCTGTAGTGGTCTGTCCGGACGAGGAAGTGGCGCCCCCACAAGTACGGCCGCCAGTGTCGTACCGCCTGCACCAATCCGATGAGCTCCCGCTCGTAAGCGGCTAGCTTAAGGTGGCGTGCGGCGAACGGTCTGCTGAAGAAGGCGAGAGGACCGGCGCCCTGGTGAAGGACAGCACCGAACCCTGCACCTGAGGCGTCACTGTGCACCGTGAAGATTTTGTCGAAGTCGGGCATTTGAAGGACCGGCCCCGTGGTGAGGGCGCCCTTGAGCGCCAGGAAGGCCGCCTCGGACTCGGTGTCCCAAGCGAACACGTCTCGCCGCAAGAGACGCGTCAGTGGCGCCGCGATGACGCCGAAGTCCCGGATGAACTTCCGGTAGTAGCCGGCGAGCCCTAAAAAGCCGCGCAAGGCACGGGCAGAGCGCGTAACGGGCCACGAGGCGACCGCCTTGATCTTGTCGGCATCCATGGCGACACCCTCGGCGGATATCACATGGCCGAGGTAGGCCACAGAGGAGGCCCCAAACGAGCATTTGGAGCGCTTGAGGTGGAGACGATGGGCGCAGAGAGCGTTGAGGACGACGCCGACGTGCTGCAGGTGCTCCGCCCACGAGGAGCTATATATCAGGATATCATCGAAAAACACCAGCACGAACCTGCGGAGATATGGGCGAAGGACATCGTTCATCAATGCCTGGAAAGTGGCCGGAGCGTTGGAGAGGCCAAAAGGCATCACCAAGAACTCGTAGTGCCCCTGGTGGGTCCGGAATGCCGTCTTGCTGATGTCTTCCGGATGCATCCGCACCTGGTGATAGCCGGAACGAAGGTCCAGCTTCGTGAAGAAGCGGGCGCCGTGGAGCTCGTCGAGTAGCTCGTCCACCACCGGGATGGGAAACCTGTCCTTGGAGGTTTGCGCGTTGAGGGCACGGTAGTCGATGCAAAACCTCCAGGAGTTGTCCGCCTTGCGAACAAGGAGAACCAGGGCGGAGAACGGAGATGTGCTGGAGCGTATGATCCCCTGCTCCAGCATGGCGGCGCATTGCCGCTCCAACTCGTCCTTCTGGAGCTGCGGGTAACGATAGGGACGAACAGCGACTGGAGCGGTGCCGGGTAGGAGGTGAATCCGGTGGTTGTAGGGGCGTGCTGGCGGAAGGCCGCGCGGCTCATCGAAGACCGGCCCGAACTGAAGTAGTAGCCGGTCCAGGAGGGTTTGTCCGGAGGAGTCGCTTACCGCCCGAACCGCGGCCTGCCTAGCGTTGTCGTCGCAGGGGAAGCCCAGCCCCGTCCACAGGACGCGGCGGCCAGTGCGCGTGAAGGCCATGGAGAGGCGCTCACAGTCCCACAGCACGGGTCCGAGGGATCGCAGGAAGTCGAAACCGAGGATGAGGTCGAACTCGCCGAGACTGATGCCGAAACAGTTGATGGAGAACTCCTCGTCGCCGATGGTTCAGGCGACGTCGCGTGCGAGCCCGTGGCATGGCACGCGGTCGCCGTTGGCCACGAGCACCCGTAGCGTGGGATGCGGAACGGAGGGAAGTTGTAGACGACTGAAGAGATCGGCGTTGATGAAGTTGGTCGTCGAGCCGGAGTCGAGGAGAGCCACCAGACGGTGACCCCTCACTGTCACGGGCAGAAGCATGGCATTCTTTGGGCGCACCCCAGCGAGCGCGTAAAGGGACACTGTGGGTGGCGCCCCTGCGGGGACCGACGCTTCCCCCGTGGACTCCAGGACGGGAGGGGCGACCGCGGACGTCTCCTGGAACGCAGCCGCGGCGGCAACCTCGGCAGGGATCTCGGCGTCGACGTAGTCGTCGTTCTCCAAGTAGAATAGGCGCTGACAGACATGGCCGCGGACGTAGGGTTCGTCACAGTTGAAGCCGAGGCCTTGGCGCCGTCGTTCAAGTTGCTCTGCTGGTGACAAACGGCGGAACCGCGGCTGCCCGGGGGGTGTCGTCGGAAGGGGCTGTGGTACAGTCCCCGAGGACAGAGCTGCAGCCGGCCGGGTAGCTGGAGGGAGGCCGGGACGTGGTGGTGGACGAACGCCGCGCTGCTACTGCGGCTGTTGGGCAGGCAAGAAGGCCGCCGCGCGACGTTCGTAAGCCCGCGCGTAGTATATGGCGGATTGCAGGTCTTGCGGATGGTGCATCTCGACGTCCACCTTGATATGTTCAGGAAGACCGCCGACGTAGAGCTGCGCCTTTTGACGAGGGTTGAGGTCGCGCTCATGGCAGAGGACGGCGTTGTAGCGATCCGAGTAGTCCTGGACCGTGGAGGTGAAGGGCAGTCGAGCAAGCTCCGCCAAACGTGTGCCCCGCGTCGGGGGTCTGAAACGAAGCTGGCACAGCTCGCGGAAGCGCTCCCAGGCTGGCATGCCTTCATCTTGTTCGAGGGCGTAGTACCACGTCTGTGCAGCGCCGCGGAGATGGTAAGACGCCAACCATGTGCGATCCGAGGCGAGAGTGCGCTGGCCACGGAAGAATTGCTCGCACTGGTTGAGCCAATTCAGCGGATCCACTCCGTCGTCGTAGGTGGCGAACTCGAGCTTGTAGAATCACGGCGGTGCTGGAACGCCTCCGTGCGCTCCGTGATCAATGGTCGGGGTGACCGAAGTGCTGCCGCCCTCGAGGGCCCCCGGTGCGGCCGACACAGTGGCGCCGCCGTAGACGAGCGTGCCGTCCAGGCCACCGTAGAATGTCCCGGATGTTGGGGCTGGATGTACACCGGGGGCGGGCACCGCGGACGGCGTAGGTGAGGTGGCCATCGTGTAAACCGGCGGCGAAACCGATCCCAACAGCGCCCACGACGGTATGGGGGACGGAGAGGCCGGCCACTGAAGCAGATGAAGAGGCACCCCCGTCCCGCTATGGGGCATGCCGTAGGGAAAGCGCGCCTGTTGTGACACCAGAGGCGCGTCCGGCAGCGGCAGTGATGGAGGCGTCGGCTGGGATGAGGTAGGCGGCGGAAGGAGGCTGGCCAAGGACGCCTGCATGGCGACCATGTTGCGGCCAAGTTGATCCATGTTGCGGCTGATCTGATCGACCACGCCAGCCAGGGTATCCAGGGTGAGCGAGCCGCCCGGCGAATTGGACGCGGACGCGGTGGAGAGCTCGGAGGACGCCGTGGGCAGCGGCACGGCCGACATCGGTGGTGCGATATGGCTGAGCGGAGCGGATGACATCGTGCCTGGAATCGCTGATACCAAGCTGCTAGGAACTCGGGTCCTGCTGGAGAGGGATCGTAGATTGTATGTGTGGAAGATTGGAGGGCGGGGTCGAAGCGCACGAGGAAGACGGCGCGGCGGCGCCGTGGCTGCAGCGAGGGGGAAGGAGGCGGCTAGGGCAGAGACTCCCGGCTCCCAGGGGAAGCCGGAAACAATTAGATTGTTTCTGCTTAATTCCCAAAAATAGTCTTACAAGGTATTTATAACTCTTCTCATCTAATAATAGGAAATAACTTGTATTAAATCTAATAATTCTAATAATAGCTAATATGACACGATGGCGTGGGCTTGAGGCCCATCCCGGACGTGGCCGTGGCCCTAGCCAGCCGGCCTTCTCCGGCCATAGTGCACGCCGGTCATAACAAAATCATACTCTGCTACTTTTGTATTAGTCAGAGTTCCTATTAAATGGCTATTTTAAACACATATAGTTTAATTTTGCTGCTGTTCTGTTGAATCAAGAAAGTAACTTGACTATGTATCATTCGACTCAGTGATAAGCACCAACATATACATGGGTTGAGGTTGTACAAACAGACGTGCCAATCTTCACCCAAAAAAAATATAAATTTCGAATATTTTGATGGTCCATCCTTGATGGAAATAATCAACCTTCCAAAAAAAAACAAATTTTCACACACATATGTAGAGCCTCTAACAGGACCTCCAACAAATTTAGGGCCTGTTTGGTTCCACCCCCTAAAGTTTAGTGGCCCCTAAAGTTTAGTGACCCCTCTAAAGTTTAGTGACCCCCTGTTTGGTTATAGTGACTAAAGACCACTAAAGCAGCTGTCCCATGTACACTTTAGTCACTTTTAACAACCCCTTGGTGACTAAAAGCCACTAAACTTTAGTGGTCCCTAAACTTTAGTTGGGGTGTTTGGCATTTTAGTGACTAAAAGTGACTATGGTGAACCAAACAGGCCCTTAAGCATTCAAGCTAAAAAATGCTTAGGGAACCTTAGAATGGGCTGAAAATTCAAGTAAATTAGGGATCTCCACAACTGTTGCTGTTCTTTTGACCATTTTAAAAGAAAAAGGAGTATTTTGTTTGGCATTGAAGGGTATATAATCATCAGTAATATCAAAGGATCAACTAAAGCAAGCTGCACTCGCCATCAATTGCTCCATTACAGTAGCAACTGGCAAGTCTCAGACAATCCAAGATTATATAGCACACTACTCATACTACCACAACCAAATTAAGAAAGCGTACACTAAAACAAAAGGGTCCAGCACGAGGGTATACCCGTAGAGCTGGTAGGCGATGGCGAGTGCGGTAGTGGTCTTTCCTGTCCCCGGCGGGCCGTAGAACAGCATGTGCGGCAGCTGCAAGTGACCAAACAGCAAATAAGAAAATCTCCAAGGGGGTTCCACGAATAAAAAGAAGAAATCTGGTGGGGGCGGAAAAGGGTTAGGGTTTAGCGCTTGCTCACATCGGCGGTCTGGAGGGTGTTTGTGAGCACCCGAATCACCTCCTCCTGGTGAGCCACATCCTTGACCTGCCTCGGCCGACTGCAACCCCAGCAAGAACAGGCGCGATTAGAGAGAACCGCCAGTGCTTCATTCCAAATTCCGGGGGGAAATTGTGGGGGAAGAGACAGGGGTGCGGGCTTACTATTTCTCCACCCATGGCTGCGACATCGGCACGAGCGGCGCCATCTGCTACTCCTCTGCCGCAGTGGTCGCCGCCGTGCGCGCGGGCGGTGGTGGCGAGTGAGCGGGTTGCTCCTGCGTTTTCGTGCGCGCTGCGAGTGGGCCAGTGACCTGGAGCTGGAGCCTGGAGGGCAGGGGCGGCCGGCGCGGCACCTGTGCGACCTGGAGGTGGAGGGCACGGGCGGGATGGGCGGCGCCGCGGTGGGATAGGCGGCCTAGCCTCCGGCGGCGTGCGGCGCAGCGGCGGCCGGCTGGGTGGCGCGCCGGCAGGCAGCTAGCTCCTCCGTCCTCGCGACCTCGCCTCCTCCCGTGCGGCCGCACGCTCGTGCGACGGTGCGAGGGAGACGGACAGACGAGCAGGGATGGGTGAGGCCTGAGGAGAGTGAGGACTCTAGGTTTGCTGCTGGGCCTTTGTTATTGGGCTGAAAAATACATCGTATATGTAATACTCCGTATTACTGAGCCAAAGACTAGGGCCTGGGCCCTAGAGGGCCTTGGCTGCAGATCCGCTGCCTCTTTCCACAAGGATTTTTTGGACCTCGGTGGCCAATCGGCCAGGTTACCCAGCCGTAACCCATGCGGCTCCACAGGATCACAGTTACCCTTGCAAGCGGGGCGGATCGTGGACAGCCACGAACCCGCAATGTTTGCCGCAAATTAATCTAGCGGTTTGCGGCTGTTCGTTTCTTTAACTGTGCGGCTCATATGTGTTTCATGGACTTCGTGGCTGATACATAGCCCGCATGACCCGCAAAGATTTGTGCTGCTGCTGTTGGACCGCGCAGAATAGCGACTGCCCGTCGATGCCGGAGGCCCGTGCCGCTCCTCGGAGGCTCGGACTCCTGCTCCCATCTTGCGAACCGGAAGCAGCGTATGGCGCCTCTGCTGCTTAGAGACATCGTGCATGGCCACGAAGTAACAAAGTTCCAGTGCCTTTGTTTTTTCACTCTATTCCAAGCCTCCAACGACTGCAATGACGACATGAAGGCCAAAAGGCCATGTTTCTGAACCAAAACAAAGATTGAATAGCTCAAAATGTGATCAATCAGCAATTAGTGAAATCCAAACGGCTTTGAAGAAGACGAGCGGCAAGTACAACCACAACTCAAAACAAAAGCTTGGTTCAATCGCACACCTGGTCACCTGCACATATGATGGGGAAAGAAGATGTTCGCGATGGTTCGTCGAGATCCACCTCGAGGAAATATTGGGGAGGGCGGTGGCCGGTGGCCAGTGGGAGCGGAGTAGGTCATCTCGCTGCCAGCTTCCGCCGCCGAGGAGTGCGATGCCGACAAGGGCGCGGCGGTGGTAGCCATGGGATTGGAGAGAGGGTGACGCGGATAGAAGCGGCGACGATACTTTTTGCGGATCTCGCGGGTTTGCGTGGAAATTCACTTGTGTCCAACGGGCTTAGCGGGCTGAACGATAGTGGTCCACAATCAATTGGCAGCTGGTCCGCAATAGCCGCATACAACTATTTTGCGGGGCGAGCGGGTAGCGTTAAGAACCCGCCCCGCCTGCATTCTTAATCACAGTGGTAAAAGTTTTAAATCTCCCGCTATAGTTGCCACTACAACTCTCTATAGTTTTTTTAGGCAAGGTGCCACTATTTGAGTTCATGTATAATTTAGCCTGATATAGCTCCGCTATTAGCTGTTTTAGAGATATACCGCTAAATACCTTGGCCCGCTATTTAAAACATTCTCCCTCCTTCCGAATAAATACTCGTCTCGCTTTCCGAACAGTTAAACCTTTTAAAGTATGATCAAATTTCAAGTTGCAGGCGGGGCGGGTTGTTAATGTAACCCGCCCGTTCGGCCCGCAAAACTGGGCTTCGTGGCTGTTGTGAACCAGCTGCAATTTTTTCGTGGACCCAAGACTTCCCGCCCTCAAAGCCCGTTGGGCGAGCGAGAAGCGTCGCAGCAACCCCAAGACCCGCAAGGCCGCAACACCCTCCTCTGCTCTCCCTTCCATCGCCGGGCCACCGCCACTGCCGGGCCAGATCTGAGGTTGCCTTCCGCCTCCCAGACAACCTGGGCCTCGGCGGCGGCGGCGGCGGCTCCGATGGCGACGCCTTCGATGAGATCGGCTCCAAGGACGACCTCTTCTCCACCTTCATGGACATCGAGAAGATCTTGTCCTCCGGGCCCTCCAACCGCGACCGCGACCGCACCGCCGAGACCTCGTCTCCGCTGCGCCCCAAGCACCGCCACAGCAGCTCCGTCGACGGCTCGGGCCTCTTCTTCTCGCCCGGCATCGGCGGCGGCACGGGGAAGGATGCCGCGGCGTCGCTGGCCGAGGTCATGGAGGCCAAGAAGGCCATGACTCTCGAGCAACTGGCCGAGCTCGCGGCCATCGATCCCAAGCGCACCAAGAGGTACTGCATCCTCGATCACGGCAATCCATCCATTTCTTTAGTTACCATTACCATGCTTGTTTCTGTGAGGGTGACGCGTGCTTTTTCTACTCCATTTGCTGGGTGTTGGGGGGTTTGAGCAATTGAGCCCGTTGATCATGATTGGAAAAAGGAGGTCAGCGAAAAGGGAAACTGGGTATTTTCTTACCTGTGAAGTTATATTTCCCGGTTGTAATTTGAGGGTTTACAGGTGAAGTGCTGAGATATAAGCTAGATGGGTGGTTTTGAGGATTATATTGCTTACTTTTGACACTTCAGAATGATGTCAGACGAATGCTTTTTTTGTTGGGCGAGATGAAAAGAAAATGAAGCACATTGGACTAACGATTAGAAAACCTAGCTATATTAATAGTTGAAGGCAGTAGGAAGGAACAACCACTGAAAACTATCCAATCAAATCAGTGAAAATAACAAGTTCTAACCATTTTACCTATTGTATCTCTATTGAAACTATGAACGATTCCTGGCGGTCATTGGTTGAAATTTTAATAGAGAAATGTGAAATTGTGAATGATGTTGGAAGCAATTGGATTTTACATTTCTAATAATCACGTGACATAATCCTGTCACCAAAAGCAGGTGCTTTCATCCTTAGCATGGCAGAGATCTCATTAGTAACAAATAATGCTATCCAAACTGAGTAGCTGATAACATGATATCCACTGTTCATAGTTAAATTCTAATGCTTCAAAATTACTCTCCATCATCACCAGTTTTTTTATCTCTTTTGTTCTTAGACATTTTACATGTGCCAGTGTGCCTACTGTTTGACTTGTAGTAGAAAAAGGAAATTAGAAATAACAGATACTCCCTCCGTGTCAAATTATAGTTCACTTTGGCGTTGTTCTAAGTCAATCTCATCTAACTTTGACTAAGTTTTTATAAAAATGTATTAACATCTACAGGTTAAAATAAATGCACTTCCAAAACATATGTCATGGAATTTGATGAACTAATTTGTTAGTCTTTTGCTGATCAAAACTGCTACACGAAATTTGTACAGGGAAACTGCATCCATGCACAGATTTACCCACCAGACCATGAGGAGTTCAAGCCTTTGATAAAGGAAGGCAATGTGTGCAACCTGTCATACTTCCGGGTCAGGAAATCTGGACAGTACAAGCTGGTTGATGATGATCACATGATCAATTTTACAAGGTGGACTTCTATGGAGGAGGTCGTTGAGATCCCACCAGCTTTCCCTATGTATACCTATTCCCTTACTCCCATGGATCAGCTGCCACCGCGTGTTGAGGACAACAAATTCTTCACAGGTATATATCTATATGCATAGAGATTGTGGTCCTAGCAAACCTGCACAAACAGCTTATGTGTTGTTATTCACCTGTGCAGATGTCATTGTTGTAGTCACTATGCTCTCTAATGTTTCATCATTGCGGAGTAGAACACGCCAGAATGAAGTACTGAAGTGGACAGTCACTATATGCAATGCAAGGTCAGTCGCCCACAGATGTTACTCATTAACTCTTTTATGGATTCTTGTATATTATGTTTGTATGGGCTCTACTGTGTATGGCTGCTTAAGTTACGAACCATGGATGACAGCTGTGCTTCACTGGATGTTATACTTTGGGGTGAGCGGGCAACTGCGTTCCCAGTTGAACAGGTCCATAGAGATGGAAAGGCCACCCCGCAGACCGTGATATTTGTTGGGACTCTTGTGAAGTGCTTTGCAGGTACGTCTATTGTGTTGCTATGCGATTGTTGCTGTGAATCTACACCTAAATCCACCACTTGTTGTTTCAGATAAAGTGTCTTTGTCTAGGGGATCATCATGCAAGTGGTACATAAATCTTGAGGTCCCTGAGGCGAAGGCCCTTGCAGCAAGGTGACGTGCTCATCTAAATATTTATGAATTACATGTGCCATCGACCTCTAAACCTGATCTAGATAAGAACAATGTCTCAAACCCCGCTCTAAATTATCATAATCTTCTTCCTGAGCAGTGTGGCAAGCATCTATCAACCAGTCAAATGGGATCAGCATATGGCTTCCAGTGAGCCTGTGGCTTTCGCTGCTCCTGAACATAAAAAGGTCTTCGACATCAAGATACTTTCATAGTAAACTTCTAGGACTCGTCCGTCGCCCAAAAGAGCTGCAAAGAAACTTTTCGCAGATGAAGATACCATGGATGACGATGGTGATGGGTGTGCAGATGGTGCTGCTGTTGCTGCAGAGCCTAGGTACCTCCTTGCTTTTGTTTATGGCTCTGTGTTTATGTTTTCTCGCTACGCTTTGTTTTTCAACTGTTGCTACTCCTTCCATGTGAATATGATTTTTTTTTGTCAATGAAAATAAGTAATCAGCAAATGTATGGGACAGATTGTTAATACATAGTGTTCCTTTTCCAAAGTTTGAAAAATACTAAAGTCAGTACATCATTTCTGAATCTTGATTCTCTAAATATAACCGCAAAATCCAGAATGTCTGGGCGTATTGTTAGTACGTAGTCTTCCTTTTTCAAAGTAATATTTAACATTCCATTCTTGTCCAGTTGAATTTACTGATTTATCTTTGTAAGGTTTTATCTGAAAATATTATATTCAGACAAAAAAAATCTTGCTGGTATTTTCATATTTACATGGCATGTGCCAATTGCAATAAGAACATTTTCTTGCTTCTGTTTTTGGCTCTAAACATCACGCCTCATGGTCTCTTCTGTTAACAGTGCAGCAACTACTAATCAGCGAAGGAAGGTCAAGGTGCTTTTGCCTCTACCAGTTGCAGCGAAGTGCTCATTAGCGTGTATCTTAAACCTCGCTCACAACTGATGTTCACCGCTCTTTTAGTTTCTATGTAGCTTTATATATCTACTCTCGCCCATGTATTTGGATCGGCATTCTAAGCTAACGAATCATTATGTTCTCATACGGTGGCTTGACATCGACATTGTTCTCATTAAGATTGCATGAGGGACTGTACTGTACGTCTTGCGGGTCTTGCGGGTTTTGCATACAAGTTTGTTGTGTCCGCGGAACACTTGTCCGCAAGATCCGCAGTTTTGTGGCAAGCCGCAAGCCCGCTAATAAACTTTGCGGCAAGCGAGGCGCGTTAACGGCCGGTCGCGGACGAGCCCGCCTGCAAGTTGAATCAAATTTATATAAAAATATATTAATATTTATGATGTATAATAAGTATTATTAGATTGAGTATTAAATATACTTTTATAATAAACATTTGAATATATATATATGTTGATATTATTTTATTATTTTTAGTCAAACATAAAAATGTTTGACTCCTCCTAAGTGAGATATGCGTTTGTTTTAGAATGGAGGGAGTAGTTTTTTTAGTATCGGAGTACTTAGGGGCCTATTTGGGACTGCCCGAGTCCCCGCTTTTCCAGCTCTGCTCCAAACTTGTCTAGATAAACAGGTCCAATTTTAAAATCTTTGCTCCAAGAAAAAGACGGAGCTAAGGGCCAACTCCATATTTTTTAGGAGCTCCTCAAGAGTACTCCGGAAACAAGGCTCATGTACCTCCTCGTAGAGTTGGTGGGAAATTACCCACCGCTGCCACTCATTACATAATCCTCCTTGTCGATTCGACAATTATTTTTTCTCGACGTTCTTCTCCCACCTTCGCTCATGACTTCTCTGTTCCGCAAGCGTAGAAGCCAACACGAAACCCTAGCGTCGTCGCCCTATTCTGCCTACCTCCGGTGATGCTCTGGCGAGATGATGGCCAAGATGGATAGATCCGACGATGCTGGTCAGGATGGATCCCTTGTTGAACCCCAAATCTTATCTATCTTGTCTTCCCCGAACTCCCAAATCCCTAATCCTTCTGCTTGTGAATCTACTCCGGCGCCGGCGCCGAGGGTTCGGCAGCCAGTGGCCAGCGGCAAGCGACTAGTTCCTCGCGGTGGGCTGGCAGTGCCTAGGAGCAGCTAACAGTGGCCAGCGACGACACGACTAGTTCCTCATGGGGGGGGGGCAGTGCCTAGGGACGGGTGGCCAAGCTAGGGCCACGACTGGCTACGACCTCTTAGAGGCGAGTGCAGGTGGCCATGGCCTAGCACCGACCGCCCAGGGCCTCCCAGACCATCATGCTCGCAGCATAGAGGAGCACTGACGAGTCTGAATTAATTTTTAGATAGAATATTATTTATTTGTTCTTCAGGCTTGGTTGGACACCAATCTTTGCCATGCCAATTTTAAAGCAAGCCAAAATGTGGGTACACCAATATTAGGCCAAGCCAATATTTTGGTAAGGTAACTAAGGTTGGTACTTGTCTGCTATCAGCAAGAGAGATCAATGTTGTCTTGCCAAAATTTTGGAAGAAATTGCCAATGTTTTGGCAGCAAACCAATTACATGCCAAATCCTTTGAACTTGCACTTGTTTTTGGCTTGAAAGTTGCAACCAAGCAGGCCCTCTCTTTTTTTCTGCTTCGATGAGGATTTGTTTCTGAAATGTAATGCAAAATTGTTTCATAGCATTAGAAGATGTCATGGAAAATTAACTTCCTAGTAAGATACGGATATGAAAGAGTTTATTTTTACAAAATTTGTTAACATTTTTTTGTGAATGATTTTTAAAATAATAAGATACAGCATACAACGTTTAAGGGCAAAATTGGCCATTGTCACTAAAACCTCCTATCCTGTAAGCAAAACAGAGTTACATGTCAAATAGGTCCACCTGCTCATCTGCTCTGGTAACTTCAGAGTGGAGCTGCTCAAGGATGGTAACAGAGCGGATTCGGACCGGGTCGAGTCTCCACAGACTCCAACTCAAACCTCAAAACTGCCCCAATATCATTTCGCCTGATAATCCAAACCCGAAACCAAACCCGGTGGTTTCCCGGAACCCTATTGGTTCCTTTAAACCTGAAACCACCACTATATGGCAATACAAAAAAAACCAATAAAGATTTTCTAGCAACAAATGCATGATATATTACATGTTCACATGTATAAACAAGAGGTAATAAACAACACAAAAATTAATGCCTTAGCTTAGAACAAACTTAATAGTTACGCAAACAATTTATATTAAAAACACATGAGTTTCTGGTCTATTTCGAACCCCCATTGGATATCCGCGTGTGGAAACCAAAACCTGAAACTAAACCGATAAGTTTCGGGTCCGACGAAAATCGTGGTGGAGAATCAAACCTGAACACGGACCCGCTGGACCCAAAATCCGCGGAGCCCAGCCCAAAACCGCCCCACTGCCATCCCTAGTGAAACCCTAGCTAAGTGCCTATTTGGATCTATCTATTTGGATCCACCTACTAAGGGTAAGTACATTGACACACGTAAGCAGTCTCATATGTTGTCTTATGTGGTGCCAGATCGAATGGAAGAGAGAGAGAGAGAGAGGTAAGAGAAAGAGGTGGTTGTTTTGCGAAGCAACTACCTCATGAGCTGAAATTTAGGACTACGAGACAACTTATACACTATTGTACAAGTGGTTGTTTTTAAAGGCATGTCATCCAACTCACAAACATTGTTGTATGCATATAAACTAAGAATCCTAGAATTACTATGAGACAACTCAAAAGATAAATTATTGTACTTGTTTCCTCTTGAGTCATCTCACAATTACATGACCCTGCATAAAACTATCTACGTGACAATACCAATGCACTTGCCTTAATAGGTGGTTGGATAGTGAGTTAGAGGTGTATATCTAATACTAGGTAGCGTGCCCGTGCGTTGCTACGGGATAACTAACATTTTGTACTAAAAACACACGGATCGCACGGTAAGATAACAATATTATAAAAATTAAATATCAACGTTAAAGTTACAGTTAATCCAAAAAGCAAAGTTTGTGAAATTAACAGTCACGGAGAGCGCGGTGTCACTGGCTTACAAACTCTACTTTATAGACCTTTCCGTGATGCGCCTAAGATAATGTTTTATATCGGCAAGAAGAAATCTCCGATATCCATTTCTTTCATGCGCCAATAAATCCACGAATAAGTTCCGCCGCATCTCCATACCATCCTGTACACAGGCTCGAGTATATATGTCAATATTAGTGCCTGTCGCATAGGTAATACTGCGTCTCTTGAAAAATCTTCCATAAAAACTTAAAACAAAGTGTTATACTTATCGTATAAATATGTGTGGCTTTTGGTCTATTCCACGTAGACATATACTATAGAATAAGATATCCACTTAAGTGTCTGTGTCAAGATTCATGATCAGTGATATATAGAAATAGTTAAATCGTAGGTATTATTATTGCAAGCCATAGTGACTCTGCGTTAATTACCCATCTATGTCCTCTGCAATGTTTCCTTCCCGTCTGAATTTCCATTTGAAGACATCCTCATTCCATTCAGAAATATGTACATTCACTACGTCCGTGTACTACAAGGTAAATCCAAGAGTGTACCTGGCATACATCAGCGCTGGTGTGTCTTTACACCAGTCTTCAATAGGTCTAGGATCAATCATGATAAGCATCTTCTTCTGATCGAAAACATAAAGCATATACTTTCGAACGTGCAGCCATGGCAAAAGAATCTGCAAACATGGTAGCGTTTAGAATAGTATATAGGAAACAAGTAATAAAAGTAGGAGCAAGCGACTTATATATCTGCATTGTGCTAAGCTGTATTCCATATCCTCACATACACCAATCACAGCAGCCATTTCTTTCTTAGTGTATTTTTACGGTATTCTGGCATTTTTTGTTAAAGCACACATTTTTTGGAAGAGAAGGATATTGAGAGTCAGGATTAGTATAACTTGGCATACTTTATACAATTAGGAGAATAACAAATAAGACAATATAATATAGCATGATAAGAATTTTAAAAATGTGCTTACATAGAATCTCAGGTCCATGTGATGCTTCGTAATACTATTGTATTTTTTCATTGTATCGTACTCTCGAGCTGCCAGAAAACAGACACCTAAGTTGAAATAGTTCTCAGAAATGCCTCGATTATTCATTAACAACTCTTGTAGATCCTTGACACTTAGGGCAATCATGGAGGGATGAAAACCTTTAACCCAAGGCTTCCTGCAAAGCATTAGACACAGATGATGGTTTTCGTCATATAAGATAGCACACTATTATTAGTAAATAAAGTAATTAAAATAAGTATGTAGCTTACTTCAACGCCGCTTCATCATGAATTGCCATGACGTAGTCACATAGTAACTCAGTCATCTCTTCCTTGTTCATTGGCATGTCTTTCATGGCCTCAAATGCCCAAAACTCATCAGGGTCTTGGTTGGCATGGACTTGTGGGAATTTATTCTGAGTTTGTATGTGTTGAGGGGTGCCCGTTTAAAAGCTCTAGTTTGGTTTTGGTTAATTGATGAAACCCTAAGTGTTAACCTAGTTTATCAAAGTGATTATGAGATAGGTAACACTACTCCAAGTGATGAAGCAATGACGAAGATCATGACGATGGTGATGGCATGGTGATGATCAAATGCTTAAACTTGAAAAAGAAGAAAGAGAAAAATAAAAGGCTCAAGACAAAGATAAAATTATAGGAGCCATTTTGTTTTAGTGATCAAGACACTTAGAGAGTATGATCACATTTAGGTTTGATAGCCGTACTATTAAGAGGGGTGAAACTCATATTAGAATGCGGTTATCAAAGTGCCACAAGATGCTCTAACTCATTGCATATGCATTTAGGATCTAGTGGAGAACTAACACCCTTGAAAATATTTGTGAAAATATGCTAACACATGTGCACAAGGTGATACACTTGGTGGTTGGCACATTTGAGCAAGGGTGAAGAAGTTAGAGGTGAAATGGAGTTGGTCGCAAATATGCTGGCGTCGGTCTACTGACCGAACGCTGGGTCGCTCAGCGACCGGATGCTGAAGGGATGCGTCCGGTCGTGTTGTCGGTCAGCACAGTAAGAAGTCACAGTGTGACCGAACGCTGGCAGGGTCCAGTCAAGCATGATCGGACGCGTTCGATCGGCAAAAATCAGTTTTGGAACCTTACTGTAAATGACCGGACGCTGGGTGTTCAGCGTCCGGTCAACTTAGACGCAGTGTCTAGTCAAGACAGATGACCGTTGAAGTCGGGACACGTGGCTGACTATGAGCGACCGAACGCTGGGTGATCAGCATCCGGTCAACTGACCGGAGCATCCGGTCAGCCCGCGTTATGCCCAGTGAAGGGATATAACGGCTCTATTTTGTGGGGGCTTCTATTTAAGCCCCATGACCGGCTCAAGCTCTCTCTCTTGCATATTTTCATTGACATAGCAACCTTGTAAGCTTAACCAAAGCCCTCCCACTCATCTCCATCATTGATCCATCATCTTTGTGAGATTGGGAGAGAATTCAAGTGCATTGCTTGAGTGATTGCATCTAGAGGCACTTGATATTCGTGTTGCGCTGTGGATTTCGCTTGTTACTATTGGTGGTTGTCACCACCTAGACGGCTCGGTGCAGCGGTGGAGGATCGGCACGAGTTGGTGATTGTTCATGGCCATCTTCGGTGATTGTGAGGGGATTTGTACCTTCCCCGGCGGAGCGCCGAAAGGTAACTCTAGTGGATTGCTCGTGTCATTGAGTTACCTCACTTGTGGGTAGGTTCTTGCGGTGTCCAATCGTGTGGACGAGGTTTGTGCAACACCTCTTAGCCGCCGAACCACCAAGTGTTGGTCGACACAACGAGGACGTAGCGTGTTGGCAAGCACGTGAACCTCGGGAGAAAATCGGTTGTCTCTTGCCATTTGGTATTCTCCCCGTGATTGATTTAATATTCACCTTGTGATTGGTTCACTCCTACACGGCGGTATAATCACCCTACTCACTCATTTATATTCTTGCAAACTAGTTGTGGCAAGCTCTTTAGTGTAATTAGAATTGAGAGCTTGCTTTGTTATTTTATGTTTATCTAGTGGAGCTCTTTAGAGTAGCAAGATTGAGAGCTCTTAGTGAGTAGTAACTTTGCAAGTTGTGTGCCTAGGAATCATTACAACTAGAATTGTTGGATAGGTGGCTTGCAACCCTTGTAGAGCTAGAGCAAGTTTGCTTTTCGCTATTTATCATACTAATCAAATTGCTCTAGTTGATTTGTAGATTTTTAAATAGGCTATTCACCCCCCTCTAGCCATATTAGGACCTTTCACCGTTTGAACCACTAAGAATTCGGCCTCCTCATAATGTTTTCTCTTTTTTATGGACACTTGATCAGCCATCTTTGGATTCTCTATTATGGCACAGTCGCTTGGGCTTCCAATATTTTCATCCCTATCAAGATATGGAGCACCCTTTATTTGTTTAGCTCTGACAATAGCAAGATCGCTGCAAGCTTCAATCTAAATTCTTTCATACCATCCTGCACGATAGTATGAACCTAATTAATTATTAATTAAAAACCCACCGCTAGTGCACACTCATAACTTGTGGTAAGACGCATAGTTTACCTGATTGAACTCGTTTGACAAATCGTTCCCAGTCCAATACTCCATAAAGTTTATTAAGAATAAACCGCATGAAAAACTACATACAACATTAATAGAGGTTCAGGCTCACATTAGATAAAAAAGGCAAAGACACATAAAATTCAACTTATATGATATGCCATTATTTCTGACGTACCCATCTGTTTATAATAATTTGCCGCGGAAAATCTCCCTAACCGGCCAGGTATCAACCTCAACATCTAGCCATTTGTGCTCTTTCGGGCCTGTCTCCTCCAATATGAAATATATCTGTTTTCGCAATCCACCTCGCTATTTGTTCATAGAAGAACGAATCAATCAGCATTTCTAAAATATAAAATATGTATAAATAGCTGTGTTAGGAAATACCCACAATTTTATTGAGGTCAACACGTCCGAACATCTCGCCCAAAGAGTCTAGCACCTGAACCTCACGTTTGTCGACGTTTATAGCAGCAAGGTACCAATGTGTATTTGTAACATTTATTGGAAGGAACACCTATCAAATCAAACAATAAACATTTTACCAGGCATAAAAATTTGATAATGAAAGACCAATAGATCGTTTAAAAAATTGCTACCATGTCATGCTTTAAGTAAGCTAGCACCCTTTGAACTAAACCAGGACGCTGTGAAGTGCCACAGTTAGGGTAATTGGCTTCAATGGTCTCATTCTTTTCTCCATCCCGCTTCATGATTGCAACTAAGCACGCAGTTTCAAGATAGACTGTACCTCCTGGCCTCTTTTTCAAACCCTCTTGGGCCTTCAGCAGTTTAATATAAGCATCTATGACCTGCATACATTTCGCCATTAGAGAGAAAGAGCATTGAAGTTGGCAATGTTTGATTGAGTATTATGACTTGCATCAGTTACCTCGTTAGACAAGTATTCATATGGCTGAAAAAGACATTCCATGTGGTTTCTCGACACCAGAACATCATCTATGAGCACAAGCTCCTCATTCCCAGGTGAAGATGGATTTTTTTTGACAGATTCAATTATGGCTCTATCAGTATCAGTACAAACATAATCTAAAAAAGAGGATTAAATTAAAGTATACAACAATAGTTAGCAGTTTTTCTAGGTTAATCCATCAAAGAGAAAATATCAATACCTTCTAGGGCAACCGGTGAAGACATAGATTTTTTGGGTTTATTTTGTATGATTATGATTTCCGAAAGTCCTTTTTCTCCCATCGGATCTACCCCAGAAGTTGATAGGACCTTTTTCATCATGGGCCGTGCTAAAGCCCTGGTAAACTGGTAGAGCTTCGTGGGTAACTTCTGTACTCATGCTTTCTTTCAACCATCTAGAACGATCCATAGGCTCACTGGAATTTTCTGTTTGTACAATATCTTCTAAGGAGCCTCTATTTTCCTTCCAAACCTTTGCATCTGAACTATCCACATATTAATTTTTTAAAAATAATTAAGGTATATGAAATATGGATGTCATTCATTCAGAACTGAAATGATATATAGCTATATAAAATTGTATTGTCTTTGCTCTACTTTGTTTTAAAAAAAGTATTATATACTGTCAATTTAGTTTTCTAAGCACTAATAATGAAATCATTTAGATTTGTTCCGTTCAATTCAATAACCAAACAAAAATAGCGATAATTATTTAGCTGATTTAATCAAACTCTAATTATGATGTATTTTTATATAGCTATATATCATTTAAGTGCTCACAACAGTCAGCTTTACCTCGGTGTAAAGCAGACATTAGTTAGTCTGAACATAATATACTATTATTCTATGGAGATCGGCAAGCAATTAAAGATTTAAAGTTGTCCGCGTGTGCCTCTATCTTGTTATCTTGATGATGTCATGTGAGGCCTCTGAAATAACTACAACACCTACATTGTTAATTTGTTAGCATACATGACCGCAAATTTGATGCCCGTGCGTGGCCCGTGCCAACAAAATTTGAACTGCAGTATGCGGAGTTGTGCATGGCTATATAAAATTTGACACGTGCATATTTTAAAACTTCTGTAAGTGTTGGACGAGAGGGTCTACTCTATTAGTTGTTGGTTTATTACTATTCATTGGCAGATAGTATATTACATTGCCCTTGTAGCTATGAATTTCACAGAAAAATGGAATTTCTGTATAGTTGTTTGCATCCCATGGTCTATCATGAAAAATTAGCTCCTATTCATGAATCTATGAAAGAAACATGTGTTCTAGTGCAGCTTGTTCATGATTTTTGGCACATGTTTTTTCATACGACTTGGTTTATACCACTGGAGGACCTCCTGATTTCATAGTAGTGCTGCTAATTATTTGTTACCACTGGAACCTCATCAGATTGTTCAGAACTGTACTAACTGCAACCTATGACTTACCGGGATCATACCAATGTGCATTTTTTATAACCATAGTTTATTTCATAGTAGTGCTTATTTTGCACAACTTTTTTCTCCCTTCCAATTACGGATTCCAGTGTTATATTTTCTTGACTTCAGTTTGATGTTGTTCAAGATTTGCCACTGGTATGTGTTAACTCCTGGCTGTTGGAGCTCGTCGGAAGTTTCTCGCCACCGGCGAACTATAAGCAACGCACTCAGGAACATAGATGAACACAACTGGGTCTTGGTGCTGTCAGCTATCAGCGTTTTTCAGCTTATGGATTACAATATAAAGGGAAATACATAGGAGCTATCCTCATGAATGCACAGCACCAGTGCCACTATGATCATGCCATCCAAAGACCACGCAAGAGCCGTGCAGGACTCGGACGTGCCTCCGCAGGAACCAAACGCATGTGTCAGACTAACTACAACCTTAACTGACAAAACTGAAATAAAGCTAAACTCTGACGAAACTAAAAGTGAAATGGAAACTGACTGACGAAACAGAGTGACGGTGAACAACTGGCGTAGATCAACGCTGGCATGGTATTGTTTAGCACTATTGTTCATTGTTACTGCTAACTTGCTTCGTTTATCTGATTCAAGCAATTTATGTTTGTAATAATGCAGGTGCTAATTCGGTTGATTCCACATGGGCACATCAGAAACCCATCTACACACTTGGGGAAAGAATTAGCTACCTAGATTTCACCTAATAAATAAATAAAATGATGAACGGATCATATATCAACTATGTTCGTTCAGATCGAACACAGGTGAAATCACGAAGGAAACACCAAAAAAAAGTGCAGCAGCTTCGTTTCATTCCCCTAGCTCCCTCATCAGGGATCGATAGATAAACAACCACGGCCACGTGATGTTTATATAGATGAGATGAGAGGAGCACCCCACTCTCACTATGATTTATGCTATATTAATCGTTGCGGAGAGGTTACAGGAAAACGAATTGAACACACGTACGTACTAATCGGTGAAGGAAGTCATGCTTGCGCCTCGATCGACGCAGGAGATGTTCTCGATCTGGCGGCGGGCAGCAGCCCCGACGGCAAGCAGAGGTGACGGAGGTCTCAGGCACTAACCGAGGAGGCACAGCGGACGGGTCGGAACCAGTGGTGTCGAACGAGGTGCACGACACGACGTATCTGGTGTAGGGGACACGGTGCTTCAACGAGGTCCTACCACCCCCAGTGACGGCCAAGGTTGCAAATGAGGGCCGGACGATTTGCGGTGAGGTGGGCGGCGGTGAAAGTGCGATCGAGGGTGCGATGCATGGGATAGCGATCAGCCTAGTGGTACCTTTGCATGACCGCATGCAAATGAGTTGATCTCGCACACACACACACAAAATGGAAGGCTCTATCTCCTCAAATCACGGTGTTTGTTCTGATTGCACGATTTAGGAAGACAATTTTATATCAGGAATCCTATACTATTTCTAAATTATTCTAACCAATTTTATATATTCTTTCCTTCTTGTATATTTGCATCAGGAATCTTTTCTTATTCTTTATTTTTTTTCCCACCCTTCCACCTGCTGACGCACTTTGGGCAGTGTCGCCAGATCGCACGGGGAGAGGCAGAGCGACAACCCAAAAATTGTCGCACCATTCGATTGTCTTACTTTTGTTCTTTTTAGTTGTTGAGCGGCACATGTATCATTTCCCAATAAGCATGTGTCATTATTTATAGAGTTAAATGCACCAGAGATCCATTAAGGAAATTTCAGTTGAGTCCATCAACTTTCAAAGTGGCTTTTTGAGTCCATAAACTTTTAAAATTATTCACTGCAGTCCATACCTATTTATTTAACCTTAAATTTAAAGTATATTTGTAGAAAACCCCTTTCCACACGCATGCAGGTGCATGCATGGCTCCCAGCGCCCTCCTCCAGCCGCCGCCGTGCCCCCAGAGACCGGCGAGCAGGTGCATGCATGGCTCCCAGTGCCCGCTGGCCGAAGCCGTCCGCCCGCGGCCTGCCTCCGTACCACAGCGCAAGCGCCATGCTGCCCGTGTTGCTGAACTGGCACAGGGACAGGCAGAAGCCGGAGTACCACGACTCCACCCTGTTGTCCTTCCGCGGCGCCTCCTGCGCGGCCTCGTACAGGCGGAGCATCCGACGCTGCGACGAGAACGCGGTGATCGTCCGGTGGTTCACGACAGCCTCGCTGGCGAGCTGGCTCCATTGCACCTGCGCCTTCTTGGCCTTCTTGGACATGGCGGTCATGAGCACCTTCTTGAAGTAGAAGCTCGCGATTATCAGTGGCTGCATCGCCATCATGACCACCGCGAGCCGCCACGACACGGCGAGGGCCAGAGAGAAACCTAGCGCCGCATTGGCGGCCGCCTGCACCAGGAGGCACATGCTGTCGCCGACGAGGGATCGGACCTTGGTGGCCTGCGTGGCCAGCCGCGCGCACACCGCGGCGCTCGAGTTCTCGTCCTCGTCGAACCACCCGACCTCGAAGGAGAGTATCTTGGCGAACATCTGTCCACGGACGCGCTCTGTAAGGCGCTCGCCCATGACGGCGAAGTTGTAGTGCTGCACGATGTTCGCCGTGATGCAGATGATGGCAATGCCGAAGAAGACGAGGGAGTACAGCCTGTTCAGAACAGAGTTCAGACAAACGTCACTGACATCGCCATGTCACTCTGCAATCTGTATCAGCGAGCACAGACGGACACATCGCACGGTACCTGGTCTTTGAACGGATGAGGTGATCGTCGCCGAGAAAATACACCTCCGGCAAAGCTCCGAGGCTGTAAGAGTAGAGCGGCAGCACCGCACCGAAAACGATGGCGCCGGCGCACCCGAGCAGAGCTTGCTTCCATTCCGGCCGATTCATCTTGAGCAGGCGGAGCTGCGAAGGCTTTCTGCCGCGCGCCGGGTCGTGGCCGTCGCGCCCGTGGTCTACCATTTCCACGGAGCGTTCGACCGACCTGAACGACGGCACCGGGCTTTGGTGGAAGTCGCTGGGCACTTACATGATCTCAACGCTACGGAACGACACCCTGCTGCTCTCCGGCTCTACTTCCACCACTCGCTCGCTTTCCTCCCTCGCCACGGGCGCCTTCTGCAGCAGCGCCATCCGTGCGTAGACGCCGCCGCCTTCGCCGGCCTCCGTGCCGAGGAGGAGCTTGTCGTGCGTGCCGCACTCCACCACGCGGCCCGCGTCGAGCACGGCGATCATGTCTGCCTTGCGGATCGTGGAGAGGCGGTGCGCCACGACGACGGTCGTCCGGCCCACGGACGCCCGGTCCAGCGCGTCCTGCACCGCGCGCTCCGACTCGGAGTCCAGCGCGCTGGTCGCCTCGTCGAGAAGCAGGATCTTGGGGTCCCGGATGAGCGCGCAGGCGATGGCGATGCGCTGCTTCTGCCCTCCCGATAGCTGCGTCCCGAACTGCCCGACCTGCAAGTGCAAGCAGATTCATTTACTGAAGTGTGATCAAACGGCTAGTTCATTTTGTTGCCAGAATTTGAAATGTCTGCATACATTGGTTTCGTATCCACGACGATTTGCTTCAGCGAGGCCGCCTCGTTGCCGAACAGAATGTTCTCCCTGATGGACGTGGCGAACAGCACAGGCTCCTGGCTCACTAGGCCGATCTGGCTCCTGAGCCACTCCACGTTGAGCGTGCCAATGTCACTGCCGTCCAGCAGTATCTCGCCCGAGTCCTGGATGTACAACCTCTGCAGCAAGGAGATGATGGTGGACTTCCCGGACCCGCTCCCGCCGACGAGGCCGACGGCGGCGCTCTCAGAGATGGTGAGGCTCACGCCGTCGAGCACCCGCGTGTCAGGCCTGGACGGGTACGAGAAATGCACGTCCCTGAATGTGATCTGGCCCCTGATGTCCTCCTTGGTGGCGCCCTTCTTGCCCTCCGTCTCGAGACGCTGCAGCTTGTCGATCATCTCGCGCATCCGTGCCGCCGCCGTCGCGGCGTCGACGAAGTAACGCAAGTTTGGCAGAGCCATCATGATGGACCTGCAAACCTCAGAGCAGTGCCATGTATGTATCAGGCCAGCCGCATGCATGCAGTTATCTGATTTTTCTGAGAATGAACAAGGCACGGCGCGGGCGGCTTCGGCCAGCGGGCACTGGTGCATGCACCTGCTCGCTGGTCTCTGGGGGCACGGCGGCGGCTGGAGGAGGGCGCTGGAGGAGGGCGCTGGCAGCCATGCATGCACCTGCATGCGTATGGGAAGGGGTTTTCTACAAATATGTTTTAAATTTAAGGTTAAATAAATAGGTATAGACTGCAGTGAACCATTTTAAAAGTTTATAGACCCAAAAAGCCACTTTGAAAGTTGATGGACTCAACTGAAACTTCCTCACAAGTTAATAGATCTCTGATGCATTTAACTCTTATTTATATAAGTAGCGTGTCCATGTGTTGCTACGAGATAACTAAACTTTTATACTAAAACTACACGGATCGCACGATAAGATAACAATACAGTAAGACATTAAACTGACATTTAATCCAAAAAGCAAAGTTTGTAAAATTAATAGTCACTAAGAGTACGACACCGCAGACTCACAAACTCTACTATATAGACATTTCCGTGATACGGCTAAAATAATATTTTATATCGGTAAGAAGTCTCCAATATTACAAACTAAATGAAGTAATCAAATATTTCAGACAAACATTGCTCAATCCACATATTTTGAACCTGTTTGACCAATGAAAATGCACAAAATGACTATTATATTAAACTAAATTCATGTCCATCATCTATTCAAAGTACATGTCACAAGCGTGTAAATAATTTCAATATTATTTAGTTCTCTAAATCTGAGACGCGACATGGTGTCCTTAGCAAATTCTTGAACTCGGCGACGTCTGGCTTTATCAACAAGCAGACGATTGCGTAGGCCTATAAACAAATAAAAAACTTTTGGGTCAGTGTTGTAGTCAATAAATTAAATCAATGGATTACCTCAAAAGAACCTCACTTTGAAAATCGTGCGCCTATTTACAAATAGGATTGAATACCAATTCGCTGAAATCATCAGTAGTGGTCACTCCGCCTATCATGCATGAGCAAAAAAATATAATAACTGATACTTTATTTAGTCAATACATACGAGGACATCAGTGATATAATACCTCTCTTTCTATTCATCTATACATGGAAACCAGCTAAAACGCGCAACTCTGATGCCGCTCGCCGCCATTCCGATAAGTGATGGCATATGTGTGTATACTTGACGGTTATTATGATGCAATTATACCTACGAGTTACAAAATTGATTAGCATCAAACAATAAAAAATTGATAGCATGGAGCAATGATAAAATTTTCAATCGAAGTACCTTTCATTCATCAGCACCACATATCTGTACGGTCGCATCCACACGTCATCCCTTCCTCGACTATTCGACACATGCACAACTATACCAATGACATCTACAAACACAAACAATAGTTATTGATGGAATAGGAGCATGAACAGTTAACTATGTATTTTTAAATATAGACGTATGAGGTATACCAGTAAAAAAGTACTCAGCTTGAGCGTATACATCCTCGAATTCCATAAAGGTACGAGGACACTGACAAATCCATAGCTCTCTCGGTGGTGCATTAGCCATACTTTGTAGAGATAGAACCATAAAGTAGTCAGCACATAAACGGAAGATGTAGCCCAAAGGACCAACATGAGTAGGCGCGAAGTCAACTCTCATGAAGTCATAACATTCTCCTATACGGAGCAAATGGTCGAACCTCATGGTTTGGTTGCCGTACGCAACCGCTTCCATTTTGGTTCCCTGTAAGAATATTAGATCCAATAGATAGATAACAATGGTCTGTAGAAAAAAAAATTAGACATAGTCCAAAAAAGATGAGCTCAAAATGCACCTGCTCATCCTTCAAAATTACACACAAATATGTATCACCATGGTGATGTCGTACCTTGCCTTTCCAAAAAACCATGGCACTCACATCCCATATGGAAGATATGTGTTCCATTCCCACTTCATGGAATTCAACCCATCTACAATCCCGTCCGTGTTAATCAAAATGATAAAACACATGAGTAAACCTATGTTGACAGAAAATGATTGCCTCGATCAATTACAAGATAAATGTAACGTAGTTACCTATAGACGTGTGTATCGATGATTGTAGGTGGCGGGTCAGCATACACCCTCTTTCTTTTGAGCGACCGACAGTCAGAACCCATATCGACAACTGAGAAACCAAAATCATGAAAAATATACTGGATGACATTAGTCAGTCTGAACATAATATACTATTATTCTATGGAGATCGGCAAGCAATTAAAGATTTAAAGTTGTTCGCGTGCTCTGTGCCTCTGTACTGTTATCTTCATGACGTCATGTGAGGCCTATGAAATAACTACAACACCTACATTATTAATTTGTTAGCATACATGACCGCAAATTTGATGCCCGTGCGTGGCCACGTGCCAACAAAATTTGAACTGCAGTATACGGTGATAGATCGTGATGCAAATCAAACCACCAAAATGAGATCATGTTTTGGTTGCTATCATGATGCCTTAGAAATAATTTTTGGTTTATATGATTTATTATTGGAGTTGTGTAGTCTCTAGAAATCCAATCCAAACAGGTCCACGAAATTTTTAGGATTTACATGCTCCAAGAAGTACAGGGAATAAATTTTATAAAGAGATAAAAGGAGCTAAGCCTTGCATTAGCTAGAGATCCCAACACGCATCACATAGCCTCTGCACGTATCTATCCAAGACTCTTAAAGAGACATGATTTCATATCACACAAGCACCGGAGGCAATAACAAATAAAGAAATGCATCAGGACAGTATTTTGTTTATCCATGTGCGCGGAGGGCACACACATTCTACTATTTTTTTAGTTCTTTCTTGCGCCGTGGGAAACAAATGGATTTGGGGGAAGGTGGACAGCGGGCGCCTCTGGTTTTCTTTCTTGGAGCGTGGGAAAGAAGGACGCACGACCAGGGCAGGGACGGCTGGATGGGCCAGAAGGATCTGGAACTGTCCACATTGGTTACGTTTGGGCCTAAACACTACTACATATGGGCTATACATTCGTTGTGGACTTGCGGCAGCTCGTGGGCTCGTGGCAGGTCCATCGGCCATCGCCACGGCTGCAGCACAGCAGCAAGCAACGCGCTCGTCATCTCGTCGACGGTCGTAGATGCCGGTGAGCACATGCACAGCCGAGACGAGACGCAGACGTCGAATTGTCGAAATGACTCACTAAAATTGTCGAAATGAAACACAGAGGGTTCATGATGAATTACTGGACCAACCATTCCCAAACCACTACCACGACAACACGCATCACATAGCCTCT
This sequence comes from Miscanthus floridulus, assembly GCF_019320115.1. Taxonomy (NCBI): domain Eukaryota; kingdom Viridiplantae; phylum Streptophyta; class Magnoliopsida; order Poales; family Poaceae; genus Miscanthus; species Miscanthus floridulus. The sequence goes on along the minus strand of NC_089593.1, from coordinate 26,564,411 downwards.
GCATGTATCTATCCAAGACTCTTAAAGAGGCATGATTTCAGATCACACAAGCACTGGAGGCAATAACAAATAAAGAAACACATCAGGGTAGGATGGGATTCACCAACAGGGTGGACGTTTGTGGAAGACAGAAGATGTTGGAAGCTCCTCGTGGCAGTCCGCAGTCCTCCTCGAGGGCATAGCAAGATGGCGAAGGCGATGGCGGTAGGCGACAACGATGGCGACACGCTATGGCGAAGCACAACCGGTGCGCAAGGGAGGGCGCGAGGGCGGAGGCCGGTGCGAGCGAGGGCGAGCTCAGCTGGCGAGGGTGGGCGCTATGGCGAGGCCACATGATTTATAGCAGAGGATTGATAGCAGTCTCCCTCTTTCCTTTTGTCTTAATTCTTTTTCCTTCTGTGTTAATTCTCTTTCCTTGGAGCAAGACGCAGGAGAGCCGGGAGAGGCTCGTTGCTATGTATGCTGGTGCATGCAAACATGCAATGTGTATATGGATAACACAATAATTTTCTACTTCCTATTTTGCCGTGATTCCATGTAAATTTTTTTTTGCAAGTGCTAGCTTTCTCCCACGATACAAATATGCTAGTGCTAGCACCCTTCTTCATCCACATTACAATTTACAAACAACAAAATGTAAAAAAGATTATTTCTATAATTGTATCACAATACTAAACAAAGTAGCGTAGTAGCATGGCCAAATAAATTTGCTTATAAATTGCATTAAACACATAGTGTTTCCCTCCAAATTCATCGATCAAGATTGTGATTCATTCTAAATTAGAGAAGATATATATATAAATGTCACTTTACCGCAACCAATAGAGTATTTAAACACAATATATAATGAACTTCAGCCTGCCTCGCCCAAACGTGTCCCTCTTATCACTCAAACTGTCAATTATATGCTATTTTCCCTCTTATCTCACTCCAACTGTCAACTATATGTTATTTGTTTAGTTCAGATGTAACAGTTGTGGTAATTTTCCAGACCACTTTCAGTTAACTCAATTAGCAAGCCTTGCCTTGTTTCCTGTAGGCAACACCTATGGTGTATTGATTTAGTGATGCTATAACTTCTAATTTGTCAAGACTTTCTAGATTGCTTCCTAAGCTTAGCTGAAATAGAAGAGCTGAAGAATGGTCCTTATAAAAAATCCAACTACATTCTGCAGGTTGGCTATGATACAAAAATAAGTGATCGCTAGAGCTGTATATGTCACAAGGGCAACATCAATCCAAATGCAGGCAACAATGGTATGCCTGATTGCCGATCACTTAAAAGTGGAAAAGTCACTTGCAAAGTTTGAAACCTCTGTAACTGAAAAGGAAACTGAACTTGAGAAAACATCTTGTTTCTTTGACCACAACATTGTTAACTAATCTGACGAAGGCTACAGCTAAATGAATTAATTTGAACTCTATGAAAGCTTGAACTGAACAAACAATAAAATAAGATAACTAAAGACAAGCAAGAAATGATTATCTAAAGAAAGTCACTGTAGCAGAAAGTGAAAGTTCAGAATCTAAAGTCTGAAACGTGGAACTTACCTACTTACTTGATGATAAAGATGTAGTGCAGACTGTAATGGTGAATGATCTGCGCCTCCACATATACGAGGAGTATAGTAGCACCTATAGAGTACGGGATTAAAAAATCATTAGTTTTCCTACATTGATAAGATCATCAGAAATGCAAAGTGTTCAACTAATAACTAAAAACTTACACAAGTGCCACCAGCAAAAGTACAAAATATCGAAAGAACACTAGTGCCGCAACCCACATCCAAAACTACCTGAAGTTATCATTTTCATAGACCACAAGAGTTAACTGAGCAGAACAGAAAGCTATATCATATACAGGAAAACATCTACCCAAGACTTATACATCGCTGGCCGGCCAGGGGTGTCGGCCAGTGCCGGCTGTGACCAACAGGGTGCCGATTCCATACAGCAGTGGCTTCCTAGGCCATTGCTTCCGCATGCTTGGCAGCCAGGACGGCTGCCCCCCTCATCTGCAAATAAACAGAAGCAGACCAAAATTTGTTACAATCTAGAATTCACATAGAACTACTCACACAACAGTGATTGGCCACCAAATCCATCTCCATACCTCGGCTGATTCCCTCCAGTGCTGGAGTAGGTGCAGCTCGTCCACATCCATTTCCGGCACCACCAACGCCGTGATCCATAGCCGTCCTAGCAGTATTACCTCTTCCACGAGTTGTACAATGTTCAAACCAGGCAATCTACGTTGTCATGCACCAATTTAATATGAAATAGGAGACTGAAAAGTTTCACTAATTTTATTTCAATAGCAAATGAGACTATTTTCATTATTCAGAGATTGCACACGGATGTGATACAAATATATATAGCCCACACACTAAGCAACACCCTGTAGTAAGAAGACAAAATAAGGACATTCTATAACCATCTATGAACTAAATAACTGGAAAACTTAAATCAACTGTGCCTTGATGATGAACCTGCACTTCTTTTAAAAACAAAATCATGAAACTAACAGTGACACATATGTGGTAAATTGTTGTTGCCCCCTCAGCCATTTATTTCATAAGAATTTCCTTACCTGAACGATGAACAATCATAGCATTGCTTTGATGATAAGAGAAAAAATGGCAGCTGAACCTTATTTTTAGCACTTTTTTTAAAAAAAATGCTGCAAGTCAAGCTCTGCAGTTTATTTGCACACAATAAGGTCAATTTCCAAGCTTTCAGTTTAAATATCCATGACTACTTCCCACCAAAGCACAATGGTCTCGGACATAAATAATTAATCCCTTGGAGAAAGTTTATGAATAATTTGCTACACAGTTCCAAAATCCCTCACTCCTAGGTCTTAACTATACAAAGAAATTACATGCATTGCACATTCATACATAATCATACCTAAAAATTAGGAAATAGGGAGGACAGAGTCATCCTGCAAGGAGGGATTGCACACGGCTGGAATCTGAGCAAGCCTTCGCATACTCTTCAGTGGGGTTGATCTGGTTGTATAGCGAGGACGTCCTCCTGCTCACACGCGCATCCCAAACAAATCAGATAAACTCATCCCAAAAAACAAATCAGATATTACTGTAGTGGTTGACTAAATTAATATGACAGTGCTTATTCAAGGAAAGTAGTGTGCCCGTACTCACGCTACAGTAAAAATACAAACCATAGCATACATAAGTCATCAGTTTCACATGGTGGTGAGAATAGCCATCTAAATTTTAGTCAACTAAAATACTATTGATAAAAAACAAACCTATCTCTTGGATCCCCTGATGATATACGTTGGACCTTCACATAATCAGTAGGATCCATGCTACCTCCTTTCTTGGTATCTGGCCTCACATAGCTTGTGGCTTGCCAAGTTAAGGTTGACACAATATCAAGCCATTTTTGTGGACCCACCATCATTTCCCATTTGGATGCCTTCTGCCCTCAGTAATTGAGCCAAAAGAGCTAGGAAATGACCGAGCACTGCAGTCTTCAGACCCTCTTTATGAGCAATGGTTGTGACCTTGTCAATAACAGATATTTTGTTAGCACTAAAGATACCAGAAACAAGAAGCCCGCTTGAGTCCCCAACCTCATCATGCCGTTGATCACATCTACCAATATATGAGAATTTGAGTAGCAGCCATGGTCCCACTGATTAGTTACAACCTACCCCTGTACTGAAACAATTTGACTCATTCTACAGAGACAAATCGACGAAGCAAAGCCTGCCAGTGTGAAGAAACTCCATAAATAAAAACTTATACAATACCAACCATTATTACCGAAGCACTCCACTAATGATCACAACGCTGAAAAATTGTGCAAATTTTACGTCAGTAAATCCAATCGCATTCAACAATATGCTGAAATTTAGCACCCGGCCATGTTACCAGTGATGAACTGATGATAAACAAAATCGATAAAGATGGGTATAGAACGACGATAACCAAACAAAATATAGCCACGATTAGCAGAAAATTCACGCGGACCTTTCCACTCGCTGCCGTTGGCAGGGACGACATCCATGTGCATGTCGACGAAGGAGGCAACGCGGCCGGGGACAGTGCCAGGGTAATCGAATCATAAATAAATTAATCGTATCGCAGGGGGAGAGAAAGGGAAACCGAAGAATTATGAACTTGCAAAGAGCTGTATGGTTGTATAGACCTGCCACATCAGACAGCATAAGTATCTTCGAATTGACAGCTTTGAACTGCTCTCCTCACAACCAATCTTGGCTCACCATCGTTACCTCTGTATGTCAAAAGAATGAAAACAACTGAGAAGTGGCTAATGTCCTTGTTTTGTTTACAGAGCTAATTTCCGTTTCTTGTAAGATTCAAATCAACTAATTTGTGGTCCGGTGCTGACCTGCGTGTAGCCGTGGAGCCTACCTCCGTGCTCCGGTCGACAGACAGACCTTGATCGGCGCCGGAGGTGCTCGTTATTCCCGTCCCTCGACTTCGGCCTCCACGTCCGTCATGGACGTCGGGGCCCGGGGGTGCTGCCGCTGCTAGATCGAGGCCGCCTTTGCGGTCGCGTCGCTCCCCGTTGCAGTCGCCGAGACCCCGTGCCCCGTGCAGGTGCGGGCGTGCGCCCGTGCCCTCGCGCGCGAGAGAGATGGAGAGCGAGGACGTCGAGGAGCGACGCACGGAGCCACTGAGAAGGCTAGACGGGGGTTCCCCAGCTCTACGCAGCCGCCGGGGGCGGCGGCGCAGCCTGCTGCGGGCGGGCACGGGCGCAGGGTGGGCGCGATGGGGGCGCGGCGGCGGCGTGTCCAGAATCACGGGAGCGGGTTTTGTTTTCTTCCCGGAGCGACGTTTCTTTCCTTGGAAGGGAGACGGGCGTAGGGGGCAAAAGTTAATTATTCAACTGCTTTCAGAAGTTAATTATCAAATGATCATATTTCCATGGGAGCAAAAGCAACTACCAGGACTCCAGCAGCTATATCCCATGGCTGTAACACCGACTACCGAGTCCAACATGGGACATATTAGCAGCAGCAGGCCCCAGCCTTCGCACTCCTTGAAGAGAAAAAAAGGTCCCAAAAAGGATGCTAGAAAACTCAGTTCTGCAAATCTGCAAAAAATAAAAAAAAAAGGTTCTGCAAATTTGAGAAAAAAATAACTTAACCTGCTAATGTAGTAATTCCTTAGCAAATTTATATTTGTCCTCCAGACATCATCATGTTCATATGCAAAACCTGTGATGAAAAGAGATAATAACTTGAAACTTGCCTCTACATTACAAAGGTGGTTATGTTACATTTAATTCTGACATACAGAATCACTTCATATGAATGGATGCATTGAGCATGTGGTCTGACTCCCGAGGCAAATCATCACTGCAGCTTAGCTTTCACTCACAGATTCACATATGTGGAAAATACATGGTTACTTGTATAGAAGAGAAAATAGACTACCTTCTCCGCTGACTGACATGAATCTTTTGCCCATTACAGCTCGTCCGCCTGTTCAAGAGAATTTAAAGGCTTATTAGTTGGTCAAAGAACCTACAAGAAGATGCAGAAATTGTGAGGGTGCTCCAGTGCATAGACCCACCACAACAGTGCACATTCTGTTCGCAATTCATGGAAGAGGCTAGGTCATAGTTTGGAGAGCCTGCTTGCTTTGAGAGTTCCGCGAACGTGCATTGTATGCTAGCTTGGGCACTGGTTCTGGAATTCGAGAGGTAAGATGGATATGTTTAGGAGAATCTGAAGATGGAGCTCTGGTTTTATTCTCGGTCACAACATGAGTTCTTTATTAGTAGATATGGATAATCTATTTATGTCATTATTCAGCTACTTTTTGCTGTGAAGCTCAAGTGAGCTATTTTATTATTTGCGGAATGGAGTAGTATCGTTTGTCATTTGCATCTTAAACCTAATTCTGCAACAAGTTGCAAGCCTGAATGTCTTTTCCAGGTTTTCTCGGACAGTAGCAATTCAAAATTATGAGTTAGGCACTTACTTTTTGTCGTTAGTTCTTTATTGACTGTATTCTTTTTGGATGTTTGCATTGTATTTCCAAGTTGAATGACATTGCTTCTGAAATTCTTCATGTCCGTTCAATGTTCATGATTAAAAACAATTAGGAAAAATATTGCCACGGGACACTGAAAGTGATGTTACGATGCCATTGGACACTGAAAAGAGGACTGAAAGTGATGTTACAATGCCATTGGACACTAAAAATAGCCGGTACTGAAAATAGTCTAATTGGCTGGTGCTTGTTGGACACTCTAGTTCATGCAAAGTTTACCCAAAAACACTGCGCCTATTATATTAAAATAATGTTTTCTAGCTGAGAAGGATAGAGAAAGATGACGAAATGTCTTTTTTACCCCAGACTCTTTCTTCTCCCTTCTCTCGATCTGGTGTTCTAGGACTGGAGGTCCTAGAGATACTGTAAAGATCTTGTAAACACAAAAAACGGTTATCCCCCCCCCCCCCCCTTGACATTAAAAAAACAAAATGCCAATTATCTCTCTTCCTACTTATTGTAAGGAGGGGTAGGAAGGAGACATATTTATCTTCATCACCTTCTCTCTATATAAGCACCCATGAAGCATGATGAACAACACAGCTGGGTCACTGTATATTTACACTGCTGCTCCTCTCCATTCCTTTTCCCCCTTCAGATCGAGCAGCATTTTTAATTGGCATTTTGTCATCATCACACTTGAGCTTCGCTGTAAAATCATAGCTTTGCTAGATTCCTATAGCTTTTGCTATGTACTTAAATATACACTATACTTAGATATATAGTAAAATCAATGTATCTAGAGAGGCTAAGATATCTTATAATTTGGAATGGAGGAAGTATTAGATTTCAGACAAAATAGGAGAATGACATTTTGATTCCTATACCCATCTAATAATGACATTTTAGTGAATCTTCTCTGGACGAGTGAAACCCAAATTTGATAGAGAATCTCCTCTAGGGATGTCAAACGAGCGAAACCTAAAATTTACCATGGCAAAATTCAAATTATTTCTTACGAAGGTTTAGGCCGTCCAATGCCGAGTACATAATACTTGCTAACATACTTAAGCTAAACCACATCAGTATGACCAAAGCTTGTCTGCATACCATTTGGTGTTGTCATAACTCCTTGGTACAGTTATTACAATCGGTACTTGAATAATCAAACGATGATTGGGGTGTGGGGCCACTACGGTCGACAACGCAGTATCCCACTGCCTGTGTGACACACGCAAGGACCATAGTCTTGCTGGCTGCTGCATGTCGGTCAAATGCACTTTTTTAGTACATTTTTATATGAAAATTTACAAAGGTACACTCCCTCAAACCGAAAATACATATACACCATGTTTATCGAGGAATCAAAGCTTTTTAAGATTAACCAAACATATACACAAAAGTATCAATATTCATGATGCGTGATAAGCATCATTTTATTATTTCCTAAACTAGTCAAAGTTAGAAGAGTTTAACTCATCGAGAAATGTAATGTGTGTTTATTCTAAGATAAAGGAAATATCTATCCACTCAGTTTCAAAAAATAGTAAAATATGTCATTCTTTGGTGGACCGACTTTCATAAATCTTCCATAGGAGAAATGACTTCTACAAAAATTGCCCACCTAGAAAGCGATTTTACTAAAGATCGATTTTACTAAAGATACATTTTTATTCAAAATTGTCTTACCGGTGATAGTGAAAAAAACCAAATCAAAGCTTCTACACAAGTATGACATTTATAGGTACACGTTGTTTTTTTTCAAAATATTTTTATTGATCCAAGAATCTGCGAACCTCTAAAAATCATGTACTTTTTCTAAAAGAGATGCTATCTTGCATGACTCATTTTGCTTGTACTAGAACCATATACAGGTTTTGCATTTTGAAATTAACATCTTATCAGAATGCTAAATTTGAGTTTTGGGTTAATTCGTTAAACCCAAAATAATTTCAAAAATCTAAAAGAATCATATAATAAAACTCATAGTTTTTTTGGAAAGTAGTACTTTTATGTGACTTCCCAACATATGTGCTCATTTGGAATCTAAAGTTACTTAACAAAAAGCATGTTACTCTAATTTTGCACACGCACTTTGTTAAGAAACTTTAAATTTCACTTGAACTCATACGATAAGAAGTTAGTACATGACAAAATGCTACTTTCTGAAATATAAATTTAGATGATTTTTTTCATATTTGTATCAAAACATTTTAGGGCCAAAAGGGTCAACGAAAAATTCAAATACAACATCCAAGAAGAATTTCGATTTCAAAACTGCAAAATCTATGATGTTAGATACAAGCAAAATAGACCGTGCATGAATTTTAGGTTCTATTTATAAACATATGGTTTTTAAGGTCCCAAGGTTCTTCATTTCAGATCAACAAAACTATTCAGAAAAAAACCACGTGAAGTTCTTGATATATTTTTTTTAATTTCCATACAAATTTATATTTAAAATTAAATTGTCCAAATGCATTAGGCCGATAGGACGATGTGAAAGAGTTTGTTTATTAAAGCTAGTCTTAATGAGGTTTTATGAGAGTTTCAGGGATATTATTTTTTTTTCCAAAGAAGAGAGTTTCACGAACATTAAACAAGGTGATGTAGCATAGTACTCGCTCCGTTCTAAATTATAAGACGTCTTAACATTTTAGATTCATAAACTATATACACTTAAATATACACTATGACCCCGTTCGCTTGTCTTATAATCCGTACTTTTGAGCTTGTTTTTTCAGCCGGAACAGTATTTTTCTCTCACAACAAATCAGCCGAAACAGTGTTTCGACTTGTTTTTTCAGCGAAGCGAACGGGGCCTATATCTAGGTACATAGTGAAATCAATGTACATATATTTGAAAAGACCAAAACATCTTCTAATTTGGAATGGAGTATATATCTAAGTACATAATAAAAGCTATACATATCTAAGAAAGTCAAAATATCTTTAATTTTAAATGGAGGGAGTACTGAGAAATATTGAGGTGGTGTCAATGGTCAACAAGTCAACAATGCTAACTCTCAGGTTAGCTGTTCTTCAGATGAAATAAAAGATCTGCCCGGCCACGTTCTTAAGAAACAAAACACATGAGTCAAAGATGCCATGATGCATTGGTGGTCAGTGTGAGTTTAGTGACGCCGGCAATATTCTCTGGCGCATGTGCCTTTTGCATGGTAGGACACCAGGAATACGCGCGGTATGCCTATTGCTCCACCAGTGACAGGGCCACACGCCCCTGCATGCCTAAGATTAATTTTTTTTCAAAAGATAATTTTGTATGTGTTTTGCAAGAAATACAATTGCTAATAGTGTTATTTGTAACACCCTAAAATTTGCAAATTATTACAAAATAATTTAATTATGTATTTTTGTGCTCATGAAAGCATAGGAAAAATAATAATTTTTATTAAATTAAAATTTATTCATAAGGTTAGGTACATGTTTGAGCATACATGCCATTGCATTGGATTTATTAGATTTAGTGCTTTAGACCAAAATTCAAAATGATTTGAATGGCTTTTGAAAAGGTTGTGAAAAAGGCTTTGAAATAAAAAAAAAGGAAAAAAAAAAGAAAAGAAACCCTGGTTCTCACATTTTGGCCCGAAGGCCCAAAACTCCCTCTCCCACGGCCTTCCCCCCTTCCTCACCCGCTCGGCTTCACATCTGGTTGGGAAAGTGTTGCTTCCCCTGACGATTGTCCAAAGTATAGCGAGTAATTAGCCTTAACTTTTCTCCTAATGTAAAGTGAAAACATTGCTCATGTAAGGTGAAAACATTGCTGTACCATCTCCTTTCTTATTTTAACTAGCATATGCCCTCGCGTTGCTACGGAGCCTCAAAATTTTCAACGCAATAAAAATATAGAAAAAATAATAGGTCCAGACAAATAAATTTTAACTCAACTTTACAACGTACTATTCTGAGTCACATTCAAATAAACTATCAATTATTGGAGATTCATCAAAATTAGACCTGATTAACATATAAATAAGGCGGTGTTTCGGTTCGGAGACTGTTGAATGGAACCGCCACCAGCAAGTATTGTTCTTCAAGATTCGAGGACTCAACCATCCAAAAAAAAGGTACACACTCATCCCTCGCTGACGCCGTCTCCTTGCACTCAACCCAACAACATATATAAACAGCAATGGTTGAGTTTTTAACACAACGGCAAGAGTCTGTAGCACATGAAAAAAAAAGAGGTTAAAATGCATGGAAAGCTAGGAGATCAAGGAAGAGTGTTACTTGAATGCAACTGAGCAAGAAAACTGCAAGAGACAACTTTCTAATAAGCACCAGGTCAATGAGCTGGCCCAGTGCTATAACACTACCAAATTTCTGGTTGTGTCAAAATGAACTAATATTACAATATATACTGTCTTCGTCAGTTCTCTAATTTTGTAAGTTAAAACTGCACCTTGCATTGTCCCACATAGAAGGGAAGATATATTGGGCACTGAATGCAATGATGAGAATAGTAATGATCACCTAAGCCAAAAATCACACAGATAATTGTAGCGGTGAATTTATTGGAAATCCTAGCATCCATTCATATGTTACAGCTGAATCTAGTACATGGTACACTTGAAACAAAGTCTTAATTTTACATTCAGGTCCAAAAATGTATTTAACCTATTTCCTAAGCTCACATCTGTTTGCCAGGCGTTACCAAATTATGATATTCCAAATGCAAATTGGGGCACTGCAGCAAGTAAGATTGAATATCTGAGCAATTGTGAGAAGGGGTACGTGTTTCCCTTACTTCCCATATTGCGATGTCCATCGGTTAGAGGACTCCTGCATAGTGCAAAGATGCAACCTATTAAAACTTTTATGCAGTAGAAGAATGACATAATGGAGGGAGGAAATAAGTGAGGAAACACATACGTCAGGCACAACCAAAAATTGGTGGGTTAATATGTGCTGGCATGCCATCAGGTCCAGTAATCATAACAGAACCCTCATGATCTTTGGAGTGCGAACATGATTAAGTGTGACTGGTGCTGCATTCAGAACTATCATAGTCCTATCAACATGTTATATTTGCTGAAGCTTCCAATCAAAGATTTTTAGAGGTATCTAGAAGAGAAAAGGAGACCATCAAATTGTGAATAACCCCGCATATACGAACTGAATAACAAAAATGAAATTACTGATATCTGAATGTATTAGTGAAGTCAACAATGCTCCCCTTTTCTATAGTGTCTATTTCGCCTTCAAAACTGCTTCCTCGTTTTAAGATGGGTGGATATTCAGTCCAACACTTAATTAAAAAAAAACTCGCTCGATTTTCTATTGTCACATTTCCTATGCAAGAAGCCTTTGGTATTCTCATCTTAGGCTGACACATTCAATTGGTTTTCGTCTTGAATTAAATTGCAATTTCAAAAAAATCATGTGGTCAGTAAAAAAAAAAAAAGATTTGCAGTTGGTTTACTGAATCAGCCGTGCAGTCAGCACGTGGTCCATCAATTATAGCAGTCGACGTTGGGCGTCATGCATCAGATTATGTTCCTTCCAGTTGGTTATATGCATCTCGACGATCCTTCATCAAACTCTTAATTGGTGAGTGCAGACTCTCAATATCCTTTCTAATCTCTGCCTTGTCAGTCTAGCAGTAATTCTCTTTCCATATACAGCTCCCTTTTCTCCAATAATGTCTTCTGAATCTTGGACTCAGCCACAGCAAAATGCATTGTCAATTGCTTGGAGCCATGGCAACATTCTATAATTTCCCCAAAAATACCCAGGATTCGATGGGATAAAATATCTGTACCTCACTGCTCCTGCAACAAAATGATAGTATCAGATTACTTGCTTTGTCTTCCAAGTTCCAAAATCACGATCCACGCAGAGCAACAGAGGATAAGAATCACAGTTAGTTAGGGGCAATCTAGATCTAAATCAGAGTGTGTGGTGGGAGTGTGGGACTGAGGAAGGGAGTGGGATTTTACGTACGTGGTGGAGAGACAGCGGATGAAGATGCGGGCGCCGACGCTCTCGACGAACCCGGTAGTATAGTCCTTGTTGACGGTGACCTTGTCTCCTTCCCCGCCGGCGACGTGGGAGAGCCGGAGAGCTTGTCCTTGACCACTGACCAGGCGGGTGTCCTCTGCGCGTCCACCTGTGCTCGGAGGGGATGCGGAGTCCGTAGGGGTTGCCATGCGGGCCGCTGCCCTCTACTTCTGCAGCGGAGCAGGGCGGGGCGAGGCGGCCGGACGGGGCTGGGCAGCGACGCACGGGGTGGAGGTGGCGCGAGACGGGATAGGGGAGGAGTGGAGCTGGGATGGGCCAGAGTGCGGAGCGCAAGGCAGTGTGGAGACGGAGTGCGGTCGTGCCGTCGTGCGGAGATCGCAGGTGGGGCGCTGAGCGTCGGCTGGGTTCACCACGGGAGCGAACGGGTCCAGTTTAATCTTAGACGAAAAAACAGATAACCAAATCTTTCCAAAAAAAAAAAAGTCCAATAAAGGTACTTTACGCCCTAAATGTACTCTAGCTGGCTGGACCTCGTTCAAGTCAGTTTGTAGAGTAGCAGACACATGTATTTTCAGCACAATAACCCACATCATTAATTGGAGATACTGCGTCATAGCTACATAGTCATATGAGATAACCATACACACTGTTTTTTCATCACTAGGGAAACCACGACACACCTATGGTTTTTGTCATGGCTGTTATAACATACTCCGCCCCGGATGTTCGCTATGTTGTAAACGATTATGGATTATAAGTCAGAACAGTATTTTTCTCTTACATCAAATCAGCCAGCAGTAATAATCCACGATCGTTTCAGCCGACAGGCTGGTTGTATCCTCACTCCTTCAACCATGGGTAGGTCGCACCTGAAGCTCCTCATCCCTTGAACCTGACGTGGTAGTCTTCACCTGTAGTTCTTTGGCCTATCCATAGAGGTATATATACAGTCCACTCAAAATCAGGGAACTTAACTGCCCAACAAGCTGTCACAAAACCAGTAAAACGCATCTTTTATGGCATATATAAAGAATTTATAGCTATATAAACTTTCGAGCAACCAGAGAATTAAAATATCATCTTTCTACTAGCAAATATTGTAAGCAATTCTACAAACCGGGCCTCAACATCCGCAAACCATAGAACTCTACAAATCGGAGCATAATGTACACTAGCTACATCGCTTACCGACTCTGTTTCAAAGTTGATGACAGACTAAATGCACACTATCTGGATTAAAAGATTGGATCATAATAAATGTAAAAGCATTTAAGTTTTCGACATAAGAATTGTATTATTAGAATTTAAACCAGGCCTGGTGCAGTGGTGAGAGCTGTCTCACTGAGTCACCAGGTCACGGGTTCGAAGCAGCCTCTCCGCAGATTTTGCGGGGAAAGGTTTGTCTTGGTTTTTCCCTTCCCTAGACCCCACTCATGTGGAAGCCTTCGGCACTGGCTCTGCCCTTTACAGAAATCCGCAACAAGAGGATTTTAAACTGTTTTTTTTCGTTCAGTCATTCTGTAAGTCAAGGATGGCATCAGGATTTGGTGCAGGGGTGGGCATGGCACATTTACAAGGCATCATCATCCATTTGGATTCTATCTTTTTTGGTTTCTAGTTGGAGCGGCTTATGCCAATTATTCTTTTCACGCCTTTGATGATTAGCTTGAAACCAGTTATAGTTCTCTGATCGATAATATAGCGCCAGCACTTTGCTGGATCTTTCATAAAAAAGAAGTATCTGATAAAATGGAACTAAAATATCAACATTTTATGTTTAAATACACAATTAAGTTAGAGAGATACTTCTATCTGGTTCTGTAAGCTGTATATGGTCGATCAAACTGGAGATGTTTTAGTTTTTATAAAATTCACAACTCTGACACCTTTTAGTAAGAAAGTTACTAATTCTACTAGAAACTAAGCAAGCTATTAAACTGTGCAACTTCGAGGATCTTCTATGTACTTATTTACTTACCTCACAACAGTGGTGGAGCCAGGATTTGAACATAGAGGGGCCGTTCGAACCGATAACAATCATGCATAATGTTGGTGTTACGATCCCCGGGTGTCTCAAGGCAACGATTAGTCAGCAGGCCGAGCAATCCGCGACACACCAGCTAGCGAAGGCTCAAACGATTGAGGTCCAGCTAAGCCAAGCAGACCAGGCTAGACGCCAAGGACGGGGTCAGCCACGACCCCTCCCTTCTTCCTTAGCCACACGCTGCACAAGGGTTCACGACCTCTCCGCCGTCCCGACCCCTAGGAGGAATGAAGAGAGGTCGAGCCCAACCAAGCGCGCCTGCTCTGACAAGAGTGGACACGCCGCACTAACCCCACAAGGACCGAGGGGATAGCAGTCATCTCGGTCCGGTCAGACGCTATCCCTGCGCCATGCAGCACAGACAAGACAACACCGCTCGGCGGTGACTGCCAGTACGGTGACTCGCCATCCAAATATGGTCCAGCAAGACATATGTATGATTCTACCCACTACGGGATGGGATCCACGATGGAGGCCTTGACTTAGAGGCCATCCGGGCCACCGAGAGCCACAACCCCGGAGCTCGGGATCGTGACCACCGACTCCACAAGCTAACCAGGCGATCGATGACCTAGGGGCGACTACCAACTCCTGTACGATGCCCCCAGGAGAACAGGAGGCAATGACAAAGGCCACAACGTAACCCACATCGCACAGGACGGCTGGCAAACCACCACTGTGCCTACAGTGCCGCCACGACCGACATAGTAGCACCACGCCATACTATGCCACGACGTGGTCACAAGACCATGACAACAACCATGCCCGGACATGCACAGAAAGACGGCGTAGCTTGCAAGCCAAGTTAGATAGGCCCCTCCCTCAGGCTCACGCCCCCTTGGTCGGAAGAACCTACTTCTTTGTACATGCCCTGGCCCTGAACTCTATATAAGGGCAGCTAGGGCATCCTTTCGAAGGATCCTCACATTCTTCACAACCTCCAGACTCCTGAAGCTTCCATTTAGGCAGTTCATCTCCTAGCTCTAGCTCTCCTACCTCTTCCACCATTCTTGCACCCTCATTGTAAGAACTTTAGAGCATTCAAGCGAGGAACACGCACTTGATCATCTCTAAGACTAGACATAGGGCTCCCGCCTAAACCAGTATAAATCCTCGTGTCTTTTGGATGATACCATGGTCTTTCTAGAGTAGCGCGACAATCGTATAAATTTACTAGTCCAGTTTACGAAACACCGACAGTTGGCGCACCAGGTAGGGGACAGTCGTGCACTGTCGGGGTTATAACCCTGGGGTATCTCGAGGCATCGATTAGATGGCGGGCCGCATAGCTCACAATGCAACAACAGATAAAGGCCTAAACGACCAAGTCCCAGCAAGAGCCAAACAGGTCAGGCCAGGCGCTGAGGTCGGGGTTATCCACAACCCCTTCCACCTACCTCGGTCTCACCACGCTTGCAAGGCGTACGACCTCTCTCCGCCACGACCTCCGAAAGAGATAGAAAGAGGTCGTGCCTTGCCAAGCGAGCCTACCCTGATAGGGGCAAGCACGCCACACTAACCCCGTAAGGACCAAGGTGACAGTAGTCACCTCAGCCCAGTTAGACGCCAACCCTGTGCCACGCTGCATGGACAAGACAACACCGCCTTGAGGCAATAACGACGAGTACGATGACCACCGACAGGGTATGGCCCAACCAAGTAGGTATATGATCCTACCCACTATGGAATGAAAGCCACGATAAGGGTCTCAGCGCAGAGGTCGACAAGGCCGATTGAAAGCCCTGACCCCGACTATCAGGGTCGTGGCCCTCAGCCCCATAGAGCAACCAGGTGAACAACGACCTAGGGCACCCACCTACTATGGGTACGATGCCCCGGGGAACTTGGAGACAACACCCTAACCCTCGCACCCTCTTCCCTAACCCTCACATCCTCTTCCTTGCCTTACCGCCGCTAGGGCCGATCTTCATAGCCCGCCAGCCATGGAAGACTTCTACGTGGTGTGCACCGATACGCTAGAGTGGGTGGCGTACGGATCGTGCGGTAACCACAACGTGTGCTCCACCTGCATCGCTCACCTCCATTTTGTGATGGACGATAAGAAGTGCTGCATCTGCAAGACCATCTGCCCCTTCGTCTTCGTCACTAAGGTTTGTTCCTCTAGGGTTTGCTCTCTCCGGACGGGACTAGTTCCTTATCTGTGGTGGGGTGCACCGTTGGATCTTGGGGTCATCTAGGGTTTCGGTTGGATTGCTAGATTGGTTCTTGCTAGTGGAATTAGATGTGAAGGATCTCTTTTCGCAATTGGTACATGTGAAAGGATCAAGATGCCTAAGAGGGGGGGGTGAATTGGACTAATTCTAAATTCTTTGCAATAATTAAGTCCTACACTTAGCCCACTTCACCCCTTGTGCCTAGAATGTGTTCTATTGTTCTACCGCACAAAAGTTTTGCACCCTAGGTTCCAATCCTACTCTAGCATGGCAATTCTAGGAATGTAAAGACAAGAAATGAATTGCCCTAATGTAAATGCTCAAAGTAAAGAGAGGGAAAGGAACACGGCGATGTTTTCTTGAGGTATCGGAGAGTCGCCACTCCCCACTTGTCCTCGTTGGAGCACCCGTGCAAGGGTGTAGCTTCCCCTTGATCCGCGCAAGGATCAAGTGCTCTCTACGGGCTGATTCTTCAACACTCCATAGCGATGAATCGCCCACAACCGCTCACAACTTGAGTTGGGTCATCCATAAGCTCCATCGGATGATCACCAAGCTCTCAATCACCACCGAGCCATCTAGGTGATGGCGACCACCAAGAGTAATAAGCACAAACTCTCACTTGACCACGACAAGCCTAATGAGAAGGGTGGATGCATACTTGCTACTCTCCTTGCACTAATAAGGACCTTAATCTTAAATCTCAATCACTACACTAGGCTCTTGCTCTCCCTTGCACTCTCAAGGTGTTTCTCAGCTGAACAAATGGGCAAGAGACCTCCCTTGGAAGAGAGGAGTAAGTATTTATACCCCCTCATTCAAAACATAACATTTGGAGGCTGAGTCAACACTCTACGGGGTGACCGGACGCTCCGGTCAGGGTGACCAAACGCTCTGGTCAGTTATCCCCGCCACTATATCAGAAAGAGCCGTTAAGTTCTGACCAGACTCTGACCAGCGTCTGGTCAGTACTGACCGGATACATCCGGTCAAGAAAAATGCGCTCTAGAACCTTACTGATGTTGATTGAACGCTAGCACCCAGAGTCCGATCACTTCACTGTTCAGCGTCCGGTCAGTTATCGGATCCTAACCAGCGTCCAGTCAGCACCGATCAGATGCGTCCGGTCAAGAAAATCCCTCTCTAGAACCTCTGAGCTGCTGACAACTGATCACCTATACGAACGCCACTCCTAGCTCCACCTCTCTCCACTTGCTCTGCGGCGGCTGCCACTACTGCTGCTCTCTCTATCTCCACATCAGCGAACTTTCGCTTCTTCGTTGTAATCTTTTTCGCCTTTCCTTTTTCCTGAGCAGTCAGGCAAGGCGGAGGCCTTAGATCCTCATCACCGGGACCACCTTTGGCATTTTTGCAACGTGCCATCGCTGGAGCTGACGAGAATTACTACCACTAGCAAGAAGCAACTACCAGCTGACACTCGTGAGGCTTGGCCTCAATCTATACTCGTGGGCTTGGCCCTGAGTTTACTGACAACTGCCAAATTAACCATAAGAGCATCAACTCGCTGCACGATGGAATAGATAGGAAATATAAATAATCACTATATTCATCTAGAGGTGTGAAACCCTAAGAAGCAAATAGTAGATACAAAATTGAAAGCGATGGCTTGCTACCTGATGAAATC
Organism: Miscanthus floridulus; assembly: GCF_019320115.1. NCBI lineage: Eukaryota > Viridiplantae > Streptophyta > Magnoliopsida > Poales > Poaceae > Miscanthus > Miscanthus floridulus. Next base: position 26,546,570 of record NC_089593.1, on the reverse strand, counting down.
CGACGAACCGGCGACCGACGAGCAAATGAGAGGATAATGGGGCACCACCGGGATCGGCAATCTTATGCCTAGGGTTAGGGTTTGGCGTTGTGAAGTGGTGCGGTGGCCGAGACAGCGCGGCAATGCAATGCAGGCGCGGCTAGGGCAAGCGGCGGCGTAGGCACAAGCTAGGCACTGGCTAGGCTGGCATAGGTGGCGGCGCTGATGCGCGCACAGCGACGATAGAGGTGGGTGTGGCGGCATGAGACAGGCGTGGGCTCGGCTAGGGCAAGCATGGGCGTAGATAGGGTGAGTCTAGGCGCTGGCACGGTGAGATTAGCATGGGCGTGGGCGTGGGCACTGTGAGGCTGGTGATGGTGGTGGCACGACGAGATAGGCGGCGGCGCTGGTGCGTGGTGGTGGAAGCACAGGCGCGAGCATGGTGGCACAGGCGGAGTAGCTGTGGCGCCACGATGCGAAGGTAGGAGCAGGCGCGGATGACCTAGATGCGATTGAGAGAAAGCAATTTAAGGTGGCCCCTACGTGACAGAGGAGATAAGGAAATTAGATTCACTCGGATTCAACTGACCGAACGCACTGGTGGGAACGACCGAACGTTGCCACCCGGAGTTTGATCGACAACAGAGAGGTCCAAAACCCCTCAAGTCGCGACCGGACGTGTCCGGTCCCACTTGATCAGACACACACAGAGTTCGGTCGGTCCTGACATCTTCTTCTTCATTTGACCAGATGTAGGATCACCTTCACACCGAACACAGGATGAACACTATTCAGCGTCCGGTCACTCCTATGCTGCATCTGTTCACCTTCTGTGAACTGACCGAATGCTGGAAGCAGAGTCTAGTGCAGCGTCCGGTCGCCATTTTTCAGCGAATCTTCAAAGTTCCTTCGCGCTGCCTTTTCTCAATCAAGTCCCAACTTCAATAAGACACAAATAAACACTAATTGGGACTAATGTGAGAGACCTCTCTCAAACCCTGAAAAATTTCAAAATATTTTGCCTTAGGCTATAATTCTTTTTAAGAAAATATGCAATAAAAAGGGCGAGGAGCAACATGTGGTCACACAATAGGGTTTTATGATCAATAGAAGCTTCAAATGCTCTCTCTATTTGTAAACAAACACAGTGGATGCTCAAAAGATAACCGAAAAGAAACGACAAAGCAACACACATGCATATGCAATGCAATATTTAAAAGTAATTCTAGTTGCTTGTGAAGTTTGATCCAAGGTTAAGCTTCTTCACATGCTTTACGATGGTTATCTTAACCATGTTACACAAGCCCTAAGTGCATTATCAAAAATTAAACTTGTTGTATATTACAATGCAATGCAATGCAAGGGACAACACAAGCTCATTTTTTAGTGAAGTTACTAAAATCAAGCACATTGAGCTCATTCCTCAACCGACAAAATGTAGTCTCATCTAGCGGTTTAGTGAAGATATCCACCAATTGATCCTCGGTCCTTACACCTTCTAGTGATATATCATTTTTAGCAACATGATCTCTAAGAAAGTGATGGCGGATATCTATGTATTTGGTGCGAGAGTGTTGAACCGGATTATTAGCAAGCTTTACTGCGCTCTCATTATCACACAAAAGAGGTACCTTTTCTAGAACTACACCATAGTCTAGCAAAGTTTGCTTCATGTAAAGAATTTATGCACAACAAGCACCCACGGCAATATATTCCGCTTCGGCAGTGGACAAAGCCACACTATTTTGCTTCTTGGAGGACCAAGACATTAGTGATCTACCAAGCAAATGACACCCTCTGGATGTGCTTTTCCTATCAATTTTGCAACCGGCATAATCCGAATCGGAATAGCCAACTAGTTGGAATCTAGCTCCTTTGGGATACCAAAGACCAATGCTTGGTGTGTGCTTAAGGTACCTAAGGATTCTTTTAACGGCAACCATGTGAGCCTCCTTAGGATTAGCTTGAAATCTAGCACACATACACACACTAAACATGATGTTGGGCCTAGATGCGGTCAAGTATAATAAACTACCAATCATAGAACGGTAGAGAGTTTGATCAATCGATTTACCTCCCTCATCTAGGTCGAGATGTCCATTAGATGGCATTGGTGTCTTGATTGGCTTACATTCATCCATATTGAACCTCTTGAGAAGATCCTTGGTATACTTTTCTTGAGAGATGAAAATCCCTTCTCTCATTTGCTTGACTTGAAAACCAAGAAAGAATGTAAGCTCTCCAATCATAGACATCTCAAACTCCTTCGACATCAATTCACCAAACTCTTTGCAATAATCTTCATTTGATGATCCAAATATGATATCATCAACATATACTTGACAAATGAAGATTTCTCCATCAAGCTTCTTGGTGAATAGTGTGGTATCAACCTTCCCAATGGTGAAGCCCTTCTCAATGAGGAAATCTCGAAGGCGCTCATACCAAGATCTTGGGGCTTGCTTGAGCCTATATAGCACCTTGGACAACCTATAAACATGATTAGGATATCTAGGGTCTTCAAACCTAGGAGGTTGATCAACATAGACTAGTACATTTATGAAACCATTTAAAAATGCACTTTTAACATCCATTTGATTTAATTTCATTTCATGATGCGATGCATATGCAAGGAGGATACGGATGGCTTCAAGTCTTGCAACCGGTGCAAAGGTCTCTCCAAAATCTAACCCTTCAACTTGAGAGAACCCCTTTGCAACTAGTCTTGCCTTATTCCTCACAACAATGCCTTGATCATCTTGCTTGTTGCAGAACGCCCACTTTGTTTCAATGACTCCTGCACCTTGTGGTCGCTCTTCAAGAGTCCAAACTTCATTGCAGGTGAAGTTGTTCAACTCTTCATGCATGGCATTTATCCAATCCAGATCTTGAAGAGCTTCTTCTACCTTTTTAGGCTCAATGCAAGAAACAAAAGAGTGATGTTCAATAAATAAAGCAAGTTTTTGAGAGCGAGTCATTACAACGTTTGAAGGACTCCCTATGATGAGATCTTGTTGATGTGCTTGTAGTAGAGGTGAATTTCTTCTATCAACCACTTGAGGGAGAGATTGTGGAGCATCAACATCTTGAGCTTGTGCCACCATTTGATCATGAGAGACATGAGTGTCTTCATTTTCTACTCTCCCATCTTTATCATCATCTTGTGGCATATTTGATGAAAAAGGTGGATCAATCACTTGTACATCATCTTCATCATCTTTGGGCTTGATGTCTCCAACCGGAATGTTCTTTATGGCCTCCCTCAATGGTTCATCACCTACATCATCAAGATTCTCATGTGCTCCTTAGGAGCCATTAGATTCATCAAATTCCACATCATATGTTTCTTCAACCAAGCTGGTGGCATGATTAAATACCCGATATGCTTTGGACTTTGATAAGTAACCAATAAGAAAGCCAATATCACAACGTCTTTGAAACTTCCCTAGGTGTTACTGCTTCTTGTAGATATAGCATTTGCAACCAAACACCCGAAAGAATGATACGTCCAGCTTCTTCCCATTGAGAAACTCATAAGGGGTCTTGCCAAGAAACTTTTGAAGGAATAGGCGATAGGATGCATAACATGCAGTATTGATAGCTTCCACCCATAGAGCTTTGGGTGTATTGTACTCATCAAGCATTGTTCTTGCAAGTGTGATAAGTGTCCGGTTCTTTCTCTCTACTACACCATTTTGTTGAGGAGTATATGTTGCGGAGACCTCATGCTTGATTCCCACTTCATCACAATATGCTTCAATATTTATATTGTCAAATTCTTTTCCATTGTCACTTCTTATGTTCTTGAGCTTCACTTCAAAATCATTTTGTGCTCTCTTGGTAAACTTCTTGAAATATGATGCCACTTCGGTCTTGTTATGAAGGAAGAACACTCAAGTATATCTAGAGTAGTCATCAACTATCACAAGACAATAGAGATTTCCTCCCAAACTCTTGTAAGTTATTGGTCCAAATAGGTCCATGTGAAGGAGCTCTAGCACTCTTGTTGTTGACATGTAAGCTTTTGTAGGATGAGTGTTTGCAACTTGCTTGCCAGCTTGACATGCACTACAAAGCTTATTCTTCTCAAATTTCACATCCTTCAACCCTCTCACCAATTCACTCTTCATTAGCTTCTTGAGTGAGCTCATCCCAACATAAGCAAGTCTTCTATGCCATAGCCACCCAAGTGATGTTTTGGTGAATAAGTATGTCTTCAAGTTTGCATCTTCAAATGTGAAATCCACTAGATATAGGTTGTTGTATCTAAAGCCCTTGAATATAACTTGATCATCATCTTTCTTTGATACAACCACTTTCTTCTCGGTAAACAAGCATTGAAAGTCAAGATCACACAATTGACCAATGGATAGCAAGTTGAAGCTCAATGAAGCAACATATAGCACATTTGAAATTGAATGATCATTTTATATTGCAACTTTGCCCTTTGAATTATCACCAAATGTAATCCTTCTTGACCATCTACTTCTTCATCTAGTGAGGTGAACATACAAGGATCACCGGCCATATGTTGAGTGCAACCACTATCTATAACCCAATGACTTCCACCGGTCTTGTAGTTCACCTACATATAAGAGATCAAGCTTGTTGTTTAGGGACCCAAACTTGATGGGGGCCCTTGACTTTCTCAACTAGTGACTTTGCAACCCAAATTTTCTTAGGCCTATTCTTGTTGGGAGGACCTAAGAACATGACTTTCATTTTTTTCACTAGAGTCCTTTCTAAGCATGTAATGAGCATTGAAGGCAAAGGGTCTAGCATGCTTAGGCAAGGGTTGTGGTGGTGGAGCTTGACACTCATGGGCAAAGTGACCTTCTTGTCCACATTCAAAGCATCTCTTTGGCTTAGGCCTTGACTTGTGTTGTTGTTGATGTTGAGCTTGAGCTTTCTTCTCTTGATGTGCCAAGTACCCAATGCCACTTCTATCCATCTTCATTATGGTGTTCATGAGTAGCTCACTTTGGAGATATTGGCCTCTTGTGAACTTGCTCAAACTGGTCTTGAGATGTTCTTTCTCCAACTTGAGCTTCTTGTTCTCCTTAAGTTCATCATGATTTTTCTCCATCTTGAGTCTCTTGTTTTCTTCTTTAAGCTTCTCATTCTCAAGACCTATATCACAATCATGGTCAAGGTTCTCTATCACAATAGTGTTGGTGGTTGATAGCTTTTCAAGATCTTTCTTGAGCTTTTCATTCTCATTCTTGAGCTTGACATACTCATCATAGTTGTTGGACTCAACCACTTTCTTGCCTTTGATACTAGAACCTTGCTCAATGCTCTCAACAATCAAGTCATCACATGATGTAGATATATCAATCTTAACAACATTGTTAGTAGCATCATGTGGCTCATTGGATAATAACTCATGAGAAACAATAAGATTGTCATGATTAACCTTGAGATTTGTGTACTCTTCTTTTAGCATATTGTAGCTAGTGGTGAGCTCATTATGTATCCCCTCAAGTTTATCATATTTTTCTTTAAGCTCCTTTTTAGAGGATTTGAGCTCCTTGAGTTTGGATGACATAATTTTATTTTCTTCTCTAAGCTCAACACTAGCTTTTTCGGCTATGTCACATTTTGCTAAGAGTGAGTCCTTCTCAAGTTCTAGCTTTTCATTTTTAGCTCTTGTCTTTCTAATGATTTTAGTATATTGGTTTAGCAACTTGATAAGATCATCATAAGAAGGTGATTCAAATTCATCATCACTATCATCATTGCTAGCATTATCATCACCACTACTATCATCATCATTTTGTACCTTTCGTTCACCCTTGGGCATAAGGCATAGGTGTATAGAGGATGATGGCGGTGGTGTCGGTGAAGATAGTGAAGAATTAATTACAATAGCAGCCACCTTCTCGTTCTCACTTTCATCATCGGATGAGCAACTTGATGAATCAATATCCATGAGCCAATCACCAATAATGTATGCCTTGCCATTCTTCTTCTTTTTGTAGAATTCCTTCTTCTTGCCATCCTTCTTCTTGTATGGCTTGTTTTTCTTCTTCTTATCATCATCTTCATCACTTGAGTCATCTTTCTTGCCCTTGTACTTCTTCTTGTATTTGTCTTTCTTGGGTTTTGGGCATTGATGAGCTAGATGACCAAGTTCTCCACAATTATAGCAATCCATCTCGGAGATAGGCTTCCTTCTATTGCTAGTGAAGAATTTCTTCTTCTTGCCATCAAACTTGACACCGTTCTTGTTGAGCTTTTTGAGCATCTTGGCAGTTCTTCTCACCATGAGGGTAAGACTTGCATCATCAATTTCATCATCACTTGAGCTATCATGATCAACTCTTGCTTTGCCCTTCTTCTCTTGGCTAGCCTTGAATGCCAAGTCTTTCTTCTTGGTGGAAGAAGAGCCATCTTGTGGTGTGATGTGCATGTACATCTTATGTGCATTGATCTTTCCCAATATTTGAGTTGGTGTAGCGGTGCAAAGATCACCTTGATGAAGCACGATCATAATATGCCCATATTTTGTCAATGGGGAGTACACTCAAGATCTTTCTTACAACATCGGAGGATTGCATTTGTGTGAGTCCAAGCCCATTGACTTCCTCTACAATAACATTCAAGCGTGAATACATCTTATTAGCACTTTCTCTAGGAAGCATCTCAAATGAATTAAGCTTTCTCATAACAAGGTGGTAGCGTTCCTCATGCTCACTCTTAGTTCCCTCATGGAGCACACAAATGTCTGACCATAGTGCCTAGACGTCCTTGTGGTTCCGCACATGGTTAAAAACATCTTTGCAAAGGCCTCTAAAGAGGGTGTTTCTAGCCTTTGCATTCCATTTCTCGTAATTAACTTCATCGCCTTGAAGGTGTGTGGGATCCTTAGGTTTTGGGAAGCCTTGTGAGGTGGCTCTAAGAACTCCAACATCTAGAGCTTCTAAATAAGCCTCCATGCAGATTTTCGAATAAGTAAAATCATCTCCCTCAAAGATAGGAGGAGGTCCATCCCCGTGGGACATCTTTCTCTAGGCGGTTAAGCCTAATTTAGCGAGCACGAGGCTTTGATACCAATTGAAAGGATCAAAATGCCCAAGAGGGGGGGGGTGAATTGGGCTAATTCTAAATTCTTTGCAATAATTAAGCCCTACACTTAGCCCACTTCACCCCTTGTGCCTAGAATGTGTTCTATTGTTCTACCACACAAAAGTTTTGCACCCTAGGTTCTAATCCTACTCTAGCATGGCAAGTCTAGGAATGTAAAGACAAGAAATTAATTGCTCAAATGTAAATGCTCAAAGTAAAGAGAGGGAAAGAAATGCGGTGATGTTTTCCCGAGGTATCAGAAAGTCGCCACTCCCCACTAGTCCTCGTTGGAGCACCCGCGCAAGGGTGTAGCTCCTCCTTGATCCACGCAAGGATCAATTGCTCTCTACAGGCTGATTCTTCGACACTCCATCACGGTGAATCGCCCATAACCGCTCACAACTTGAGTTGGGCCATCCACAAGCTCCGCCGGATGATCACCAAGCTCTCAATCACCACCGAGCCGTCTAGGTGATGGCAATCACCAAGAGTAACAAGCACAAACTCTCACTTGACCACGACAAGCCTAATGAGAAGGGTGGATGCACACTTGCTACTCTCCTTGCACTAATGAGGACCTTAATCTTGGATTCTCAAATCTCAATCACCTCACTAGGCTCTTGCTCTCCCTTGGACTCTCAAGGTGTTTCTCAACTGAACAAATGGGCAATAGACCTTCCTTGGATGAGAGGAGTAAGTATTTATATCCCCTAATTCAAAACATAACATTTGGAGGCTGGGTCATCACTCTGCGAGGTGTCTGGACTCTCTGGTTAGGGTTACCAGACGCTCTGGTAAGTTATCCCCGCCACTATGTCAGAAAGAGCCATTAAGTTCTGACCAGACTCAAACCAGCGTTTGGTCAGTACTGATCGAACACGTTCGGTCAAGAAAAACGCACTCTAGAACCTTACTAATGTTGACCAGAGGCTGACACCCAGAGTCCGGTCACTTCACTGTTCAATGTCTGGTCAGTTACCGGATCCTGACCAGCATCCGGTCAGCACCGACCGGACGTGTCCGGTCAAGAAAATCCCTCTCTAGAGCCTCTCTAGAGTTGACCGGACGCAGGAACCCAGCGTCGGGTCCACTTTCACTTAGCATCCAGTCAGTACCAAATGACTTTAGTTGATCAAATAAACTGACCGGACTCACCCTCCAGCGTCCGGTCACATCCAGACCAGCGTCCGGTCAATCATTTGACCCTCCATTCACTTCCAACTCGAAATCCTATGTGAATGAAGTTTACTCCAATTGATCTTAGGGCTATTTCTGAGCTACCTAGTGTTAGGTTTGACAAGTGTGCACCACACCTAACCCATTAGACTCACCTAGGTCAAGCTACTAGTCCATACCCCCCTTAATAGTACGGCCAAAGGAAAAACAAAGTCCTAAACTACTCTAAGTGTCTCTCCAACACCAAACGACACTTAGAACTAGTCCGTCCTTAACCTTGTCGTCCATCCTTTAAAAACCAAAACGATTTCCATCATCAGGGGCATGACAACCATGATTGCCCAATCAATTGCCATTACCATGACCTAACTCAAATTGCCTTTGCAAAACACACGTTAGTCATAATAATCTCGTGTTGTCATTAATCACCAAAACCCAACTAGGGGCCTAGATGCTTTCAACATGAACGTTTTAGGTAATAGCATGAATATACGTTGCTTTTGTTGTCTTGTAGCCTAATGTGATCAGCATAGGTTGCATCATGATCATGATTTAGTTGCCTGGATAGTTGGGGATTTGAGCTAGTCTCTATCATGATTTATGTGAGCTTCTATGTGTATATCCGGCCTTTTGCATATTGAATCATTATAAACTGTATGTTGCCAAAACAATATAGAACATCAGAGCATTCAAGCAAGGAACACGCACTCGATCTTCTCTGAGACTGGATGTAGGGCTCTAGCCTGAACCAGTATAAATCCCCATATCTATTGCATACTACCATCATCTTCCTAGAGCAGCGTGCCAATCGTATAAATTTACTAGTCTGGTTTACGAAACATCGATAGTTGGTGCACTAGGTAGGGGACAGTCGTGCACTCTCATTTGATTGAGGAAGGAAGCGATGGCTCCTCGCACCGCCAGTGGACTCGCTGGTGGAATGGCCCACGGCGGTCACATCCACCGTGAAAACTATGGGTTCATCGGCACCAAAGGGCCAGCGCCCGCATCCACCATCATCCACAATCCAGACCTCCACCATGGAAATCTGAGTTCCATGGACCATGGTGGACACACTCCTGAAACTGCCCTCGGGAGCTGCATCCCGAAGTTCACCGACCTAGAGGGGCCAGTACCCTCGCTCGTCGCAAGCCGTGACCAAGTTTCCTATTCGAGAAGCCAAAGGACCACGGCTCACAACGAACTCGCCCGAGGAATGGCCTCAACTAGCCACATCCTTCTAGGGAACCACGCAGTTAACCACACCAAAGGGCCAGCACCCACGTCCGCCCTTGGCCATGGCCTAAACCTCCACCTCGGGAATCTGGACCCCGCGGCCTATGGCGGGCGCACTCTTAGAACTGCCTACAGGGGCTACGTCCTAGAGTTTACCTATGTAAGGGGCCCGGGGCCTTCTCTCATCACCAGACACGATTGAGACTTCTACCCAGGGAGCCAGACGGCCGTGGCTCATGGCTACCTCGCTCGGGGAATGGCCCACGGTGGCCACATCCTCTTAGGGAACCGTGAGATCGCCCGAGCTAGTAGAACACACCCATCACTATCTCTTCCTCGGTCATGGCTAGGTCTTCCACCTAGGGAATGGCCTCAATCGGCCACATCCTTTTGGGGAACCATGAGATCATCCACACCAATGGGTCAACACCCATCACCAGCTTCTACCCCATCCAAGCATACCACGTGGGACGCCTAGATTCGGTGGTAGAGCCATGCCCTGAGCGGCGTCTTTGCCTCCAGCGGAACACAGTAGGTCAAGGCACACACTAGCGATGAAATCACCAGCTGCCACATGACACCGTCGTTAGTGATCTGGTGGCTACTCAGCGCCATGACTCACAAGGCCAAACTCAAAACCAGGGTCCAGACCCACGTGGTGAACTAGCCGTCCATCATGCCTTTGTGAACTATCAGCTTTCACTTAGAGGCACGTGTATCCGAGGGAGCAGGCCTCATGAGTGCAACACGCGCCGTGCCGAGCGAACCAAACCGTGTTGCCCTCATAACCCACTTCTACAGCAACAGGTCACACTAGCTCCTCATCAAGGGTGGCAACCACATCTAGAAGCGGAGATGCGGCGACGATGACATCATTGCGCCATGGGGGCTCAAGCACCAGAATGCATGAGCCCTCCTAGCCAGAAACTATAGCGGGCCAGACATGAAGAAGTCATCCCTAGGGGCTCACGAGACCGCTAGGGACAATGAGCTAACAAGGGATGACCCAAAGCCATCTAGGAGGTCGATCCATGTTAGGTATGACTGCCCTAAGATATAAAGAAGCACCCTCACCAGCTCGTGGCCCAGGGACTACAGTAACTCTATCACGAGTAGATGCTCAGGGGCTCGCCACACCTCGAGCAATGATGGCTAGTTTCACAACAACTTTTAGCACATCGGTCAGTTACATCAACTTTGACCTTAGCCTCTCTACCTAAGCACATCCACATACACGTGTAGGCTCACCTGTAGTTCCACAAGACTTGGAGCCAACATGTAGAGCAAACCAGAGAACATGATGTATCCTAGTATCACTTAAAACTCCCGAGCGACTCGATCCGACTTGCACTAGTAGCCGGACACGACTCACTCACGGGGGCTACATGTATGCACACACACACAAATATGTCTTATGGCATAGCATGATTTGTCATCATCCCAGCGACGCATTTTTGAGTTTTCTCCAATCATGACCTATGCTACGACGAATCGGCAGCTTGTTCCCCAACTCCTCGTTCGAAAGGTCGCTCTAGCCAAGCCTTGCGGACCAGCACCAAGGCAAGATAGAGTACCCTTGCACGGGTCTAGGGGAGGAACAGGGCACTGTCTCGCTCAAAGTAAGGGAAATGAAAGGAAGCAAAATGCTCATCATCTATTTGTTTTCTTCTCGCATCGCACCAGATCTACAACCTCTTCCCATGACCCTTTCATGTAGTTGGGTTGCCTTTAAGCCCCGTGGGCCAGCTCCCAGGCTAAAACACGCACCTACATGCACAAGGCTAAGGGGAACGACGTACATTCCCTGCTCGAACTAGGAGAAAATGAAGAGATGGCAAAATGACAAATGAATGCGCTGATCTCACACCATATACACAAGACCCAAACATGTTCATTACAGTAAGATCGCCCATATAGCACCAAACATTCATGCAGAAGCTCTCATATATCGGAAGACTAGAACTGATAGCGAATACAAATGGCCGACATCTCACCCGCATTACTTGGTGCAAGAATGTCACCATCAAATTTCTTCGACGTGTGACCTCGGCCATCAAATTCCCTTGATGAGTGCCCATTCTCAAACAACAAGCATTGATTGTCGCAAATCAACCAACGCAACCTACATGCGGGGATTGCACTATAGTGCAACGCATGCTTGTGCACATCGAAGGACTACACAGAACTAAACCCCAAGAGCCAGCTCTGGGCAAGGCCACACACCCACGCATAAGGAAAAGGGAAGAAAGACAGTCATGACCTAAGGAGGAGAGGTCGATAAAAGGTGCGCTACCATCGGATCTGTCCCATGACACTTCGGTCATGAAAATGGAGTTGCATTAAGCCAAGCCTTGTGGGTTGATCCACAAGCAAGGTCGTGCAACTCCGACATTTGAACAGATGGATCAATGGCAAGCACAACTAATCAGCATCACACAAAAGAAAGGAAGTGGAAGACACAAGCTAAAAATATCACTTTATTAAAAAAGCCCTAGGTACAACCTAAGCCCCTGGTTGGCACCACGGAGGATGTCCTCCACATTCACGGTGGCCACGATAGCGGCTGCGGCACCGGTGAAGTCACCGATCAACTCCGCCTATTCCTTTGGCCTGGCATGGGCTAGAAACCCAGGCTCCACCCGATGGAAGTCCTGACCGATGTAGAGCTGCATGGTGACAAGGGCGACGCTAGCCCCCTGTCGGACTCTGGCCACCACCGCGTGCTCACGATCCTCCATCTGGAAAACCTCCTAGAGGTGGGCTTCCTCCATCTCATCATGGGAGGCCGCCAGCTACTCCTACAATGCTGGCAACAAGATGACAAGAAGGTCAGAGGTGGAGGATGACAAGCAAGATGACAAGACGAAGAGCATCCTTACCCACGATGCGGGCCTAGGCATCATAGCCACCGCCTGTGCGGCGACGGTCTCCCTCTCCTAGGCCTCGAGGGCCACCCTAATAACATCAAGGCTGTGCTCCAACTGACTCACCTCACGGGTGGCATCAGAATAGCACTGGTGGGCCTTGTCCGCCGTGCGGACAAGCTCGCGGAACTCTCGCCGATCATTCAAAGACGACGACGATGAGGACAAGGACGATGAGCCCGACCCCTCCATGGGTGGGGTCACTGCACAATGAGCGCGGGATGACCCTTCAGCTGCCACCATGGTGCGGGAAATGGCCCTAGAAGTGTACACGATCAATGTAGGTCCAACTTTAAACTTAGACATTACTTGAACACTCACCCCTGTTCACGTAGGCAAGCTCAGAGGCGCAGTGGTGGCTCGCCGGCCTCTGGCGACTCCTCCTGTGGGCGCTTGTCATAGTCCATTGGCTTGGCAGGAATTGAAGAGGAAGCTGAGGGCACACGAGAACGAGAAAGAAGAAGTGACAAAACAGGCTCCCAAGAGCAGATGACTCTCCCACCGTACCACTTCTCTCTATATATAGCCACAAGGACCAGTCATGGTGGATACCTTGATCACACACGTGCTTGCTCGCATTTACTAACCAACCTAAAAATCCCACAGCATAGGAGGAGGGATCGGAGGGGGTGCTAAGCGGCGGTTGCCCTCCCAGTAGAGAGAACCAAGTAAGCCTTACGCGTTCCCATCCTTTCCATATCATTTCAATTTACACGCCCACATTTTGCGGTGAACGACTACACGTGAGTGGGTGCCATTATGCCATGATGTGATTGGGGAGCCCAACCACCCCCGAGATTATGTGTAGAATGACCCACCACAATCATGACCCTGCGTCATGATTAGGAAACCCACTCTTGGGCCGGCCCTTAGAAGGGCTCGAGACCACAAAGGGATAGGGACAGGGTGAGATGGCCCCCTATGACTCTAATCAGTGGTGCGGAGCCACACGACCATCTCTCTCTATGTTTGAGTCATTCGCTTCGAAGTCGCTTGGGTTGACCCCCTCTGGGGAAGGCATCTTGCCCTCTAATCACTGTGGAGGCTGTTGGTGACCAACGGGTTTAACAGCCGACTATTTATGGGACGTCTCTCGATGAGGCACAGCCAAACTCCATGTCAATTAGGGAGAATATTGGGTCCCGCTCGAATTACACATTGACCCCAATGAGGCGCACCTCTCTGACCACATGGTTACGGTGGACCTGCCTCTCCCCACGTGGGGCAAAACCAAACCTGCCTATAATAGGGCAACATGACCTCTCGAGGTCGGCAAGGACACCAAGGGGAAAATGGAGTTAGGTCCCCACAACCCTATAATAGGTCAAGGTCAGGCCGTGATCTTGCTCCTCCCTGCATCCTAGGTCCTAGACCTAAGGCTAGCTCTAGGAACTCACAAACCGTCACAGGTCCACGACCTCTTCGAGAGAGATCAACGAAGTAGATGGCCTAGGTAGCACAGTAATGTCTTCATTGTGAAGCAATGCGGAGCCCAAAGCGTGATCACGGCTCAGTCACATGGAATAAATAGGAAGGTCCAAGACCTATGAGCCATTGCACGATCACAAAAACATCGCGACCGCGCAAAAAGAGGCCAGGGAGACAATTCCTCGCATCATTAGGCCAAAACGGCCCTCTGGTAACCCTAGACAAAGGCATGACCCTAGCCTTGAGGCTCGAGGGCTCACTGCTACTACAAGGGAAGCCCAAAACTTAGGGGAAACCTCTCCTAGCTAGGTGCCTTTGAATATAGGAGCAGACGTGCCGCACGCAAGGTGCCAAGACTAGGTATCACCTCGAGGGTGATACCACAAAAATGCCTAGAGGTGAACACCACGAATGCAAGGGGCAACAAGAAACCCCTCGCGAACCTTCTCACTGCACCTCTGGACCAAAGCACACAGAAGAGGGCAGGGTCGGTAGTCTCAAACACCACCACATCGTGCCCCATAAAATAGGAGGGAAATGATGAGACTCCCATAGTTTTTCAGAGAGGCTGATCATGGCCACTAGGACCAGTGTTTCAGTGACCCCGAACCTAAAGGGTCTAGGGGCTGCTGAAATCACTAAGACCAGAAAATGGTCCGAGAACCTCCCCAACCCTCTCCTGCCCACAAGACTCCTGGCACCAGTTGTCGAAAGGAGTAGTGCCAGACTCTGGCCACTGCAAATGATCCCCAGCGGATCACATATTTGGAACTTCATGATTCTCCTTGACCCTCTCTCCCCCTTTTTCAAACCTTGGCCTCTCAAAGGAAAGCTAAAAGCAATGCCTAGACATGGCTGAAGGTGGTTCAAATGGTAGGAAGGCCCCTATCTATAGGCCTAAGGTGGACTGATCAGCCCGAGACCTTCGCGTCGCGTGGCGAACCCTGGGAGGTCATAGCCAATGTCAGATGCCTACGTAATAAGGATGGGGAAATGGAGGACCTCCCAAAGGTAGGGTCAGTACAGTGTCAACGAGAACACTCAACCCCGCCTGGGTCATGAATCTCGATACGCAGCACACTGACACTGTAGGTCTTAGCAATCACGTACCTCATCATTAGGGTGCCCTGACGGGAAGGAACGTAGCAGCCACCTACTGCATTGAATGCACCAGCCCGCAAGGGGTCGAGCAACGAAGCTCGAATGAGCCATGACTATGAACCCGCACTCAACACACACGCATCTTAGCACTTTCATGATCACTTCGTGATCGCAAAAATGCTCGGGGGCTACTACTGGGGTTATGATCCCCAGGTTTCTCAAGGCAACGATTAGTTAGCAAGCTGAGTGACCCGTGACACGCCAGCTAGCGAAGGCCCAAATGATCGAGGCTCAGCTAAGCCAAGCAGACTAGGCTAGATGCCAAGGATAGGGTCAGCCATGACCCCTCCCTTCTGCCTTAGCCACACACTGCACAAGGGTTCACGACCTCTCCGTCGTCTCTACCCCTGGGAGGAACAGAGAGAGGTCAAGCCCAATCAAGCGTGCCTGCTCTAACAAGAGTGGACACGCTGTACCGACCCTACAAGGACCGAGGGGATAGCAATCACTTCAGTCTGGTCAGACGTCATCCCTGCACCATGTAGCACAGACAACATTGCTCAGCGGTTCTTGGTATTTATTAACTTGTCACTTGTTTTAGTAGCCACCTAATATGTGTCTACATCTCTTAACATTACTTTACCAGGTTGTCATCCCTAGTAATGATGCTAGAGATGCTTGTTGGTACTACCTAGTATTACTACTAGAGTAGTTCTTTATTATTTTATGTGACTAGGAAGAATATATAGATATATATAAATAAAAGGAATCTGCAAGCGCACAGATAATATACCATTGTAGCACTTCACCCTAGAGTATTCCAGGTATCGTTATTTATATTTTTACCACAGGGAAGGTCTGGCATAGACATGTATTGATAACTTATACTATTGATGGAGAAGTAAACCATAACTAATATTCTATTCACAACAGGGGTAAGTCAAGAGGTAAATGTATATGAATGGTGCATAATAACTAATCATTGATCACTCAGAGTAAATGTATATGAATGGTGCATAATAACTAAGTTCTATGGCATTAGCATGGTTAAGTAGAATATTAGAGAATTAATTTCTAAGTCATTCTTAATTATAAGTCAAAGCATACATTGATTAGTGCAATTATACCTAGTAATCATGGCTAAGATCAACTTTATATCTACACATAAGGGTTATTACTAAGGAAGATTAAGAACAGAGCTTGTCTTCCTTCGTAACTATATCCTACTTGTAAACCTATATTCGGGGAGTGTACTACAAAGGACTCAACAAGAGTGTCACATTTGCTATCTACCACATGGCCTGGAATATAGGGTGTATCCGTAGGTAAACAACGTATAAGCACCACGCTTACACAATGTCGACCACTCACCCCTTGTACTTTGGAGCAAGCGCTATATGAACTTATGCATAAACATGATGATAATCTAACTATACCAAGCATATAATCAAAGTAGACGATGAACATTATAACTAGTAATATGATAAATATGAAGATGAATGTCATGACAATTGTAGCAAACATATAAAAGTAATGAGAGATACAAAAGAGAGGGGTACAAAGATTATACCAAACCATGCTCTTGACATGATCGAGAATCCAAGCGGAGCCTGCTTGCCTCCCTCTAGACCTAGCCTAACCAGCTATGGCCTAGAATATGGTAGAGCTTTGAGGATGATTAGGGTTTCTGTCTTCTCAAATGACTTATGCCTTAGGGGGTGGCTGGGGCTAATATATATAGGTCGGAGCGTCAATCCTGAGCCCTCGGATCAAACTGACTTGAATAAACGGCGTAGATACAATCTAGGAGGCGGTGGAGAATTGATATAACAAGAGCGGGCTGACATGTGGGCCCTAGGGCCCGGCCAGCCTGCAACCAGCCCCACCTGGCGGTGCCTCACCCTTCGCTTCGGTGTGGAGTCCTCTTGAGTCTTCTGGAACCTTCTGGTGTCTGTTTTGCTACGGATAAGCGTGATTAAGTCTGACATCTCGGTCCACCTTGACGGTTTTCTGGATAAACCTTGCAGAAAATACAGATTCACCAAAACTCGTGGAATTTGTTAGTTTAAACCCCTAGACCTTTGTTGGTGATTATATTTATGCCTTTATGCATGTTATATTGACGGTTTATAATGGTTATTAACTACTATCAACAGCGGTGACTTCTAGTATGGTGACTCACCGTCCAAATACAGTCCAGCAAGATATATGTACGATTCTACCCACTATGGGATGGGATCCACGACGAAGGCCTTGACTTAGAGGCCATCCGGGCCGGTGGGAGCCACGACCCCGGAGCTTGGGATCATGACCACCGACTCCACAAGCTAACCAGGCCATCAACGACCTGGAGATGGCTACCAACTCCTGTACGACGCCCCCAGGAGAACAGGAGGCAATGACGAAGGCCACGACGGAACCCATGTCGCACAGGACAGCTGGCGAACCACCACCGTGCCTATAGTGGCGCCACGGGTGGCACAGTAGCACCACGTCACACCATGCCATGATGTGGCCACAAGACCATGACGACAACCACGCCTAGACGTGCGCAACAAGACGACATAGTTTGCAAGCCAAGTTAGCTAGGCCCCTCCCTCAGGCTCACGACCCCTCGGTCGGGAGAACCTACTTCTTTGTACATGCCCTAGCCTCGAACTCTATATAAGGGCAGCCAGGGCATCCTTCCGAAGGATCCTCACATTCTTCACAACCTCCAGACTCCTGAAGCTTCCCTTCAGGCAGTTCATCTCCTAGCTCTAGCTCTCCTACTTCTTCACCATTCTTGTACCCCCCATTGTAAGAATTTCAGAGCATTCAAGCGAGGAATACGCACTCGATCATCTCTGAGATTGGACGTAGGGCTCCGCCTGAACTAGTATACATCCTCGTGTCTTTTAGATGCTACCATCGTCTTTCTAGAGCAGCACGACAATTGTATAAATTTACTAGTCCGGTTTACAAAACACCGACACATGACAAAATACATATACAGTCAAAGTACACATAACAACCAAATAAATGTTTTGTGTTATAATACAAAAGAAAACTAAAAACTAAAAAAACACAAAATATTTTAGAGAAAAAGGAACAAAATTAATTAGCCCAAGCTATCTAACACTCATATGACGATCAATCTAATTCTTGGGTTAGAAAAAAGAATCACGGTAATAACAGTAAGACTAATCCCAAATAATATAAGCGTTAATGGAGATTAATTCAGAAGGAGAGTAAACAAGAAAGCACTAACTATATGTAACTAGCTAATTAGAGTGTTATTGTGGGAACAAAAGACATGGAGAAAAATAATAGAAAGACTAGTTTTTAATTACATAAGATGCTATAAGAGATTAATATGGAAGAGGGCAAGAAATCAAAGGACAAATAACATCATTAACTAGTTAATTAAAATGTCACAAAGCCAATAAATACATGGTAAGAATTTTTATTATATATTTCTTAATGTAAATATTGAGGAAAAAATATGTTGTGTTGTTAGGGGGGGATGGCCCCTGCCAGCGCCCCCTGGGTCCGCCCCTGCCTCCCAACACCGAGACGGTCTCTCCTAGTAACAGTGTTCCTAGAATTATGTGAAGACTGTAGGTAATGTGCTTAACATCGGAGCATAAACAGGGCCTTGCTTTGCCACAGCATACAAATTCAACCAATATTTGGCTGTTGTGCCAAGTGCAACCTGGAGTTCAATATGAAGTAAACTTGTAAATTCAAAAGTTATAGGATCAATGAAGCAAATGATTTGAATATTTGAAGTCATAAAAGGAATTCTTTAATAATTCTCAACTATAGGAAGACCCGACAGGCAAGCTCCACATATTCAAACTATTAGTCTGCTAGCTTATTAACAAATGCTGAATTTGCCACTTTAACAATCATGGGCAATATTTTGCTTACAAGTTTTCATGTAAGCATGGAACTATCATGCTGGGGTTGTGTGGATTTTTGCACGACAAAATAATAAAAGTTCGTGATAATAGGATGTGTCATGGTAAGATCATCTAGACCTAAACAAATATGTGGAAAGTAATGACATTTCACATGATAGAAAATGATATTTCCTCACAATATTTGCAGAAAGATATAAACCTATGCATTATGGGAAAGACATACCGAGTAGACAATTGCTAGTAGTTGAATATTCCATCCTATTTGCCAGGCAAGTTTTTCCCTTCGCACAATTATTCCTATCACTACAGGAAACCGGTTCTTTGCCGAGTGTTTTTATGTTTGCCGAGTGTATCCCCTCGGGCACTAGGCAAACAAGGCCTTTGCCGAGTGCTGCGAAAAAAACACTCGGCAAATGATGCAAAAAACACTCGGCAAAGTTAGATACTCGGCAAACTAGAAAAAAACACTCGGTAAAACTATGCACTCGGCAAAGAAATATATTTACCGAGTGTAATTGTCTGGCACTCGGCAAAGAAATATGTTTGCCGAGTGTAGCTATTTGGCACTCAGCAAATAATTTCATTTTTTTCTCTTCTGACCTTGAAACTTTTTCTACTCTCAACATACAAGATGTGGTATTCCATGTTAAAATTTGGTATATTTGTCGATCTATTTGCTATATTTAATTAATTTATTGTATTTCTAGGAATTTTTTTGTATAAGTCAAATTTGAACTATAAGTGATTCAAATAATAGAATAAAATGAGTAAAAAAATAATATTCATGTTATTGAGTCCAGTGTGAGGCCTTACTCGGAAAATAAAAAGAAATTTCGAACATCTTGTTCAGGAAACACGACCACGAACGTGTGGTCGAATGGTTTTTAAATTCTAAAAAAACAAACGAAGTCTGAAAATCATGAGATTTGTCATGATGTGATGATATCATACGTGGAGGCTGTGGTAAAAAATTGAGAAGGTTTCGCATAATTTATCACGTACGATGTTTACAAACCGAAACATCTCAGAAGAAGAATCGTAGCGTTGAGAAGGAATCAGTAAGATTTGGAGTCAAAGTGATGGTGGAATTGGGGTTTGACTTCAAAACTTTTTGTATAGGCAATAGAGAACATAGATTATTTCATGTGAAATTTTGGTAATTTTTTGGATCTGTTTGATAATTTTAATTTATTAAGTGTAATTATAGAATTTTAATTGATATAAATTAAATTTGAGCTGTAACTGCATAAAATAATGGAATCATATTCGTAGAAAAATCATATATATATTGTTGAGTCAATTTGACAAGGTATTTTCAAAGTACATCGAACAAAAAAGGAAAAACACATTATGGAAAACAAGGAAATGAAAAAATAACAAATATATTTGTCGAGTGCCCCAAACCCTAGACACTCGGCAAAGATAAGTTTGCCGAGTGCCGTGATCTGATACTCGGCAAAGCTATCCTTGCCGAGTGTCATCGATCCAACACTCGGTAAACTCGGCACGTTATAAAAAGCTCCCGGCCGCCGCCCCCTCCCTCCCACCCTCCCCTCCCTCTCCTGGCGGCGCCGCCGCCCCCCTCCCCTCCCTCTCCCTCTCCACCCTCCCTCCCGACGCCGTCACTCGCATGTCTCCCTCTGCAGCTCTTCTATCCCTCACTTCTCTCAACGGCGGGCAGTGTGGCTCTCTCTGGCGGACGGTGCAGCTCTCTCTCTCTCGTGCACGCCGAAGGCCGGATCCCAGTGGGAGAGGGTGGATCCCGGTGGCCAGATGCCGGATCTGGTGGGAGAGGGTGGATGTGGTGGCGGCGGCGGGCGTGGTGGTGGCAGCGGCGCGCTGTTGGCGGCGTGGTGGCGTCCTGGTGGCAGCGGGCGGCGTGGTGGCGGCGGCGAGCCACGGGCGGGCGGCGGCGCAGCCGAGCCACATGCGGGGTGGGCGGCTTTTTTATATTTTTTGAATTTTTTTTGCCAAGTGTCGGTTTTCGCACTCGGTAAAGTCTTCGCCGAGTGCACGATAGAAAACACTCGGCAAAAGAAACCTTTGCCGGCACTGTGTACGCCGAGTACCGTTTGCCGAGTGTTTTTTGGACTTCGCCGTGTGCCGTGGACACACGGCAAAGATGGGCATTCCGGTAGTGTATGACAAAAGTTTGCAGACCTCCGAAGAAACAGGTCACCACTGAGGACCAATGTTTCCACGGGTATACCTCTAGAACTTTCACCTAAAATATTAGAGGGTGTGTATATGGTAAAATTTTAGACTTATTACTAAATCTGTATTTTGATGGGGGACGTATGCCCCTAGTCATGTGGATGGAAGGAAGGGGTGAAGTGATGAAGGAGGAAGAAAGGGATGAACGGGAGCAACACTTAGATAAAATAAATAGGCTCGCCTGAGGCTGGTGCCCATGTCATCACGCTGAGGATGGAGGGGGCATAGAGTGAGCATCGGGCACGAACAGGCATGCATGGGATGGCAATCCGCAGCAGCCACGTGCAGAAGTAGCAGCAACGATTGTTGATGGTAGACAGGAGCAGTAGAGATCCAAACGATTGTTGATGGTAGACAGGAGCAGTAGAGAGCCGTGCAGCTTGTACGCCATAGCATGAATTGTGCGAATGGATGCATGGGTGGTACTATTCTCTAAGGCAGTCATCCCACACCATGTTAACAATAAAGATACATGATTGCAGTTATACTATTGTTGGACAGTTCTAAGATATCACCACCTAATGAGAAATTTATTTCCTAAACATTTAACTCTAAACATGTAGCTGTACACTTTTTTGCCAAATACAATTACAAAAAACGGTTGAATCCCGATGGAAACATGTAGTAAACTTCATTGAATTCGGTATATCCTTTTGCTCCCACATTGAAGTAATAAGTAAAATCTTGTCAATTAAAAGGTTTGTGTCGTGGGTTCGGAACCACAACAAGCATCAGGGTTATTCGTCGGAGGTCGGTGTGTGGGTCTCCAGTGGCTTAGAAACTCAAAACACGCAAGGGACATAGATCAATTTATCCTGCTTCAGGCTTTCGAGCCCTACGTCCAGTATGGTGTTCTTCGTGTTAGGAATACCCAATCGGGGGTTACAACAGTGGAAATCGAGAGAGATTGATAGGGGATTGTGTGCTGCTATTCTAGAGTTCTTTGGTCCCTTCTCCTAGAACTGAGTTGGGCCGAATCCTTCTCCCCCTCTATAGGGAACCACGCCTCCCTTTATATTCCGAGGAGAGCATGTTGTACAAGTCGATTCCTGTTCTAGTCTAAGGTCTATACACTGGGTGTATGCATCCTTTGTCGTGACATTGCTGGGCGTCGTCTTGTCGTCTAGGAGGGGGCCAACAACGCCGCAACTACTCCCTGATGCCGTTGCTACAGTCGACGCTTGACCGTCATGGGCTGCTTGCCGCTGTGCGGCCTCCCCCGGGTGAGTCTTCTTGAGGCTTCCTTGGTGCTCAAGGAGCCTCCCCTTCTAGAGGGGCTAACAAGCAGGCCTAGAGGTCCTAGATGAGGGACGTGGTCGGGATGGTCGTCCCTGACGGACCAAGATCCTAAGGGTTCCCCATAGGGCTAACTACCCGACAAAGAGATGGACCACGGTCTGCTTGAAGGCACGAACAAGGTGGCATGCTCTCAAAGACATGAAGGGCCGACATAGTCGGATTCTAGGAAAGTCAATCTATGTAATAAAGATTAGAATTCTTCTTGTAACCGACTAGGACTAGATTTGTGCACTTGCCCTTCGGACTATATAAAGAGAGGCAGGGGCACCCCCCTTTTACATTTAATCATACATACCAATCCAACCCAAGGCAACACGCCTAACTAAACGTAGGGTATTACGCTATTCTAGCGGCTTGAACTAGTATAAATCGTTGTCTTTGCATTCACCATCGAGTTTGGCTTACGCCGAAGCCCACCAAACACCATTCCGGGTACCCTATAACATGTTGCCAATCATCATGCACTAGCAGTCCCGATTGAAGGTGATGTCTATTTCTAACCAAAGGATCCGCATCGGGACGGCAATGGTTTTGACGGTGTTCACCTCCTGCTCGGTGATTCGAGCAGTGACAATGAGACTCATAGGCCTGGGGGCCTTCGAAGATCATCAAGCATTGCTCGGCTTCGGGGAACTCGGTGTCCTCCTCCTGCCTACCGTCGGCTTCCCTGCTGATCTTCTGGGCATGCTTCTGGGCCTTGCCCTTTAGGTGGGTTCATGGGATGTAGCTCCTCAACGCCACGTGGTCCTTGAGGAGGTGCCTGGTCTGCCACCATGGAACGAGCAAGGCTCCCCAAAGGCCTTCTCAAAGTGCTCAGGGTGCTGGCCCGTTCCTTAGGCTAGGAACGGGTGGCACGGTCGGTTGCTGGCACCATCTCTTCTCCATGATGCTTCTTTTCCTTCTTCTTGTTGTGGCACCGACCGACTACATTGGGCTCGTCGTCATTGATCCCACTGTTTTTGTGGACACTTGCCTTGCCCTTGCCACTGAAGTTGGCCAATACGTCTTCTTCTCACATGCCATACTTGGTGCTGACGTCTAGCAGCTCTCGCGTTGTTTGTGAGTCCTCATGCCCTAGCGCATGGACAAGCGCTTCGTAGGTGGTGCCACAGGTGAAGGCATTATTGATGACATCTACGTCCATGACATTGGGCAGCTCTTCTGACGACTCTTACCAAGAGAGTGCAACCTAAGCTTCTCTAGAGGTACCTGTGGTGGGTACATGTGAGATGAGTAGACCCTGGGGGTGAGACCCTTTATGGGACGAGTCCCTAGGATGGAGGTGCCATCGAGGGCACTGGAAGTGGAGCTTCCCATTTGAGGAGATGTCTTGTCTGGTCCTTCTAAGGACTGAGCTAGGAGATTCGGTCCATAGGAACCCTTCATACATGCCACTCGCTTCTAGATGGGTGAGGGACAGATGCGTAGGGTGATACCATTACTACTTGGATGGTAGGAGATAGTGTATGGAGGTAAGGGCGTATCCTCTAACCCTTCGGAGCCCCGTAGTGACCACTGAGAGGCCTAGTACTACGTTTCACAGTCTCAGCGTGCTGGTCATACTTTGTGGTGACTTAGGGCTTAGTGGTAGTATGGTATCGTACCGGCTAGATAGTAGCCTGGAATCAGCCTAGGTGGGGCACCACTGATGATGGTGATCTTATGGGTACAAGTGTACACGCTCTGTAGAGATGATCGATCTATATGTATAGCCATGTCCACGGTTATGGACATTTCCTATGTTTATCGCTTCACTTGACTAGAGAGTGGTGTCTTCTTCTGTTCCCCTGGGTTTAGATAAGGATCCGCCCTGAGGCCATTGACGCAAGGACGAGAGGGAGTTTTCCTTGTCGACTATAGAGCATGGTAGTGAGGTATGAGAGTGTGGTGTGACTGTGTTGACTATGGGATGGGATGGATGGATGGACCAGATGAGAATATGTGGTTTATATTGTTATATATTGATGAGATTTGCATAGGAAACGCACAGCTAGATAGTAGGTTCTTTTCCTTACCCTAGCATACCACCTTCCACAAAAGCAAAGCAAAGCATAGGGTGAGAGCCAGTGGCCAGTACAACTCATACTAAAAATTGTTTAGTAGGTGAGGAGCCTGAGTACGACTTCACCACCGACGGATGGGAGGATTAGAGGGTCTTGTCCTACGCTTGAGTCTGCTTGTGGAGATGGAGTCTTCACCCGTTGAGGCACTACGTCTACTCTGATGTTGTTCTATTTATGTGTGTGAGTGTGATTCCGCCAAGTGGTGATGTAATAATTATGGGTAAACCTCTCTATTTGTACCGTCTAAGGCATGTATTCGGTATGTATGAACTATGATATCAACTTGATTTCGATAATGTGATGGCGTGATCTTCTAGGACTATCACATTAATTATAGTTTGTTATGTGAATTTCCCTTCGAGGAAATCGTGGATCATTTCAACTTTGACTACATCAAATGTCTTCGGCGAAGGCTCAACTATGAAAAAAGGCATCAAGGGCTCAAGGCCATACAAAGGAGCAATGTGACAAAGATAGGGTCACGAAGGTTCGAGAGAAGGTTGCCATCAAAGACTAGCCGAAGGCTACACAAAAAGAAAGTCATCCCTAGGCTACCTTTGTATAGACGAGAGCCGTGTGCCAGGTCAAAGTTGTAATTGGGCCACACTTTACATGTATTTAGCTATTGAGTCTTGTATTTTTGATCAAAATTAAATAGCTAGGGAGCTACTGTTGGGGGTGTATTATATGTTTGGTGACCCTCCATTAGTGTGTTTAGGCCCAATTACATAACTAAGGGGCTTGTGAGGTAGTGATTAAGGCCTATTTGTAGCTTCTAGAGGCTTTGTTGTAAATACAAGCTCCACCAGGGGAAATAATAAAAATCTCCCCTCCCACCTCCTCTATAAAAGTGGGAGGGGGAAGGTGGAGGGGGACTTTCTTGCCTCACACTCATTTGGTTCTCTCTCGTTCTCTGCATTCTCACCCCTCTCATGTTCGGTCATAGACTAATAGATAGCATTTCCCAAATGTATAGATTGTCATTTCAAACCAGCACATGAAAGATCTATAGCAACATCATACAAGTTTTAAAGTTTTAAGAACTACGAGCAACAAAGAGAAAAAATAATAATGTACCTTAACAAAAATAAAAAAACCATTAAGAAAAATCTAAAACAAATTACTATTCTCAAATGTTAAATAATAATATTCATAAAATTGTTAACATTTCACAAGCTGATAACATTTGCCAAACACATAGATCATCACTTGTAACTAGCGAATAATAAGATCCATTGTAACATTCATGCAAGTTCTAAAATTTCTAAAACTAAGAGCTCTAGCAAAACACAAAATCGGGAGTGCACTAGTGGTTGTGGCAGTGCTTAGTAACGTAGGGCCTGCAAGTGTTCATAGGTGGGATGGTGCTAGAAATGGTGCCACAAAGCTTGTTAAGGATCTGGCAACAGCTCCTACCCTTCGCTGAAGTCCTCCCCATGCAAACCGGAACCGGCGCAAGAATAACACCGGCCGCCTTGTCATGCACCCAACTATCATGGGCTGAAGCACTCTTCGCCAAAGTCCTCCCCGTGCAAACAGGGTCCAGCTCAAGAATAACGCGGACCATCTTGTCGGGCACCCAACTATCGCTGGCTGAAGCACGACCCGAAGGGGAACCGCTTGAGCCAGGCGGGAGCGGAGGAGGTAGCGGATTGATAGTGTGGTGGAGTGGACGAGTTGGTTTGGTAGCGGATCGACGATGGCATGAAGAAAGCGGTTGTGAGGGGTTGAGGTGAGTATTCGGCGGGATGTAGATGTGTCTTGTTGATGATGGGGGCAAAGCGGGTGGGTGGATATGGGCGGCGGAGCAGCTGTTGTGGTGGCGGGAGACACAACCATGAGGGACGAGAGTTTGAAAATCGAAGATGAACGAACGTGAGGACTTATGATTCGAAGTGTAGTGGAGGCACCAAGCACCGGAGTTCGGAAGCAACGGCGGAAGGATTCGATTCCGTCGAGTTTCAAATCGAACTAGAGAGAGCTGTTTTGGCGGTGGGGGAGCCATACCAGTAGATCGCTTCACAATATAATATAGATTTTTTGGTAGGAGGAGTCTGTACCGGTAGATCGCTTCACAATATAATAGATTTTTTGGCGGGGGAGTCGTACTAGTTGATCGCTTCATAATATAACAAATTGAGAGGATGTGTCTCCCACCTATATTTCGTATTCTAAATAATGGAAATGCGAGTTTAAATTAGGCCTGCTGGCAGTAAGAGATGGACCCTATACTCTATCAAATGCTAGGGTTTTCATTTGGTCCATGTACGTCTATGTACACGGATGATGTGGTCATTTACATCAAGCTAGCCAAGGAGGAGGTAAATAGCCCTGGCTCTACTAGAGATTTTCGGTGAAGCTTTAGGACTATGCACCAATGTTTGTGTCACGCGTCCGATTTTTATCCGGACGTTGAGGGGCGGCAGGGGGCAATTTTGGGCAGTTAGGTAGACTGACGACCGGCTAGGAGGCTGGGTTGGCAACAGCGGCGGCTGGCGGCCGGCTGGGAAGGGCCCGTTGGCGGCCAAGGGCAGCGGGGTGGCCGGGGCGGCTGCGGGTAGCAGCAGCAAGCAGCGGCGAACGGATGGCGGCAGCGAGAGAGAAGGAGAGAGTGGCAACTAGGAAGGAGAGAGGGAAATAAAAGGGTTTAACCCTAAACTTGCTTGCCTTCTATCGATAATTCTCCCTCATATATATAAGGGAGTTTACAATACGCTAATGGGCCTGATCTCGATTGAGCCCATAACCTTTCTCTACTTATTCTAATCAAATTCTATTACAGCCGGGCCTTGACCTCTCTCTATTTAATTTAATTATTTTATTAGCTACTTTGACGTCATCTCCTGCTATATGTCTTTGTCGAAACTGACAGTTTGGTAGTACTCTAGACATGTCATTTTGATGCAGCGATGTTAGTACTACCAGCCTACAAAAATCAAGGATAGCATTCTTGCTTTTGATCGATAGTTTTGTTATCAAATCCTCTAGTTCCTATATTTAAATTTTATGAAACCATATTTAATTAAGATTTGAACTCAATTTCTCCGTTCTTATGTACATATATTTTCTTCTGAAGAAGCGACTTGTTGTAACCTTTTTAAACAAAAACACTTCTGATCTATGATGGCTTAGTTTGATAATGGGGCAGATAGCAATCGCATCTTCCTCTGCTTTTCCTGCTTTGTGGCCTCCCTACTGATCCTTTCCTCATCCATGTAAGGAAGGACTGATTGTCTGCCTTGCCTGATTGTCTCTTCTTCTGGTATATAAGCACTGTAACTTTGTAAGGTTCGGCCTGCCTCAGGGAGGCTGTTGTGGCTTTGTGAAGAGACATTTGCCAATACCATCTCAATGTATCACTGAAATTACCTTTTATCCAGAAGAAAAGAACATAACATGATGGTGCAAACACTGCATAATTTCTTGTTCGTTTCTTACATTCTTGATCATCACCTCATCATGTACCCTTTTTCGTGTGATGACACAACATCATGTGTGTGCTGGTCATGAGAGTTTAGTTGGTACAGGCCTCTTATTTGGGGCTACTGTTAGTATGTTAGAAGGATTCTTGCCTGCTTCTGCAGTCAAGATGGTTCATTTGCAGATATCATCACATGACCAGCATGGAAAAATTTAAACTGCTATCATAGTGAACCTTTTGTTCAAAAACTTAAATTTGTAGTTGTCGACCTTTTGTTCATTTAAACTGCTATCATCACATGAGAATTCAAGACAAGTTTAAGAACCAACGGTGAAATTAACTCTTTTGCTTTTTTTAAAACAACATTCACTACTACACTAAACTTAACCGAGGCGGGCAAAATGGATTGACCGAAGCGGGCATCACAACCGCCTCGGACTAAAGGTCACGGTAAATGAATCTTTACCGAGGCGGTTGAAATGCCCACCTCGGTAAATCAAAAAAAAAAAGCCCACAGCCCAGCCCTAACCGGGCCTGGATCTAGGCCTTGTGTCACCACCCTGCACGTCGCCGCCGCAGCTGCCGGGGGAGCCCTCTGGATCCACCGTCTGGATCCCGCGCCATCTGGATCCGCCATGTCGTCTTCATACGCGCCGTCTAGATCCGACACGCCGCCAGGGGAGCGCTGCACCGCCGCCACCACTAGGGGAGCCCTCCATGCCCGCCGTCGTCTTCTCCACAGCCAACCAGGGCTCCAACGCTCGTCGGTTCTCCAAATCCGTGCTCGTCGGGGCTCGGGAAAGGGAGGGAGAGGCGCCGCCACCACTGCCGCTATGGGCTCAGGAGAGGGAGGGAGAGGCGCTGCCACTAGGGGCTCGTGCTCAGGAGAGAGAGGCTAGGGAGACGGAGAGGGAGGCGCCGCCGCCACCACCGCTGTGGACTCGAGAGAGGGAGGACTCGGGATCGGGAGAGGGAGGGCTTGGGCTCGGAGAGAGAGGCATGGGAGAGGGAGGGCGAGAGGTGTCACCGCTCAGGAGAGGGAGAGGGAGGGGAGACGCTGTAGGAGATGAGTGAAATGGCCACAAAAAACCCTAAGTTCAGTATATATACTATGAACCCGTTACCGGACCTAGATAGGCCAGTGGGCTCGGCCACCATTAATAGAGGCGGGCCTTATAGGTGCCCGCCTCCGTAAATACATTTTTAGAGATGGGCATTTTCCAACCGCCTCCGTAAATAAAACGACAGCCTCGACAAATCGATTTTGTGAGACAATCATTTTTTGGTACATCGGTAAATAAAACGACCGCCTCGGTTAATTGCCAGGCATTAACCGAGGTGGTTGGATTTTGCAAATGCCTTGGTTAATGTTTGGGCAGTGCCTCACAAAATCATTTGTGTAGTAGTGATTTGAGATGTAATACTTCAACATTTTAGACGAATTGTTTCAACATTTCAATAAAACGTCGAACTATTATATTTGAAATGTTGAATTTTGTTTTAAAAATTTCCAATGAACATTGGAATAGTTTTGCTCCAGTAGACCTCCAAAATAAATTTGCACCAATCTCAAATAAGTTTAAAAAGTAATTAAGTCATTTTCTAAATAATTTCCCGTGGTTCTAATTGGGCCTGGGTCTACTCGAGCCCATCCCGAGCCACTGCTACACAAATGATTTTATGAGGTAGTGCCCTTTTATTAACCGAGACAGTCACAAAATCCAACCGCCTCGTAAAATGCGTAGTGATTAACCGAGGCGGTCCTTTTATTTTCGAGGCACCAAAAAATGACCGCCTCGCAAAATCAATTTATGGAGGTGGTCGTTTTAAGACAACCACCTCCAAAAATGTACTATTTTCGGAGACAGTCGTCTTAAGGTGCTCACCTCAATAAATCCATTTAAGGAGGCGGATACACTATAAGGCCCGCGCTCCAAAAATAGTGGTCCAGCTCTGAGCCAAGGCGGCCCATCTCGGCCCGACATCACACTCATTGTATATATACATAGAGTTAGGATTTCATTCCCACTTATCCAATCTCTCTCTCAGCTCCTCCCTCTCCCTCTCCCCCTCGTATGGCGCACCCGACGCCCACCCCTCTTTCCGTCACTTGCCCCTTCCTCTCCCTCACTTCTCCCTCTCCCCTATGGCAGCCCCAGCGGTGGCTCCTCCCTCTCCCCCACTGCTAGCGTAGGCAGGGCGCGCACACCTCCGTCTCCTCTCGATCTCCCCCACGGAGCCCGAGCGACGGCGGATCCGGGCGTAGCGCCCCCAGCGGCGACTCCTCCCTCTCCCTCAAGCTTGGCCTACGGCAGATCTGGGCGTAGCGCCCCCGGCGGCAGCTCCTCCCTCTCCATTGAGCTCGGACGGTGGCGGCGTGCATGTAGCGCCCCCTGCGGTGGCGGATCCGGCAGGAGGAGGCGCGCCCATATTCGGCGGGCCCTCCGACACGTGTGGCCGGGCGCCTAGGAGGCCCGTGGCCGCACTGAGGCCCCGCGCATCCTGCGGGCCTCCTCTGACGGACGTTGTGGTGGCGGCGCGGACGCAATGGCAACATGCTCGATTGGGCTCAACGACAGGCCCAATTAGGCTTTGGGGCTTTTTTTATTTAAATCAATTAACGAAGCCAGGCACGCCCATCTCCCTTAATGAATTAACGGACATAGCGACCGTCTCCGTAGTTCTGCATTAATGCAGACCTTTGAAAGTGAGCCTGACCCGTGCTTAGCTAGTCTCGTTGTGCTGATCTGATTTCACCTGCGGCCGGCGGCGAGCAGACAAATTCGAGAGACTACACCATTTATTGTGTGTGCCAGACAGACCAAAAGTGGTGGCCAGCGGGGATCCGTGGTGGCAGCGGCACCAAGAGCATGACTAAGGCCTTGTTTAGTATATTTCTTCCGTCTCGACCGACCCCTGAGGGCTGGACCTCGCCTCGCCCGATGTCCAAAAGCTGACTCCGCCTCGCTTGACAACCGCACCCCGCTCCTTTAATGATGATAGGCACAGGGTAAGACAAGACGTTTGGGTCAACCGCGGCATCGAGGACCATACCCTGCGCCCCTACAGGAAAGTACCGTCAGGGCGCGACGGGACGGGCGCTTACACCCTTCCAGACGTGACAGAGCCTGAATAGTGTTGCAGGCGCGTGCTCTTCGCCCTACAGTGTTGTAGGCGCCGCCTTCAGTCCTCGAGCGAAGAACCCGACATAGACATACGACAACCACTACGTTCTAAGGGGGGACTCCCGTCCTTTACTTCCTATCGTATCGGATGTTTGGACATATGCATAGAGTATTAAATATAGATTAAAAAATAACTAATTGCACAGACTGTGACTAATTTACGAGACAAATTTTTAAGCCTAATTAGTCCATGATTTGACAATATGGTGCTACAGTATACATGTGCTAATGATGAATTAATTAGGCTTAATAAATTCGTCTCGTGGATTACTGAAGACTTCTGTAATTTGTTTTATTATTACTATCCGAACACTCCCATATAACACCCCAATGGGACACCCGATATGATATCTCTAAACTTTACGCCTTGGATTTAAACACCATCTAACTGTCATGTTGCCTTGGGGGCACTATAAGAAATCTGTTAAAACATGATGGTTCAATTCCATCACAGATCACTAAAAGCGATCGTAAAACATCATTTATGACGCTTTTAGATATCATCTTGTATTCATCGTTATAGATTGACGTGCTGACAGTTTGAGAAGAGTTATTTGGACGGAATGTCATTGACCGCAAAATTTTCAGGCACCAGCCGGTTTGCGTCCTAGAGTTGGCGCCTCCCTGTATTTTCTGTTTTCATGTTTAAATACACCTAGATATTATTTATAATATATATCTTTATTTAATGATATTTAATCATAAATATTATCAGCACAGATCTATAAATTTTAAATCAAATTTTAGACTACCTAAGAGGTATTGTCTAGAATTTTCAAGGATTTCCAAAGAAATTTGCTGTTTTTAAGGTTTATTAAATGATTTTCTGCGTGCTTTTCAAATGTAACTTCAACCTCAACTTCAACTTAAATATATTTTTTATAATCTTTTCAAATTTTATTGAAGGTAGGCACATTTTAGTTCAGAATTATTATCGGTAAACACTCAGAAATTCATTTAAACTATATAAAATAGTAAATCAGTTCTAAAATTTTTGAAACTCCTACGCATCAACATATAAGTAGGATAATGCATGTGAGAAAAGTTATGTAATGTATACCCTGGACCTGAATCGAATGACAAAAGGTTTTCGATTCCCTTTCGATCACCAACTGAATTTATTGGTTCAGTGTTTAGCCTTTCTCAACCTAAGAGGTAGGTTTCAGTTCAAAGCAACGTGTATTAGAATAAATGTGTAAAAGAACCACACTTCACAAAAAAAATCATAGAAGTACGTGATAGTGGACCTATTGTTTTGAGTTGACTAAAGTATGACAAATTTAAATTCATAGACAGTGATAGTCCGGATAAAACCGTCATGAGTTAGTGGGTTAGGTATTCACTTGTTCAGATCCATAATGGTTTTTGTATTCGTCATAAAAAATCCGTCATGGATTAACAGATCTGTTGTGGTGTGGATGTATGGGAAGAACATGTCACTTTGTGTTTATGTCCTCGATATATGAATGGGTGATGCGTCCTTTTTTTGCGCCAAAGCACGAACATCACAATGATTTTGTTAGCGACTAGCGAGGAGCGTTCGGGTGCCGTGTCATCAGCGGAGTGGTTCGGCAGGGCCTCGATGAGGGACTGCTGCTGCTCATGCCCAGAGGCGTATCTCAGGCCGTGCCCAACGCACCATTGGCCTGTTCGCTTGCTCGTAAACGATCGTAAATTTTCAATCGGGAACAGTGTTTTTCTCTCACACCAAACCAGCCAGCAGTAAATAATCCACGATACGATACGGCCTCCCGAACAGGCCAATGATGGCGTGCCATCCCATATGCCACGTTCCATATAGCACTTCATGTTGCACGGTTTGATAGCTCCGCAGGTTGTCAGGTATGCATGCAGAAGCTGCAATCTCCTCGGCTGACAAAAGGTGAAGGCATTGGCCGGAGCCAGCATTATGGCGAGGGGGCATTCTACTTGACATCACCTTCCCATGAAAAGCAGCCTGCACTTGCCAACAACTGACGTGACTTGGGGTATTACTATATTTATAATAATTCCTTCAGTGTAATTATTTCTATAGATTATAGACATAAAGAAATATATATTAAATTATTCACAAACGATCAAATTGTTCACAAATTTCAACGGCCAACAATAGTGGCAGCGGCAGCAGTGGCCGGAAGATGAAGTAGTCCGAGTTCAACTTCATCGGCGGGGCGCAGCAGGGCCAGGGCGCTGCCGCGGGCCACCTTTAGCGGATCTCCGAGGACGGTGCCTTCCTGGACGGCCTAATGGGCGACCGATCGGGCCGCGCCTCTAGCGAGAGTAGCAGCGGTGGTGCCACGGTGGCGCGCTCGTACTCCGGCGGGTTCTCCATCATCGAGCCGTGCGAAGAGTCCAGGGACATGGGAGGGAGGCCGGCGGCGGAGGAGGTGGTGCAAGGGGTGTGGGGGTATTAACCCCTATACCCTTACGGCTAGGCTTGGGCCGGCCCGGACCAGGGGGTCTGGCCCACTAGAAGACGACGCGCGGCCCGACCAATCTGCTCGGAGTCCCGGCAAGGAATCAAGGCAGACTTGGAGATCAAGCAAGATCCTGGTCGGTTAGAATAGGAATCCTTATCCGGCCACCTATGGCAATTGTAACTGGTTAGGATTAGTTTCCAGATCTGTAACCCTGCCCCCAGACTATATAAGGCGGGCAGGGGACCCCTCTCAAAAGACATCTCTCATTGACATACAGCAATACAATCAGACGCAGGACGTAGGTATTACGCCTTCATGACGGCCGAACCTGGATAAAACCTCGTGTCTGTCTTGCGTCACCATCTCGTTCGTAGCTTGCGCACCTGTCTGCCGATAATCTACTACCTTGGGCATACCCCTAGGTAGACTGCCGACCATATTTCGTCGACAGTGGCGCGCCAGGTAGGGGGTGTGCGTACTGCTCCCCAGAAGAACAAGATGGTCATCATCCCCGGTTCCATGGCTACGCCGAACGGCCTCACGTTCACCATCGGCCAGATCACCTGGACCACTGGCTCCGACAACTTCATCGCCATGACCACGGAGGAGGCGCGGATCCAATCTGCGTCGACCACTGCTTCACCGGCATCGGCTACGGCTCCGACCACGTTGGACCTGGCTCCGGCCACACCAGCATCGTCTTCAGCCACGCCGACAACCCGTCGTTCGCTTCCCTCGCTACAAAGGGAGGCAGATCGACAACACCGACCTACTCGACTCCATCGATCGGGTCAGCACCAAGCTTGCTGAAACCCTAGCTCTGGTAGATTCGATTCAAAATCAACCTACCGAGCAGGTAACCACTACCCACAACAGATCTACCCGACCAGCTCGGGCCAGTCGTCCTGCACGACTCGGTACGGATCTCGTGGTCACGTCTAATCCTGAAGGGCGCTCCGTTCGTCGCCGACCAGCCCCCGCGACGGGTCTCCGGCTCTCTGAGTGCGAAGCCTCGATGGAGAACTACCAGGCTCAGCCCTACGGCCTGCGAAACACTGCTTCCAACTACGCGCACAATATACAACGCTGCTCGGATCTGTGTTCTATACATCGACCTCGGCCAAAGCCACGCAACTTCGTCAACATGGTTCAGATCGAGGAGTATCAAGAAGGGTCGGTCCACACAGTTCAAGAGGGCGGTTCAAGCTCCCCGTCCAGCATCGCATCTATTGGCTCCGTCCACACTAAGCTCTAGCGTCGTGACAATGAAGAAGTTGAATACGATCTGGATATCCCAGACCACTCCCCGGGTTTCCCATGATTCCCATCT
Organism: Miscanthus floridulus; assembly: GCF_019320115.1. Taxonomy (NCBI): domain Eukaryota; kingdom Viridiplantae; phylum Streptophyta; class Magnoliopsida; order Poales; family Poaceae; genus Miscanthus; species Miscanthus floridulus. The sequence goes on along the minus strand of NC_089593.1, from coordinate 26,511,821 downwards.
TTCCCACCAAGGCGAGGAGACTTGATCAATGTCGTCAGTAATGACGAACCACCGGTAGTTGGCGAAACAGAACAAGAAAGGCTAGCACGCGAAGCACGCAATATTGACCGGTTTAATCGTAGACAAGCCAAAGCCGAGGCAGAAGAGGAGGCACGACGCATAAGGTTCCAGCCACGCGATCTCAACAATGCCTTTGATAGGGTAGGGGAAAAGCAGGTCTTCAGGACTCCAAGCGCCAACGTAGCTGTTGCTATGGCGACAATGCAACGACTACCCAATACCCTAGAAATCCAGGCAATTCGTGATGATGTACAAGCCTACCTGACGGCTGCTATAGCCCAGACCGCAGAGATTGCAAACCAAGCCCGGGCTCCGTCCGTCTCAGTCGAATCAAGCCGCAGTCGCCAGTACTCAAGTCGCCCATAGTCACCCAACCAACGTGGCTCGCGCAACAACGACCCATCAGACAACCGTCAAGGCGGAAACGGTGGTCATGATGGTGGTCGGGATGACAACCGCCGCAACAACCGGGACGATAATCGACGAGACAACCGCGACAATCGCCGTGATAACCACGGTCGTAGGGTCAACTAGGGTCGGCAATTCGGGATCGCCATGATGGCAATAACGATCTCCTGCCATTCCCTCGGAGAACGCGATCTGCGCGATCGCATTAACCAAAGAGCCAACGATCGTGCATCCCACGAAAGCTATCGCCGTATGGAATATGATACTACCCACGGCCCTTCGGGTTTGAAGCAGTTTACTCCTCACCTTCGCCAAGTCATATGGCCCAAAAACATTCAAGCTCGAAAAACTCTAGAAGTACGACGGCAAGGAGAACCCCGAGTTATGGGTCATGCTCTATGAAACCACGTGCAGATCAGCCATGGCTGACGAGCATATCATGTCTAATTACTTCCCAGTCGCCGTCGGCCATGCAGGCCACCAATGGCTGGTCAGCTTGCCGGCGAACTACTTTGATTCTTGGCAAGAGCTCAAGCAAGCATTCATCGACAACTTCATTGCTACTTGCGAACAACCCGGCAACAAATATGATCTGCAGCGGATTCGAGATCGCAAAGATGAGCCACTACGCGAGTACGTCCGACGCTTCTCGGAGATGCGCATCAAGGTCCCATCAATCTCGACAACGAGGCAATCGAAGCTTTCATCACTGGTCTCCGCTTCCACGATGCCCTAAGGGACAAGCTCCTCCGCAAAAGACCTGAATCGGTCACAGCGCTCCTAGCCACTGCTAAAAAATATGCGGATGCCGATGATGCTAAAAAGATAATCATCGAAGAAGCAGCAAGGGTTCCACGCTCCGACCACCCCCCACACCACGACGACTACCATGGCAACCGTGGTCGGAAGCGACAATTTTGATCGCCGCAACCAGCGCAACGATTCCCGCGACCACCACGACCAGCGTAATCAGCGGCGTAATCGCCGTGACGATTACAGGGGCAAGCGTGCTCGGGAAGATGACGGCGAAGTCAACACCGTTAAAAAAGGTGGCGGACGTCGCAACTACGAAGAAGACTATGCCAAAGCATTGAAAGGACCCTGCCAGCTCCATCCAAGTCAAACCATACCATGGAGAATTGTCGTGTTCTCAAATCCTATCTACACGCGCCAACAGGCTCCGGATACATCCGACAAGCCTAACGACGTAGGGGAGCAGCGTAACGAGGACAACGATGATGAAGACGTAGATCCCCATCACAAGTACGTCAAGCCAACCGACCGCGTCCACACCATCATTGGGGGCAGAGTGTCCATCGAGACCAAACGAGAACGCAAGCTGCTCGCCCGCGCTTGCTTGAACGTGGCCAATGCCGACAACCTCATCGCCGATCCATGGCTCCCTCCTTGGTCTCACCGCGAGATCTCCTTCAGCAGAAAGGACCAATGGGCTGCAATACCTGAGCCAGGGCGTTTTCCTCTGGTTCTCGATCCTTGTATCAACAAGGTTCAGTTCGATAGAGTGCTGATTGACGGCGGCAGTTCCATCGATATACTGTTCAAGAACAGTTTGCCAGCCCTGAAGATAACCTAGGCTGAATCTCAAGCCATACGAGGCACAGTTCTGGGGTGTTCTCCCCGGACAGAGCTCCACACCTCTCGGGCAGATCACGCTACCTGTGCAATTTGGTACCCCAGACCACTTCCGCACCGACTACGTCAACTTCGTGGTCGCCGACTTCGAAGGCACCTACCATGCTATCCTTGGCCGACCAGCGCTCACCAAGTTCATGGCCATACCTCACTACAGGTATTTGGTGCTCAAGATGCCTACTGAGAAGGGGGTTCTAACTCTCAGGGGCAACGTATACGCAGCTTACACCTGCGAGGATGACAGCTTCAAAATAGCAGAGGCTCACGACCTCTCTATTCGCATGGCCGAGACCACGCTCGACGCCAAGAAGACCCCAGCCGATCACCTAGAGATCCTAGAGCTCGAGGCCCCACGCAAGAACATCAAGTCCAAAGAGCACAAAGAGATCCAGCTGGTCGACGGTGATCCCAGCAAAAAGGCCCTTATCGGGGCCAACCTGGATCCTAAATAGGAAGACGCGCTCGTCAGGTTCTTGAGAAGCAACGTGAGTGTGTTCGCATGGAAACCCGCTGACATGCCCGGTGTACCTCGGAACTTGATCGAGCACTCCTTAAATGTCGATGGCAAGGCCAAACCCATCAAGCAGAAGCTACGACGGTTCGCTCGCGACAAAAAGGAGGCTATTAGGGTAGAAGTTACATGGCTTTTAGCAGCCGGATTTATCAAAGAAGTGTATCATCTGGAGTGGTTAGCCAACCCGGTTCTTGTACGCAAAAAGAATAAGGAATGGAGAATGTGCGTTGATTACACTGATCTCAACAAACACTGCCCTAAAGACCCCTTCGGCTTACCTCGCATAGACGAGGTCATAGATTCAACTACCGGTTGCGAGCTGCTTTCCTTTCTCGATTGCTACTCTGGTTATCACCAGATCGCTCTCAAAAAGGACGACCAGATCAAGACATCCTTCATCACGCCCTTCGGCGCCTACTGCTACACGACCATGTCGTTCGGGCTCAAGAACGCTGGGGCTACCTACCAACGCGCCATACAGGCCTGCCTCAAAGACGAGATAAAAGACGACCTCATCGAGGCTTATGTTGACGATGTAGTTGTTAAAACCAAGGAAGCATACACCCTTGTCGACAACCTAGAACGTACCTTTGCAGCCCTTAACACATTCCAATGGAAATTAAACCCAAAGAAGTGCATCTTTGGTGTTCCATCTGGTATACTGCTCGGCAACGTCGTCAGTCACGATGGCATACGCCCTAACCCAGAGAAAGTAAAAGCTGTCTTGGACATGAAGCCGCCCAAAAAGGTGAAGGATGTTCAGAAGCTTACCGGATGCATGGCTGCCCTCAGTCGTTTCATATCTAGATTAGGCGAAAAAGGACTACCGTTTTTCAGCTGCTCAAAGCATCCGAGAAGTTTGAGTGGTCGGAGGAAGCAGACGCTGCCTTTACACAGCTGAAACAATTCCTTACATCACCTCCGGTCCTCACTGCTCCCAGAGAAGACGAAACCCTCCTGCTTTACATTGCGGCAACTAATCGAGTGGTCTCCACTGCCATGGTGGTCGAGCGCGACGAGCCCGACCACAGTCTACAAGGTACAGCGACCAATTTATTTCATCAGTGAGGTGCTCAATGAATCCAAGACCAGGTACCCACAGATTCAGAAACTGATCTACGCCATACTAATTACATCCGAAAGTTGAAACACTACTTCGATGGATATCGTGTGGTGGTCATGACCTGAGTACCCTCTAGGGAGACATCATTCGCAACAAGGATGCAAACGGGCGCATCGTCAAATGGGCAATGGAGCTATGCCCTTTCTCCTTGGAATTTGCAAGCCGTACTACAATCAAGTCTCAGGCACTTGTCGATTTCATCATCGAGTGGACAGACTTAAGCACACCTGCCTCTCAGGGGCCCACCGAGTATTGGAAGATGTACTTCGACTGGCTCTCTCAACATCGATGGCGCAGGAGCAGGAGTCCTTTTCGTATCACCATCCAAGGAGCAGCTCCGATATGTCCTCAGGATTTATTTCCCGGCGTCTAATAACGCCACCGAGTACGAAGCATGCCTACACGGTCTGCGCATTGCGGTCGAGCTCGGTGTCAAGCGTCTCTATGTCTATGGAGACTCGGCTCTGGTCATCAACCAACTCAACAAGGACTGGGATACGACCAGCGAAAAGATGGACGCATACTGCAAAGCGATCAGAAAGCTGGAAGGCAAGTTCTATGGCATCGAGTACACACATGTGGTCTAGGGACAAAAATCAAGCAGCAGATGCGCTGTCAAAGTTAGGATCATCCCGAGCCAAAGTCCCACATGGCGTATTTGTTCAAGACCTGCTCACGCCCTCCATCAAAGAAGAAGATCCCGCGGTCGACAAGCCTCCAGACCAGCTATTGGTGGCTACGGTTCCGGCGTCAAACACCACCAAACCACCTCCGACCACTAAGGAGCCCGACTGGAGAGTACCTTTCATCAAATACCTAACAGATGGCAGCGGTTACACCGATCGGATAGAAAACGAACTGCCTGATGCGTCGTAGTAAGCAGTATCTGCTCGTCGATGGCAAATTGTGGCGCAAGAACGCGAAGGAGGAAATCTTGATGAAGTGTATAACCCAGGAGGATGGTGAACATCTCCTAGACAAAATCCACTCTGGCTCCTGCGGCAACCACGTGGCCTCGAGAACGCTGGTTGGCAAGGCTTTCCGAGCAGGGTTCTATTGGCCGTCAGCCGTAGCCGATGCAGAGAAGCTAGTCCGCCATTGTGAAGGTTGTCAGTTTTTCGCCAAGAGAATCCACGTACCAGCACACGAGATTCAGACTATACCAGCCTCTTGGCCCTTCGCATGCTGGGGACTGGATATGATCGGGCCTTTCAAACCGGCCCCTGGAAAATTTACATGCGTCTTTGTGCTGATCGACAAATTCTCCAAGTGGATAGAGTACATGCCCCTGGTCAAGGCATCTTCAGAAAAGGCTGTCGCGTTCCTCGACCAGGTCATCCACCGCTTTCGGCATACCCAACAGCATCATCACTGATCTGGGTACTCAGTTCACCGGGAACGTTTTTTGGGACTTCTGCGATGAAAGGAGCATAGTAGTAAAATACGTCTCGGTGGCACACCCTAGAGCTAATGGACAGGTCGAGCGGGCAAATGGTATGATCTGGACGCACTTAAGAAGAGGATGTACAGAGAGAATGACAAAGCTCCTGGAAGATGGCTCAAAGAGTTACCAGCCGTGGTCTGGGGTCTCAGAACCCAGCCCAGTCGCAATACCGGCGTATCACCATACTTTATGGTTTATGGCGCTGAGGCAGTGCTCCCAGCAGATATAGCCTTCAGATCAGCACGGGTAGAGAACTTCGACTGAAGACAAGGCCAATGAAGTACGGGAGCTAGAAGTGAATAGTGCAGAAGAGAAGCGGCTCGATTCTTGCGTACGTACAGCCAAATACCTTGCTGTTTTGCGTAGGTACTACAACAAGAACATCAAGGAGCGGTTCTTCATGGTTGGGGACCTGGTCCTGAAGTGGAAGACGAATCAGGCTAGTGTCCACAAACTCGCAACCCCATGGGAAGGGCCCTTCATGATCAAGGAGGTTACACGCCCTACATCTTATAGGTTAGCTCGCCTAGACGGAACAGACGTACCCAATTCCTAGCACATCGACAAGCTTAGGCGTTTCTATGCTTAGCTACTAAGATATGTACCCCTCTTGTACTTTTGATTTATTTCAATAAAGCTATTATGATTTCTCCGACCACTCTAATGTGTCACTTCGAAGTCTATTGTTATTCTAACTCTACCAGTTAAAACCGACCACCATTCCTTCTCGGGTTCTCGGAGCAGGCCCTAGTCTCCGGTTCCTCCCAACGCGTGCATGGGATCCGCTCTCTACGCTACGGGTGATCGGCAGGTGCTCTCTGGTTTGACTTGTGTGTTTCTACGTGTGCACAAGCTACGCACCTCACACTCCGACCGCAAGGACAAACCAGGGCCATACAAACCTTTCAGGATGACGTGTCGACTAAACTGGTACAACTAAACAGAACGCCAACACGTTCTAACTTAGTTACATCAACACGATATCCGAGCTTAAACACGTTTTCTACAAAACAAACAAGCTTATGTTGATATACAGTTACGTTATTACAAGCTTGCCTGAAAAGGTCCAAGTTTACAATAACCCAACTACATCTTCTTCTACAGCTATAGCCTACACTATTGGCTGGTCGGGGCACGCGGCACCTGCTGCTCGCTGGGCCTGACATCGTGCTCGGGTCTCGGGGACTCTGGCATTGATCGAGCTGAAGAAGATGGCCCCGCCGATGCCTGGCTGGTCGAGACCGCAGGCTTCGCCGGTTGGCTTGAAAATGATGGCGCTCCCAGCTGACTTGTTGACGGCGTTCCTTGTACGGGTGGTGTCGCACCTCCACACAGGTTAATATCGCCAATTATTTTCGCCGACAAGTCCAGCTGGGTCATCCCGTAACTGCTCGGCCTTGTCTGGATCTACCTCCTTTGGGTATCCAGCCTCTAGGCGCTTGAGATCGATCAGGGGGTAGTGAGCATGTACCATGCTTAGCACATGTGTGCCTGCAGTACTCTCCCGCCTCCTTCACGAACCCCTGGAACCATCCCCATGCCCTTTGGCATCTCTCGATCAAGTCCCAGCTGTAGCATCCTTGGCACATCTTCTGCTAGCGCCGGATCGATGAGGTTAAGGACCGGCAAAATGCCCTTTGCCACCTCCTGGCACAGGCTTTTCTAGGTGTCATGGTCCTTGGTGATCTCTTGGCATTGCGTCTTCCAGCCATCACGGTCTTTCATCATGGCCTCCAGATGCTTCTTTGCATTGATTTTTATAACTGCAAACCGCACACGCTGTTAAGACGTTAGACCACGCCAAACTACGGTAGTCAACAAAAATGAGCAAAGGCGGTTGGACAACTAACCTTTCAGCTCCTCTGTCATCTTGGTCGTGTGGTCCCGGAGCTACGACTGGTCTTGCGCCAGTTTTCTGTTGTCCTCAGTTCAGGCGATCACACTCCACGACCGCACGACTATTCTCCTCTCGGAGACGGATCACTTCAGCTTCTAAGCCTGCACTACAGCTGTTACTACCAACAACGCAACAGCACTTGTCAGTAGTCGGTATGATAAAATGGCTACTTACTTGTTCTTTCCCGCTCTTTATTACTGAGCTGGATGACCAGGTTCTGGTTCTAGGACTCTTGCACCATCTTTTCATGATTGGCGGCTTCAAGTCGCTGGCGCAAGCGTTCCACCTCCGCCGTCAGCTCCTTGTTGCTTGCAGCGATCCCCTCGATCTGGTCGAAGCATTTCTTGCGGTACCTTGCGGTCTTCATTAAGTCCTATGTGCAGATAGCTAAGTAAGACAACTACGACTAGACAGCAAGACCAGGGGTGAAGCAAAGCTTACCTGCACCTCCGTCACAAGCCGTTTCGCCGCCCGTTCAACTTTCTTGGTTTCTTCGACCTCCGGGATTTCCTCATGGACAACCCATTGGTCGTTCCGCCAATGCGACACATACACATGTTGTCGCTTGTCTTGCGGATGGCCCAGGACCTCCTCCACCTCGTCCTCTTTGGGCTCTTCTTTGGGTCCTGGTGCTGGCCCGGCGTCAGCAGCATCTGTGATCACCACAGCCTTCCCATGAGCTGCAGCGTCGGTAGATGTGGTCTGTGCTCTCACCTCCGGCCTGACTGCACCTCGGTCTGCTCTGTTACCCTCGACGCTGAGGTGTTGCCCTCAGTAGGTTTAGCGCTCGGAGCACTCTTGCCCGGCTCGGCTGGTCCCTCGACCACCTGCTCGGGGACTGTTGTCTGACTGCTCGCTTGCTGAGGCCCCGACGGATCTTCTACTATGGGTTCCTCGGTGGTCGGCTACTGGGTAGTCTGCTCTTATACTTATTAGGCGGCGCCACGCCACTTCCGGCTAGCTGGTCTAGACTTTCGGTGGACGCCGAGCTAGTACATCCGAGATAAGTTCAGAAGGCAATCATATTCAATGCAAATTGCTAACTTACATCAAGGTTACAAATACTTACATGTTGGATTCACGGAATGATGTGGAGAAGGCGCGTCTCTTCGGTCGTACTTGCTCCACATGCTATGCGGATGACTCCTGGTCTCCCTCTACATCCAGCACTATCACTGGGCCTTGGTGCTCAACCCCTCGCCACTCGTCCTTCAGCGTGCAGTGGTCGGTGGCAGTGCTCGATCGAGTTGTCGCTCCCATCGTCGGTCACGTTCCTTGCCTAGGTACTCCCAAGGTCGAACCCGGCTGCATCCTTCACCACCATCGGCGATGTAGGTCCCACATGCACGGAGGAGCCACCTTGCTCCATCGACTCTAGTTGCTTCTTTCTTTTTCGAGGGACAAGTCAAAAGATGTCTGCATCCTCTCCCTCCTCTGTGTCATCGTCTGACCAAGCCAAAATCACCTACCGACACTTGCTGGATGGGTTCTCCTCTAGACCCTCCTCGGGCTCATTGATATTTAGCGCTCCCCTCGGTGAGCAGGGTGGTTACTGATCTCTTCTTCGACTGTTTGGGGGCAGCCGGCCGCTTACCAGCAGGCTTTGGCCGCTGCCTCCTCTCCAGCTCCGAGCATCCGCCCAGTCGACGTCCTCGTCCTCGATCTCGACGCTGGTCTGGGTGGTGGGATCAGCTCCTTGTGGCCACTCTACTCCAGGGGGTGGCGACACAAACACTAGTCGCTCTATCCCGACCATTAACCTGGTAACAAAAGGGAGTGAACACAGTAAGTTTCCACTTATCCTACCACAATATAAGACTACGGGTACAAGGCAAGACGAGTTACCTTTGGGGGAGGTCGGGCAAGCTTGAAAGCATGCTCGATGTCGCTCAATCTGGCATAATTTGGATCGGCTAAGTTAAATAGCTCGCCAATTCTAGCTTTGACTTCGATTTTGTCAAGCGCCCCCTGCCTCGTCCTCGTCGGGTCCTGCGCTCCCTTGATACTCATAGCCAGGATGTACCCTCCTCTAGGCAGGGCTGGACTCCGTCGGCTGATGAAGCTCCCGACCACGCTCGGACCAGTCCAGTTTTTTCCATGGGATCATTCCAAATATTTCTGGGATTTGTCCAAGATGCTCAGGTTTCTCCGACCTAGCTTGTCTTCTTCTCCGGAATGTAGCCCGCAGTCGCACAGCGTGATCAGTGTTCGAGCTCTTCTCGGATGTAGAACCATTTTTTGTACCAGTCGTCGAGCGACGTGTTCCATGGGCAGTGCAGGTACTGGGCTTTCATGCCGTCACGGAGGTTGAGGTACACACCCCCGGCTATCTTCGAACCACCACTTCCTTTCTTCCGTAGACAGAAAAGATGGCGGAAAAAATCGAAATGGGGCTGGAAGCCGCCATACGCTTCGCAGAGATGAATAAAAGTGGCGACAAGGAGGATCGAGTTGGGATGCAGATTGCAAATCCCAATCTCATAGTAAAGACAGAGCCCCTGAAGAAACGGATGTACCGGAACCCCAAATCCCCGTTTAAAGAAATACTCGAACACCATGATCTCACCTGGTTGTGGATCGGGGTACCCCTCGCCCTCCGGCGCACGCCATCCTGCGAGCTCCTTGTTGTGGAGTACCCCCATGGTGACGAGGTCTTCAATGGTCTGCTCGTTGCTCTTTGACTTCCACCATTCCTTCGCCATGACCCCTATTTTCTTCTACGCATCACTTTTCACCATGACTCCGGCCTTGCTGGTGAACGGGGAGTGTTCTGATCTTTAGCAGCAGCGGGGGCTTAGCAGAGGCGGCAGTCGAAGCGGCGGCGGATTGACTGGTGGCGATTTCGGATGTATTAGGGTTGGCGAGAGGAAGAAGAAAGCTACGGTTGTGAATGGCAATGGGGTTCAGTAAATAGTAACTGACCTATCATATACCGTATTTAACCCAAGAGATATGCCGCTTCGTCTGCCAGGGATTCTTGGGGGACGTGCACACGCGCCGTAGACGGTTGCTTTCACATTTGCAGCATTACTTAGCCTCGAGATCTATGCCACTATATGCGCCTCTTCGTTGCCAGTGTGGGAGGGCCCACGCTGACGCACCTACTGACAGGTGCCACGCAACTGTTTGCTTGACAGACAAAAAGGTAGTATGACGTGCTATACCGTCTACTTTTTTGACCAGACGTGTCAACCGGACTTGTCAGAACAATAAATAAATAAATACATAAAATAATAGTACAAGTGGCATATGGTTTTTTGCCACACTTTTTGTGCTTGGGGATTGTCCCGACACCCTCGTGCTCGGGGACTGTGCGACTATCCTTGTGCTCGGGGACTGTCCGACCACCATTGTGCTGGGACTATCTAGACCACCATCGTGCTCGGGACTGTTCTGACCACTCTCATGCTGGGACTGTCTCGATCGCCCTGTGCTCGGGGATAAACTGACTATGGTTATTCTCGGGGATTCATCGTTTTCCCCATGCGCGTCGGGGACTGCCCGACCACTCTCCGACCATTGCTCGGACCGCTCTCCTCGGCTACATGTGATTTGTACTCACATACAGTTGAGAGGCATTTATTTTTTCTCACTTAGACCTTGCTACAAGGCTGATACCTCGCCTTCCAGCAAGCTCGGGGACTACATCGGTACGATGCACCTGCCGGTGCATCTCGTATCGCTTGTACGACGATTGGATTCTCAACTTAATTGGGAATTCTTTTTAGACCCTGGCACCACGTGCCTGCGTCACCTACTACCAGGCTCGGGGACTAAGTGGGCACACTTCACCTTGCGGTGAATGTGCTTATTTTATCGACCCCTACGCTCTGACTGTTGGCCATAACTACTACTGTACAAGGGTCACTTACATTTCTTTTCAGAAATACAAGTGGGCACACTTGATCAGGAAAGAAATCTTTTTCTTTTTTCTTTAGAGCACCATGCATTCTTCGGACAACCGGAATCTTCGGCTATAATCGTGGTCTACTGCTCTCTGTGCTGACCAGAATACTGGCACATTTGCTTGGTCAATGTTTCAACCAGTTGGAGATGACATGAAGACAGATCGCATTAGCCGAAGAAGATCGAACGGCGTGTCGCAACATAATACATGGTGCTCGGGGACTAGCTGTGGGGGTATTAACCCCTATACCCTTACGGCTAGGCTTGGGCCGGCCTGGACCAGGGGGTCTGGCCCACTAGAAGACGACGCGCGGCCCGGCCAATCTGCTCGGAGTCCCGCGCAAGGAATCAAGGCAGACTTGGAGATCAAGCAAGATCCTAGTCGGTTAGAATAGGAATCCTTATCCGGCCACCTATGGCAATTGTAACTGGTTAGGATTAGTTTCCAGATCTGTAACCCTACCCCCTAGACTATATAAGGCGGGCAGGGGACCCCTCTCAAAAACATCTCTCATTGACATACAAGCAATACAATCAGACACAGGACGTAGGTATTACGCCTTCACGGCGGCCGAACCTGGATAAAACCTCGTGTCTGTCTTGCGTCACCATCTCGTTCGTAGCTTGCGCACCTGTCTGCCGATAATCTACTACCTTGGGCATACCCCTAGGTAGACTGCCGACCATATTTTGTCGATAGGGGGCGGCTGTGGAAGACACGCAACTAGAAAGAGAGCGGTGGAGGCGGTGGAGGGAGCGCGAGCAGCGAGCCATAGAAGCCAGAGACATGGCGAGATCGAACTTGGCCTTGGGCTTGGCAGCGAGATCGGGCGGCAGAGCATAGGCGCCCCCAACGATTCGAAGGTCCAGAATCCGCTTGATTTGAAGCTCCAAAACATGTGGTTGTCCATTAGTACAAAAACAGTCAAACCTGTAAATTTTGATAACGGGTGATCTGTAGAGTAGAATAGAGGAAAACAAAAGAATATAGTCCCTGTTCGCTTCGCTGAAAAACTATGGCTAAAAGTATTGTTCGCTGATTTGTTGTGAGAAAAAAACATAGTTCTTTCGCTGAAATAGTATGGCTCATGGGACAAGCGAACAGGGCCATAATCGACACAAACTCACTCTTTACTAGGTGCACGACATTTTGTTCTTTGGATTAATTGGATCTGTGCCATTACAATTCTATCATTTTTGTAGCATACCATTACTATTCAAGAAACTATGTCAGCGCCCTTACAATTGTTTCCTGCTTTGAAATACGCCATTATGTACACCTGAAGATGTATTGGGCCCTCTTTCAGACATCTTAAGGCTAACGTATTTTTGTATGGATGCTTTTGCCCCTGCTAGTCTCCCACTATCCACTCTATGACGCATCGGGCCCACTTGTCATCCCTCTCCCATCCAAGATGCAACGCAGCTCTATCTCTCTGCTTCTCTAATGCCGCCATCACCATTACAGGTTCCCACACGGCGGCATTCTCTGTTCCTCCTTCCTCGGCCGTGGCAACTCCAGCTCGTAGCCCCACCCTGGACCCGCATCACGCTCGCCCCGCATAGGCTAGGCTAGTGCAGCTCTGCTGCGGGCACAGCACACCGCTCCGCTGGCTGTAAGCCACCTACCCTGGTCTAGCTAGCCGGAGCTCCGCCCCTCGGCAAGCACCATGCCTAGCTCCTCCCTGCGTCGCTCGCCCCGATCTGGCTAGCCAGAGCTCCGCTCTTTGGCTCGACACGGATGACCGCCCACGTGCTCGGCTGGTGGCAACGCGGCTGGCTCGTCGTGGACGCCCGCCTGCACGCTCAGTCGGAGCTGGCGCGGCTGAAAGGTCCTAATGGCTAGAGGGGGGGTGAATAGCCTAATAAAATTCTACAACAATACTTAACAAAATATGTTAGACAATTATGCGGCGAAGCGAGTGTTGCGCTAGCCTACTAAAATGCAAGCCACCTACCACAATTCTATTTCGAATAGTGTATATCCACACAATAGCTATGACACTTAGCTAAATTAGTGTGCTCTCAAAGACTAACTAAAGAGCAACACTAATCAAACAAACAAGCTCTCACAACTAACTACACTAAAGAGCTTGATAACTAGTTTGCGGTAATGTAAGAGTGAGCAAGAGAGTTATACCGCCGTGTAGTGGTAGGAACCAATTGATCACAATGATGAATACCAATGTAGACCAATCACCTCGGAATCAAATGATGAACACAATGATTTTTACCGAGGTTCACTTGCTTGCCGGCAAGCTAGTCCTCGTTGTGGCGATTCACTCACTTGGAGGTTCACGCACTGATTGGCATCACTCGCCAAACCCTCAATAGGGTGCCGCACAACCAACACAAGATGAGGATCACACAAGCCACAAGCAATTTACTAGAGTACCTTTTGGTGCTCCGCCGGGGAAAGGTCAAGAACCCCTCACAATCACCACGATCAGAGTTGGAGACAATCACCTCCTCCACTCAACGATCCTTGCTGCTCCAAGCCGTCTAGGTGGCGGCAACCACCAAGAGTAACAAGAGAAATCCGCAGCGAAACACAATCACCAAGTGCCTCTAGATGCAACCACTCAAGCAATGCACTTGGATCACTCCCAATCTCACTATGATGATGAATCAATGATGTAGATGAGTGGGAGTCCTTTGGCTAGGCTCACAAGCTTGCTATGTCAATGAAAATGTGCAAGAGTTATCCCTTGAGCCGGCCATGGGGCTATAAATAGAGCCCCCATCAAATAGAGCCGTTATACCCCTTCACTGGGCAAAACGCGCTCTGACCGGACGCTCCAGTCATACTGACCGGACGCTGGCCCTCAGCGTCCGGTCGCCCGATGGACGCCACGTGTCATCGCCTTCAAACGATGTTCGTCAGATTCCAACGGCTATGACGCTGACCGGACGCAGCAGCTTCAACTGACCGGACGCTGAACCCCCAGCGTCCGATCGTTTCTAGTAAGGTACCGACCTCGATCGGACGCGTCCGGTTAAAACTGACCGGACGCTAGAACCTCAGCGTCCGGTCGAGTACAGTAAGGATCGAAACCTGGTTTTCCTCGACCAGACGCGTCCGGTCCACCTCGACCGGACATAGCCAACGTCCGGTGGTAATCCCTAGCCACTGTACTATCGACGAAATATGGTCGGCAGTCCACCGAGGGGGGTGCCCGTGGTGGTAGATTATCGGTAGGATGCGTGTGATCTGGAACCAGATGGTGATACAAGGCGCAGAGACAACGATTTAGACAGGTTCGGGCCGTCTGGTCGACGTAATACCCTACGTCCTGTGTCTTTGGTGTATTGTATTGAGATGTATATTGTATGATCTCTTTGGATCTGTCCCTGAGGGGGACCCCTGCCTCTCCTTATATACTCTGGAGGAGGAGGGTTACAAGTAAAGTATCCTATTTGGTACTATTACAATATCTAGTACAACTTGTAATCTTGCCATGTACGCCTTGATCTCACGGGCCGGGCCACCTCGGATGGTGCGGCCCATGTACCATCTTGTGGTACCCGGGGGTATATCCCCCACATGTACCGACAGTCAACGCGACCAGACGCAGGCAGTCAGCGTCCGGTGCTTCTGGATCCAGCGTCCGGTCACTGGACCGACGCTGGCATCAGCTCTGTTCTCACTTCTATCTTCTCCACCCTTGCTCCAATGTGCCAACCACCAAGAATTTGCATCCGGCGCAATAGAAAATAGGCATTTCATTTTCCCGAAAGCGCCGAATCCCGCCGAGCAAGCTCGGCGGGAGGGAGAGAGGGACCCAAACCCATCTCAACCCTACACACACCTTGTGCACATGTGTTAGCATATTTTCACAAATATTATCAAGGGTGTTAGCACTCCACTAGATCTTAAATGCATATGCAATAAGTTAGAGCATCTAGTGGCACTTTCATAACCGCATTCCAATACGAGTTTCACCCCTCTTAATAGTACAGCTATCAAACCTAAATGTGATCACACTCTCTAAGTGTCTTGATCACCAAAACAAAATAGCTCCTATGGTTTATACCTTTGCCTTGAGCTTTTTGTTTTTCTCTTTCTTCTCTTCAAGTGTAAGCCCTTGATCATCTCCATGCTATCACCATTGTCATGTTATGATCTTCATTTGCTTCTCTACTTGAAGTGTGCTACCTATCTCATGATCACTTGATGAACTAGGTTAGCACTTAGGGTTTCATCAATTCACCAAACCAAACTAGAGCTTTCAGCGGCTCGCTCAACGTGGACGCCGCCCGCACGCTCGGCTGACGGCGGCGTGAGTGGCTTATCGCATACGCCTGGCGGTGGGCTCATCCGATGATGGCACGGCTCGCTCGACACGGTCACCCGACCGAGTGCTCGACCTGTGGCGGCGTGGCTAGCTTGTCGCGGACGCCTGGCGGCGTGCTAGTCTGATGGTGGCACGGCCAGGTTGCCCCACCTACGTGCTTGTCTAGGAGCGGCTAGCTCGGCGTGGCTACCCTCCCATGCTCGAACTCGCTCGCTAAGCGCCAGAGATGGAGAAGATAGAGAGAGGAAGGGAGGTTGTGGGGAAGAAGGCTGACGAGTGGGTCCCATGTGTCAGTGAGTGTGAGAGAGAAGATGAAGGGGCAATCTTGTCCATACGAATATATGGTACCCTCCGTACATCTGTCAGTGGGCTCAAATCGCCTCCAGACGTATATAATGACGTATCTCAATCATCTATAGAGTTGTAATGGCAGTGACATAGTTTCTTAAATAGTAATCTCTACTATAAGGGATCAATCCAAACTATACTAGGTCCACCCAAAAAATGTCCCCTGCTGAGTGGTTCCAACCATATGCACCAAAGAAATTGCACCTAGAAAATCGTCTTTATTAAATTCAAGGGCTACAAATCACCCTAAGAGGCTTCAACCCAATCATGTGGCCATGGTTGTTTAGATCAAATTAGGCTTCAACACGCGGCACCGCAAGGCTTCAAAGCACGTCTACTGCAGAACCACCCACGATCGAACCCTCCTATCACCGAAAAAATGAAAAAAAACAAACACGCCGAGGACGCCGCCACCGCAGAAACCTTCCGATCATGAAAAAAACCAACGTTAGAAACCTTCCTGGTAGCCGTCACCGCCGCCGCATCTTCCCTTCCTCCTCCCGACCTTCAGGCTACGCCAGAGCTACCAGCGCCTCCTCCGTCGAGCGGGCTGCCGCCTCTGCCGAACAGATTCCAAGCTCCGCCCCTTCGGATCAGCTCCATGCCGAAGTCAAAGCTCCGCCCCTGTCGAGCGGGCTACGAACGCCAGAGCCCAAGCTCCACCCCTGCCGAGCAGCTCCGTGCCGGAGTCCGGCGTCACCCCGCCGTTCGATCTAGAGTCGCCTGCATTGTCCTCGCATCAACGGTGCATCCTTCCTCCTTTCTCCTCGCATCAACAGTAGATCCGGCGGTGCCCACCAGCGGTCTAGATCTCGTAGGCCAAGCGGCGGCTCCCTCCTGAGTTTTAGTGGTGGTGGCGACCTCTCCACCTTCCATGCGAGCGGCTCCCCACTCTGATGGCGGCGTGGCCTGTCTCGCGTGGAAGGTGCCTAACCGCGCGAAGGACGCCCCAACGGCTGTGGCTACCGAGATCCGGCGCTGCCTGCATCGTCCTCGACGCTCGAGATCCCTCGCGCCCCCGTCTCTACCGAGTAGCTCGCACTGGCCGTGTGCGCTGCCTCCGTCGGGCGGGTCGCGCTGGCCGCCTCTGCTTGTCGTTCTCGGAAGAACTCTGCCTCGGTGAGCTATGTCCTTCCCCTGCCTTCTGATCGTCCAGAACCCAAACACTTATTAGCTATGCGGCTGTGCTGTGACAGCGATGGATATTCGTGTTGATTATGGATGGAAGAATAACGAAATTGAGATTGGGATGAGAATTTTGCTGATTTGGGATGGGGAGGAGTGGGAAATCACATTGAGATTGTTTTATCGTTGATCTGTAGGTGTGACTTCTTAGTTCCTCTATAGTCTGTACTGGTAGCCTACCTAATGGAAACGGGGATCCTGATCTTCCGTCAGGTAGTGATAACTATCATTGTGGCGGAGAATGACACACCGATCCGACTTCAGATCGAAAGATCGAACCCTGCAATCTTAGCACCACAACTTCTCTGGTTATCAACCGAGACACGGATCCGGTTGACCTCGCCAAAAGGCTAATCCCTGCCTGCACAATGAAGAACACAAGCAAGAATAAAAAAGAAAGCAACCAAATTGCAGATGATTGATTAATCTCACGGAGTTGGGGTCTCACAAACCGATGAACGGCGAAACTGTTCTTGACAGATTAATCTAAGCAAAACTCAAAACATAATGACGGTGGCGGCGTATGATTATAAAGGTCTTAGGGTTGTCGCCTACCTTGGACACGCCCCCTAATGGGCCCAAACACGATACACGGTCCATCGGACCAAAAGACGGTATCGCAGCACCCTGGTAGATTCTGGACACTAACTTGTTTCGATGATTCCCGTTGATTCTGGAGGCCTTTTGACGTGAGACCACTTGGATTGGCTTTCTTATCAAATTAGCTTTCCAACCATATGTGGATCGTCAAAAACGGAGTTCGGATGCGTCCTGGGTGACCAGTTTAAGGCATACTGGTCCTAGAGGCCGAAGCAGATTCGAACTTGAGTTGCTTTGGGCCTCCACCTCGGGGACTCGAACCGAATTAGCCTTGGACCTCCTTCTTGACTTGGATATCCTTGCTGGCCTCCTACCCCTCCATAACATGCGCCAAACATGGTCATATGCATGGGTGTCATGTCCTCATCACTACCACTGCATGCAGTCTAGGTGTTTGATAAAATGCTTATTTTAGGGCAGAATAGGGGAAGATGGACATAGGCAGGCGTGTTAACCCATCTCTGCAAACGACATCAGATAAAATTATCTCTACAAATGGTTTTAGAAAAGAGTATGTTGGTATACCTTTTGTGCTAAGAGTATGCTTGGATACTTTTTTAGATCATAGTACCATGTGATACTTTCTATTATATATTATAGTATCACTTGATACTTTTCAGATTGTAGTATCTTCTGATACTTTTAAACATATAGTATATTTTAAGATTGTAGTAGTATCTCGTGATTTTTTTCACATGATAATTTTTTCAGCTTGTAGTATCTCCCAGTACTTTTTGGGAGCTAACTTACAGGAGGCTGGAGGCCAAAAAGTAATAGTTGAGGAGCAAGCTGAGGATGCAGCCTTCATCACGGAGGAACTTGATCATCGAGAAACGTGAATCTTAATGAATTTGATTGTTCCTTGTATACAATTTTATAAAGTTATGGGATGGTGTAAAATTGTCACCGATCATCACTGTAAGTATATATTCTCTAACTATATTCCGTACACTATATACAAAATTAATAACTTAACTTATTATATCTACCATGCACAGCTATCAAATTCACTGAGGATGGAATTTTTAGGGGACATTCTTAAGAGCCATGCAAACAAATGTTTTGACAACTTTTCTGAAGATCTCCAAGTCATGATTAAGGACTTAGATAGAATGTAACTTAAATGGTTATATGAGAAAAAACTTTACTATGACTTCTTAGTTTTTCGGATTGTATACATGCTCAAAGATATTGTGTAAAAGTTAAACTATGAAAAAAAACATTGATTGTTTTTATGTGCGTCTCTAAGATAAATCCGTTGCGTTAGCACGGACACTATATCGGTAGTAATGGCGTGCGAAAAAAAAACGGTGGAATTATAATGGCGCAATCCAATTAACCCTTGTTCTTTTGCATACTCCTTCCTCCCCGAGTCCCAAACCGCAATCCCCAGTCGGCCAAACCCATCGGCCATCAGAAGCTGCGGCTGGCCGGCTGGCCACCGGCGCACGAGTGGACCACGCGCTTGAGCTGCGGAGGCGGTCGATTGGGCACAAGGGCACGGCTGCTGCGGCGCTGGAGGTTGTTCCTGTTCCGGACAGCGCAGCAGGTAAGCATGGAATCTAGTCCCAATCCCCCGAGATCCCTGACGGCAGTCGATTCCTTGGTGTCCCAACCGTAACCAAGCGCCAGCGCCCGCATAAATCGCAGATCTCACCGCTCCTCACTCGTCGGGATGGAGGGAGGGAGCTGCCGGGCGGCAGCAGCGTCGGCTGTCCTCCCGGTTCCGGACGAGCTCATCGTCGAGATCCTCGCGCGGTTGCCAGCCAAGTCGCTCTGCCTCTGCAAGTGCGTCTCGCGGGCCTGGCGCGCCTTCATCTCCGATCCGGCCAACCGTCGCAGGTTCGCGCAGACGCTGTCAGGCCTCTTCTTCTCCCGTCCCTACGGCAGCCGTCCGACCTGGGACTTCGTCGGCTTGTCTATGTCTTCGGTTTTGCCTCCGCCTCCCGGCGTTGATGCGGCTCTCTCCTTCCTGCCCCCCACCTGTGGGGAGATGGAGCTGCTGGACTCTTGCAATGGGCTGCTCCTCTTGCGGTGCGAGGACTCAAGGGAACGGCCTTCACCACCACCCTTCTACGTCGTGTGCAATCCAGCCACAGGGGAGTGGGTTGCCTTACCCCAACCAAGCCGTGTCCCGGGTTTTGTTGGGTATTCTACCACTGTCGGTCGAACCATGGACACCGGCTCAGCAGCACTAGGCTTCGATCCATCAATCTCCCCGCATTTCTATGTGTTTCAGCTGGTGCAGGTGTTGACTCACTTAGATTTCTTCGTCCGGGCAGTGGAGATATACTCATCCCAAACTGGCAGATGGGTTCTCAGTGAAATCGAGTTACAGGGTGAGATGGCAGATGAGAGCGACTACATCCACTTCACAGGCCAAATGACCTATTTCAAAGGCTTCCTGCATCTCTGCATGAGGTTCAATGCAGTTGTCTCAGTGCACACAGAGGGCAAGACATGGAAGATCTCCCAATTGCGGCACCGGCAACATGAGGGTTATTGCCCTGTTTTTTCTGTATGTCATTCTCAGGGACGCTTACTTTTTGTTGACAGCAATGACAGGTCGAGTGATGTCATGTCAATCTATGTTCTTGAGGATCTTGACAGTGAGGAATGGACGTGGGTCTTCAAGCAAAGCATCGAGAAGCCAGATCTATTTGTACCAAGAATGCCACAAAGGATATGGGACTACGACACAGCTGCGTTTCATCCAGACAGCGATTTGATTTTCTTCTATGATTGGTCTCAGAAAAGACTGGTGTCCTATGATATGAAACACAGGGATGTGCATGTTATATGTACTCTAGAAGTGCCCTATTTTGAGTTTCGCAAATTTTTACCGTATGTTCCGTTGTACTCAGGGGCATTACCATCATCCTGTCTCAACTAGAAATGCTTCACAACCTTCAATACAAGGCTCAAATTTGGCAGTGATTTCTTCAGAAGGAGCTGGTAAACTAAATTATTGTGATTGGCTTTGTTTGGTGATTCATGAGGCTTTCGATGCTGTTGAGATGGAAATGTGTTTTTGCCATCTGCCATCCGCAGTTTTTGTGAACTTCTAAAATGCTTTGGTCAATTAGCTTGCTACATCAGGCAATATCAGTGATGGATGCATTATCTGCACGTATATGTGCTTCTGAAGCTTCTTGAGAAGAGGGCTGAAATTTCAAGCATCGTTTTGAGCAGCATGGCAGAAGGGGCCTTCGTGGCTTTGAACCATGCTGGCAGTATATCCTATCTTATATATTTACTATATGTTGGAAGGGTACAAGTTTTAGAAGTTACTTTTTTGGGGAGGAACAGTCTTAGAAGTTATTAGTAATTCTGGATGTAATGGATTAGAAAGCAGGCTACCTGTTAAGGGTCTTATGTTTTCTTGTTTATCTCCCTTTGTTATTCAGTGCTGAATAATTCCTGTTTTAGTAACTATTCTGAGTACTCTTGGGACAACTAGCTGGACTAATGTCAACTAGGATTGCTGGACAACCTTCAGTACAAGGCACATATTTGTTATTGGTTTCTTTAGAAGGAGCTGGTGAACTAAATTGAATCTCCATCCATCTTTGTGCGAATCAGTAGATAAATGCTACCTAATTTTGTCTTAAGACCATGTTGCTTAGATATGAAGACCATGTAGGATTGGCAAATAATTCTGTCGTTAGAGTTCAGGCCATGTTGCTTTGGTATGAAACCGTGTAAGCTGACATCCCAAACAGTTGCTAGCTTGATTGATTATCTTAGTCTCGTGTTGGAGTAACCATTGGTTGTTGCTAGCTAGCTTGATTGATTGGCTTGATATTTGTGCCATTATTAGTTGGAAATGTAAATGCCAATCTGCTATCCACGATTGTTCTGACTTACAAGCACGAACAATGTTTTGGTCCATTATCTGCTGCATCAGCCATCAGGCAATATCAATTATGATCCTCAGGCAGGCATGTGTTTCTAAAACTTTGTGGCAATATCAACAACAGTTTCGAGATCAGCGTTGCAGTGGTGGAGGCCCTCGTGCCTTTGAATCATGCCGGCAATATATTTTTGGCTGATAATAATTATACTGTCCTGGAAGTTAGATTTTTATTGTTACTGGTAATCTTGGATAATAAATTTAGAAAGCAGGTTACCTGTGAGTGAACAAGTCTTGAGTTTTGTCATTCATGTCTGCCTTTCTATGTTGATTTTTATGCAGTAGTGCTGAATAATTCCTAAGTAACTACTATGATGAATGCATTTGGAACATCTAGTGGGACTGACCTTGTAACTATATATTTGTGGCAATGCAAATATATTTTTTTATTTCATTTTGACGTGCAAAGATTTATTGCTGTGAACCGCGGTGCTTGGCTAAATTTCTTGGCTATTTGAAATGACATCAATGGATTTAGATGCGTATGGTTGTGCTATACAGTGAAATATCTTGTGTTGCAATGAGTGAGGCAGTGATCCATGCGAACATATAATTCCATTCCTTGTGATGATCAGCAATTCAGCATATCCGTGCCTGCATTTTCACTTGAAACAGTGGTTACAGGTTACTACTATCAGGGGATTTTGCCTCCCAGTGCTTGACCAGCTGTTGGCTTTATTCGGTCTGGATTAACAATTGACTGGCATGATATGATTTTGTATCTATAAAGAATCAACGCTGGAAACATGCAAGTATGAGGAATGGACCTGTTTCCAGCCCAGGGCTGCCTGGCGGGCCAATCCTTTAATAAAGGGTGATGGATTCAGGATCCCCAATTCTGAATGAGTGACTACCGATCGTTAGATAAATGCCTTAATTTTCTCTTTGCGCTCGTTAGATAGAGAAATAACGACAAAAGGAAATTGCGCTGATTGAGTTGACAGATTGTCTTTGAAAAAATATTTGTTGGAATTGAAGTCTCACTATTTCAATTTTAATTGCCGAGAGGAGTATATTTCTACATTTTTTTTTATCAGAACAATTATTTAGAAATATTATGATCTTGCCAAGTAGTGGACTGTATCATGCCATTCGTCCAATCGGCTACGTCCATCGTATGGCTTTGATCTTGGGCCAGCACAGGAGGCCCAGCAACCAAATGTAATGATGGCCCCACACGGCAGTTGAAATCTGTGTCCCATCTCATCGCCGCTCTCCGCTTCTTGATCAGAGCGGCGCCCGACGACAACACATCGGCCGCGCCCGACGACGGTGGCGGCGCCGCGCACTGGAGCCATCAGGGCGCCGCGGCGGAAGACGACGTGCTCTTACGCTCCAGAAGAGCTACCCGCCTATCCGGTTCCGGTACGTTTACGACTTCCCCTAGTAAGCTATGCTTACGGCTGTTCTGATCTTTAGGCGCGGTATTAGGGTTCCAATTTCAGTGTCTCATGTGCCCTCACATCTAGAGTCGTTGTAGTTATCACTGCAGAAGTGCTAAACACCACACGAGTGTTTTAGCAACCATAGACACACGAATTTGAGTGTGTGTCTGACGTGTAGGGCCACACCCAACTCCGATTCTAAAAGGGAAGCGAACGGATCCGCCTATCTGTCCTCTCGCCCACTCGGCCTCCCCGACGCGCCCTCCCTGATGCGGTGCCTGCCCGGCGAGCTCTTGCCGGCGGCCGAGCCCAACTCTCTCTCTCCCCCTCGATGCCCCCGACGAGCTCCTCCCCGACGACCTCCACCGCGAGCCCCACCCGCGCGCGAGCTCGCTGGCCATGGCGGATCCGGCCACGGCCATAGTGGATCCGTCGAGGTAGGTCTTCTTCTCATCCTCCTCATCTTCCTCCTCTTCCTCTTCCTGGATCTGTGCTGACCGAAGACGGATCTATCCTGGTCGGAGACAAAGAAGATGGCGGCGGTGGCTAGGGTTCCGGCGAGCCTCTCCTTAAATTTTGTCCTTGTCCTTTCATATAAAAAAATGTTTATTGTGATTTGTGATTTGTGCCGACATAGTCGCGGATTTTGCCACTTGTGATTTGTGCCGACATAGCCGTGCCCAGGGGCAAGGTGGTGGATGGCGGCAGGGGCGAGTTTTGCAGTGCGTCTAGAGGTAGAAGAAGACTGAAGACCAGAGGTAGAAAAAGGCTGGAGGCTGTTGGATCTTTATCCTATGCTTAAAAAAATCATGTGTTAAAACTGCATAAAACACACGGTTGTGTAGTAGAGGCAAACTTCACTACAGATACAATCTTGCCTGGTTGGATTTGTCGAATTTCTCTATAAGGTTTCTTGGATTTGTTCGATTTCAGACTCGGTGGTGCCTAACCCTAACCAAAATTGTAGATTCCACCACTCCTCATTGGCACGGAGGGCGAAGCACCAGCGGTGGCCACCTCCCGGACGAGCTGGTTGTCGAGATCCTCGCGCGGCTGCCGGCCAAGTCGCTCTGCCGCTTCAAGTGCGTCTCCCGGTCCTGGCGTCGCCTCATCTGCGACCCCGCTCACCGCGCCAAGCTCGCGCAGACCCTGTCAGGCTTCTTCGTCTTCCCCCGTGGCTGCAGAGCAGATGCATGTCCAGCGCCCTGCCACTTTGTTGGCTTGTCTCCTCGCGGAGGAAATGGTGGTCCACCTCTGGTCGATACCACTCTCTCATTCCTGCCCCCGACCTGTGGGCAGATAGAGTTGCTCGACTCTTGCAACGGGCTCCTCCTCCTGCTCTGCTGGGGCGCTCCACCACTGCTTGTGCATCCGTTCTATGTTCCTGCAACCAGGGAGTGGGTTGGCTTGCTTTGCCCCAACCGAGCGAGGCCCCTAGGCAGGATGGTGATACAATGGGAGAGAACAAGTGGACTCGCTCTGCTGCGCTAGGCTTCGACTGGAGACGGAGTACGAGACTGATTATAAAGTTAAGGCCGTGGAGATTTACTCGTCTGAAACTAGAAGATGGAGTCTTAGTGAATGTGGTTGGGACGTGGGTGAATGCCATTTCTTTGATAGCAACATGACCTATACTTTTTCGAACGGAAGCAACATGACCTATATAAATAGTGTCGTACACTTCACTGTCTAAGGTGGTGCAGTCGCAGCGGTGGACACCAAAGGAGAGGCATGGAGGGTCAACCGTGTGCGCCCGCAATTCCATGAGTGCCATGGCAGTGGCTTCACTGGCCACTCTCAGGGGTGCTTGCTTTCCATGTTTGATGACGACAAAGGGGATTTTTTGTCGGTCTATGTTCTTGAGGATAGAGGCAGCGAGGAGTGGACTTTCAAGCACAACATCAGCTAGGCTGGTCTTTTTGGACCAAGAAAGTGGCAGTGGGGGCCATACTATCATGTAGTTGCATTTCATCCTGAAGCTGATTTGATCTTCTTCTATGACGGGCAACGCAATAGACTCATCTCCTATGGTATGACTGATATGGATGTGCATGTTATCGGCACTATTGGAGGAGAGGAATGTTCTATCTGCACTACTTTTGAAATGGAATGCACTGACCACCTATTTTTACTATATATTCCACTGTACTCAAGGATATTGGTATCACCAATTGTTAACTAGCAGTGCTTCACAATCTCTACTGCATACTTCATATCTGCACCTCTATAATTTCTGGTTTTGAAAAGATTGATACTGTAAAGTAATCTGCTGCCCTCCCTCTGTACGCGCGGCAGGGGCAGGCGCCGAAAGGGCTCCCTTGCTGCTGCAATGTAGCCGCTGTAGGGGCAGGTGTCGAAAGGCTCCCCTGCCTGCACTGTAGCTGCTACAGGGGTGGGCGCCAAAGTCAGCCCTGCTGTCACATACAGTCACTGTAGCAGCATGGCAGCCTGTCATGTCTGTGTACTAGGATTAGATGGGTATAGTTGTATATATAGTTTTCCACTGCAACTCAGTAAAGAGAGCGAGTTCAGTTTTGCCATCTCCTCAGCAGAGCTCTGGCCAACGCTGGTGCTTGTGCTGTGTGTGTGCGCTCTGTTCTTCCTCCCTTATTCTAGCTCCAGCCGAAGTGTGTGGTCGGGAACGACGATGAGCTGTCGGCTGACCTGTGCGGGAGATCTCAGGACCAACAAGTGGTATCGGAGCCGTACAAGTGCCGTCGCCGGACTAACCACTGGCGATGACGGACGGTTTGGAGATGGGCGATAGCAGCGATGCTGCTGTGGCTTCCCAGCCACGACAGGAGGTTGTCGTGCTCACGGTGCGGGAGGTCAACGCCACCAGTTGGCCGACACTGACTCGCACCAACTATGACGAGTGGGCGGTGACCATGAAAGTCAAGCTCAGAGGCTGACGGCTCTAGAATGCTATTGACAAGGGCACCGACAACGAAGAAGATGACATGTCAGCGTTGGAGGCTATCCTCGCTGCTGTGCCAGCGGAGTACAGGGAGCCGTTGGGGCGAAGAACTCTGCTAAGGAGGCGTGGGAGGTCATTGCAGCGATGCGCGTCGGCTCCGACCGCGCAAAGAAGGCGACGGCCTAGCTACTGAAGGAGTACGCCACCCTCAAGTTCAAGGATGGTGAGTCGGTGGACTTCTTCCTCCGCTTGCAGTCGCTCATCAGCAAGCTGAGGAGCCACGGCATCACCATCGATGAAGAAGAGGCGGTCTCCAAGTACCTCCACTCCGTGCCAGTGAAGTATATCCAGATCGCTCTCTCCATAGAGACGATGCTGGACTTGTCCACCCTCACCATTGAGGATGTGACAGGTCGTCTGCAGGCGATGGACGAGCGTATGGAGCAGGCCACAGCAACGACGGACAGCGGCAAGCTGATGCTGACAGAGGAGTGGGCTGCCCGGATGAAAGAGAAGAAGTCCGAGGAATCCTCCTCCAGCCGTGGTGACGATGGCAAGCACCGCGGCAAGGCTTCTTTGGAAAAGAAGAAGAAGGTCGACTCCAACGCCTGGCGGCGCTGCGGGAAGACGTGCCAGTGGGCAAAGGAGTGTCCAAATCGCAAGTAGGAGAAGAAGGCTGAGGCTCATTTAGCGCAGGCTGATGAGGATGATGAGGCCTCTCTCCTGATAGCGATGTTCTATGCACTGCACGACGTTGAAGCCAAGGAGAAGGGAGAGGTGATGGTGGTGGAAGGGCATGGCAAGGCTCTAAAGGCTGTCAACCTCGACGAACCGCGCGTCCAAGTCCACCTCGGACATGTGGGCGGCAAGCAGGAGCAGCGGTGGTACCTGGACTCCGGCGCCAGCAACCACATGACGGGCTCCAAGGAAGCCTTTTTCGAGCTCGATGGCAACGTCACCGGCACGGTGAAGTTCGGTAACGGCTCAAGAGTGGCGATCCGAGGGCGCGACACCATCATTTTCAGGTGCCAGAACGACGAGTACCACGCGCTGATGGATGTATATTACATCCCGCAGCTGCGTTCAAGCATCATCAGTATTGGCCAGCTGGATGAGCATGGCAGCGAGGTACTGATCAAGGACGGCATCCTCAGGATCAGGGATCGGGAGCAGCGACTTCTTGCCAAGGTGAAGAGGTCCCAAAACCGGCTGTACCTGCTCGACTTGAAGGTGGAGCAGCCGGTGTGCCTGGCAGCACGGCACACCGAGGAGCCATGGCTGTGCTATGTCCAGTTCGGCCATCTCAGCTTCGAGGCGCTCGGTCCACTGGAGAAGATGGTCCGAGGGCTGCCCTACATCAAGCACGCAGGCGAGCTGTGTGACAACTGCCTAGCCGGGAAGCAGAGGAGGCTGTCGTTCCCAAAGGCGACCAAGTATCGCACGGCGGACGCTCTCGAGCTCGTCCACGGCGATCTCTGCGGGCCAATCACGCCAGGCACAAACAGTGGTCGGCGGTACTTCTTCCTGCTCATGGATGATTGCAGTTGCTATATGTGGCTGCAACTCCTAACGAGCAAGGACGAGGCGACGGAGGTGATCAAGAAGTTCAAGGCGCGCGCGGAGGCGGAGAGCGACAAGAAGCTGCGTGTGCTGCGGACTGATCGCGGCGGCGAATTCACTTCGGTGGAGTTCGCTGCGTACTGCACGGATCAGGGTGTGGTGTGAAACCACACCGCGCCGTACTCGCCACAGCAGAATAGCATGGTGGAGCGGTGGAATCAGACGGTGGTCGGCATGGCTCGATCCATGATGAAGGCCAAAAGCATGCCGACAAGGTTCTAGGGTGAGGCGGTGACCACGGCGGTGTTCATCCTCAACCGCGTGCCCACAAAGGCCCTGAAGGGCATGACGCCGTTCAAAGCTTGGTATGGGCGCAAGCCGAGCGTGTCCTTCCTCTAGACATTCGGCTGTATTAGCCACGTCAGGAAGACGAAGCCGGTCCTCACCAAGCTAGAGGACATGAGCACACCGATGGTGCTCCTAGGCTACGAGGAAGGTGCCAAGGCATACCAGCTCTACGACCCACGCGGAGGCAATGTGGTTGTCTCGCGCGACATCATGGTCGACGAGAAGGTGGCCTGGGACTAGGACAGTCCGGGCATGGGGGAAGCTGGCGGCTTTACCAGCACCTTCGTCGTCGAGCACTTGGTCATCCACGGTGGTGGAGACGCTAGAGAGGAGGTGCCAACCACTCTAGCAACAGAGCCGAGCACTCCTGAGACGGTACCGAGCACTCCGGGAGTGGTGCCGAGCACTCCAGGAATGGTGCCGAGCGGTCCTGCAGTGGTGTCGACCACTCTAGGACGGGCGTCGAACGCTCCCGCAGCGGAACCGAGAGGTCTTGCAGTGGTGCCAACCACTCCAAGACTGGTGCCGAGCACTCCTACAGTGGTGCCAACCACTCCAGGAGTGGTGATGAGCGGTCCAGGAGTAGTGCCGAGCACTGCAGTCAGGGTGCCGAACACTACAGGTGTTGTGCCGACCACTCCGGCGGAACAGGGGACTCCATCGACGCCGATCAAGTTCACCTCACCTCCAAGCGACATCACCGAGTACGTGGATGCCTTCCGCGATGGTGAGGAGGTGCGATTCCATAGGCTGGACGACATCATCGGCGTCACAGGGTCCTCAAGCCTGGCGGGTCGGCTTCTCAATGACCCAGAGCTGATTCTCGTCAGTGTAGAGGAACCACCCACGTTCACGCTGGCCGAGCACGATGCAAATTGGCGACGGGTGATACTGGAGAAGATGAAGGCGATCGAGAAAAACGAGACTTGGGAGCTCGTCGATCCACCTCTAGGATGCTGTCTGATCAGCCTGAAGTGGGTGTACAAGGTCAAGCGGGACGAGCGCGGCGCCATTATCGAGCACAAGACGCGCCTCGTCGCCCGAGGCTTTGTCCAGTGCGAGGGCATCGACTTCGAGGAAGTCTTTGTGCCGGTAGCGCGCATGGAGTCTATCCGACTGTTACTGGCTTTGGCAGCAGCAAATGACTGGCGCGTCCATCACCTGGACATAAAATCGGCCTTTCTCAACGGCGAGCCGGCGGAGACGGTCTTCGTCATGCAACCTCCGGGTTTCGCCGTCAACGGAGCGGAGCACAGGGTGCTCCCACTGTGCAAGGCGCTCTAAGGGCTGCGGCAAGCCCCGCGAGCGTGGAACGCCAAGCTTGATGCCACGCCGGGCGAGCTTGGGTTCACGCGGTGCGCAACCGAGCACGCGCTCTACACGCGGCGACAGGGGAAGGAGGAGCTCGTCATCGGCGTGTATGTGGACGACTTGATCGTCACCGGCGCGCGTGCGTAGGATATCGACAGCTTCAAGCGCGAGATGGCGGCTCATTTTCGAATGAGCGATCTCGGCGCGCTCTGCTACTACCTCGGCATCGAGGTGAGATAAGGGAAGGAGGTGCTCACGCTTGGTCAGAGCGCGTACGCCTCAAAGCTGTTGGAGCGAAGCGGCATGGCTGAGTGCAAGCCATGCGTGACTTCGATGGGGGAGTGGCTAAAGCTGACGAATGCCAGTACCGCACCGAAGGTAGATGCAACACTCTACCAGAGCATCGTCGGCGGTCTGCGCTACCTAGTCCACACGAGGCCGGACATTGCGTTCACCGTGGGCTACGTCAGCCGCTTCATGGAGGATCTCCAAGAGAATCACTGGGCTACGGTGAAGCGGCTGCTGTGCTACGTCAAGGGGACGGTGGATCAGGTGATCGTCTTTCCCAAGACCGGTGGAAGTAGGCTGCGGCTCACTGTGTTCAGCGATGTAGACATGGCGGGGGACATCGACGGACGGCGGAGCACCTCTGGCGTGCGCGTCTTCCTCGGGTCGGCTCCAATTTCATGGCTGTCGCTGAAATAGAAGGTGGTGGCGCTGTCCACGTGCGAGGAAGAGTACGTGGCGGCGGCCACAGCGGCGTGCCAAGCTATGTGGCTACGCCGACTGCTGGACGAGCTGACCGGTGTGGAAGCTCACCCACCAGCACTGATGGTGGACAACCTATCCGCCATCGCCCTCGCGAAGAATCCATATCTCTACGACCGGAGCAAGCACATCGACGTCAAGTTCCACTTCATTAGGAACTGTGTCGATGGAGGGCAGATCGTCATCGAGTTCGTCGAAACTGATCTGCAACTCGCGGACGTCCTCACCAAGCCGCTCGGCCGTCGTCAGTTCACGGAGCTGAAGAAGATGATCGGCATGGTAGAGGTTCTAGGGTTAGCAACAGGATTAGGGGAAAAATTGTAAAGTAATCTGCTGCCCTTCCTCTGTACGCGCGGCAGGGCAGGCGTCGAAAGACTCTCCTGCCGCACTGTAGCCACAGCAGGGGCGGGCGCCAAAGTCAGTCCTACTGTCACATCTAGTCACTGTAGCAGCATGGCAGCCTGGCAATTCTGTGTACTAGGATTAGATGGGTAGAGTTGTATATATAGTTTTCCACAACAACTCAGTAAAGAGAGCGAGTTCAATTTTGCCATCTCCTCTGCAGAGCTCCGGTCAACGCTGGTGCTTGTGATGTGTGTGCGCACTCTGTTCTTCCTCCCTTCTTCTAGCTCCAGCCGTATTGTGTGGTTGGGAACGACAGTGAGCGGTCGGCTCACCCATGCGGGAGATCTTGGGACCAACAGATACCGGCCTTTAGATGGATCTGATGACCTAAACAAAACTTACAACGAGGGTTTTATATTTGAGTAAGCTGCAGGTGTGATTGGCTTTATTTACCAACTTAAGAGGACAAGTTTCTTGCTGCTGGGGTTGTGTCATTCTGTCATATGATATTTGTGGGACTAATCAGCTTGATGCATCAAGCAATGCCAGTAATGCTTGCAATAAATAAACTTTTGCAAGATAACTGAAGCAATATCCTAGTACAGACATAATTATAGGTTCTTGAAGACAAGACTGAGTTCTGAAGCATCTTTTTGGGATCTTTGTGGCAGTGGAATCCTGCTTGCCTTTGAACTACTGTGCTGGCATTATTTTCTGTCGCAGATTTCTTTTTGTTTTATGTGTTACCAGTTTGGAAATATACAAGGTTCAATACATCACTACTAGTTCTGGATGTGACCAAGTTAGAAATGCAACATATGAGAGGGACTACATCCACTTCACGGGCCAAATGACCTATTTCAGAGCTTCCTGCATTCCTGCATGATGTCCAATGCAGTTATCTCAGTGAACACAGAGGGTCTCCCGATTGCGGCACTGACAACATGAGGGTTGTGGCCCTGGTTTTTCTGTATGTCATTCTCAGGGATGCTTAGTTTATGTTGATAGCAATGTCTAGCCGAGTGATGTCCTGTCGATCTAGGATCATGACAGTGAGGAGTGGATGTGGATCTTCAAGCAAAGCATGGTCAATAAGCCAAATCTATTTGGATCAAGAATGTTAGGAAGGGGATGGGACTACTATACAACTGCATTTCATCTAGACAGTGATTTGATTTTCTTCTAAGATTGGTTTCAGAAAAGACCGGTGTCCTATCATATGAAACACAGGGATGTGTATGTTATCTACACTCTAGAAGTGCTCTGTTTTGAGTTTCAAGAAACAGATAATGTGTATCGCAACTTTTTACCATATGTTCCATCATACGCAGGGGCATTACCATCATCTACTCTCAACTAGAAATGCTTCACAGCCTAGAAGCCTGTCTCATATATTTACTGTGTTGGAAGGGTACAAGTCTCAGAAGTTACTAGTAATTCTGGATGTAAGGAATTAGAAAGCAGGCTACTTGTTAAGAGTCTTAAGTTTTCTTGTTTATCTCCCTTTGTTTTTCAGTGCTGTATGATTCCTATTTTAGTAACTATTCTGAGCGCACTTGAAACAATTAGTAGGACTAATCTTGTTACTATATTTGTGGCAATGCAATATATGATTTTATTATGATGTAGAGGCATTTCTGGTTGCTAACCGCAAATCTTGGTCAAATTACTTAGCTGTTTGAAATGACATTGATGGATTTAGATGGTTCAAATTACTTAGCTAGTTCTGGATGTGACCAAGTTAGAAATGCAGTACATGCAGAGGGAACAGTGAATTATCTGGTGGTTTTGCAATGAGTGGACCATGGGAGCATAATTCTGTGCACTATGATAATCAGCTGATTCATGCCAGCATTTTGGCTTTAGCAAATAGCATTGTCCAAGAGAGGATTACTGGCATTTGAAAGTGTGGTTACTTCTGGGGATCTTATTGAGGAGGCCACTTGTATGGCTTTCGCTAATTAACCATTGACTGGTGTGATGACATCTGAAGGATCAAGTTTTTGTGATCAGCTGGCTGTATCAAGCAGTAATGTCTTTAAGGATGTGTGGTGAAGCTATCGAGTTTGAGTGAACTACCAGCTGCATCAGGCAGTAATATCACTAAGGGTGTGTGGTGCAGCTATCGAGTTCGAGTGAACTGTCTGGTTAAGGATCAGCTGTGTGAGCATAACTGAATTCTTTGTGCTAACACAATGGATGAATGACCCTCTTTTGTCTTAGGAAACAATCGTGGAAATTGTGGAGACCATGTAACACCAACGTTTTGAAGAGTGGTTACTATAGGGATCTTGCTGAAGGAACCTATGTATTTGACCTGTTATTAATCGATTAAAAAAAGATTGTGTTGAAGCTGAGAATAGAGGTATCCTATTTTATCTCAGACCTCCTTGCTGCTTTTGTTATGTTCAGCGTCATGAAACAAGTTCCCATGATGCCTGCATTTTGTTTTCCAAGAGCTTCTGGTCGCCTCTGAATAATGACGGCAATATCTCTCTTGATGCGGAATTTCTGCCGGCACCGATTGAATTTCCTCTTTGTTAGTAGACACACCTGGAAACAAGCTAAAAGTTTCTCCCATTTGTCGCTTCGCTGAAAAACTAGGCTGAAAAGTACCATTTGTTGGTTGATAGGCAGGATGATAAGTTCAAGTGAACAGGAAGCGAGAAGAAAAAAAAAAACTGTTTATGTTGCTCGGTTGTTTCCCACCTCCACATCTGTATCTAGCTAGATTGGAACTCTCAGTTGAGGACGCCCTTAGGTAGGTAAGGGGAAACGAATATGATATGAATGTCATTATTTACCATATATTTTGTCGAATAGAGATGCTGATACGAGTATCCCAAACATTAATGCAAAACGGATAGCTTAGATATGGATTCGCATTGAGATATCCATTTAGCTCTGTTGTCTACAAATATCCAACCAATTTAGGAAACAAATTAATGAGATATCGAAATATAATAAGTATACTAATTCTATCATACTAATTATAATGTTAACTATATATCAACAATCATATTAACTATATGAATTATGAATCAATAGTTATATTAATATGTGTCATTACTAGTATTTAAGATAAAACATGGGTTACTAGTTACCCGTGGACACAACCGTTAAATACTTTCGACGTTTTAAGGTTGACTGCTAACTATTTAAAACTACATTATATATCGTTTGTCATAACAACTGAAGTTAACATAATTAGCCAGATTAAATTAATATCATTAGTCATAAAAATAATTATTTTTTATATATCTTTATTAATGAATTAATATTATTAGTCATTATTTCCAAATAGCTGTAATGTTACATATTATATATCATTGGTCATATTTACTAAAATTAGCATAATCACTCATATTAAATTAATATAATAACTAGTTATATAAAAAATAATTAAAGTTTAATTTATATATAATTAATATTACTAGTCATTACATTAAATAATTTGAATGGTACATATTACTTTGACTACAAAATCAATATTATCAGTCATTAGTTTAGGAATAGTTTTTAGATAGTTCCACTTAGTAGCATATCTTCACGGATATAGATGTTGTCGGATATTTTCGAATACGGATTAGAATTGGATAGAGAAAAGCAACACAAAGGAAATTCAGATACATCCATTTAGCATCTATATTAAAAACGAATACAAATACAAGTATCTATATTATAAGTTTTAGTGAATACGATTTGAGTAATTCGGATATCCATGCATCCATTTTCATACCTACCTTAAGGCTAGTCTTAACGTGAGTTTCATGAATATTAAATAAACTGACATTGCATAGTTTAAACGAAGAGATATGATTGGGTTTCTAGCAACTTAGGCAAGCACAAATTCTTCTTCTGGTTGCTACTTAGAGACAGGCTGAACACTAGAAATCTGCTGAGGAGAAAAAATAGATCTCTAGAAGACTACAGTTGTGTCCTATGTACCACTGATCAAGAAGAAATATGCTTCCATCTCTTTTTTGAATGCCAATTCAGTCAAGCTTGCTGGAACTGGAACTCAATCTCTATCACCTGGAACCTGAACTCTCAGCCACTAGATATGGTCATAGAAGCCGGAGAGGTTTTTGGGAGTAGTATCTTCAGAGAGATCTTCATTACTGCCTGTTTAGAGCATCTGACTAGTCAGAAATTGAGTTATATTTGACAATGAACCTGCATGGAAGAGGTATTTCAAGGCTGAACTTGGCTATGTGTGTATCAAAGCCAAGCCTAGGATACGAAACCAACTCAAATTGTGGAGAGATAGCCATACATGACGTACTTGCTTCTTCTTTTTTGGGCCTAGATGCCTTGTATCTTTTTCGTCTTGTACATACCATTCTTTTATTTAATTGAAAAAGGGGAAAATATAGGTAGGGAACTCCCCTTCCGGTTCGATCAAAAATAAAAATTTCATGTGATGAAACACGTTTCATAAAGATAAAATTTGTTTATTTAAAAATTGTATTTATGAAACCTAATTCATGAGAGTTTCAACACGTGAGACTCAACAGGAACATAAACCCAGCGCTAAATCTATTTCTCGCTCGAACAATTTCTCGACGTTGTGTCACTCGATTTGTGTGCCGTCAGATGTAGCATCCGATCGGAGGCGATGGCCTGCTGTGGGGACCAGGGTGGTGTGGTGCAAGTGAGATGGTGTGCGCCTGTTGTCGGGACCAGGGGGCTGTGTGGCTGTGTTTGTGCTGTACGTAGGTGGTCAGGTGCATGCAGATGCATGTGACCCGTCCTGTCAATCATCTCGCCCCTATAATCAATTGTTCAGTATAGCAAATTACAACTTATTAGACCATATTTTACTATTTGTATTTAAACATAAATTCTATGTTTAATTGGTGTAAAATGATTATTTGTAAATAAGAATGATCAGAATTATTTGAACCGTTATATGATCTTTTTTGTTTTTATTTTATTTTATTTTCTATATGTTTTATTTGCTTCTCCTTTGAATTTTTTTTAATTTGGCTTTCATAGAAATAATCTAGTTATTTTTTTGTTTGTTTAAAATTTTTGGATTATTTGGATATTTTTTTGGTTTTTTTATTTTCTGTATGTTTTATTTGGTTTCTCTTTGAAAATTTCCAATTGGTTTTTATAGAAATAATCTGGCTATTTTTTTTGATTGGTTTGTGTTATATTTTTGTATTACTTGGATAATTTTTTTTGGTTCATTTGATTTGGATCCACCGGTCATGAAGTCGTGTGTTGCTACCAAAAGAATCACTCGATTCTATCTTTTCTTTCCAATCGAGTGCCTCGATTCTATCTTTTCTTTCCAATCGAGTGCCAGGTGGGTTTCTATCACTCGAGTGTCACCTGCCGGCAGCCAGGTAGATAGACCCAAACCAGACACTAGCTTTAGAGCAAGGCTAATAATACAGTCGGTTTATTGACTATAAGTTCCTTGCAGTCTTCTCTTAGCCCACTTATATAGTAGTTAGCTCTTTACAGTTAATACATGGCCTACTTGTCTCTCTCACAGACTTTCTTGATTCTTGTGCCCAAACCGGCTGTAAGCTTACAGTCCGCTTCTCATCTCTCTCCTCCCCTCTCTCCTCTACCTCAGCATTTAGTCGGCTTACAACCTGCTATTATACTTGCTCTTAGGCTGTCTCCAATCGGAGATTCATTGGGAGATCTAAATCTAAAATAAGTCTTTAAAACAATACATATAACCTATATAACCTCTAACAGAGTATTTATATAGAAAATCTATTTTAGATGTCAGGAGAGATATAATCTAAATTTAAGTATCCACTCTCTTTTAAAAACCTATTTATAGAAATAGTTCTCTTTTAGATCTTATTATACTAAAAATAGATATTGAACTCTTTACTAGTAGCCCTGCTTAAACGTAGAGAATGTCTTATATTTTGGGGTGGCCGAAGACGATGCTCTCGCAGACATGGACCCATGGAGAGACACAGAGGGAGAGAGATCTGACAGGTGGACCAACAAAACGGTGGCCACACCATTCAGTGGACGCCTGATACACGAACACGCCTCACCGCCCGGGCTCGCTCGGTCGCCGGCTCCAGTGTTCCTCCCCGGCCCTCCCATCCGTCATCTTCTCCGGCGACGGTTGATTGGGATCCACAGCGAGGAGTCCGCCGCGGCGGGGCTATTATCCTTCCCGACAGCACAAGAGGTGAGCAAGCAATCGACTCTCAAACTCTCCAATGCCCCCAAATCCCAGCGATAAATAATCACTAACCAGGCGCCGCCGCATGAATCGCAGGTTCCGCTGCACCTCTTCCGTCGAGATGGAGGGAGGAAGCCGCCGGGCCGCAGCGGCTTCGGCCGTCCTCCCGGTCCCGGACGAGCTCATCGTCGAGATCCTCGCGCGGCTGCCGGCCAAGTCGCTCTGCCTCTGCGAGTGCGTCTCGCGGGCCTGGCGCGCCTTCATCTCCGATCCGGCCAACCGCCGCAGGTTCGCGCAGACGCTGTCGGGCCTCTTCTTCTCCCGTCCCTACGGCAGCCGCCCGACCTGGGACTTCATCGGCTTGTCTATGTCTTCGGTTTTGCCTCCGCCTCCCGGGGTTGATATGACTCTCTCCTTCCTGCCCCCCACCTGTGAGCTGCTGGACTCTTGCAACGGGCTGCTCCTCTTGCGGAGCGAGGAATATTGGCAACGACATTCACCACCACCCTTCTACATCGTGTGCAATCCAGCCACCGGGGAGTGGGTTACCTTACCCCAACCAAGCCGCGCCCCAGGTCTTATTGACTATTATGACGGTGTCAGTCTACCCATAGACACCAGCACTAGGCTTCGATCCGTCCATCTCCCCGCATTTCCATGTGTTTCAGCTGGTGCAGCAGTTGGATCATTACGAATTCATCGTCTGGGCAGTGGAGATATACTCGTCCCAAACGGGAAGATGGGTTCTCAGAGAAGCCCCATTTGACCGTGACATAGAATATGTCCAATACACTGGCCAAATGACCTATTTCAAAGGCTTCCTGCATTTCTGCATGATACGCAATTCTGTCGTGTCGGTGAACACAGAGGGCCAGACATGGAGGATCTCCCGAGTGAGGGAAAATGGTGGTGGCTCTGGTTCTTCTGTCTGTCATTCTCAGGGCCACTTACTTTATGTTGATAGCAATCTCGACTCAAGTGATGCCATGTCAATCTATGTTCTTGAGGATCATGACAGTGGGGAGTGGATTTGGATCTTTAAACAAAGCATCAACAAGCCAGATCTATTTGGACCAAGAATGCCAGGAAGGGTATGGGACTACTACACAGCTGCGTTTCATCCAGACAGCGATTTGATCTTCTTCTATGATTGGTTAAAGAAAAGACTGGTGGCCTATGATATGAAACACAGGGATGTGCATGTTATCTGTACTCTAGAAGTGCCCTATTTTGAGTTTCTACCAACAGAAGATGTGCATCGTAAATTTTTGCATGTTATCTGTACTCTAGAAGTGCCCTATTTTGAGTTTCTACCAACAGAAGATGTGCATCGTAAATTTTTCCCATATGTTCCGTTGTACTCAGGGGCATTACCATCATCTAGTCTCAGCTAGAAATGCTCACGACATTCAATACAAGGTCCAAATTTGGCATTGATTTCTTCAGAAGGAGCTGGTAAACTAAATTATTTTAGGGAGTTTCATGATGGAGGAACCACTTGTTGTTGCGATTAGCTTTGTTTGGTGATTCAAGAGGGTTTCGGTGCTGTTGAGATGGAAATATGTTTGTGTCAATCTGCCATCCACAATTTATATGAGCTGCTATCAATGCTTTGGTCAATTAGCTGGCTACATCAGGCAATATCAGTGATGCATGCATCATCTTCGCAGACATGTGCTTCTGAAGCTTCTTGACAAGAAGATTGAAATTTCAAGCATTGGTTTTAGCAGCATGGCAGATGAGGCCTTCGTGCCTTTGAACCATGCTTTCAATATATCCTATCTTCTATTTATTATGTTGGATGGGTACAAGTCTTAGATGTTACTAGTAATTCTGGATGTAATGAATTGGAAAGTAGACTACCTGTTAAGAGTCTTTATGTTTTCTTGTTTATCTGCCTTTGTTATTCCACTTGTTTGGTGCTGTATAATTCCTAATTTAGTAACTATTCTGAGTGCACTTGGAGCAACTTGTTATTATATTTGTGGCAATGCAATGTGTGGTTTTATTATGATGTACCTGCATTTTTTTTTGTTGCTAACCGCAGATCTTGGTCAAATTTCTTAGCTATTTGAAATGATATTGATGGATCTATATGGGTCTGGTGGTGATACCATTGTCTGGTTGTTTTGCAAACAGTGAGGCATGCTAGCGTTTTGGCTTTAACAAACAGCAATGGCCAATTATGGATATGGCTGGCATTTGAAAGTGTGGTTACTTCAGGGAATCTCATTGAAGAAACCACTTACTGATGGCTTTCGCTAATTAACCATTGACTGGCATGATGAAATCTGTAGGATCAACATTTTTTGGTCAGCTGGCTGAACAACAACAACAACAACAAAGCCTTTACGTCCCAAACAAGTTGGGGTAGGCTAGAGTTGAAACCCAGCAGAAACAATCAAGGTTCAGGCACGTGAATAGCTGTTAAAGATTGAAGTAGAATTTTCTTGAAATTCGGATTCTTAAGGATTAAGATAAGCTAATACCGAACAGTGAGTTTTGAAACACCATTTGAAGTGTTGTGACAGAGGAGCACTGATTGCCTTTGAATTCAGCTGACCTTATATTTTAATATGAGATTTATTATGTAGCCATGCCTATTAAGAGGGAATGGTTTCTTGTATTCTCCACCTTTTATATGCAGAATTTATTCAATGCTATTAATTTCAGTTTTAGTAACTAGCTTACTAGCCTGATTCCATTTGGAACATGCAGTACCAAGAGCAATCGTGGAAGTGCATTTGTGGGAATGCAAACATATAGTTTAATTTCCATTTTGTTGTGTATCACCATGTCTGAAGGCCAGGCCTGGTGCAGTGGTGAGAGTTGTCTCATTGAGTCACCAGGTCGCGGGTTCGAAGTAGCCTCTCCGCAGATTTTGCGGGGGAAGGCTTGTCTCGGTTTTTTCTTTCCCAAGACCCCACTCATGTGGGAGTCTCCGGCACTGGGTCTGCCCCTTTTGTGTATCACCGTTGTCTGGTTGATTAACTGCAATGTATGTTTAAATTCGTTTATTTTTTGAAATGGTGTTCATGGATTTAAACTTTTCTTGTTCGAGTGAACTATATCATAACTGAATTCGTTGTGCTAAGTGCTAACTCAGTGGACGAATACACCTCTTTGGCTTTAGGAAACAATAGTGGCAATTGGGGAGACGATATAATGCCAACATTTTTTGAAGAGTTGTTACTACAGGGATCTTGTTGAAGGAACCTGACAGTACATTAGAAAAAGATTGTGCTGAAACTGAGAATAAAGGTGGTTTGTTGTCCTATTTTGTACTATCAATCAGGCTTCCCTGGTCCCTACTGCTCTTGTTATGTCCAGCATCATCAAGCAGTTCCCATGGGTACCTGCATTTTTTGTTTTCGAAGTGTTTTGAGTAGGCAAAGACTGAACGCAAGGCACCCACCATTCAAGGTTGAAGTTGTACCGAGTTTCTTGTTGCCTCTCGCCAACTATGGTAATTTGCAATACTCCCTTTCACAGTTTCTCCTTTGATCCGAAATTCTCTCTGTATTCAGCTTAGCCGCCTTGAGTAGAGATGGCAACGGGTACAGCCTCCCCATCCCCGTCCGCTCGGAGTGAAAATTTTCGATTCCCCGCCCCCGCTAAGACTCATGGGGGACATTTTCTTCCCATCCTCGTTCCCTGCGGGGAATACATACCCAACGGGGATCCCCATCCCTGGTACATGATGAAAGAACAACTGCTCAAATTAACAATCCAAAAGTGTATAAAATACCAAAAAAAAACTCATCTTGCAACAACATCAAACAAAATTGTAAAATAGTTTACAGATCACAAATCCCTTTTAGGCTTCGTTTGGCAACCTATGAAAGTGTATAAAATACCAAAAAAAAAACTCATCTTGCAACAACATCAGACAAGATTCTAAAATAGTTTATAGATCACAATTCCCTTTTAGGCTTCGATTGGCAACCTATGGTTAGGCGTGGAATGGAGAGCAATCCCGGTCATCCATGGAATGAGACTCACGTGTGGGAGGGCATCCCTCCTCGGCTGAAGATGCATTTGGCAACAAGGTAATAAATAGCGGATGGCGGGTCTATAGCGGATTGACTTCTACATCGTGGGTTGCAGATAGCGGGCGCTATAGTGGACGCTAAGTTCCAATAACATTGTTCCATAATCTCATTGTTATGTTCGGTAGAGTCTATAGACGTCGTAGTGGCTAGGCTCAACCGTGTGCCAAGCTGGGCGTGGTCACCAAGGGGGTTTGTGTTGGTTTGGATTAGAGTTTGGTTAGTTGAGATTACATAGTCCTAAAAGATAGGGATAGTTGGTTAAGTTGAGTCCTATATGTATCAAACTCTATGGATCAATAAAGGTTAGCCAGGGATTGAAATTATATCTCCCATTGCCCCCCCTGGGCAACCACGTTCTTCTTCCTCTCTCGCGAATCCCTCACAGCGACAGCGCCGAGCACGGCGCCGCCTGTTCGTCGTCCTCGCCTCAAGCCTCGTCTGCCCACCCGCCACAACTACAACCTTAGAAGCCTAAGCCCTAACAACCTGGTATCAGCCATGTCTGCTCCTGCGGCTTCCGCTTCCATACCGCCCCCACCTCCACCGCCACCCCATCAGTCACCGTGTACGTCAGCTCCGCCGCCATAATCACCACGACAGCGCCCATTGTCTCGGCGACGGTGCCCATGCTACAGCCGACTTTTTCCCCGGCAGACCTTGCCCAGGCGTTCAACGGGATGACAGCGGCCATGGGCGCGTTGCATCGCCAGATCGCGGAGTTGTCGCTGCGCGTGTACGCGATTGAAAGCCGGCCCTCCTCCTCGACGTTCTAGTACGGGCTGCTGGGCTATGGTGGTCTCCCTCCACCGCCAATGTCGAGACCGGTGCGGGAGCTGCCGTTCTCCTCACCGGCTCCTCAGATCACGCTGACAACACCGATGGCGGCCAGTGCCAGTCCTACGGGTTTGTCGGCGCCGCCAACGTCACAAGGCGTGCCAATCACAGAGATCTCCTTCCCGCCGTCCCCGTCGCCAGTACCTCCGCTGTCACAGATCATGCAAGGTTCTGGATCACATGCCCATCATACGTCTGCCCTGCTACAGTCGCCAACATCATTGCATCACCGGCCTTCAGAGCCTGAACAATCAGCGGTGCCGCGCTACCACAAGCTTACGTTTCCGTGCTATGATGGGGCGGGCGATCCGTTGGGATGGTTGCTCAAGTGCGAGCAATTCTTTCGAGGACAGCAGACCCGGGAGGTCGATTGGGTGTGGCTCGCGTCCTTCCACATGACCGGCAAGGCCCAGATGTGGTACACCATCCTCGAGCAGGACGTCGGGCGGCCGACATGGGATGATTTCAGAAGGCTTTGTCAGCAGCGGTTCGGGCCTCCCCTCAGTGCCAACCATCTCGCCGACTTGGCACGGCTGCCGTTCTCGTCCAATGTCGAAGCTTATCTGGACACGTTCCAGGCCAGACTGGCGCATGCAGGCCGCCTCTCACCGGACCAGCAAGCACAACTCTTCACCGGCGGCCTTCCTGATCACATTCGTGTGGATGTCGAGCTCCACGATCCGCGCGACTTGCAACAGGCGATGCGCTTAGCGCGCGCGTATGAACTCCGAAACGGCCCACAACAGCTGGCTCTAATGGCACCACCGGCGCGCCCTGGGCGCCGTGCCTTGACCGCCGCCACGGCGTCGCCCTCAGCATCAGCCGTGGTACCGGCCACCCCAGGGCCATCTCTGCGGCTCTTCAAGAAGTTATCGCTGGAGGAGATGGCGGAGCACCGCAAGCAAGGCCTCTGTTACAATTGCGATGAGCAGTATGTCCGTGGTCACAAGTGTGCCCGCCTGTTCTATTTGGAGGCCTCGGATTACATTATGGAGGAGCCGGAGGACAGTGAGGAGTCTGTACAATCCACAACAGCAGCAGCAGAACTATCCCCGATTGACCCCGATGCCCCGCGGATCTCGCTTAATGCCATCACCGGCATTCGAACAGCAACAACGATGCAGCTCTACGTTCAGGTCAGGAATACACAATTTGTCGCTCTCCTGGATTCCGGGTCTACGCATAACTTCGTGCGCGCGGACATCAGTCGCCGCATTGGCCTCCACTTCTAGCCATGCCCAGGTGCGGGCGTGCTCGTCACGAACAGAGACCGCATCGTATGCAGCGGCCTCGCCACAGACGTCGCCATCAGGATTGCAGATGAGTTCACGGTGGACTGCTATTCTATTCCGCTGGATGGCTACGACATGGTCCTCGGCATCAAGTTCCTTCGCACATTGGGGCCAATCTTGTGGGATTTCGACGACCTATGCCTGGCTTTCACAAGGGCAGGTCATCGTGTCTTCTGGAGGGGGATCGGCTCCACACGGTATGACGTTCAGTCGACGTGGCTCCATGCTGTACAGCCGGACGGGCCGGCCCTATTACAGAACCTACTGCAGGAGTTCGACGACCTCTTTGTGGAGCCGAAGGGACTGCCGCTGGCTCGGCGTTGTGATCACCGCATCCACTTGTTGCCAAACACAGCACCCGTAGCAGTCCGGCCGTACAGATATCCGCAGCTTCAGAAGGACGACTCGAGGCCGAGTGTGCTGCCATGCTAGATCAGGGGCTTATCCGGCCGTCGACTTTGGCGTTCTCGGCTCCGGTGTTGTTGGTCAAGAAGCCGGATGCGTCCTGGCGCTTCTGTGTTGACTACTGGGCTCTGAACGAGCGCACGGTTAAGGACAAGTTCCCCATCCCAGTTGTGGAGGAGCTGCTCAACGAACTTGGTAGCGCACGGTTCTTTACGAAGCTGGCCTCCGTTCTGAGTTCTTCATCGACCATGACAGTGGGCTGGTCCATGATTTTGTCAACTCTTGCGCCGTATGTCAACAGAACAAGGTGGACTCCCTCCGACCAGCCGGCCTCTTGCAACCCCTGGATGTACCTTCGCAGGTGTGGGCAGACATAGCTCTTGACTTCATTGAGGGCCTTCCGCGGGTGCATGGAAAGAGTGTCATCCTGACTGTGGTGGATAGATTTTTGAAGCATGCTCATTTTATACCCCTCAGCCATCCGTACACAGCTATGTCAGTGGCCAAGGCGTTCTTTGAGGGCATCGTTCGTCTCCATGGATTTCCCAATTCAATTGTCAGTGATCGGGACCCGGTGTTCACAGGCCACATTTGGCGAGATCTCTTCAAGCTTGCCGGTGTCACGCTCCGACTCAGTACAGCATTTCATCCGTAGACGGACGGTCAGTCAGAGGCGGTGAACAAGACTATAGCTATGTACCTCCGGTGCATCACAGGGGACCGACCGCGCGCATGGCTTGAGTGGCTTCCTTGGGCGGAGTATTGCTACAACACGTCCTATCATTCAGCCCTCCGCACATCGCCGTTCCAGGTTGTGTATGGTCGACCACCACCGGCCTTGTTGTCTTATACTGCAAGTTCTTCCCGCACAGATGCTATTGACGCCCTCCTGCAGAACCGAGATGACTTCCTCGCTGATGTGCGCGCCAGGCTGCTCCAGGCTCAAGAGTATGCCAAGCGCCACTATGATCGCACTCATCGTGCTTTGGAGTTTCAGGTGGGTGACTGGGTTTGGCTCCGCATCCTTCATCGTCCTACACAATCGCTGCTGCCTGGGCGTCGCGGGAAGCTCAGCCCTCGGTTCGCCGGGCCATACCAGATCGTCGAACGCATCGGCGAGGTGGCGTACCGCTTGTCGCTGCCAGCCGGAGCCAGGATTCACGATGTATTCCACGTCGGGGTGTTGAAGCCGTTCCGAGGTCCTCCACCGTCTACACCGCCAGCTCTGCCTCCGCTTCACCAGGGACGTCGCCTGCTCCAACCGGATCAAGCCTTGCGTGCACAGCTGTGTCGCGGGGTCTGGCATGTACTCATCAAGTGGGCAGGTCTTCCGCCAGCGGATGCAACATGGGAACCGCTCGAGGATTTCCGCACCGAATTTCCCACCTTTCAGCTTGAGGACAAGCTGTTTGCCGAGGGGGGAGTGATGTTATGTTCGGCAGAGTCTATAGACGTCGTAGTGGCTAGGCTCAACCGTGTGCCAAGCTGGGCGTGGTCACCAGGGGGTTTGGGTTGGTTTGGATTAGAGTTTGGTTAGTTGAGATTACAGAGTCCTAAAAGATAGGGATAGTTGGTTAAGTTGAGTCCTATATGTATCAAACTCTATGGATCAACAAAGGTTAGCCAGGGATTGAGATTATATCTCCCATTGGCCCCCTGGGCAACCACGTTCTTCTTCCTCTCTCGCGAATCCCTCACAGCGACGGCGCCGAGCATGGCGCCGCCTGTTCGTCGTCCTCACCTCAAGCCTCGTCTGCCCACTCGCCACAACTACAACCTCAGAAGCCTAAACCCTAACACTCATATAATTGAGTTATATGTATACCTTAAAAAATGACTTTCTTATGCATTAACAAATCAACTAAATACAAATAAAATGATAGACTAATAAACATATAACTGAAATAGTATAAATATATATTTAATTCTATTCG
Source organism: Miscanthus floridulus (assembly GCF_019320115.1). Lineage (NCBI taxonomy): Eukaryota > Viridiplantae > Streptophyta > Magnoliopsida > Poales > Poaceae > Miscanthus > Miscanthus floridulus. The sequence continues at coordinate 26,467,158 of NC_089593.1, read as the reverse complement.
AAGAGTTGATTATCGACCAAATATACCTTAAATTAAGAATGAACTAGTTTTGTTCTAGACTTGGCCGCTATAGTAGCTTGATGCGTCAAATAGCGGGTGCTAAGTTCCAAACCGCTATATCCAAGCCGTTACGTCATAGCTGTAGTGGTAAGGGGCCGCTACCGCTATTGTGGTCGCTATATCAGCCGCTACAAACATTGTGGGGGTGCTAGTTGCCTAGACCGAAGGTTAGTGTAGAGGCAGATGTTATCAAATTACCAGGTCTTGCATCATCTTTAGAAATTAATTCTGCTAAGAAAAAAGGATACTTTGTTTGTTTGGTGGTTTTATCTGAATTAGTGGTAGTTACATTAATAAATTCCCTATCCTCTGCAGTTTATTACTCTATTCAGTTTGCACAATGTAAATTAAATTGCAGCATGCCAAATTCCCTCTAGTTTACAGTTTACTCTTTTCACTTGTAGTTCTAACAGAACAAGTAGTTTCCTTGCGCAAACTGATCATGTTTTTCTGGTTTTAAGTAATTAATTAGCTAATCATTTCATTGCATGGTCAATCTCTTTGCTAGGGCATTCTATTCTGTTTTATTTGTTAGTAATGATCCTTTCTCAGATTGTCTCGGACTGCTTGTGTGTGTATTCAGCTGTAGCTGCTAGTATTGCATCTGCAATTTAATTTACATTGATTTTTTCTATATAGTCTTGCTTTTGTTGTAAGCATGATCTGAACGTTTCTTCTAAAACTAAATTAACTACAGTGATTGACATTTCGTGCCAGGATAGGTAAAGGCATCAGGTGTAAGTCGTCAAGGGTAACTAATTTAACTTTGGTCGGAGCAAATTGTTGGTGATAAGATAAACAGGGGAGATACAAGGGTGTTTGTTAATTTTCTCTTTTGGTTGGCTGCACCTCATAGGGTATAGAGGAACTTCTGTTACAGATGTCAATTTTCCACTGACAAGCCTGGGAAAACAGTTACACTAGTATACAGCACCACTATATATGCTGTTTTTCAAGATTTGCTTTGTTAAATCAGCACATCACATTGATTATTGCATTTTCTTTTCTGTTGCATTGGTCCTATTATAAGCCTTGTTATTTCATACTGATATGCGGTGCTAAATCAGTTCAGCACATTACTTATTTCGTCACGTTGAGTTACTGAGTTTGGACCCCTCACTGCCAAACGAAGCCTGAAGCTTGGTTCTGTTGCCTCCCCTTTCCTACACAGTAACACAGGTGAAGAGCCTTACACAAGTGATTGCATTTTTCGGCTGTCACTGGATTTGTTATCATGACCCACAACAAATGCTCGTCTCTTATCTCACTTATCTCACGTTTCTACCTTGAGATTTTGACGTAATGGATGTAACTGATCAATTTACTATGACGTAGTTCAAGTTGGTACTTGGTTGGAGCAACAATATATTGCGGTCGTCTAACATAGTTCCGTATAGGCATGTGGGAGAATGACACACTGCTTTGAAATTACTGATGCCAAGCTGCCATAAATTCAGAACTTCCTCTGGTTCTTTACACTCGAGTAGGTGGTGGTAACAATATAGTGGAGTTCATATTGGAATCGTGGTGCCATCGTGATCTTGATGCAGCCGATCCATTATCAAGAGATGCACACAAAAAATGGCACATGTGCAAATGCGTGTATTTGATCAACTGTGACCGGAATAACCAACCAACAGCACTGCAGATCTTCCTACAGCTAAAAAATAAAGTGAGGCTTATGAATTGCTTAACCATTGCATATAAATGTCTAAAAAGACTGTAATACATGCTAGCTAACGATATTGCTGTCCGTCTCGGGTGACCCACCTCAATGACATGAATTTAGCAGGTCTTTCAGCTCGTCAGCAATGGCCCGGTAGCAGAACTTGTATTGTTCCTGAAGAGTAGAAATATGCTATTTTTAGAACATCAAAATAGTTTGTAGCCCATGCACACATTTATATAGAACATCACTTGTACTGTAACTTTATGATGAAAAGGTCCATTTGAAACTACTGATAACTGTTTTGCAAATTGTAATGTGAGAGACTTTTTCAAGGCTACATTTCATGTGCTGAAATTATGCTGGGCATGTGATATCTTTTAGGTGAAAGTCTGAAACAGACCGCACAATCAACAAACAACAGCAAGCCTTTTAGTCTCAAGCAGTTGGGGACTTGGGGTAGGCAGTAGGCTAGAGATGGAACCCAACAAGAGCACCAACAATACGTCACATGAGTAAAAATGAAATTAAAATAAAGCACAACTTACCTCCGTTTGGACCATTCCAGGTCGTTGGGATCTAAAATTCTTTACAGTTTTGACAAGATCATAAGAGCTTTTATCTCCAAGGAGAATTCGCTCAATTGTATTATGGATTGTGATGTAAGCACCAGTTCTTCCTATACCTGCACTGCAGAAAGATACAATAACAGTGTTAATAGAATAAAATGCACGTGCAGGTGACATAGCTGAGCTGAAGGAAACCTGCAATGGATAACTATAGGATGTTCCGTTGGAATGTGATGCAGTCGTTTCCAGATTTGCCGTACAGCATCAGTATTAGTTGGCACTCCATGGTCGGGCCAATCAGGATATGCTAAATGGAGTACAAAATGAACCTTGCCTGACTACATTATGAAATTTACAGTCAGAATAACCTTTAGTCATGAAATACCTATAGATGTACAGGGCTAATAAGAAGTAATACAGATTTTCAACCACCACTCAAAAGGTACAATAAGTATGACATCTACCAGTGATGATGCCACATCCTTTGTCACATGTGACCAAACTGTGATCTTCATTATCACAAAATTTAATCATTTAAACCATCACTAAACAATGTTATAATAAATCCATGAATAACTGATATCTTTGTAAGAACCTTGGGTTAACAATACAATTATATTTCAACAATAGAGCAGAGAATTCATAAATAAAAAGAAAGGGTGTCATGTGCCACCTAGGAGATCTAATACAACAAAACTTAACATGATCAGACTCCTAGGAGAGAATGAATACTAAGTTTTGGAATAAATTTTATCTATTGCTGAAAAGACTAATAGATTGAAGAAACCAAATAAGAAAACTGACGTCCATGTGTGCATTTTTTTCTTTAATAGAAAGAAGTCCTTAGTGAGATGAATACAAGGAACAATGAAGTAACACACACATGGATGTCTTTCCAATTTCTTTACCTCATTGTTTTGCACCTTGACAACACGCAACTGTAAATGGTGGCTATCTGTTCTTGTCTTCATAACCTTGATATCATAATTCCCATATGTTCGTCGTCCACTTCCCCGTGGAAGATATTCATCACACTGTCATTAATTAAACATAATTTCATCAACAGGCCAGATCAAATATTTGTGTTTCAAAGCATATATGTATATAGCACAGTGAAAACCAGTGGATCTTCCTACGGTTGAAAGTTCATCATCATTACCTATTACTCTGGCAAAACCAACGACCCAGGACTCCAATACCAAACAACGCCTAATCACGTCAGATACTTTTACGAGTCTAGAGAAGCTTTATAAAAATCACCTGTCAGCCGTTTTGCTCCTGAAAAAGTAACTTATGGGATCATGTTACTTGATCACCAGTGCCAACAATCAACCAATGTTATCAAATTGTCTAGTCGACCCTAGTCACCATGGGACCGACCAGGTGAGTAATCACGATTAGTCGTAGACCAGCTCGATTAGTCGAGCCTAGTCAGTCCTAGTCATCCATATAGCTGTCCTGTATCTTCCAGGACCGATATACTATATAGTATAAAGCAAGCATGAAGAGTCTAAAAGCACTAGGGCACAGATTCTTGTGAGATTTGATGGCCAGTTGGCCGCATATCCACATATGCGCATACATCACACAGCCACACAGGTGTACGTAAGCACTAAGCAGAGAGCAGCAGCAGTAGAACATGAGGCAAGAACAGCAGCAGTAGAGCTAGAGCAGCAGAGCTAGAGCAAGGCAGAGAATCGGAGTCGTCAGTGGATGTAATCGGAGTCATGGGACAGATCAGTCAGCTTAATCGCGATTAATCAGATGACTTGATAACACTGCAATCAACTTATAGGATATTATACTACTCACTACAAAACATTACTCCCTCCGTTCATCTACGATCTGTACTACTCACTACAAAACATTACTCCCTCCGTTCATCTAGTTTTTGTGTATTTGGGGAAGACACGGAGACCAAGGAACGTCATACTTCCACCAGTGCATTAACTCTATCATTATCTGGCACAAAGACGCTTCTGTTAGTCAGTTAGCTTCTTGGGTTTTGATCAGCAGGGCCAGCAGTGGTAGAAGGAAGGCGAACGAACGATGGAGCTGAGGGCAAAGGAGGTGAAAGGGCAACGTCATGCGACAATCATTTACTTGGCCACAGCCCTGCGAATGGCCATGCGCTGTTGCTCGAGAAAAAAACAGCTCCGCACTTGCGAAGATCTATAGCGAATATGTTTTCGAGTGTAATACATGTACAATAAAAATGAACGGTGGGAGTATAATCAATCGAGGAGGACTGTACCACTTAGATTCACTATTTGTGAGTGATGAGAGCACTTAGGAAAATCTGGATTATTTTCTTTTGAATGAAAGACCATGAAATCCCATCATCAAAATAAGTAATAGGTCTAAATGTACACAAGGAACTGGTTACAACACAACATCTCAACAGAAGCACAATATCCAAAGAACAGCATGAAACAGGATGCCAAACTAAAAGGAGAAAAGCAAAACAACAACACAACGTTAGCTCAACAGAAGCACAATATCCAAAGAACAGCATGAAACAGGATACCAAACTAAAAGGAGAAAAGCAAAACAAATAATTCATGAGCTTGCATCTAATGTTTTTCTTCCAAAAAAATTCTAAACTTGCATTAAGTTTTCTGCCTTTATCATCGTTTAAAGGCAACTTATACTTAAGATCTCATATGGTATGCATGCTTATTATAGTACTGTTCATAGCAGTGCTTAAATATGCAATGAAACTGTGTTAAAGTTAGAGGTGTGTTGTTCAGCTTAGAGAATTAGTTAGGTGTACATCTAATGGTTAAATTTACGACTTGGAATTTGCATTGGGAATTCTACCACACTTATTATTAAATTTGCATGGCCCTATTGTTCCACATCTCAGTTATACTTAAGCACACAAAGGGTTCGAGCCAGAAACACGCTTGGCCCAGGCTTATCAAGTGTTAATACAAGATTAAGTCATTTGAATTTTGAACCTTTGACATTTGCACAATGTCTAGAGGATTTGCATTGCCTTTTTGGCTTGGAACCAAGACTGGGCAGACCAGGCCCTGGCTCCTCCAGTGAGTACACAAGGTTATACATTTATGAGTTCCAGCATGACAGTTGACAGATTTTATTACCTTAATTAATACAACAAATACTTTATTTGTTCAACATGTCAATTAAAGGAAGTTGTGAAAGAGGTAATGTGATGCAAGCACTTATTACCTTAATACTGTCGAATTGAGTGAGCATGACAATTGCAGGGCACTGATATTCATAGATCATTTCCCAAAAATCTCCAAATGTCCTCACCAGTGGACCTTGTGTAGAAATAAATGTTGCAACTCTGTTGTCCTCAGTAGCCTGCAAGTTTCATACACCATAACTTTAGGCCCTGTTTGGTTGAGCTGTGGCTGTGGGAAAAAGCTGCTGTGGGCTGTGAGCTGTGGAAAAGCTGCTGTGGGCTGTGAGCTGTAGAAAAGCTGAAAGCTGTTTGGTTAAACAAGTATAAAATATACCTTTTATCTTTATCTCTCTTGAAACAACTATGGAAGAGCTTTTTATTCCACCAATTTCGAAAAGCAGAAAGCCAAAAGCCAAAAGCAGGGTCAAACCAGCTTTCAAAAATGAACTACGGAAAAGCAGCTGCTTCTAAAAAAGCACCCTCCAAAAGCAGCCCCTTTGGTTGGGCTTTTGGCTTTTGGGGCCAAAAGCCAAAGCCAAAAGCCCAACCAAACAGGGCCTTAAGCTACTCCTGATTCCTGAATTATCCCAAACACGATTCAGGAATAAACTACAACCTGAGATGCATAAAAAAACGGCACACAAGTTTTACCTTTATAAAGCTTGCGTTGATGTAATCGTTGTTTGGAGGTCGTGCTGAGGATTTTAGCTGTACTCTGGTATCATCAACTAAACACAAGAAGAAAGGAATCAAATTCAACTTTGTAATGCTTTTAGTTCTAGGGAATCTTGCTTGTTGCACACGAGTAATAATCACAATGGTAACAAATGCAGGCAGAGAACCTCACATGGTAAGACATCAATATATCGGTTCTTTTCTCTATTAACAGGATAATGAGCTACACTGATCGTTTTCATATGTCTAATATCCTGCAAAAGTGGCCATGAAACATTAAATACTTAAATTCATAGATTTCATCATGACTAGAAGCATTCAACAGCCTGCTATAAAAATTCAAAGCATATTATATAATAAATACAACATGATGTCTGCTTCAAAAGAATAAAAATAATATGAACTGTTGTGTTCTGTAAGACAGTTTCTGAAAGTTTTGAAGGATGGGAGTTATATTGTTTTTCAATACAACATCTATAGATCTTCATGCATTTGTATAAGACGCCAAAACTGGGCTCTCAGAATGAAGAACAGCCGATCAACAGATCATGAAGGCGTTGGTTGATATGGCGAATTGGCCATATTACAGAATGATCTCCAAGAAGGTTAATGAAACAATGATATGAATAAATATATCTGTCATAGATGGCTGGGAGGAAAATATATAGGTTCCCAAATCAAGAAATTGTACCCCTGCTGTCCATCATGTAAGGCATATTTTGATTCAAAAATAGTCAGAACTTGCATCTTTTGACCAACAATTTGAAAAATTTTGTGTGTTTAGTGTAAAAACGCTGTGTCAATAGATTTGTACTCAAAGGTCTTCTAAGATAATGTTGATTTCATAGCAAATGATAACATATAGCAAGAGAAACTAATAAAAATCAAAATGTACTTATGAGGACTTTTCCCTGAAAAAATACACCTTACATTTATGAATACCCTAGAGTAAAGAAACGTTGGCAACGTTTTCTTCTAGATAGCGATAGAAATCAATCTCGAGCCTGATAGCAGTGACATTCTACTATTTTTATATAAGAAAAAACTACTCATGATTAAAATCTTGTATTGCAGTCGAATTTAGCGAAGACATTTAACTTATTGTAGTATCCATACACGGCATCCTATACCAACACACTCCGATCAGATCCCCAATGCTTCACATTAAAGCAACCCAATAGCAACAGCCGTGCTTTGCTTCGAAGCAAAACAAGCAGAATCGAACGACAATCATCCATACCGAGAGGCTTCTGTACTCATTGGACAAGTCATCCCAGCGCTTCCCCTTGTCCTCGAAGTGCGCGAGCGCGTCACTGCAGAGCCCGATCTGCTCGGGCGTCAGCTCAGGCCGCGGCGGCGGGTTGGTATCGACGTCGAAGGGGTCGAAGGCGGCTCCGGGGGCAGGAGCCCGGGAGGAGGAGGACCCCGGCTCTGGGGGCCGGGGCGATCGGCGAGGAAGGGCGGCGGCCGCCCTCATCAACATGCCACGGAGGCCGCCGCCTCCGCCGCCAGGACGTCCGCCGGCGCGGGAAGCCAGAGCGCTACCCGAGGATGCTCCGGAGGCGGGGTCGCGGCAGCGGTGGTGGTAGAGGGGAGCGGAGGGCGCGCGATGGTCCGCCGGAGACGTCGGCGTTGACCGTGGTGGCGTAGCGTCGTGGTCGTGGATCTGGGTTTAAATGAAATAACGAATAGAAATTGAATAAATTCTCCTCCCTTAATATTTTATTACAGAGAGGAAAATGGCGGAATTGTTTTATTTTCTATTAGGGCCTTTTTTTAGATTGCAAGTTTTTTCACTCTCTCTTCATCACATCAAATCTTTGATACATGCATGGAGTATTAAATATAGATAAAAAAAATAATTAATTACGCAGTTTGATTGTAAATTACGAGACGAATCTTTTGAGCCTAGTTAAACTATGATTGGACAATAATTATTAAATACAAACGAAAATGCTACGATGTTAAATACTGATTCCTAACCCTAATCTAAACCACGCGCCTAGGCTTCATTAATGGCCAGTAGGCCCGGCCCATGTTCATCCCAGAGGACATACACGAATTCTCTCGATTTGGGCCTCTCGTGAGTGGTGAGAACGTGACTACGTGAGAACGGTTGATGTAGTCTGATTTTATATTTTTTTTTGCTAAAAAAGTCTGATTTTATATTTAGACCAAACATTTACCCTTTTATTTCTCAAAACCATTTAAATAGCTTCTCAGTGGTTTTCATGATGGTTTCGTCATTTTTATAAAATTTTCAACTTGATTAATATATGATAAGATTTTTATACTCCTAGGTGCGTAAGCTCCGCCTCGCCCCGACTTTTTGGGGCGGGCTCCGCCTTGTTCGACTCCAAGCCCACGGGCTCCGTCTCGCCCGACCCTTGGGTTCGTGCTTCGCCTCGCCCGACCCTGAGGTCATGGGCTCCGCTTCGCTCGACCCTTGGGTTTGCACTCTACCTTGCCCAACTCCGAGGCCACGGGCTCCACCTCGCCCGACCCTAAGGCCACGGGCTCCGCCTCGCCTAACCCTTGGGTTTGCGCTCCGCCTCGCCCGACCTTTGGGGGTGAGCTCCGCCTCGCCTGACCCCAAGGCCGCGGGCTCCGCCTCACCCGACGGAGACCCATGTCGCCGCCAACCACTCCAGGTCTGAACGTATGTGCCTAGATCAAAACTCTGGCACCAAGAAAGAGACCGACATGCCCCGATGTAACCCGTGGCCTTGACGGGCCATACCTAATGATTCACATCAAGATCAGCGTCGGGCGTACCATTGTTGTTCTTCCTAACTCCCGTATGAACGCTGACAAGCGCGTCAGCTCACCACAACATCTCCTACGATGGAATGGAACGCCATGACCGGCATACGACGCTTGCGCATGGCGTCAGTGATGGATAGGGCTGCGGCATGGAGCTATCCCTGTTGACATCTAGAGGGTCGGCAAGACCCGCATGAAGGATAAGAAGGACCCAATGATTTTGGAGGACTCTCTCTCTCTCTGGTTCTTCTCTTTTCCTTCGCTGTAACCCATGCTTTCCCTTGGCCTATAAAAGGGAAAGCAGGGCATCCCATGAAGGAGATCTCCGATCCAACCCCGAACCAATCAGATCCAGATACTCACAAGAGCAGCAACCGAGCTCTCAACACCCTTTCACTCCTTTCACTAGAGACTTGTGATCCTTTCTCTCTCTCGCCATTTGTACCCCCTACTACAAACCTTCAGTGCTAGTAACACGAGCAGCAGTGATGAACTAGATGTAGGGACTTTCTGCCAAAACCAGTATAAACCTCGTGTCCTCTAAGCACACCATCCAAGCCAGATGTGCAATATTAGAAATTTACTCGTCGATGGTAACTCAAAACACCGACACCAGACGACCGCCACAGCAAGCCCCACCATCGCAAGAGCACACTGGTGGAAGCAGCCTCCTTGGAGGGGATGAAGTAGAGGATGCGCCAGAGAAGGTCGTCGGAGAGCTCGCACAAGCGGTCCTCGTCGCCTATCGTCATCATCGGCGGGCACTCGGCGGTGTTGTAAATTTGTGATGCGATCTCACCTTACGACGATCCATCTTTTATGGATCTTGGCCATCGGAGGATGGGACTCCTCCATGTCGGTGCCGCATTTTGTGCATCCCATCTTTTATGGACTCTGATTGATGAAGTAATTGTACCAACCCTGATCGATGTGTCAGAAACCAGGGTCAACTAGGCATAGATAAGTGGGTGTACATGCTTCTATTCATAATAAAATGACATAGAGTACGAACTACAACGAGAGGGATTGAGAGAGGGGGGTAGGGATGCCTGACCATCAACCTTGGAGGAAGAAGAGTCCTACATGGGGTCGGTGGTGAGGTTGGCGATGGTGTAGGAGTAGCCGTGGCGCCCCTATGGCGGCGTAGACGTCCTGGCTATGGCGAGGTGGTTAAGAACGGTGGCAGCACTTCCCGTCGCTGCTGCGCACCCTTGATCAGTTAGGGTTGTATCGGTGGGGTACTATGGCTATGGTGAACCTCATACTGTGAGCCATCGGCCCCCAACTATTTATATAGCGCAGTGCGACAGGGGCCCACCAACCATGTAGGATTGGCCGCCTCCAATCAGGGCATGAGATCAAGGCCCAAGTTGGCCATTGGGCCAATCTTGATGGAGAGATCAACGTAACATTCTCCCCCTTGATCTCACCTTTTTGTCTTAAGCTTAAAATACTTATCTTTTTTTTTCCATTCCATCACAGATTAGCGCATAGAGCGTGCCTCGTCATAATAGTCAGTACCATTGGATTAACAACTACAATACACCTCTATTTTGAAATAGATTCTCATCTAGGCCCTTATTGTACAGGAATCATAGGCTTTCCCATAAACCCATGCTGGCTAAGTGTTCTCTGAACACATTAGGTGGTAAACCTTTTGTAAGCGGATCCACAAGCATCTTCTTTGTGCTTACATGCTCAAGACTAATAGCATGATCCCGGACTTTGTCTTTCACAACATAGAACTTTATGTCAATATGTTTGGCATCATTACTTGACCTATTGTTGTGAGCATAGGTTACTGCTGGTTCATTGTCGTAGTATAACTCGAGTGGTCTATGGATGTCGTCAACCACTTTCAACCCGGACATAAATTTCTTTAGCTAGGTCACTTGCCCTGTGGCCTCATAACAAGCTACAAACTCGACATACATCGTGGACGATGCAGTGACGGTTTGCTTGGAGCTTTTTTACGATATATCTTCTCCTGTGAGAGTAAATACATATCCTGATGTTGATTTTCTATCATCTACATCTCCCATAAAATCTGAATCCGAATACCCCTATAAATGTACGGAATCAGGTCTTCTGTACGTTAGCATGAGGCCTTTTGTGCCTTGCACATAACACAAAGCTTTCTTCACCATCCTCCAGTGTTCTATTCCTAGATTACTCTGATATCTACCAAGTATCCCGGTAACAAAAGCTAAGTTAGGGTGTGTACATAGTTGAGCATACTGCAAGCTTCCGATAGTTGAAGCATATGGAACCGCTTTGATTTGATCGATCTCATATTGGTTTCTAGGACATTGGAATTCCCCAAAACTATCGCCCATGACTATAGGAGCAGGTGAAGGCTTATACGCATGCATACTATATTTCTGTAGAACCTTTTCTAAGTGTGCCTTTTGCGATAATCCTAAAACCCCCTTTCTTCTATCTTGGTGAATCTCTATTCCTAAAACAAATGAAGCTTCACCGAGATCTTTAATGTCAAAATTTGATGACATGAACTTCTTCGTCTCCAGTAGTAGATTAACATCACTACTAGCGAGTAAGATGCCATCCACATATAGGATTAGGAAAATAAATTTCCCATTCTTGAACTTTGTATAAATACAATTGTCCTCCACATTCTCTTTAAACCCAAACTTCCTTATCGTTCCATCAAACTTTAAATACCACTGTCTAGAGGCTTGTTTTAATCCATAAATGAATTTCATCAAGCGGTATCCCATACATTCTTTTCCTTTTACGACAAAACTTTTTGGTTGTGCCATGTAGACATTCTCATCTAAATCCCCGTTAAGAAAAGCCGTCTTTACATCCATCTGTTGTAATTCTAAATCATAATGCACCACGAACGCTATTATGATTCTAAAAGAATCCTTGCATGAGACTGGAGAAAATGTCTCATTATAATCTATTCCTTCTCTTTGCGTAAAACCTTTCGCCACAAGTTATGCTTTAAATCTTTCCATATTCCCTTTGGAGTCATATTTAGTTTTGTAGACCCATTTACAGCCTACTGTCTTGGCTCCTTTAGGAATTCTTTCTAAGTCCCAAACACCATTGGTGCTCATTGATCTCATTTCATCTTGCATGGCTTCAAGCCACTTTGATGAGTGAGCGCTTCTCATGGCTTCTTCAAATGAGGTGGGATCACCCTCCATTTGAAATTCTTCACATTCATAGACTTCGTAGTCATCAGGAATGGCTGGTTTTCTGGCTCTTTGAGACCTTCTAGGGGCCTCATTAGTTGGCGCTTGTTCTATATGGGGCTGTTGTTGTTCATCCTTATGTGCGATAACTTGTTCTATAGGATCCTGAAGGACATGTTTCTCATGTTCATTTATTGTTGCCATCGAAGAACTAATAACAGATGTTGTCACTACAGTGTCTTGTACTGTTGGTGCAACAGCAACAGGTAGTGAGAAAAATGGCTCCTGAACCATCGAGTGGGCATGTATACCCGCTTATCCTCAAAGTTAATTTCTCATGCTACCATGCCCCCCTAACCATATCATCCTCCAAGAACACAATATGTCTTGTTTCTACAAACTTCGTATGTCAGCCAGGACAGTAGAAATGATAACCTTTTGACTTATCTAGATAGCCAATGAAATAGCAACTGACTGTCTTGGAGTCTAGCTTCCCAATGTTTGGGTTAAATACTTTAGCCTCCGTTGGACAGCCCCACACACGTAAGTGGTTAAGTGAGGGTTCCCTTCCTGTCCACAATTCATATGGTGTTTTGGGCACCGACTTGCTTGGTACTCGATTGAGAATATGAATGGCGGGTTTTAACACCTTCATCCATAAATTTATCGGTAAAGTGGAGTAACTTATCATACTTCTCACCATATCCATTAAGGTACGGTTGTGTCTTTTAGCTACTCCATTATGCTGAGGCTCGCTCGGTGTAGATACTGGGCAACTATGCCATTTTCCTGTAAGAACTTTACAAAAGGTCTAGGAACTTGGCCATATGGGGTATGTCGATCGTAGTACTCCCCCACGGTCGGATCTTACTATCTTAATCTTTAAATTATGCTGATTTTCTACTCTAGCCTTAAATATCTTAAATTTATCCAATGCTTATTATATTTCCTTAAATGGGTAAATATATCCATAATGAGGATAATCATATGTGAATGTTATAAATGAATCATAACCATCCACACTTTTCACAGGAAAAGGACCACATATATCTGTGTGAATTATTTTCAAAATTCCTACGCTTCGTTTGACGTCTTTCTTTATTTTCTTAACATACTTTCCTTTAATGCAATCAATACATTGTTCTAAATCTAAAAATTCTAATGGTGGAAGAATTAATTTCTTAATCAATCGTTCTATTCTCCCCCTCGAAATATGACCTAAACAACAATGCCATAATTTTGATGATACATCATGAACTCTCTTCCGCTTATTTCTTGCATTCATAGACGAGGAGGAATTCTCATTCTCAGTGCTCAGAACATTCATATTCTCAGAAAGTGATAACAAATATAGCTCGTCTTGTCAGAAGGCAACACCAACACACTTATGATTAAACATTATCTTACATTTACCATTACCAAAATGGCAACCAAATTCATCATCGTCTAAACGTGAAACACTTATTAAGTTTCTACGCAAAGAGGGTACATAAAGGACATCTGCAAGCTTAAGTACAAAGCCATCATTTAATTCTAATGAGAGTTCTCCAATGGCTTCAACTTCAGCTTGGACTCAATTTGCCACTTTAATGTGTCTTTCTCCTGTTTGCAGGGTCCTCCTCATATGGAATCCCTATAATAAATTTGCAACATGAATAGTTGCACCTGAATCAATCCACCAAGTGGAATTTTGCATAACTTAAATATAAGGACTCATCTATGAATGTAATAATGTCCTCACCTTTTCTCATCAGGGGCTTCAGGAAATCTGGACAATCCTTCTGGTAGTGTTTAGTCTTCTTGCACCATTTGCAGGTGTCCTTGTCCACTTGAACATAGTTGGATTTCTGATGGTGATCTTTCTGAGGGGTCTTTCCTTGTGACTTAGATGAGGAGCTATTGTCCCACTGAGGTTTTCCTTGTGGTTTGTCTTTCTTGTTGTAAAAGTTCTTTATTTTATTTTCCTTCACATGGTTAGCCGAGTCACCATGTGAGCTCTTAAATCTCTCTTCTTGCACACACATTGCAATGAGCTTCTCAATGTCCTACTTATTTGGCTGTAAGTTGTAGTTCACAACAAAAGTCTCATACTCTTTAGGCAAAGAAGCAAAAATCAAATGAATTAGGAACTCATCCTTAAACCCCAAGTCCATTGGCTTGAGCTTAGATGCCGTGTTGCTCATCTTCAATATGTGTTCTCTAATCCATCCACCAGAGTATTTCTCATTGACTAACTTCTTAATTAGAGTGCTTGCATAAGCCTTTGAAGAGCCAGTAAACTGACTCTCCACCTTCTTGAGATACTCAATGGTGGTAGTACATTATGAGATCGAACCCCTTATTGGATCCTCAATGGTGCCCTTAATCACCATCAAACACTTACGGTTTTGAACTATTCCACTTCAGCACGATCAAGATCGTACTTCATTATCACTTCTGCATGGTCACGCTGCCAAGTCGCAAAAGCTGCATCGGTCTCATTTTCTACCCTCACCGGATCATAGGCTCAGTGGAACACGGAGAGATAAGTGCTAGATCATTGTCTGAGAGCACAAGTGCTATCTCAAGCTTCTCTCGCCATGTGTTATAATTGCTCCCATTGAGAGGCGGAATGAACGAGATAAATGTCATTACGTTGTAGCCAAAAAACAATGTCAGAGAAAGTGAGAAACATTTGACATAATAATTGCATGTCGTAATTTAACGTTGGTCAAAATTAAAACTATACAATGTGCTTCTACATTAATTCTACATCACCGTTGGACAGAAATAGAACTAATGCATAAAACATCATGAATAAAAAATTATAATATTGCTATCAACAACTTTGGTCAGAAAATAATAATATCATAATTTACAAAAAAAAATATTACTATTCTTCAAAAATTAAATCCTCCTGTTGATTCAAATTTAATTAGAAGATAATAAGCATCATCTTTGCAGCGGAAACATAAAACTAAACTTGTCTGCTTTTCAGAAACATTTCACTGGTATTTGTCTACTCTCTAAAATTATACACGTTGGTGCAAAATTATAGAGATAAAAAATATATAAAACTTATAAGGGAAATGATTCTGAAAATAATGGAAAACTAAACAAAATTTTACTGTTCATTCAGGAAAAACCGGCCCACGGCCTGATTCGTGCGAGCATGCCCGCGCTCCCCAATGCCCAGGCCACAACCTAGTCCTAGGCCGAGAATTATCTCCCCCGCCTGGTCCTAAAGCCGGCCTGACCGTCCCTGGCCGTCAGATCCGATGGGATAGTTGTCTGTCGATCTCGGTGGGACAAAACCTAGGCGCCTGCCTCCTCCCCCTGAACTCTAACTCATTCTTCACCCTCCCCTCCTCTCTCTTCGCTGTAGAGGCAATAGTGGTGGCAGCCACATTGGCCGTGGGCGCCAGTGAGGAAAAGCGCCGCCAGAGCAGATCCGGCTACCCTTCCTCTTCTTCTTTCTCGCTCCCCTTCTCTTCTGTTCTAGCCCCGCACGAAGCAAGTAGGATCTCATGAGGTGGCCCGAGGCCGGAGGAAAGATGGTGGCACCGCCACAGCCCCCCTCGTCGGCGCGCGCGTTCGCCCGAGGGTGAGCGCGCCGCCATCGAGTGGCCTTGCGACTGGTGCCCTGAGCCGAAGCCACTGCGGTGGTGGTCTGTGCCTGACGGCGCGTGGCTCGGCTCATTCTCCCACTGCGGCGGTGAGTCTTCTTCCCGCTCTACTGGCGGTGGTGAGCCCCTAGGTAGCCCCTGTCCCCTCCGTCCGACTTCTAGGATTAGGGTTAGGGTTTGGATCGAAATCGCAAATCGAATAATCTCCTTCTACTTTCTACCCTGATCTAGATCTACACGTTAGTGTAAGGCTCAACTGATACCATTGTTAGAATAAACCAGGGTCAACTAGGCATAGATCAGTGGGTGTACATGCTTCTATTCGTGATAAAATGACCTAGAGTACGAACTGGGGCGAGATGGATTGAGAGAGAGACGGGGGGTAGGGATGCCTGACCATCGGCCTTGGAGGAAGAAGAGTCAGCCATGGGGTCAGTGGTGAGGTTGGCAATGGTGTAGGAGTAGCAGTGGTGCCCCTGCGCTGGCGTAGATGTCTTGTCAACGGCGAGGCGGTGAAGAACGATGGCGGCGCTTCCCGCCGCTACTTGCGCACCCTTGATCGATTAGGGTTGTGTCGGTGGGGTACTGTGGCTACAGTGAATCTCGTACTACGAGCTGCCGACCCCACCTATTTATAGAGCACCGATCAGGACGCGGGATCAAGGTCCAAGTTGGCCGTTGGGCCAATTTTGGTGGAGAGATCAACCAAACACGATGAACCATAAATAAAAGTCCCTAATAAAATCAATCACGAGTTCTCGACCGATTGAAGCAGACATGATGGACAGCTCCCACGCAACGTTGTGCTCCGGCGTCGGCGGCCACCTGAGCAAGCTGAAGGACCGCGCGCTCGGCCACATCCTCTCCTTCCTCCCGGCTGAGGAGGCGGCGCGCGCGGCGCTGCTGTCGTCACGGTGGTGCCACGTTTTCGGCGCCGTCGACACCGTCTCCCTCGAGGAGCCAGAGAGCCCGATCCCCGACTACGGTGACCGCGGCTACTACTCCCCGGGGTGGCGCCCTCCCTCGGACCCCAACGTGTCGCCGCCCTTCTACAGCATCGTCAGCGCCGCGATCATCGCCCGCCAACGACGACGCGGCACGGTACCCCTACGAGCCCTCCGCTTTGCCGTGGAAAGCTACCACGGTCTCCATGGTGATTCCTTGATGGTGGACCAGTGGGTCTCGTATGCCATGTAGCAGGGCGCCGCCGAGGGCCTTGAACTCGACCTCCGTCTCTAGTGCCGCCGCCTGCTCTACGACCACCCTTACGCACTCCACCGCGGCCACCAACATCAACACAAGAATGACGACCATATGTCCATGCACATACGACGATGACATGGTTGAGAGGCAGAGGTCAATGATCGATGATGCAGCGGGATCCGAGTCCAATGATGACAGCGTCGTCCTCTCCTCTGATTCCTCTGATGACGACAATGAGACGAACTGGTGGCCGTGGGTCCTACGAGACTACACCACGACAAGAGTGATCTTCTCCTACGCCCACCTGTGGTCGCTCTCCCTCAGTTCCTGCCGACTCGCCCTGCCCGACACTGTCAGCCTGCCGTCCCTGGTGACACTGCTCCTGTCCGACGTCTCCGACCCCGGGAGCGACGTGGAGCGGCTCGTCGCCGGCTGCCCGCGCCTCACGGACCTGACGCTCGAGGCCTGCAGCACGGTGACCATGCGCTCCATCGTCGGTGGCGCTCGCCTTCTCAGGTTGGCCCTCCACTGTTGCCACAACCTGACGGCTGTCGCCGTCGACTCATCAGAGCTACAAGCATTCGAGTACAGGGGCACCGTGACCGATGGTTCGTTCCTGACCACGACATCTACGGAGTAGAGGCTGTTAAGAGTAGTCATGTTCCAGGTTCATTGAACCTATGTAACCCGTGTAATGTGGATTAACTCGGTTGTATATGGTAGTTAGAATAGATAGGCATGAGACCTGTTGTAATCCCGAGATTTGTGTACTTGCCACCACGGGGGTTTTTCCCTGTGCCTATAACACGCAACCAGGAGCAGCCCAAGGGGTTATCTGGTTCTCCCACTTCTCTTTACATGGTATCAGACACCTCACATATCCCAGCGGATTAGGTTTTTGTTTTCATCGATCCTCATGGTGGCTTCCTCCCACGCCGCCGCTGCTTCTTTCTCCTTCGGGTTTCTCCCCCCCGGTGACAGAGAAGCTCACCCGTGGGAACTACAACATGTGTCTTGCGCAAGTCACGACCACCCTCTAGGGTGCCCAACTCTTGGAGCTTCACTAAGTCCACCTGCCAAGCCTCCGCCTGAGTTCTTGGAGGAGGACGCCGCCTGCTGGTGCGGATGGCAAGACGCCCGAGCCGGCTGGTCAATCCGGAATATGAGAAGTGGTTCGCCAAGGACAGCCAAGTCTGAGCCTACCTCTTCTCCTCCTTATCTAAGGATGTCTTCTCTCAGGTGGCCTCCTCGACCACCAGTGGCCTCCTTGTGGGCTGCCATTCAGGGGTTGCAAGCCTCTCAGTCCCGGGTGCGCCTCATGACGACGAGGATGGCACTCTCCACTGGCGATCAAGGGCTCCTCCACTGTGGCGGAAGTTCTTCACCAAGATGAAGAGCCTAGCCGATGACATGGCCTCGGCCGGCAAGAAGCTCGACGATGATGAGATCGCCTCCTACATCCTCATGGGTCTGGGGGAGGAATTTGATTCGGTGGTGACCGGTGTTGCCAACCAGCGTCGAACCTGATCTCCCTTTAGGAGCTCTAGGCTCAGTTGGTGAGCGATGAACAAAGGCGTGAAATCTGCGAATGGTGGCTCCCCCTCTTCTGCCAACATCGCCACCAGGGGCGGCACGTGGGGGTGTTGCGCCATCCAACAACCATCGCGCTGGCCATGTGGTGGTGGTGGCCGAGGCGGCTCCGGGCGTGGTCGCCATGGTGGCCGCAGGACAGGGCGGCAATGGCGAGTGCGGCCGCAACTTTCTCCACGGTGTCTTCTGCCAGATCTATGGCAAGGAGGGGCACATGGCGCATCACTGCTTCAAGAGGTTTGACGCCAACGTCACCGGTCCACCGCAGAAGAGCGCCTCCAGCTGCCATGACTTCGTACGGGGTGGACACCAACTGGTACATGGATACCGGTGCCACCGACCACATCACCGGGGAGCTAGACAAGCTCTCGTTCCGCGACAAGTACAACGGTGGCGAGCAGGTGCATGCTGCAAATGGGTTCAGGTATGGATATCAACTACGTTGGTCACAGTATTTTGCATACTCCAAATAGTCAAATTCATCTCAATAAAATTCTTCATGTGCCACAAGCCCACAAAAGCCTTATTTCTGTCAATCGTTTAGCCTGTGACAATAATGCCTTCTTAGAGTTTCATCCAAATGATTTTTTTCATCAAGGAATAGGGGACCAAGAGAACACTGCTGCACGACAGGTGTGAAGGCGGTCTCTACCCCCTCAAGCCTTCGTCAAATAACCAATCCCTTGGTGTGTTCAAGCCATCCGAGTCCGTGTGGCATGCTAGATTAGGGCATGCATCCTCTGCCATCGTCTAGCAAGTCATCAGTCGCCATAGTCTTCCGATTTGCAAGTCCAATAAAGATGCCATCTGTGATGCGTGTCAGCAAGGGAAGAGCCATCAGCTTCCCTACCCTCGCTCCACCAGTGTTTCAGCTAGTCCTTTAGACTTGATTTTCTCAGATGTATGGGGTCCCGCACCATCTTCGGTCGGGAAGAACAATTATTATGTTTCATTTATTGATGATCACACCAAGTTTACTTGGATTTATCTCTTGCGCCATAAATCTGAAGTTTTTGCTCGTTTTCGTGATTTCCAAAGCCTAGCTGAACGATAATTCGGTCACAAAATTTTGGCAGTTCAATCTGATTGGGGTGGTGAATACCAAACCCTAAACTCCTTTTTCAAGCGCATAGGGATAGATCATCACATTTCTTGTCCTCATGCACATCAACAAAATGGCTCCGCTGAGCGCAAGCACCGGCACATCGTTGAAGTAGGCCTCTCCTTACTAGCCCATGCCTCTATGCCGCTTAAGTTTTGGGATGCAGCATTCCAAACTGCAGTTTTTCTCATTAATCGTCTACCTTCTAAGGTCATTGACAATGAAACACCATATGAACGACTTCTTGGCCATAAACCCGACTACTCCTTCCTTCGTACCTTTGGCTGTGCCTGGTGGCCAAACCTGCGGCCATACAACACAAAAAACTTCAGTTTCGCTCAAAGAGATGTGTGTTTCTCGGCTATAGTGACTCACATAAGGGATTTAAATGTCTTGATCCCTCTGAGGGGTGGGTCTATATTTCCAGAGACATTGTCTTTGACGAGAATGTTTTCCCATTCGCTCAATTTCATCCCAATGCTGGTGCCCAGCTGCGTTCTGAAATTGCCCTCCTTTCACCATCACTTTTGCCTTCTCTTTCTACATTTGGAGATGCAAATTTACTGGACCAGGGTAGTCTTGATACTGTATCTACTAACCCGTGCTCCAGCTCTCGTGTTTGTGCTGCAACTACAGAAAAAAAATTCGGCGCAATTTGATGGTGTAACGGCGGGGCAATTGGATGAAGAACCGGAGCTTCAACACCAGTATTTCATGTGCTCCCCAGGTGGCGGCAACACGGAGATTGGGGCTGATCCGCCTGGCACAACTGATGGCGTCGCCAGCGGATCCAACTCGGGATCGGCGCCTGATTCCTCGGCGCAGGAGCTGTCGCCCACCGGGATGGTTTCCTCCGGATCGTCTGCGGCAACCCCGTCGGCCTCCTTACCCGCCCGCCCTGTGGCCACGGATGTGGCTCCACACCGAGATCCGGCGCCAGGGGGGGCTGTCCTGCCTGCTGTTGATTCGACAGGGGAGATCCGTGGCTCCGAATCCTTTGCGTCTGGTGCGCCTGCGCCCGAACCTGTGCGCCCTACAACTTGGCTTCAACACGGCATTCAACAGCCCAAGCGATACACCGATGGCATGGTGCGTTGGGGCATGTCTGCTGTTGCCTCTGAGGAGCCTTCTACTGTTAGTGAAGCTCTCCGTGATCCAAAATGGAAAGGTGCCATGGATGTTGAATACAAGGCTCTCATGAACAACAAGACTTGGCAACTTGTCCCACCTCCAAGTGGCAAAAACATTATTGATTGCAAATGGGTATACAAGGTTAAACGAAAGGCAGATGGTGCTATTGACAGGTATAAGGCTCGCTTGGTGGCCAAAGGGTTTCGTCAACGTTATGGAATTGACTATGAAGACACATTCAGTCCTGTTGTCAAGGCTGCAACCATTCGCCTCATACTTTCCATTGCTGTGTCGAGAGGATGGACACTTCGACAGTTAGATGTGCAGAATGCATTCTTGCATGGCATATTGGAAGAAGAAGTTTACATGAGACAACCCTCTGGTTATGCAGATCCAGATAGACCAAATTTTGTATGCAAACTTGAGAAAGCACTTTATGGACTCAAGCAGGCACCGCGAGCTTGGTATGCCAGGTTATGTGCAAAATTAGTAGCCTTGGGTTTTGCACCCTCTAAGGCCGATATGTCACTGTTTTATTATAGCAAGGGTGGCTACACTATATTTGTTCTTGTGTACGTGGATGACATTATAGTGGCAAGCTCATCATAGAAAGCGACAGATGCATTGCTTAAGGATCTTGAGAAAGAATTTGCTCTCAAGGACCTTGGAGATCTGCACTACTTTCTTGGCATAGAGGTCAAATGACTTGGTGATGGTCTCAAGCTTTCTTAGGAGAGATATGCAGCTGATGTACTGCATCGGTCAGGGATGAACAAGTGCAAGGCAGTTGATACTCCTCTCTCTTTGACTGAAAAACTAAGTGTGACAGAAGGGGAACCTCTTGAAATTGAGGATGCCACACGATACAGGAGTATAGTTGGAGCACTACAGTATCTTACCCTGACGAGACCTGATATCTCATTCTCTGTGAACAAGGTATGCCAATTTCTCCATGCGCCAACATCTGTTCACTGGAGTGCTGTCAAAAGAATACTTACGTATGTTCAAGGAACCCTCAAGCTTGGCATGAAGATCAGTCGATCTGGATCTACAATGGTGAGTGCATTTTCGGATGCTGATTGGGCGGGATGCCCTGATGACAGAAGGTCCACTAGAGGCTTTGCCGTTTTCCTTGGACCAAATTTGATCTCTTGGTGCGCCAAGAAACAGGCTACTGTGTCGAGGTCGAGCACCGAGGCAGAATATAAGTCACTAGCGAATGCTACAGCTGAAGTTATGTGGATTCAAAAGTTGCTTGATGAGTTGGGGATACAACATCCATGCGCAGCTCGACTTTGGTGTGACAACATTGGTGCTACATATCTTTCTGCAAATCCAGTTTTCCATGCACGCACAAAGCATATAGAAATAGACTTTCATTTTGTGAGGGAAAGGGTCGCTCAGAAGCTACTCGACATCCGATGGATACATACAGACGACCAGCTCGCTGATGGGTTCACCAAACTGATTGTTGCAGCCAAGATCAGCAAGTTTAGGTCCAATCTTAACCTAGTGGCCGGTTAAGATTGAGGAGGGGTGTTAAGAGTAGTCATGTTCCAGGTTCATTGAACCTATGTAACCCGTGTAATGTGGATTGACTCGGTTGTATATGGTAGTTAGAATAGATAGGCATGAGATCTGTTGTAATCCCGAGATTTGTGTACTTGCCACCACGGGGTTTTTTCCCGTGCCTATAACACGCAACCAGGAGCAGCCCAAGGGGTTATATGGTTCTCCCACTTCTCTTTACAGAGGCCACATCAGAGGAGGAGCTCATGAACCTGAGGCAGCTTCTTCAGCTGTTTGTGAACGCCAAGCACCTGCGCCTCGAGTCCGCTCGCCTCGGCTCAGGCCTCGACAAGGGCGTGCCGATGAGGTTGCCTTCCTTCTCGAGCCTCCTCCACCTCGAGATGAGGGGATGCCTGCCCAATGACGACGACACCAGCGCCATCGCCGCGATGAGCACGGTCCTCGAGCACGCCCCGAACCTGGAGACGCTGTCACTAGCCTTCCATCCCCAGGAGCACGACTTTGGTGACCGCCCCGACTACATTCGCTTCAGCGAGGAGGAGCTACATGACGCGCGCCATCTCATCTACAATCCGCACTCGGTTCTCGCGACGCCGAGCGCCATGATCCCTTGCCTGAGGAACCAAGTGAGGGAGATCAACCCGGTGCATTACCAGGGAGGCACCGCGCAGTGGCCAAGTTCCTGCTCTCCAACGCGCCGGTGGTCGATAAGCTGTGGTGCGGGTTCGCCGAGGGCCCCATGTGGACCCAGATTCAGCTGATGCGCGAGATTGAAGGCTGGTTGATAAACAAGTCGGCCGAAACCCACTTCGCTTGAACTTGAATTCATGCGAGAGCCGTCTTCTCCATCTTCATGTGTGTGGTTTGTGCTTAGTTAGCTTGTGTGCGTATTAATAATTAAATCTGTTAAAAGTGCTTTATTATTTATTTACTAAGCTCTGCGTTGCAACGGCAACAAAAATAATACACGACCACCTCACCGCAGGGCGATGCTCCAGCCACTGCGGCGACTGACATGCATCGTCGTGTCAGGATTTGATGACAGCGAATGCAAAGGTACAGAGTATAGGTTTTTACAACATCAGCATATATTATCTTCTCTACCGATTAAGATTAAACGAAACGTTTGGTCTATAAATTCATCGAAAACATAAGTTGTAATACATTCCATCAAAAGTAGCTTGCACAGGAAAATAAATAATCTTACAACCAAATGTGGGTTTCACTATGCATTCGACATGCTTTTCAGCCATTGAGATGCGGCCGTCAGTCCCTAGCTGTCCGACTGCTATATATGTTGGCCAGCCCATGCACACTGGTAGAAAACAGAGCTTTACTCTCAGTGGGGAACCCCCTCTAGTCCCGGTTCTCCACCCGGGAGCAAGCATCCGGGATTAAAAGGGGTCCTTTAGTCCCGGGTCAGGAACCGGGACTACAGGAGAACCTTTAGTCCCGGTGGGTAACACCAACCAGGACTAAAGGTGCCTCCTGACATGCCACGATGGCCGACACCTTTAGTCCCGGTTGGTAATATGAACCGGGACTAAAGTTTTTTTTCTTTTTTCTTTTCTTTTTCTTTTTTTGTTTTTTTTTTTAAAATAGGTTTTCGAAGTCGTATTGTACGCTGCTAATAATACATTTATACGCACGTATAGTATGTTTCGGTTCAAGCACAATGAACGTATTAAATCACACAATTCAAGCATAAAAATATATATAAATATATATATATATATATGCATGCATGCATCATATATATATTTACATGCATGCATGCATATGTGTATTTTACATTATATTATTTCACGTGCATATATTACAAAAAGATTGCATTACAGTTGTTGTGATATAACAAGTTTCCTCTCATCCTCTAGCTTGGCTTCCATGGCAGTGTTGGGTCGAAGTAGAACTCGCCCTTGGAATCGATGACCTGCTCATTAAAAAATCCGGCTATAGACTCTTGAATTGCTTTGATTTGGTCTTGCCGTATGACCTTTTCCTCCAACCATCGAGTCTACAGGTTCGAATTAAAGGAAAATAAATTAATATATGTACATACATACATACATATACATACATATATATATATATATATATATATATATATATATATATATATATATATATATATATATATATAAAGACATAGTAACACAACCAATAATAATAATTAAATGAATATATAGTGTATTTTTAACGTACTTTGAGTCTCTCTGTAGGAGTTCTTTGGGAGACCACCTTGATAAACTTGCAAACATAGTAACAACAGTAGTTGTTTCCCTGTTCCTGCCTTAGACACCACTTTACGAGAAAAAGATTTGTCATCCAATTTGGTGATCCGGTGAAAGCTATATGTTTAATTAATAAAGATGATGCGATTTAGGGGACTTAATTTCAAAGGGATTATATTCAGTGGCGCTTTGCATTTTCCCATGTGTTGCTTCTCAATAAAGGTTTTCCAAATACTGCCCAATAAAAAATTTGCCACGTCATCAGATATAGTTAATCATCATGTTTGTGTGTATATATAGTTGCTAGAGATACCGAAATTACCTCTGGATAATATCTATCATATCTTGGTAGTCTTGTTGTGGTTTTCTCATCGAGTCATAGATTATCAAGTGACTTTTCACCAGATCGATGTCCATCAATATCCAGTGGTTGCTGCATGTGTTTATAGGATATAACGCATAACACTCATTAATTAACTAGAATCAACATATGAGCCATTAAGGATGATCGACATTATTAACACTCACTTGAAGTTGTAGGGAAAGAGTATATCCTTCTTGTGGCGTTGGTTCACTAAGAAGTTCATGAGGTTACTCTCTGACTCAGACTTCCGATTAGTCTTTGGAGTAACTGGGTCTTTGAATACTATATGGGGATCAACAAAACCAATTTCATTGCAGCCTGCCTTTCTGAGCTCTGTCATTGTAAATCTGCATATATATAATACTTGTTAGGATAATTTATATGCATATACACACATATGATGAGTTTAATAATAGATCGAAAGAATTATTACTTACAGGCAATAGCAGCTAATGATAACTTTGTCCAGAGAGGTCAGGTGGCATAGTTGATGAAATTCTGCAAAGTCAACATACATAACATCATCGCCACGGAACCAATGTTCGTCTCTAATTCTGACACCAACGCAGAAGTCTCCACCGGTAGACGCCTACATGTACCACTTGTTTAGTAGGTACATTTGCGTCCCCAGATCAGATAAGGCTTGAGGGTTGTATAGACTCTGGCCTAGTACAAATTTTTTCTTCCAAATATCAACCTCCGCCGCACTCTCAATGTTTCCATCACCAAACATCTGGTAAAGGTCAAGACCAGTCTCATCAATAAATTCACCAAGGTGATCCAAATCGACATCCAGAGGTATGTTTGCCTGATGCATTAATCCTAAATTCGAACCATATTCATTACCAACAACTAGCGGGGGGACTGATTGGTGCAATTGTTGTCCGAGTTGGGCAAGTCCTTTCCCTACCCGCTTCTTTTTCTGTGCCGCCTCAATTGACTTGGTGAGAGTGCGGTCATAGTCCGTTAACGTTGATTTGGACGACTTACGAGATTCCTGCTGTTGTTGCTGGTAAAAAGCCACCCTTTTTCTTAGAATATCTGGAGCTACGAAGAAGTACGGTTTCTCTGGGTTTCTCCTTGCTTCTTGATTCTTTTTAAGTTTGTCATAGAATCTAGACATATCTTTTTTATATGCATCAGTTCCTTCTTCCTTCTCTTCAGATATTATTTTGGGAATAGCCCTTGGTTTCACGGTGGCTTTCTTTGCCGGCGGGGACTGGTTCTTCGTTTGCGGGGCTGGCCTCTTGCTAGGCTTCTTGGTAGGCGGGGGCAGGGGAGGCGTTGGAGACCTCCTTGGAGGTGGTGGCAGCGGCGTTGGAGACCTCCTTGGAGGTGGCGGCTGCGGCGTTGGAGACCTCCTTGAAGATGGTGTGGATGCAGCCTCGCCTTCCAACACAATGTCATCGTACAGAGCACTATGATGATCTGACGATTGAACAATTGGATTTAGGTTGGGGGAGGATCTGCTACAAAAAAAGGAATGACATATTATTATGAGCAGATTGTTAATTATTTAAGCCAATACAAATTAATGATGTAGTGTTTTCATCCGCACGTACCTATGGTGAGGTAGTTCAGGAGGAGGTGGAGCCGACATCCCGGGAATGATTATGTAGCGCTTGCGCCATAGAATGAATGTCTTCTCTGCTTCTCCTAGAGTCTTCTCGCCATCACCTCCAGGAATGTCAAGAGGCAAATCACTAAAACCTTTTTCAACTTTATCTACCGAGATGGTAGCATATCCTTCTTGGATTATATTCCCATGAATCCTTGGTGTCTTGGTTCGATCGATAGGATTAACAAGACCGATAGCCACCTTGATTGTGGAATTCCCCTTCGGAATGTGTAGCTCACATGATGTACAAGGTTCAGTGACGTCATCCATAGGGAAGCACAGTCCTGTGTCCCCTTGATTTGGTATCTCCGTGGAAGCGCAGCTGCTTTTCAACTGAACAGATTGGCTAATGTTGATTCCTGGCTCTGATGCCTGCTTGCTTGCACTCACTGCTATTTGCACTTGCCTTCTGATTTCCTCCTGCATTCTCGCTTCAAGGTTTTTTTCCCGCTCCTGTGCTTCACGCACCGCTTCCTCCAACCTCTGGAGCCGCTGTGCCTCTTCTTCCTTCTTTCTCTGGTGGCTTTTGTAGGAAGGTCTGTCCTAAGGGAATCCATGCTCCCATGAGACACTTCCTTTGCCTCTAGTTCGGCCACCATGTTCAATAGTCCCGATGGCGTATGTCAGCTCATCCTTCTCTCTGTTGGGCCTAAACGCACCACTAGCAGTAGCTCTCTGAGCATAAAACAATCTTTCTGCTGCTTCTTGCAGTCTTGCGCCATAAACGCACTTCCCTGTCTCCTGGTCCAGTGTTCCCCCATGAGCGAAAAACCAATTCTTTGCACGCTCTCCCCACTCGAGTGATTCTGGTGTGATACCCTTGGCAAGAAGGTTTGCTTCCATTTTGTTCTACTCCTTAATGGCAGTCGGGTAGCCACCCGATCCCAAGTTGTGGTGGTATGTCTTCTGTTGGGCATTACGTTGGTTCTTTATCACCCGACTCACACCCTCTTCCGAAGTCTTGTACTGTACAAACTCATCCCAATAGGGCCTCTGCTTTGAGATCGGGCCTGGGATAGTAAAATCTGGTGCTATGTTCTTCTTGACATACGTCGTGTATAGGTGTTTCTTCCAAGTCTAAAACTGGGTGGCCATCTTCTTCATTGCCCAATCCCTGACTCGCTCCTTAAATTCATCACCATCTATTATATCATCATAACCATCTGTTTGGAGCGTGAAATGTACCAAGACATCTTTCCAAATTAACGTCTTGTCACGATTGGAGACAAAACTGATATGAGGAGCATTAGTCTTCTTCTTCCATTCGCGGGTACTGATTGAGAGCCGGTCCCGTACAAGGTAACCACAGTGGTGCACGAATTTCATTTTATTTGCCCCCCCGGTTCGCCTGTATCCACATTGAACTCCGAGATGATGAAGCGGCCCTCCAATGGCTTTTTGGGACCTCGAACATTTTTACTCTTCGTTGTAGTTGTTGATGTCGATCCAGAGGGCTACAAAACATAAACATTATTTTTAATGTCATGAGCACACATAAGACATATGATAATATATATAGCTAATAATAAAAAATATATACTTGGCCAATATGTTGTTGCTCATTTTGTTCAAGAGCTAAGTACTGACTCTCGTCTTCTGCATCCTCTTGCATGTTATTTTTAGCACCATCATCGCCGGCAACTTGAGTGCCAGTGTTGATCAAATTCATCATCAACTGTTCCTCATCCATGTTTCTCGGGTCGGCCATCTAGCTTCAAAAAACAAAACTAATATATAGTACGTCAAATCTTTGCTTACATACGTAAAATCTTCCGCCGTATAAACCCTAAACCCTAAACGAGTAGGTTTTGACGGGTGAAGGTTGGTTTGTATGATAAGAAGAATAAGGAAGCGAGTAGGTTTTGGCGGCGGTCCTGCCTGAAACAAAAGGGGGGCGTCGCTACGCACACTGGTAGAGAACCGAGCTTTACTCCCGGTGGGGAACCCCCTCTAGTCCCGGTTTCCCACCCGGGAGCAAGCATCTAGGACTAAAGGGGGGTCCTTTAGTCCCGGGTCAGGAACCGGGACTAAAGAAGGACCTTTAGTCCCGGTGGGTAACACCAACCGAGACTAAAGGTGCCTCCTGACATGCCACGATGGCCGGCACCTTTAGTCCCAGTTGGTAATACGAACCGGGACTAAAGGTTTTTTTCTTTTTTCTTTTCTTTTCATTTTTTTGTTTTCTTTTCAAAATAGGTTTTCGAAGTCATATTGTACGCTGCTAATTATACATTTATACGCGCGTATAGTATGTTTCGGTTCAAGCACAATGAACGTATTAAATCACACAATTCAAGCATAGAAATATATATATATATATATATATGCATGCATGCATCATATATATATTTACATGCATGCATGCATATGTGTATTTTACATTATATTATTTCATGTGCATATATTACAAAAGATTGCATTACAGTTGTTGTGACATAACAAGTTTCCTCTCATCCTCTAGCTTGGCTTCAATGGCAGTGTTGGGTCGAAGTAGAACTCGCCCTTGGAATCGATGACCTGCTCATTAAAAAATCCGGCTATAGACTCTTGAATTGCTTTGATTTGGTCTTGCCGTATGACCTTTTCCTCCAACCATCGAGTCTACAGGTTTGAATTAAAGGAAAATAAATTAATATATGTACATATATATATAAAGACATAGTAACACAATCAATAATAATAATTAAATGAATATATAGTGTATTTTTAACGTACTTTGAGTCTCTCTGTAGGAGTTCTTTGGGAGAGCACCTTGATAAACTTGCAAACATAGTAACCACAGTAGTTGTTCCCCTGTTCCTGCCTCAGACACCACTTTACGAGAAAAAGATTTGTCATCCAATCTGGTGATCCAGTGAAAGCTATATGTTTAATTAATAAAGATGATGCGATTCAGGGGACTTACTTTCAAAGGGATTACATTCAGTGGCGCTTTGCATTTTTCCATGTGTTGCTTCTCAATAAAGGTTTTCCAAACACTGCCCAATAAAAAATTTGCCACGTCATCAGATATAGTTAATCATCATGTTTGTGTGTATATATAGTTGCTAGAGATCTCGAAATTACCTCTGGATAATATCTATCATATCTTGGTAGTCTTGTTGTGGTTTTCTCATCGAGTCATAGATTATCAAGTGACTTTTCACCAGATCGATGTCCATCAATATCCAGTGATTGCTGCATGTGTTTATAGGATATAACGCATAACACTCATTAATTAACTAGAATCAACATATGAGCCATTAAGGATGATCGACATGATTAACACTCACTTGAAGTTATAGGGAAAGAGTATATCCTTCTTGTGGCGTTGGTTCACTAAGAAGATCATGAGGTTACTCTCTAACTCAGACTTCCAATTAGTCTTTGGAGTAATTGGGTCTTTGAATACTATATGGGGATCAACAAAACCAATTTCATTGCAGCCTTCCTTTCTGAGCTCTGTCATTATAAATCTGCATATATATATAGTACTTGTTAGGATAATTTATATGCATATACACACATATGATGAGTTTAATAATAGATCGAAAGAATTATTACTTACAGGCAATAGCAGCTAATGATAACTTTGTCTAGAGAGGTCAGGTGGCATAGTTGATGAAATTCTGCAAAGTCAACATACATAACATCATCGCCACGGAACCAATGTTCGTCTCTAATTCTGACAGCAACACAGAAGTCTCCACTGGTAGACGCCTGCATGTACCACTTGTTTAGCAGGTACATTTGTGTCCCCAGATCAGATAAGGCTTGAGGGTTGTATAGACTCTGGCCTAGTACAAATTTTTTCTTCCAAATATCAACCTCCACCGCACTCTCAATGTTTCCATCACCAAACATCTGGTAAAGGTCGAGACCAGTCTCATCAAGAAATTCACCAAGGTGATCCAAATCGACATCCGGA
Source organism: Miscanthus floridulus (assembly GCF_019320115.1). Taxonomy (NCBI): domain Eukaryota; kingdom Viridiplantae; phylum Streptophyta; class Magnoliopsida; order Poales; family Poaceae; genus Miscanthus; species Miscanthus floridulus. Next base: position 26,436,829 of record NC_089593.1, on the reverse strand, counting down.
GGTATGTTTGCCTGATGCATTAATCCTAAATTCGAACCATATTCATTACCAACAACTAGCGGGGGGATTGATTGGTGCGCTTGTTGTCCGAGTTGGGCAACTCCTTTCCCTGCCCGCTTCTTTTTCTGTGCCGCCTCAATTGACTTGGTGAGAGTACGGTCATAGTCCGATAACGTTGATTTGGACGGCTTACGAGATTCCCGCTGTTGTTGCTGGTAAGAAGTCACCTTTTTTCTTAGAATATCTGGAGCTACGAAGAAGTACGGTTTCTCCGGGTTTCTCCTTGCTTCTTGATTCATTTTAAGTTTGTCATAGAATCTAGACATATCTTTTTTATATGCATCAGTTCCTTCTTGCTTCTCTTCAGATATTATTTTGGGAATAGCCCTTGGTTTCACGTTGGCTTTCTTTGCAGGCGGGGACTGGTTCTTCGTTTGAGGGGCTGGCCTCTTGCTAGGCTTCTTGGTAGGCGGGGGCGAGGGAGGTGTTGGAGACCTCCTTGGAGGTGTTGGCAGCGGCGTTGGAGACCTCCTTGGAGGTGGCGGCTGCGGCGTTGGAGACCTCCTTGGAGATGGTGTGGATGCAACCTCGCCTTCCAACACAATGTCATCGTACAGAGCACTATGATGATCTAGCGATTGAACAATTGGATTTAGGTTGGGGGAGGATCTGCTACAAAAAAAGGAATGACATATTATTATGAGTAGATTGTTAATTATTTAAGCCAATACAAATTAATGATGTAGTATTTTCATCCGCACGTACCTATGGTGAGGTAGTTCAGGAGGAGGTGGAGCCGACATCCCTGGAATGATGATGTAGCGCTTGCGCCATAGAATGAATGTCTTCTCCGCTTCTCCTAGAGTCTTCTCGCCATCACCTCCAGGAATGTCAAGAGGCAAATCACTAAAACCTTTTTCAGCTTTATCTACCGAGATGGTTGCATATCCTTCTTGGATTATATTCCCATGAATCCTTGGTGTCTTGGTTCGGTCGATAGGACTAACAAGACCGATAGCCACCTTGATTGTGGAATTCTCCTTCAGAATGTGTAGCTCACACGTTGTATAAGGTTCAGTGACGTCATCCACAGGGAAGCGCATTCCTGTGTCCCCTTGATTTGGTATCTCTGTGGAAGCACAGCTGCTTTTCAACTGAACAGATTGGCTAATGTTGATTCCTGGCTCTGATGCCTGCTTGCTTGCACTCACTGCTATTTGCACTTGCCTTCTGATTTCCTCCTGCATTCTCGCTTCAAGGTTTTTTTCCTGCTCCTATGCTTCATGCACCGCTTCCTCCAACCTCTGGAGCCGCTGTGCCTCTTCTTCCTTCTTTCTCTGGCGACTTCTGTAGGAAGGTCTGTCCTGAGGGAATCCATGCTCCCACGAGACACTTCCTTTGCCTCTAGTTCGGCCACCATGTTCAATAGTCCCGATGGTGTATGTCAGCTCATCCTTCTCTCTGTTGGGCCTGAACGCACCACTAGCAGTAGCTCTCTGAGCATAAAACAATCTTTCTGCTGCTTCTTGCAGTCTTGCGCCATAAACGCACTTCCCTATCTCCTGGTCTAGTGTTCCCCCATGACCGAAAAACCAATTCTTTGCACGTTCTCCCCACTCGAGTGATTCTGGTCTGATACCCTTGGCAAGAAGGTCTGCTTCCATTTTGTTCCACTTCTTAATGGTAGTCGGGTAGCCACCTGATCCCAAGGTATGGTGGTATGTCTTCTGTTGGGCATTACGTTGGTTCTTTATCACCCGACTCACATCCTCTTCCGAAGTCTTGTACTGTACAAACTCATCTCAATAGGGCCTCTGCTTTGAGATCGGGCCTAGGACAGTAAAATCTGGTGCTATGTTCTTCTTGACATACGTCGTGTATAGGTGTTTCTTCCAAGTCTGAAACTGGGTGGCCATCTTCTTCATTGCCCAATCCCTAACTCGCTCCTTCAATTCATCACCATCTATTATATCATCATAACCATCTGTTTGGAGCGTGAAATGTACCAAGACATCTTTCCAAATTAACGCCTTGTCACGATCGGAGACAAAACTGATATGAGGAGCATTGGTCTTCTTCTTCCATTCACGGGTACTAATCGGGAGCCGGTCCCGTACAAGGTAACCACAGTGGTGCACAAATTTCATTTTATTCGGCCCCCCAGTTCTCCTGTATCCACATTGAACTCTGAGATGATGAAGCGGCCCTCCAATGGCTTTTTGGGACCTCGAGCATTTTTACTCTTCGTTGTAGTTGTTGATGTCGATCCAGAGGGCTACAAAACATAAACATTATTTTTAATGTCATGAGCACACATAAGACATATGATAATATATATAGCTAATAATAAAAAATATATACTTGGCCAATATGTTGTTGCTCATTTTGTTCAAGAGCTAAGTACTGACTCCCGTCATCTACATCCTCTTGCACGTTATTTTTAGCACCATCATCGCCGGCAACTTGAGTGCCAGTGTTGATCAAATTCATCATCAACTCCTCCTCATCCATGTTTCTCGGGTCAGCCATCTAGCTTCAAAAAACAAAACCAATATATAGTACGTCAAATCTTTGCTTACATGCGTAAAATCTACGAACAATATGCATTATTAAATCTTGCCCCTCGGCCACGGACGCAATTCGCCACACTAGGGCGAACTATGTCGGTACTAGGGCGAATTAGGGCTATACATAAACAGCCGAGGGCAAATTGCATCGGTGACTAGGGCGAACCACATTGGTGACATCAACAGCGCGGTTCGCCCTGGTGTGATTGTTTAGCATTAACGATAACGATAATACAAATGTTGATCAACTAGGCCACGAGAAAGGGCGGTGTGACAAGAGTGGCAGTGCTCCACTCCGCCGTATATATGTCTGTACACATGGGTGAACGAGGGCGGCGGTGCTCCGCCGTATACATAGAAACGCATGGGCGAATGAGGGCGGTGGTGCTCCGTGACGTATATATACATGCATATGAATACAAATGACGTATATATACGTGTCGGCGCGGTGGCCGGTGTGCTGACGACGACGACGTGAGGCGGGCCGGCGTGCTGACGACGACGACGACGTGAGGCGGGCCGGGGCGGTGTCGGTGCGTGATGTTGTGATCCTATGTACCATGTGAACCATGTAGTCATTCATCATATGAGAAAATTCTATGTTGATAATGTAAGTATAAGTCATTATGAAATGTAAGTATATGTGTCTTATTGCTAATATAACCATTACTATTTTCGAAATGATAAGAATTTATTTTCTTCTTCTACAGGCGATCTCTGATGCTATGATATAAAGTTGAAAAAATATGTAATGCTCATATTACTTTAGCAACATTAATATATTATATCTGTATATTCAAAGTTCACAAATGAAGAAACGTTGAAGTTTTCCTTCATTGTCTGTAGCCATGCATGCAAGTCCAACCAAAACTGCTTACATCATCACATGTGATATTTTTTATAAACTAAAAAACGCTTAGTTTACAAACTGGGTATCCAAATTGAGTTCCTATTTGACCATATTATATATCCTACAACAAATCCTTCAAAAAAAAGACCCTACATAAATATATTTGGATAAAATTTCGTTAACAAACATTGATCTATGAAGATAGAAAAAATTCTTCTATTGAGCAAAGGCAGTGGAGGGCCTCGTCTGAGAATGTACAAAGAGATCGACGAACATATCACCTCGAGCTCGGCAGTGGAGGGCCTCGGGCGCGGTGGAGGGCCACGGGCACAGTGGAGGGCCTCGGGTGCGGAGGAGGGCGCGGTGGAGGGCCACGGTCGCGCGCGGAGGAGGGGCACGGGCGCGCGCAGTGGAGGCCGCACGAGGAAGAAGAGGGCGGCGGTGTCACGGAAGGCGAACGGATGGCGGCGCGAGGAGGGCGGCGGTGTTCGACGAGAAAGAAGACGAGCGGATCGATCTGCGCCAGGCGCGAGGAGGGCGGCGGTGTTCGACGAGAAAGAAGACGAGAAAGAAGACGAGCGGATCTTATCACCTTGACATTTTTTTTGCAACCAACCGCCGAAAGTTTCCATGTGCTTACGCGTAATCCAAGCTTCAGTCTTCCCTGGAAACTCGGATCGTAAGAGATCCTTGTGTCTCAATATACGGATCTACCAAAGAGGAGTTCTGTAGAACTGTGTAGTGCACTTTATTGAAATAATCATCATCCGTACCAATATATGTTTTCCTCCCTAGTGTCCCCTTTCTGCTTAGTCTCCTCTCATGTCTCGATTTAGGAACACCAATTGAGTCAAGGTCGGGAATAAAGTCAACACAGAACTCAATGACCTCTTCTGTTCCTAGCCCTTGGCGATGCTTCCTTCTGGGCGAGCACGGTTGTGAATATATTTCTTCAGGACTCCCATGAATCTCTCTAAGGGGAACATGTTGTGTAGGAACACAGGACCGAGAATGAAAATCTCCTTGACTAGGTGAACTAGGAGGTGTGTCATGATATCAAAGAAGGAAGGAGGGAACACCAACTCAAAGCTGACGAGACATTGAACCACATCATTCTGTAGTTTAGCTAGATCAGTTGGATCAGTTGCCTTCTGAGAAATTGCATTGAGGAATGCACATAGCTTCACGGTGGCTAGACGTACATTTGGAGGTAGAATTTCTCTTAATGCAACTGGAAGTAATTGCGTCATGAGAACGTGACAGTCATGGGACTTTAAGTTACAGAATTTCTTCTCTGGCACATTTATAATACCCTTTATATTCGAGGAGAATCCAGATGGTACCTTGATGTTGTTTAAGCATTCAAACATGATTTCCTTCTCCTCTTTGCTTAGAGTGTAGCTGGCAGGATGTAAGTAATGGCGTCCATCATCTGTCTTCTCTAGATGCAGGTTGTCTCTTTCTCTCAAACAATGCAGGTCCTGTCGTGCTTCAAATGTGTCCTTAGGCTTTCCATACACACCCATGAAGCCTAGCAGGTTCACACAAAGATTCTTCGTCAGGTGCATCACGTCGATCGAGATATGGACCTCTAGGACTTGCCATTAGGGTAGGTCCCAAAATATGGACTTCTTCTTCCACATGGGTGCATGACCATTAGCGTCGTTCGGAACAGGTTGGCTGCCATGTCCTTTTCCAAAGACGACTTTCACATCATTGACCATATCGAGTACATCCTCACCGGTTCAGTTGCGAGGCTTGGTCAGGTGGTCTGCCTTTCCTTTAAAATGCTTGCCTTTCTTTCTTACGGGGTGATTTGCAAGAAGAAATCGACGATGGCCAAGGTACACGACCTTTTGGCATTTTTTCAAGAATACACCTCTAATATCACCGAAGCAGTGTGTGCATGCATTATATCCCTTGTTTGACTGTCCTGAAAGATTACTTAGAGCAGGCCAATCATTGATTGTTACGAACAACAATGCTCGCAGATCAAAGTGTTCCTGTTTGTACTCATCCCACACACGTACACCTTCTTTATTCCACAAAATGAGAAGTTCATCAATAAGTGGTCTTAGGTACACATCGATGTCATTGCCAGGTTGCTTCGGGCCTTGGATAAGCACAGGCATCATAATTAACTTTCACTTCATGCATAACCAAGGAGGAATGTTGTAGATACTTAGAGTAACAGGCCAAGTGCTATGACTACTGTTCTGCTCTCCAAAAGGATTGATACCATCTGTACTTAAAGCAAATCTTAAGTTTCTTGCGTCATTTGCAAACTTCGGGAATTCTCTGTCGATTGCTCTCCACTGGGACCCATCAGCAGGGTATCTCAACATATTGTCTACCTTACGATCTTCTTTGTGCCATCGCAACAATTTTGCATGTTCTTTGTTTCTGAACAGACGTTTCAAGCGTGGTATTATAGGAGCATACCACATAACCTTGGCAGGGATTTTCTTCCACGGACGTTCGCCCTCAACATCACCAGGGTCATCTCGCCTGATCTTATACCGTGATGCATGGTATACCGGGCATGCATCCAATTTCTCGTACTCTTTGCCACAGTACAGGATGCAGTCATTAGGACATGCATGTATCTTCTCGATTTCTAGCCCCATAGGACAGACAACTTGTTTTGCTTCGTAGGTAGTGGCGGGCAATTCATTGTCCTTCGGAAGCATCTTCTTTTGGATTTTTAGTAACTCTCCAAATCCCTTGTCAGATACACCATTCTTTGCCTTCCATTGCAGCAATTCTAGTGTGGTTCCCAACTTTTTCTGCCCTGCATCACAAGTTGGGTACAACAATTTCTTGTGATCTTCTAGCATCCGCTCGAACTTGATCTTCTCCTTTTCACTTTCACATTCTCTTTGTGCATCACGAATGACCTGACAAAGATCATCAGCCAGATCATCTTCTGCGGCTACCTCTTCTTCAGCTTCTTCCATTGCAGTATCATTGAAGCATGCACCATCGGGAATAATATCATTGTCGTCCCATTGTTCTTCTTCACCTTCTTCCATTACAACACCGGTTTCTCCGTGCTTCGTCCAACAAATATAGTTTGGCATAAAACCCGACTTGAACAAGTGTGAATGAAGAGTCTTTGAGCAAGGATATTCCACCGTATTCTTACATATGGCACATGGGTAGCACATAAAACCGTCGCGTTTATTTGCCTCGGCCGCACGTAACAAAGAATGCACGCCGTCAATGAACTCTTGGGAGCGGCGATCAGCATTGTACATCCAATGCCGGCTCATCTGCATTACATGACATAAATACCATATTAAAACCTAGATCATAATTAATTATTTATACAACATGCGTGCCACCACAAAAAGTACAAATTTATGAAAGCATCGCTACAATGTAGACAATCCCAACTACCACTAAAAGAACTAAAGCTAAAATACATTTCAGGAGCACAAGGATTTCGCGACCAATCTCAACTAAAACAGACAGATCCCCCGATTGTGCAACATATTTGGGCTTCTTGGGCTGGATCACTGCCTCATTAGCCGCTGTATCTGCCTGTTGTGCAAGATATTTTTGCACGAGTTCAACATACTCTTTCTCCCAGTAGAAGCCTGAACATCGTCCACTGCCATCCCACTGAAATTAAAACAAAAAATTAGAACTTTAATCACAACCATCATGAAAATAGGTATAAACTAACTATAATCATTAAATACGATAAAATAACTCACATTGCGATCCGGACACTTGTAGAAGATACGATTCTTGTTGGGACCCTCCTTCTTCACTCGGTACTCCATCACAATCTTCGTCTCATCACGACACTTGCCGCATGGAATGAGAGGGAGGCCCAGCCTAAGTCGCTTTGGAAACCCATGAGAGGCCGAGGACCCGGAAGCAGTTGCCATCTACTCTCTATACTCATTTTTTAATACACTATAAATTTCCCATTTTATAAATAAATAAAATTAAGATACTATAAAATTATCTATATCTCTAAACAATGAAGCAGTTGCCATCTACTGTCTATACTCACTTTTTAATACACTATAAATTTCTCATTTTATAAACAAATAAAATTAAGAAACTATAAAATTATCTATATCTCTATACTCATTTTTTAATACACTATAGCTCAAAAACATGTTTTAATAAATAACCATCCGTTCTAGTTGACCTTGCTTACGTGATCATCTCGGCGAGCATTTCTCCACCGGACGACACTGTACTTGGTCAAGGAAGAGCTCCGATTCTACGAGGAAGGGAACACGGTCTTCCACGATGGTTGTCGCTCTCCCTCATAGAATCAAAGCTCCTCCTTGATGTCCGTTACCGCTCGACAGAGAACATGCTCGCCGAGCTGAACACGGTCCGCAAGTTCAACTAGTACGGATTTTCTATAATTTTCTAACTAGTTTCTAAGTTTTTCATTTCATAAAAAGTTAAAATAAAAAGTACGGTGATTGACAGACTATTGCGACGATATCAGGACATGTGAATAAATAACCATCCGTACTAGTTGACCTTGCTTACGTGATCATCTTGACGAGCATTTCTCCACCGGACGGCACCGTACTTGGTCAAGGAAGAGCTTCGATTCTACGAGGAAGGGAACACGGTCTTCCACGACCGTTGTCGCTCTCCCTCGTAGAATCAAAGCTCCTCCTTGATGTCCGTTACCGCTCGACAGAGAACATGCTCGCCGAGCTAAACACGGTCCGCAAGGTCAACTAGTACGGATTTTCTATAATTTTCTAACTATTTTCTAAGTTTTTCATTTCATAAAAAGTTAAAATAAAAAGTATGGTGATTGACAGACCACTGCGACGATATCGGGACATGTGAATAAATAACCATCCGTACTAGTTGAACTTGCTTACGTGATCATCTCGGCGAGCATTTCTTCACCGGACGGCACCGTACTTGGTCAAGGAAGGGCTCCGATTCTACGAGGAAGGGAACACGGTCTTCCACGACCGTTGTCGCTCTCCCTCGTAGAATCAAAGCTCCTCCTTGATGTCCGTTACCGCTCGACAGAGAACATGCTCGCCGAGCTGAACACGGTCCGCACGTTCAACTAGTACGGATTTTCTATAATTTTCTAACTATTTTCTAGGTTTTATATTTCATAAAAAGTTAAAATAAAAAGTACGGTGATTGACAGACTACTGCGACGATATCGGGACATGTGAATAAATAACCATCCGTACTAGTTGAACTTGCTTACGTGATCATCTCGGTGAGCATTTCTCCACCGGACGGCACTGTACTTGGCCACGGAAGAGCTCCGATTCTACGAGGAAGGGAACACGGTCTTCCACGACCGTTGCCGCTCTCCCTCGTAGAATCAAAGCTCCTCCTTGACGTCTGTTACCGCTCGGCAGAGAACATGGTCGCTGAGATGAACACGGTCCGCAAGTTCAACTAGCTACTTTAACCTTCTTTCGTGTAAATATGCAAGCTTGAAGTGATTTTGAGCTCAAATTGCTTACAAATGAAAAAAATCACAATAAAGAACCATATATATAGTGAACAAAATGAGATAAGACAATGGTGAAAAATGAGAGTATGAGGTTGGTAACCTTTACAACTGAAGAATCGACGGAGGAATCGAAGAAATCGACGGAGGAATCGAAGAATGGATGGAGGAACAATGGAGGGAGGGAGGAAGCAAGAACACTAGTGCAGTGAGCTTCAAAATGTGCTGAGCTCGGGCTCGGGGAGGAAGGAGACGGCCGGGATATAAAGGGGGACTTTTAGTCCCGGTTGGTGGCTCCAACCGGGACTAAAGGTAACTTTCCAAACCCGGGCGCAGCCACGGCCCGGGAGTAGACCTTTACTCCCGGTTGAAGCCACCAACCGGGAGTAAAAGTCTACCTTTAGTCCCGGTTGGTGGCTCCAACCGGGACTAAAGGTCCCTGCCCTGCCCAACGGCTACTGCGCCAGACAGAGGTGGCAGGGACCTTTAGGCCCGGTTGGAGCCACCAACCGGGACTAAATGTATCTTTAGTCCCGGACGCAAAAAATTTTGGGATTAGAGCCCATTTTAACCGAGGATCAAAGGTCTGTTCTCTACTAGTGGCAATGGCCAACAAGCCCACCGTCTAACCTGAAACGAATAGCTCACCTTTCAGCTACCCCAAACAAGCCCACCGTCTAACCTGAAACGAATAGCTCACCTTTCAGCTACCCCAATACTTCATATATATATATATATATATATATATATATATATATATATATATATATATATATATATATATATATATATAAAAGACTACCCAAGTCTTGAATATGCTATATATATTTTTATAAATTTTCATCTTGATGCTCAATCATGTCAAGTAAGGTGCATTTTTATACTCGACAAGGTCCGAACATCAGCGCATTCCCACGGATTTCTTCAAGTCTCCCTTTTCACCTTCATTCAATTGGATCTTGCTGCCAGCAATTCACAGAATACTGAGCTACTACTAACTACAGTTTTTTTAGCCATGAAAAATTATGATCAGCTATAGCTAAAAGAAGTGCAACAAGTATTTACTTACCAAAGGTTTGTCCGTCCCAAAATCACATATATGGCTCCCTGAATCACATGCTAAGCTGCAAAAACCAGTCATGTAAATTTTGCTAAACTGAATGTGAAGAATATGACAGTTAGTAGCCTGATGACAGGTAGTTAATTTGTTTCAGCAGCGCTAGCCTAATGATTGAGGTAGTTTGTTTCAGTAGTGCGTTGCAATGGGAGCAAGCACCCGACCATGGCTACGGCGATCGCCTTGTCCATGCCGCCGCTATCCCACCTGCGACGCCAATATCTGCACGCCGCCAGTCCTCGAAGAGTCGAACCACATATATTTGATGATAGGTGAGTGCCCGTGGTTGCAATAAAAAAACGACATGATGATTCAAGTTTACGTGTTTTGTACTGTTAAAAGAAGATACTTTAAGTGTGTCTGCAACTTTATAAAGGATGAACAATTAGAATATAATTTAAGTTTTTTCCCATACGAAGAACATGTTGCAATGGGAGAGCATTTGAAAAAAACAAGCACGATGTACGACATCGTATTACGCCATGCAACTAGTAAAGATATACCATTACAATAATGAGAGTGAATTTCGATGGCAAGTCAAAAGCCGCAGCGGCTCAGCTAATTTTCAGGGGGAAAGGGTCCACACATGAAACTAAAACAGGTTGGGGTACCACCCAAAATCTTATATGGCGTGTGTGCGCTTCTAACTAGAACTAGGGAAGAAGGGGGGCAGGTGGTGGGCGGAACAGCTAGTGGCGAGGTCGCCACGGGCCACGGCCGGGGCGGTTGTGGATGAGGCGCTGACGGCGGCGGCGCCGGCAGCGGTTAATGTTTCATATTTTGCGACCATCTATGGCCGGCAGCCTTAGAAGAAGGGTCCCAGGGGAGGCGGCCGGCCTGACGGTGTTGGCGGGTTGAGGGGCGGTGAGCGAGATAACGGATGGGCGGTGCCAGCGGCGGAGGCAACGAGTCACTGGCGAGCTCCTCCATTGGGGTTAGGGAGGGAAGGGCGAGTTTGTCCGGCGGAGGTGGGCGCCGGGAGGGGAGGTTGTCGGCGGCCTGGGCAGTGGTCGAGGTGGGCGGATGCGGGGCTGGCCGGGGGAAAAAGAAGAACCGAGGCGAGCTGGGTCGGGGTGGACGAGTGTGTGTCAGTAGCTTTAGCGGCCCGCGCGTTAGCTAAGAGAGTCGGGGTACCACGGTCATGCTGAGACAAGCGTTCGCTCAGCATGAACGACCATCAAACAGGATTTGGGGACGAAGAACCTCCTTCCTTAATTAGTGGACCAATGCAAGCTCCATAGTGGAGATATCAAGTGATGGGAAGAAACCTGAGGTGAGACCTGCCTTTGTGGCATGTTGTTGCTTATCTACCTTGCGCGGGCCATTGCTTCAAGAGCGAATTCCCTGTGAGCCACTAAAAAATATCACAATTTCTTGTGAGTTACTAAAAAAGTTCAGCGGACTTCAACGCCACTGCTCCAATTTTTTATTGCCCTCCATGTCATTGCCGTCAGATTGGACTCCAACGGTGTCAACTACATGTGTGAAAAGTCAAAAATACCCCTAGGTCTAAATATACCATTAATTTTATTTGAGTATCTTAACGACTTCAAATAGGAAAACGCAAAACTAGAAAGCTGTAGATCTCGTCGAGATCTACATTTTTCATATAAAAATTATCTTTATTTAATACCGAAAAATATATGATTTTTCTAAGATATATTAATCATATCAAATTATATCTTTTTTTGCGGAATTAAATGAGGATAATTTTTATATGAAAATTGTAGATCTCGACGAGATCTACAACTTACTAGTTTTGAGTTTTTTTTTTCATTTAAAGTTGTTAAGATGCTCAAAAGCATTAATGACATATTTAGACCTAAGGGTATTTTTGACTTTTCACACCTATACAGTGTGATATCATTAGAGCCCAATCTGATGGCAGTGGCATGGAGGGCAAAAAAAAAAAAAAAAAATTAAAGCAATGGCGCTGAAGTCCGCCAAACTTTTTCAGTGACTCACATGAAATTACGATCTTTTTTAATGGTTGACAAGGAATTCCCTCTTGCCAACGCAGGCCCATGTCCTTGGACGAGTCTGAGTGACCGGGCACATATTCTCGGTGGAGCTACTATGTGGATTAGGGGTGGTGGTGCTTAGCTTAATTATTGATACCACGGGCTACATCTTTATTCGCACTGTTTACATCTGTCTTTGCACAAATCTTCACTTATCGCTTTTATACTTCTGCACTTGCTTTAGTTTTGTTGTGTGCCTATACTTTCCTGGAATATATACAGCCTGTTCGCTTGGTCGTATTTGGCTTATACTTTCAGCCATGACTTATAAGCCAAACCAGCACAAAAACGAACAGGGCGTATCGCTAGATAAAACGGTTGCAAATTAAACTATTTGGTTAGGGTAAAATATATCGCTAGATAAACCATAGCTGTGCATTTAAAGTTTAGGTTTGTATATATATCTTCAGACAAAGTTTTAATGAACCATAAGATTATGTTTTAAGCGACCTAATTCAACCTATTTCTCTTGGAGAATTATTGTTTTCATGTCACATCATATCATTGCCTAAGTTTGTTTTTGGAGAATTATTGTTGGCTACGTGGGAATGTTATGCATGTCGACACGCATATAATCCCTGACTCTGTACGTCTAATACTATATTAAATTGTGGAGTTAACATCATCAGCTCTCTGATTCAGTCGAACTAACGCTTGCATGCGCGAATTGTGCAACACTTTGGAACTGCAATCAGCAGACGTGGAGATGTGTGAACACTCAAAGATGCGAAGAACCGAAAAAAAATCGCATCAAAAGCATATAGTCCAATGGCATATCGCTGAGAATCCAAAATGAGTCACTCTAGTACATAGAGAGTTAATTTGTTATAATTTGCGTAGCAATTATCAACAGTGACGCAAGGAGAAAAGTAAAATTAACGAACATGTAAACTGAATGAACGTCAGTTCGTGTATGCATGACACAGTATGGATAATCCCTACATGCAACTAGTGTGATCGATAGATACTACATTATTTATATTATTATTATATATATACCCAGTTTTCCATTCGTAATCATCTTTCAGGAGTACATATTCTAAATTTCATCCAAGACGAGTCATTTATAGATAGAAGTTGATGATACAAGGCCCGGAAAGAGACCTGTATATTCTCCAATTAATTATGTTTAGTTACACAGGTGGCATACATATGCATGTATATGATAACTAAGTCGATCATCCTAGAAAATAACTTCCAAACAAATAAATTCATAAATTTTTTCAAATAAAATAGGACGAAGACAAACTTCAATAAAATTGTAGAGGCCAACATGATCCAAAACTTTGAAGTGGAAGATTTTTCCTGTTTAAGAATGTTTAGGGGTTCAAATTGTGTTTACGTTAGATCATGAAATTAATTTTTTTAATTTGTCAAACGACCTCAACTGGCTCCATACAAACTTGTAGTTCTTGATGAGATCTAAAACTTTATAGTTGAAACTCTTTTCATTTAAGATTGTTTATGGGCAAAAAATATTCAATATAAGATTTATGAAAGTTAATATAAAATTATAGCATCTTATACTTAATTAGTCTTAGGTGACTATATGGTGTAGTCGTAGAAGGACCACAAATGAGACAAAAGATCATGTGGGTCTGTGAAAGGTCCCTATTTTGGTTTTGATAATTGAGTGATAACTTAGGTGGACTAATGTGTTTAAATGTGAGATACACAGGTGATTAGTCTACAGATACACTCGTGTGAGCAACTCATGCCATGATGGTGAAGATGGCTTGGATTTGTTGCAAGGCTCACATATGTGATGAAGGAGCTCATTGCATATGAGACATAATATGGAGTCATGTGACTAAGGTGAAGAAGATCAAAACAAGACTTGGCTTAATGGACCGGTTGCAAGTGTGAAGGGCAAGTTGATTGATGACTTGCCGCCGATAGACCGATGCAACAGTGAAGAGCAAGTGAAGTCAAAATCAATGAACCAATACGTTTACGTGATGATATGAAGTGGATCATATCATTTATGATTGGTTGGTGCATGTGTTGCATCAACATTGGAGATGAAATGGAATACGCAAGGCAAAGATATAACCTTAGGGCATTTCATTTCACTAGTCAAAGGTTGTGTAGAGAAGTGCATGATTGGGTTTAGGATAGATGGCCGTACTATCAAGAGGGGCAAACTTTTTTGCATATCGGTCATCTAGTGCCACTCGAATGATCTAACTTTACATCGTTGCTAGGATCTAGTGGCATGGTGAATTGAGTGACTAATCCTTTAGAAAAATGTTTGTGAAATGATAACACACATACACATGGTAGTGTACACTTGGTGGTATTGGCACATTTGCAAAGGAGAAGTTGTTGGAGTTGAAATGGATCAACTTGGAGAAGAAAACGAGGTGGTCTGGGAGGACCAGTGTGGGGGGTATGACCCCGGATACCCATGTCAGACCACATGGGCTGCGCCCCTAGGGGTGGCCCAGCCCACAAGACGAAGCCTTGTGAGGCACGGCTCTGCTCGGCGCCTCCCGCAAGACATCTGGAGGATATCCTGAAGATACTACGAGATCTGTTAGGATATATATGATCCCTAGATTCTTGTAATCAGTTATTACTTTCCGGTTATCTCCTAGATCTAACCGACTTGTAACCCTGCTCCTCGGACTATATAAGGCGGGCAGGGACCCCCTCCAAACTCACGCAATATCACACGATAGCTAATACAAACCAACAGACCATAGGAGTAGGGTATTATGTCATACTGACGGCCTAAACCTGTCTAACTCATGTGTCTCTGTTGCCTTCTTGTTCTTGATCTCACGCTCCCCTACCGATCAATCTACCTTCGTAGGATACCCCTCGGAGGATTGTCGACGATATTCTGTCGACAGTTGGCGCGCTAGGTAGGGGCTGTGCGTGCTGTTTTCCTTATCGAACAGGATGGTTTTTTCCGTAGGCTCTTCGTCCCTCCCGCAGCCCGGCCAGATCTTCACGGTCGGATCGATCTCGTGGATCATCAATGCTGATGGAGTCAGAGAGCTCCTCGAGCCGGTGCAGATCGATTCTACGCCGATCACCCCCGCATTTGCGACTATAGATCCAATCTCGGAACCACTTCTGCGGTCGCCTTCGTCAACAACCCGCTGCCTGTTTCCTCACTACTAGAGGAGGCAGATCAACAGCAACGATCTGATCGCATCCATCGACCAGGTTGGTCACAAGCTCGCCGATTGCCTCTCCATCGCCGAATTGGTTCTAGACACCCTTGTTTAGCGCCGACCACCCACCAATCTACACCTCCCGGAGGCTGCTTGAAAGATTCCGGGAGTTATGGCTCTGCCCTTCGGGCTCGCCAACGCCGTCGCCACTTTCCAAGATGCCCTAAGGGGCAAATTCGCCGACCAGGTGGGAGACGCTCATCCTTTCACTGACCAGTTCGCCGACCAGCCTCTGCCGGCCGTCAACATGCTCCATGTTAGCCGGCACCCTGGGGTGTCCCTCCACACCATTCTGGAGGAGAGTCCAGGCTCCGAGTCCCAAGACTCCATAGAGACCCTCGCCGAAACCTCCGCTGAACAATTTCCTCTCCCTCCTCTCTGGGGGGGGGCGATCTTCAACGTCAGCGTCGATAGCCCCCCTCGGAACGGCGAGACCAAGAAGGAACACGCCGCTCACGAGAACCGGAACGTCAACCACGCACAACGCTGAGCAAACGAGCACGCCCTCGTGATGGCCGAGCAGCAGCTCGACTTGCAAGGGAGGCCACTCGAGCGCAACCTCGATGAAGAGTTTCTCCGCGTTGATGGCCACGATGTTTTCAGGACTCCGAGCGCCAATCTGGCAGTAGCCGCCAACGAGCTCGCCCGCCTCTCGTAGATGCCTGGGCTTGCCAAGGTCGCTGCCATGCTTAAAGCAGCGCACTATCAGGTCAATGAGATCCGCCAGGATCAGAGACCCTCTCACTCCACCACTTTGATCCGCCGATCAGTTGCCACAAGGACCGACCGCCGCCAAAGTCGCTTCACCGACCAGCACCATGATGATAGGTAGCCCCCCCAAGGTGGAGCTAGGGGCGATCGCGCCGAACATCACTGCCAACATGACTAGGAGGTCGACCAGGACATCCGGGTGCATCTCAACAATCATCGAGATGCACGACGGCTCATTGACGAACGCCGATTTGGTCGCCATGAAGATGAAATCTACCGCCGTCAGGAGTACGAACAAGAGTATGGTAACCCAGACTCAGCTGTCGAACCACTCGCCGGTGGTAATACCGCTGATGACGGCATCGACAACTCCGAGGGGCCTCCGACATTTACAAGGACACTCCGAATGCTTCAGTGGCCCCATGGTTTCAAGATCACTGGGGTTGAGCCCTACGATGGAAGAATGAACCCGACACAGTGGCTACAGACTTATGCCACTGCTGTCCGTGCCGCTGGAGGAGACTCTAATGTCATGGCAAACTACCTTCCTGTCATGCTGACGCCTGCTGCCATGAGCTGGTTTACCAGCCTTGCCCCGGACTCCATCGGATCCTGGGTGGATTTGAAAAAAGTCTTCACCGATAACTACATGGCCACGTGCACTCGGCCGGGCACCAAGCACGACCTAAACCGCATCGACCAAAAGCCGTCTGAGCTCCTCCGCAGTTACATCCAATGCTTTTCCGAGATGAGGAACTCTATCCCCAACATCATGGAAGCTGAGGTCATCACCGCCTTCATCCGAGGACTCCACCACCGCGAGCTCCGCTCCAAGTTCAACAGGAAGCCGCCTACTAGGATCAGCGAGATGATCACAACCACCGACCAGTACGCCGATACCGAGGAGGCCGAGGTGTGCCTCAATGAGGATGCGGGCACCCAATGACCAACACGCTGGTATGACGACCGCCCCGCCGACTGACGCCATAGCGACCGTCGTTTCGACGACTGTAGTTATCCTTATAACAGTGGTCAAGATCGGCAAGAAGGGCCTAAGTCTAGCTAAAATCGCCGCCGTCGGCCAGACCACATCGTCGCTGCCATCAATGAACCTCGTGCCAAGCGCAACTATGATGAGTAGTATAGGAAGATCCTCGATGGCCCATGCCCGCTCCACAAGAACGCCAAGCACAAAATGAAGGACTACCTCGGGTTGGCGAAGGAATTCCAAAACAAAAAGCTTGACGACGACGCCAATGGCGGAACCGGCAGTCGCCGATCACTTGGGGGCAATAGCAATGCCTTCCAGGACCATGACAAGGTGGTTGCCACCATCTTTGGGGGCCTTGCCTCCATCGAAAGCAGAAGGGAACGGAAGCTCGCCGCACGGTGGGTGCTCAACGTCACCGCGAAGGACGCTGTCGCCAACCCCAGCTATCGCCCATGGTCTGAGGTTCCCATCACCTTCAGTAGGGATGACTAGTGGGCAGACATTTCCTACATAGGGCGCTTCCCCCTTGTCCTCGACGCAACTGTCCAAAAGGTGTTGTTCAGAAAAGTGCTCGTCGATGGTGGGAGCGCTCTGAACCTCCTCTTCGCTAGAGCCTTAAAGGATCTAGGCCTCGGATTAGAGGATCTAACGCCCTTTGATTCCTCTTTTTGGGGTGTGGTACCCGGCAGGGCCTCCAAACCGCTTGGAGAGATCACGCTACCAGTATAGTTCGACACAGCGAGCAACTACCGCGTTGAGCACATTAACTTCTACGTCGCCGATTTCAACACCGCTTACCACGCCATACTTGGTCAGTCAGCTCTGGCCAAGTTCATGGCTATACCGCACTATGTGTACTTGGTGCTAAAGATGCCTTTGCCTGCAGGAGTTCTGGCTCTGCGGGCTAACCTCTCCATCGCCTACGCCTGCGAGACAGAGAGTCTCGCTCTCACCAAAGCTACCGACCTCTCCATCCAGATGGCCAGCATGGTTGCCGAAGCCAAAATGCTACCCGCCGACATGGAGATACCAGAGCTGGAACCTCCCCGTGCTTTCGCCAAGTCTTAGGAAGTGAAGGAGGTTGGCCTCGGGCTCGACGACCCCTCCAAGACCATGAAGATTGGGGCTCACCTTGACCCTAAATAGGAAAGCGCGCTCGTCTCCTTCTTACGTGCCAACGCCGATGTGTTTGCTTGGAAACCTGCAGACATGCCGGGGGTACCACGGGAGAAGATCGAGCACTCCTTGAATGTCTTGCCGACCGCCAAACCGATCAAGCAGAAACTTCGTCGATTCATGCCAGACAAGAAGGAGGCTATCAGGGTAGAAATAAAATGGCTCTTAGCTACCGGATTTATAAAAGAAGTGTATCATCCTGATTGGTTAGCGAACCCTGTTCTCGTTCAAAAAAAGAATAAAGAATGGAGAATGTGTGTTGATTATACTGATCTTAACAAACACTGCCCCAAAAACCCCTTCGGTTTGCCTCGGATAGACGAGGTTGTTGACTCCACCGCTGGCTGCGAATTACTCTCTTTCCTTGACTGTTACTCTGGCTATCACCAGATCTCTCTCAAGAAAGAAGATGAGATCAAGACATTGTTCGTCATGCCTTTCGACGCGTATTGCTATACCACCATGTCCTTCAGACTCAAGAACGCCGGGGCGACTTATCAACGGGCTATCCAGATGTGCCTCGATCAACAGATCGGCCGCAACATCGAAGCTTACATCGATGATGTGGTCATCTAGTCCAAGACCGCCAATAATCTTATCGCCGACGTCGAAGAAACATTCGCCAACCTAAAAAGATACCGATGGAAGCTGAACCCTTCAAAGTGCATCTTTGGAGTTCCATCCGGTATACTCCTGGGCTACATTGTCAGCGCACGAGGCATAGAACCCAATCCTGACAAGGTCTCCGCCATCACCAAGATGAAACGGCCAACATGCGTTAAGGATATACAGAAGCTTACTGGCTGCATGGCTGCATTAAGCCGCTTCATATCACACCTCGGCAAAAAAAGTTTACCTTTCTTCAAACTCCTCAAGGCCTCAGAACAAAGCCTCCGAACATGACGGTGCCATGGTCCGACGAGACTCTCCTGATCTACATCACCGCTACCTCTCACGTCGTCAGCACAACAATTATGGTCGAACACGAGGAGGCCAGACACGCCTATAAGGTGCAATGTTCGGTATACTTCATCAGCGAGGTTCTTAACGAGCCCAAGACTCGTTATCCTCAGGTCCAGAAGTTGTTATACGCCGTCCTGATTATGTCGCGCAAACTCCGCCACTACTTTGAGTATTACAAGATCGCCATGGTCACCGAGTTCCCTCTAGGGGACATCCTCCGCAACAAAGAGGCCAACGGCCGTATCATCAAGTGGGCCGTCGAGCTCAGCACTTACTCCATTGAATTCAGAAGCAGGCCTACGATCAAGTCTTAGGCGCTCGCTGATTTCGTCGCTGAGTGGACCGAGATCCAAGAGCCCATCGCCGCTACCTGCCTTGAGCACTGGGTGATGTACTTCGATGGCGCCCTCAACATCAATGGTGCTGGTGCGGGCATTCTGTTCATCACGCCGACCAAGGATAAGCTCCGATACGTCCTCCGGATACACTTCGCGGCCTCCAACAACGCCGTCGAATACGAAGCATGTCTCCACGGACTCCGTATAGCTGTTGAGCTCGGCGTCAAACGCCTTATGGTATACGGGGACTCCGCGCTGGTCATCAACTAGCTTAACAAAGATTGGTCTTGTTCCAACGATAAGATGGATGCTTATTGCGCCGAAATCAGGAAACTTGAAGGGAAGTTCTACGGTATCGAGTACCACCACGTGGTACGCGACCAAAATCAGATCGCCGATTACTTGTCCAAGTTGGGCTCCTCTTGTGCCGTGGTTCTACCCGGGGTCTTCGTCTAAGATCTTGTGACACCATCCATTAAAGAAGAAAAAGAAATCCAAGAAGTTCCACCCACCGAGCAGCTGGTACTTACGGTACCTTTGCCGACCGCCGATTGGAGGGAACAATTCATCAAGTACCTCTCTAGCGCCGATGTACCAGCCGATAAAACTGAAACTGAATGCCTAACTCGTTGGGGGCAAACATTACGTGCTGGTAAATGGCAACTTGATGAGGAAAAGTACCAAGGAAGGGATTTTGCAAAAATGCATCACCCAAGAAGACGGAGTGAAGTTACTCCTCGAAATTCACTCTGGTTCCTACGGCAACCACGCGGCCTCGAGAACACTGGTTGGCAAGGCTTCCCGAGCTAGTTTCTATTGGCCCACAGCCATCTCTGATGCAGAAGACCTCATCCGATGTTATGAAGGATGCCAATTTTTCGCTAAACAAATACACGTGCCGGCGCAAGAACTGCAAACCATCCTAGCTTCCTGGCCCTTCGCATGCTGGGGACTAGATATGATCAGCCCTTTCAAACCAGCACCAGGTGGTTTCCGGTACGTGTATGTCACCATCGACAAGTTCTCCAAGTGGATTGAATATAAACCGCTCGTCTCGGCTACTGCAAAGAAAGTAGTCGAGCTCTTCGAAGATATCATCTACAGATTTGGTCTCCCGAATAGCATCATCACCGACCTTGGAACTACATTCACTGGCCATCACTTTTGGGATTTCTACGAAGACCATTGTATCTTTGTCAATTAAGTCTCCATTGCCCATCCTAGAGCCAACGGTCAGGTCGAACGGGCGAACGGTATGATACTAGATGCCCTCAAAAAGAGATTATTTCAGAAAGACGATAAACATCCGGGCAGATGGCTCAAAGAGCTACCAGCTGTAGTCTAGGGATTGCGTACTCAAGATAGTCATAGCACGACGTGTCTCCATACTTCTTGGTTTATGGCTCAGAAGCCATACTTCCAGCGGATATCGCCTTCCGAGCACCTAGGGTGGAAAATTTTGATGAAGAACAAGCCACAGCTGTTTGGACAGAGGACATCAATAGGGCCGAGGAGGAACACCTAATCACTTGTGTCCGCACAACCAAGTATCTAGAAGGCTTGCGAAGGTACTACAACCACAACGTCAATGGTCGTTCATTTGCTGTCGGTAACCTTGTCCTTCGCAGAAAGCAGAAAACTGAAGGGATGCACAAGTTCTCCTCCCCCTGGGAAGGACCTTACGTCGTCAAAGACGTTACCCGACCAGGGTCTTATCGCCTATGTGACTTAGATGGAATCGATGTTCCTAACTCCTGGCATATCGAGCACGTCATACGTTTCTATCCTTGAAATGCCTCAGATATGTACTCTCCACTTTATGATGAATAAAATTTTGATTTCCATAATTTTTCTCCATTTTTTCTCCACTATGGTTTAAATCTCCACTTACAATGACCGGGTTTTTACGCCACTTCATGACGAGCTCCACCAACGTTGTCGCCGACCATGTTTCTCTAAATCTCTAATTCGCCGAACGTAATCTCCAATTCACCGAACGTATTCTCCAATTCGCCAAACGTATTCTCCAATTCGCTGAACGTATTCTCCAATTCGCTGAACACATAATCTCCAATTCGCCGAACGTATTCTCCAATTCACCAAACACGTAATCTCCAATTTGCCGAATGTATTCTCCAATTCGCCGAACACGTAATTTCCAGTTCGCCGAATACGTTCTCTCCGAACCGTCACAAAACGTTCCTCCAAAATGCCGAACATTTTGCTCCAAATCTCCAAGATATTTCACCGATCAGCGAGCAACATACTTTCTTTTCTGTTCTCTTCGGAGAAGCAGTCTCTGATCTCTCCCTACACGTGCTACGGGCTCCGCGCTCTGCGTTATGGGTGGTTGGCTGTGGTTCCTTGGTCACGCCTGTTCATCCTACACGTCTACGAGCTCCGTGCTCGACATTATGGACTATGGGCTAGCCAAGGCTGAGGGCTCAGCATAGAATTAATTGCTCGAACGCCGGTTATATTACCTATATCTCCAAGTTATTTTGATAACCGCCGTGTAGCCCATGTTCTGTTCTTTTCTCTATGGAGAAGACCCAGTCTCTGATCTCTCCCTACACGTGCTACGGGCTCTGCGCTCTGCGTTATGGGTGGTCAGCTACGGTTCCTTGGTCATGCCTATTCCTCCTACATGTGCACGGGCTCCGCGATCGACGCTATGGACTACGGGCTAGCCGAGGCCATATGGGTCAGTAGCGAACCAACTGCTCGGACTCTACTTACACTACGTGGTTAAAACTATGGAGATTATTTTTGCCAAAATTCAATCTAACCGCATCCACATGCACCTTATAATATTTATCGTATACATAAGTGTTTTTTACGCCTTCGCGCATTCCAGCTACACTATCCAGAAATTACAAATGATATCCACCAGGTAGATCATTGTGCTCCACCATGGTCGTCCATTTCGCCGAACAGGTCTATATCACTTGCCAACTTCTTCGCTGCATCCTCCACCTCATCCTCTAGCTACTGGGTCTCTGCCTCGCTCAGTCCTTCGGTGAACCCGCCCCCTATTGCCTGAAGGTCAGTGGCTGGATAGTGGGACCAAACCATAGCAAGGGCGTGGGTAGCGGCGGTAACAACGGCATCGTGGTTGAAGCCCTTGAAGCTCTCCCACATCGTCTTGCATCTTTCAATGACGATGTCCGGGTGCGGCGGCCTGCCATTAGGCTGAGGAGCCACTTCTGGGTTGATGCAGTCGAGCACTGGTTTGATTCCGGTAACTATGGCATCAAATTTGTCCCTTTGGGTCTGGGCGTCCTGCTCCAGCACATCGAATTGTGCCTTGACCCTCCGACGGTAGTCTACAAGCATTACAAAGTTCCATCAAGCGAGGAAGTTACTTCAACCGTAACCCCGACTAGAGAATACTCACCGTTCAGCTCCTCGGCTAGCTTGCTCGCTCACTCTGTCTCCTTCGCCTTCTCCTCTCGAAGTTGCTCGAGGGCCTAGCACAGCTGGCTAAGCTCTACATCTTGTTCTACAAGTACAACAGTCAGCACCACAAGTAAGCGTATCCAACTATGCAAAGCACTTTCGTCGATCACACGTACCTTTCTTCTGCTCGGAGACTTTCTGCAGCTGTTCCAAATGCTCAGAAGCATCCTTCAATTGTGTGGAGGTAGTGGCCAGTTGCTCAGACTTGCTCCACAGCTGTTCTTTCATAGTCGCCAGCTGTTTAGACATGACTCCCTTCTGATGTTCCAGGTCCCGCACGTTGGATTCAGCGAGGTCTCGCTCGCACCGGGCCCTCTGGGTGTGTCTCTCCGAGAGGTTTATCGCCTCCTTGAGTTTTTGGTTCTCCTCAGCAAGGGGTTCCATCCTCTTTATCAACTGGTGCCGCTGCTCGGCAGTCCGATTTATTCCCTGAAATTTACAAGGACAATAATGGTATTCGATCTCCCACGTCAAAACTGAATACTCAGGATTGAGTACTAACCTCAATTTGTTTTATTACTCCGGCAAGGGTGGATTTTAGCCTCCTTATCTCCTTGGGGGTGTCCTCTTCCTGGACAACTACCACCTCGTCACCGCGCCTGCGGAGGATTCAGACGGATTGGGTTCGAGGTTCGGCACGAACGATCTCCTCCACCTCATCCTCCTCTTCCGCAGCAGCAGAAGAAACCACTAGGGGGCTCTGTGGCCAAACAGCGGGTCCAACCATGCCCTATGACGCCTCTGGGGGCGCTGTTAGCTCCTCGGGCCCCATTGGTTTCGCCGACCCAGACTCTGGTGCTTCACTGACAACTCCAGTTTTAGCTCCCGAGGGCCCGACAGTAATCGTCGTTGCTTCAGGTATTGTCGCTGACCCGTCCCTTGCCGACGCCGACCTCTCACCATCTCCTAGTCCACCCGCAGTGGTGGTTGACTTTTCCACCGGCTGCCGAGCACCCGAGGACCCTGACATGGGAGCTAACGGCGTTACCTCCGCTCCGGGATCAGCCCGAGGCTGCTCGTTAGCCTGGGCGGACAGGTCCAGACCCTCCGTATGACTTGCACCGCATCATATCATTTGGTCAATCGGCAACAAAGCTAAGACAAGATAGCAAAGTAACTCCAATATGAGAGTACTTACCGTTTGGTCTGCCGGTGCAATTTTTTAAATCGACGATACCTGCCCGAGCCCCTAGGCGCGGCTGTTGGGTCGACTCCCTTATTCTGGGGGTGAAGGTCTCGCCTCCTCCACAGTCGGCCTCTGCTCCGCCTACTGCTCTAGGGTTTTCTTCCCCCATCGCTCTGGATTTACCTCCACCTGTTGCTCGGGGACTTCCGTCGCCTGGCCAGTGGGAACCTCTGTCGCCTGGTGCTTGGGGACTTCTTTGCTTCCCCTTGGTTGCTCCTCCATGCGTGTGCTGCTTGGAGGTGCTTGGGTGCTCGAAGGAGGAGCAACTGGATGTTCATCGTCATCAGACCACTTGAGCACCGCGGTCCTTCGTGGTCAAGTGGTCTGGTCGCTACCAAGCGAGATGCCGCCTCATTTGAGAGGAGCAGCAGCTGCTGTTTTTCTCTTCTTCTAGGATGGCTCATCCATCGCTGCCCTCTTCCCCTGGACTTTCTCCGTCACTAGGGGTGAACTCCCCGTCCGACCAGCGTCGGTGCCTTAGGATTCTGATGGGGTGCTGGCCGCATCTTCTTCAGATCGAGCTGGTGGCCGGGCATCTACTCCCCTCAGCCAATCACCCCTCGGGACACTGGAGAAATACACTGCTCTTTCCTGCGAATGGATCTTTGCATAAGCAAATCAGTTCACTGCTCGTCAATGCTTTAGGATTAAAAGTATCAGGGATAAAAATCGAGATGATTACCTCTGGGGGCGGATATGTGCAATTGAAGACCCTCATTTGCTTTGGCCAGGTGAACGAAATGTTGGAGCGAACAGCTCTGCGGCCCACTCCAGGACATTCTTTTTCGTCAGTCGTTCCATTCTCTCCTAGGTCCCGTCGTCATCACCTCTGTAGTCAAAACCCAGGTGGACCCTCTCCTTGCAGGGCTGGACACGGCGCACTATGAAGCTTGCTGCCACTAGTTCACCTCTAATTTCCATGCCTCTAATTAGGTCGAGGAGCTCCATCACTTGTTCCATGTCAACACTGTTCGGTTTCTCCGACCAGCTCCTCTGGTTCTCTGGGATATGGTGGACGTCGTAGCAGATTGCAGGGTGGCTCTGTTTCATGTAGAACCACTCAGAATTCCACCCTTTTAGAGAAGTGTTCAACGGTATGTTAATATACTCGCTGGCCATTCCGTCCCGGAGCTGCAAATAGACACCGCTAACCACCCTGGAGCCACCACTACCTTTCTTCTTCAACCAGAAGAGATGTCTAAAGAGGTTGAATTGTGGCAGAACCCCAAGAAACACCTCATAGAAATGGATGAATATTGAGATATGAAGAATGGTGTTGGGATGGAGGTTACACAGACTAACCGCCCAGAGCTCCAATAGATCCCTCAGGAATGGATGAACTGGGAACCCCAACCCATGCCAGAAATAATCTTCAAAGACTACAACTTCATCAGTGTTGGGCATTGGGAAGGGCTCACCACTGGCTGGCCGCCATCCGGCGGTGACATGGTCTGGAAGCACGCCCACCGCCACCAATGACTCGAGCTCTGTTTCTCTCGTGCGCGATGGCATCCACTCTTTGTCATGTTTGGCTCCGGCACTTGCTTTCTTTGGGCTCGCTCTCTTCGGGTTCGCAGCTCTCCTCTTTGGCACCATCTTTTAGATCTGGATGGGGGCTGGAGCCGGTAGCGTGCGTGGGTGCGAATCTAGAAGTGTGAGGACTACAGAGGAAGATGAAATGGCAAAGTGGTGAAGGTGGAAACTTGGGATGCGGTGGCGCAGTTAAAAAGCACTTTTCCCACCTCTTCGCAGTCGAGGGTTTTTGGGAAACCGTTCCCGCGATTTGTGCCTCTTCGAATCCTCCGCAACAGCAAGGTGGCCGTAACGTGGGCTTTTGCGCAACTACAGCCCACATCGCCCATTTATCGCCGCCGTCAGTTGCTACTCGCTGAATAATCGCTGCCTTCTCCGCCATTTATTGAGGCTCAGTAACCGACAATATACAGCTGTTACTCCGGTTTTTTTCTCCACGGTTTGATTTCTCCGATATCTCCGCTTGTAGCTTGGGGACTGGCTGCCTGCTTGACTGGTCTTTAATTGTTTTTCTGTTTCTGACCCTGGCACCACATGACTGCGTCACCTACTGTCAGGCTCGGGGACTAAGTGGGCACACTTCACCTTGTGGTGAATGTGTTTTGTCTCTTTTTGGGGTCACGCCCGGGGACTGGCTGCCTGCTCGACTGGTTCTCTACTTTCTGACCCTAGCACCACATGACTACGTCATCTACTGTCAGGCTCGGGGACTAAGTGGGCACACTTCACCTCACGGTGAATGTGTTTGCTTTGTTCTAGAAGACTCCATGCTGCTTGAAGCTAAAGAAGAATATCTCCTTCACACATGGTCGGACTCTAAGTGGGCACACTTCGTCCACTGCGAGGAAATTTTTTATTCTAAACTTGAGCTCCTTACACCCTTATGGCAAGACGTGCTTGGGTTATGCTGCTCGGTTATGGGTCGCACTGCTCGGCATTAGTATATGCTGTTCGGCAACTGCTCACGACTGCTCGGCAATTCATCACGGTGGTTGGACCATGAGTCCATACTGCTCGGCTTCATTTGCACCTGCTCGGACAAGCTCAAGACGGCATTGCACAATGGGTACAAGGCGCTCGGGGACTAGCTGTGGGGGGGTATGACCTCGGATACCCACGGCAGACCACATGGGCTGCGCCCCTAGGGGCGGCCTAGCCCACAAGACGAAGCCTTGGTGGCACGGCTCTGCTCGGCGCCTCCCACAAGACATCTGGAGGATATCCTGAAGATACTACGAGATCTATTAGGATATGTATGATCCCTAGATTCTTGTAATCAGTTATTACTTTCTGGTTATCTCCTAGATCTAACCGACTTGTAACCCTGCTCCCCGGACTATATAAGGCGGGCAAGGACCCCTCCAAACTCACATAATATCACATGATAGCTAATACAAACCAACAGACCACAGGAGTAGGGTATTACGTCATACTGATAGCCTGAACCTGTCTAACTCGTGTGTCTCTATTGCCTTCTTGTTCTTGATCTCACGCTCCCCTACCGATCAATCTACCTTCGTGGGATACCCCTCGGAGGACTGCCGATGATATTTTGTCGACAACCGGACCCTGGCTACAGGAGGACCAGACCTTGAGTGGTTGAGTCTGGTCATCAACCCTAGGCAAGGTGCGACTCTATGGAGCTCTGGACCCAGAGGACCGGACCCAGGGCTACATCGGGTTCGGTTGTTGGCAGCAGCGGCACAAAGTGTTCCGGACCCAGGTGTTGGGCAGGACCAGACACTGAGCTGCGGGTCTAGTTGTAGCGCGAGCGGTGAAGAGGCGACGTTGCACATTTTGGAGTTTTGGACCCTGCATTGTCTGGGTCCGATCGCTGAAGCCAGACTGGGTTCCGTCAGTTTGGTGCACTCTGGATGCTCTCTATTTCCTTCCGGACCCTGGGAGGCGCTGGACTTTTCGGAAAGCTAATGAAAAGCTCTATAGCTTTGAATTAGTGTCATGTCAATTTGAGCAGATCCAAAATCATGAGACAATTTCAATTCATTCACCTCTTTGTCTCGGGTTGAGTGGCTTCAACTTGGTTTGTGTATTTGTGTCCGCGCTTCTACTGCTTGGTGTATTTGAATTCTAGCATGTCTTGCAGGTCTTCAAAAAAGCTTCTAATGTCTTGCTTGAGGTTTTGATCATCCGAATCACCTCATTGCCCAAGTCAAAGTCTGCCTTGCATCTATTTGAACTATACCTTCTATACTAGCAACCAACATTAGTCCAAAGGGTCATGTTGTTCCTCAAACACCAAAATCTAAACTAAATGGGCCAAATGGTCCATTTTCCTTACAACCTCCTAGACAGCTTGGCGGCAAGTTCTCCATCGTGAAGCATGCAAGAAGATTGTGCGGTGCTCCGAAGAAGTATTTGTGAGGGGTACCATGCTCACTCCGCGAGAGACGTGAAGAGTAACACTAGTAGAGCATGTCATAGAGCTACCCTCACTTGTGGGTAGGTTCTTATGGTGCCCGATGTGTGGGCTTGGCGGGTGATGCCAATTAGTCGTCGAACCACCAAGTGAGCGGTCGACACAACAGGGACTAGCATGTTGGCAAACACGTGAACCTTGGGAGAAAAATCACCGTGTCATCCTTGTCTCTCCATTGGTTTGCATTCTCTATTACACAAGCTTGTATTTATATTTCATATATTGTGCTTCTCCGTGCCACGGGTGTGGCCCGCCATCATTTATTAGCGTAGCATTTGGGTTCTTCGTAGCTTTAGGCAGCCACAATGCCAGCACACTGCTAGTTACATTGTTGTTTGTATAGCATAGAAGTAGCTCCCTTATGTAACTAATTTAGTTTTAGTAACCTTGTTAGTTATATTTCTTAGTTTGTGTAGCTAAGTAATTTACGCTTTATAATTTGGCTTGTGTAGCCTTGTTATTGTGCATTGCTAGTGAGCTTAGGAGCTTTGTGCTTTTGCTACTAGCATGTGTAGGAGCTCCCCGGTGCTTGAAGTACTAGTGGTATATGTTTGTGTGACATTGCTCCTAGAATTGGTTAGGTGAGCTCTAGCTAGTCCGATATCTTAGTTGCTTGATTAGGATCTTTTATAAGGTGCTTGATAATTTAGATAGAGGAGTGTAGTCCTAGCTAAATTAATAATTTTAATTCCACATTTGTTTCGGTTAGCCGGTATATTTATTTTTTAAAAAGAACTATTCACCGCTAGTCCGCTATACCGTCACTATAGTCTGAAACTCTATGGACGTGCTAGAGTGACTTGTGACTATGCGGCAACCGCTTGTGCACATAATTTTTTTCTAATCTTTTTCTGTGCAGTTTTTGATTTGATTTTTTTAAAGATTTCTAGAGGTAGACTTTCGGTTTTACGCGACCTTTTACCACGCCCCAACTGCGGCGAGTTGCGGCGGCGTCACAAATATGGCGGCAAAATCCAATGCCACAGAGTGTGGCGACAAAATGAGTGTGCCGGCGTTGTGGCTGCCTAAAGCTGCGAAGAAACCAAACGCTACGCTAATTAACGATGGCGGGCCACACCCGTGGCACGGAGTGTGGCTCCAATCCAAACAGCCTCTTAGTCATTTTTATAATTCAGGCATAGTAGAAGTTTTGGCCGCGAACTGTAAGAGAAAGTGGGTTAGCGCTAGTGCCTACCCCTAAACCAGACACTGAGACACACGCGCTAATGCTAAGGGCTCGTTTGGGTGCAGCGACCCCCGCCGGTATCCCCGTCCAATCCGCGGGCGGAGAAACACCCGTGATTCTGCGTCCCTTTGTAGCCCCGGTACCCGTTTGGATACAGCGTGGGGCGAAAAAATACGCGTGGCTTTTCGGTCCTTACCCGTTGATCCACGGGGGAGGGAATAAACGCCTGTGACCTCGTGTTTCTCCTTCCCATCGCGTTCTCTCTCGCGCGCGGCGTCGCCTCCTCTCCGACTCGCAAGGTAAGCCATGGCGGCTAGGGTTCGAGCTCTACCCCTCTCCTACTCGTGCTCCTCCGCATCTTTGCTCCCTCCGTTCACAGGCCATCTATTCTTTTCGTCTTCCTCGCAGAGCGCCGCTATGGAGCCTAGGGTTTGAGCGCCGCCCGTCGCTGCTCCGTCCCCAATCCACTAGCTCCACCCTCATCGAGTTGCTGCCTGCACCCTCTACATCCCCGATCAGCCTTCCCGTTGGTGGACTCCTAGCCACAGGTTGGACGCTACCTCCTCCTCTTGTTGTACGTTTCTTTTAGATCTGCTGGGTGTTCATGAATTGTGTGGTGGTCTGATGGCGACCAGTGCTTTTTTATTGTCAATCCTGTCGATTTCTTTCCACTGGAGCATGTTTGGGTCAATGGCAGATCACTTGTGCATTCTTAATTTAGTGCTCCTATATCTGTATGTGTGAATATTTTTTATGTGGATTCGGATTCTTTAATTTTGCAGTATTTGTTGTTTGTTCTGCAAACTGCAATGTCTACCTAGGTAGCCTCCAATCCACGGTGCTGCACTGTATGCATATTTGGTTCCTCCTACTTAATTTGGATTTGGTTCCTCCTAGCGTCACATATTTCTTCATCTACAATAGCTTGTTAACCTAAACCTACAAGGCTACAAAGACAAGTTGCATATGTAATCTCTGTTTGTGGTACAATCCATCTCTCTTCTCGTTCCATTTGTGTTTAACCATCTCTGTTTAGTTTAGTGTCCGTTTAGTTCTCAAGCGTGCCTAATGTCTTTTGTTGCTGTGAAAGAAAACAAGCTATTCAGAACAAGCTATTCAGAAAAATATTTTCTGAAGAAATTAATACTGTTTCTTGTGATCACAAGAAAATATTTTTCTTGCTTCAGATTTTCTTTAAAAAAGTTTTTTTTCTGGCATAGTATGGTAGCTCTCTGACACAAAATGGCTATTCAGAACATTATATTCCTTCAGAAAACTATTTCCAAGATAATCAATTTGGGAAATCGATTGTAATGGTAGAAGCCAAATATTAGTTGTAATATAGTAGCTGTAATGGCAAATACCGTTATTCATTTTAAAATATCACCTGAGAATTTGCCGCTGGGCTAGATCAATTTAGTCAGTAATAGCTGTAGCTGTAGCTGTAGCACATTTTAAAATACCATTATTCATTTTAAAGCTGCACCTTTTCTAGAAATAGGAATGTGAATGCATCTTGGTTAAAAAACTTCTGGTCTCAGTAATTATGTATACAAGGCACTTTCTACTTTTTCAGTATTCTTCCATACGAGTCTATTTAGATGGAGGTAACATAATTGAGTAAAAAAATTCAATAGCATCCTGGAAAGCTTGTCACTTGATAGTTGTGCACGACATGTTTTTTATTAGACTGTCACTATGAATATGTCACTATGAATTTGTGGTATAGAGCTGATGCTTGTCACTATGAATATGTCTCAAGTTAAAGAATTATTATGGTCATTACTTCGGATGGATGTATGCTCTCATACGCTTTAGGGATATGATACATTAATTAATTGCATGCCTATCTTCAGTTAACTATGCGCAGATTTCAGTTAACTGCAATCCAGTTCAGTTGTACTGCAATCCAGTTCAGTTGTTAGCTGCAGCGACTGGTTGCTTCTTTTTTTAGTTGAACATTAGGTTAATGACTCCAGTTCAGTTGAGGTTGTCAAACTAGCTTGCTGCTCTTTGTTTGGCTCAAGGTTTCCTCTGTTTTTGTTTTTCAGATAGCGCACTGCAGCTGCATTTTAGAGTGTCAGTAGTAACTGACCAGTGGAGAGTTCAGGTAAAACTCAGCTGCAGACTTCGTTTTTCAGTCAGTTCAGAGATTTCTTTGTAGTAGCTGTTTGTTTTCCATCGGTTGCTAGCTGTCTTAGCTGGTATAGAGCTGATGCTAATGTCAAATATAAGGGTCACACTATGAATATGCTTCAATTATAAATACATAAGTAGTCCAATATCTGCTTGGAAGGGAAATGCATTCTATCTGCTTGGGAAGGTTTATTTGGTTGCATCCCAACAACTAACCTTGGTAAGTTAGCTTGCTATCGATTGGTATTAGTTGGTCAAGAAATATGAAAATCAGAGGAAAATCAAATATAGTGGATTCATTGTTTACATTCAGTGGTTCTTCTAGATTAATAAAGATGTTTTTTATTAACTCTATATGAGTTGCTCAGATATGAAGTTTGTTGGTTTATTGGTTATAGAAGCCTGAACCTTGATTGCTTCTGCTGGGTTTCAACTCTAGCCTACCTCAACTTATTTGGGACTTAAAGGCTTTGTTGTTGTTGTTGTTGTAAGTAGTCCAATATCTCAGCTGGTATAGAGCTGGTATAGAGCTGGTATTTTGGAACATAGGCTTCAATTATAAATACATAAGTAGTCCAATATCTCAGCTGGTATAGAGCTGATGTTAATGTCAAATATAAGGGTCACACTATGAATATGCTTGCAGAATTAGTACTGCTACCTGTGATCTTGTTCGGTTCAGAGAGAAAAATAAAGTACTAACACGTACTTTATTATAAATACACAAGTAGGATAATATCTCAGCTTGTTTTTATTTGCAACTTTTAGATAATGGGCTCTAGGAAGGAGAAAATTAGAAAATTCATACAGATGGAAGAAGAAGAAGATGATGAATTGTTTCTTGTCATTGTTCCCGCAATACTTGAATGTCTGAATGAAGAGAAGAGGCCAGAGCATACCTCCGAGTATACTGGTGCTAAGAAGGTGAAGGAAATTCTGGAGGGGCACGAGAATTGGTGTAAATCTGAGTTTCGTATGGAGACACGAATATTTAAGGAGACATGCAACTATCTTAGGCGTGAGGGTCTATTGCGTGACACACGAGGTGTTACCGTTGAGGAGCAGCTAGGGATGTTTATGTATATGATTTCACACAATGCTAGCAATGATAGACTGAAGAAAACATTTCAGCATAGTGGTGAAATTGTCCATAGGCACATAAGGGCAGTTTTCAATATCATTCCCACTCTCACATATATATTTGTGAAGCTTCCTACTTCCAACCAAACTCACCCCAAGATCGCTACGGATCCTAGATTTTGGCCCTTTTTTCGGGTAAGGCATAACACTAGACCTTACTGTCTCTCCAACATTTTGCTCTGTTTTTAAGTTTCATTTTTTTACAGAATTGTATTGATGCTATCGACGACACACATGTGCCTATCACAATTGCAGAAGAGAAAGCCCCCCCATACAGGAATAGGAAAGGCACACTATCTCAGAATGTCATGGTAGCATGTGACTTCAACCTGAACTTCACATTTATCTCTTGTGGGTGGGAAGGGTCTGCTTCAGATGCTGGAGTTCTTCGATCAGCTATTTCCAAGGGTTTCCAAGTTCTTGAGGGAAAGTTTTATCTTGTGGATGGTGGGTATGCAAATGCACCACAATTCCTGGCGCCTTATCGAGGAGTTAGATATCACATTGCTGAGTTTCGGCGGCGCTCATCTCGAAGAAGAGAATATGCTGATCACAAAGAGCTTTTCAATCATCGTCATGCACTTCTTAGAAACCATATTGAGAGGGCTATTGGGATTCTTAAGAAAAGGTTTCAAATTCTGAAAGTGGGAACACATCATCCCATAGAATCTCAAATAAAAATTCCAGCAGCAGCCGCTGTATTTCATAACATAATTAGATGTCTAAATGGTGACGAGAATTGGCTAGATCACCAACCTACTTATATACCAGAATCTGATCATGTTGATCTGCCACAAGGAGATGATAATCATCAAAATGATGTGCAGTCGCTGAATTTACAAGACCATGCTGCAAACGTCCTAAGAGATCAGATTGCCATGCAAATGTGGGAACGCTACAATCAAAGTCGTGCTTAGGAAGTAGCAGTCAAGTCGTAGAGCATGAAGATTATTTTGTAGGGTGTTATGTAATAAATGTTGAACATGCCAATGTGCTATTGTACAAGACATCTATGTTTATGACTTCCTATCTATGTGAGTTATGTTATATGTCGCCAAACTATTACAGTTGTGTTTGAATGTTATTTTTGTAAACTCTAGCTATGACTAAAGGACAAAGCTCAAGAGCATCATGGAGCTTTAATTATGAGAAAGGACTTCTTGATGTACTTCAAGAACACAATCATGAAAGGTTTAAGGGCCAAAATGGTTGGTCACCTGAAGGATGGAGAAGTATCATAAAGCATTTCAATGAGAAGTTTCCATCCACTGGATTTTCGAAGGCACAGATTCAAGATAAGGAGAAGGACATTAAAGGAAACTACAAGGCCATTCGGGCAGAGATTAAGGAAAGTGGGGTTGGCTGGAATGATTCTTTGTGCATGATCAATGCTTTACCAGATAAATGGAAGAAACTTATTGATGTATGTTGTAAGATCATTTCACTTGCTAGATAATTTGGCTTGTTACTATGCTGCTAACTTTAGTTTGCATTTGCCAGGATCATCCAAGGCTTAAGAAGTTCCAAGCAAAAGCATTTCCTTTGTATCACGAGTGTGAGAAAGTGTATGAAGGTAAACTTTTTATTCAGCTACTAGTGCAAATAGCTTTTTTTGAACTATTAACATGTGTTTCTCAAACTGTGCAGCTGTGTAACTGTCCTGCAAATAGCTTTACAGACATGCAAATTGAACGTATTATTTATTAATCACCTATCATCCTGTTTTGCAAATTGTGTTCTGAACTCCTAGTTGGGGTTCAGTAGAGCATCCTATAGCTTGAACCTATTATTTATTAATCACATATCATCCTGTTTTGCAAATTGTGTCCTGAACTCCTAGTTGGGGTTCAGTAGAGCATCCTTTAGCTTGAACCTATTTATCCAGAATTGTTCCATTCCTTTCAGTTGGCAATTATAGCTGATGATATTTGGACTTTGTCTATGCATATGTGCACGCAACCTGCATGTTGGAAAGTGGGCTGAGCGGAAAATCCATACCTTCTCTTATAGCATGTGCTTCTATTGCCATTATTTAATTGTCAATTCTTGTTTTCACTGAACACAATATTGCATTGCTTTGCAATAGTGCTGCCAGCTATCTATGCACATCAAAACATGGTCTTTCAGTCATGGTTTCCTTAATTTGTTTTGTATTCACATGGTGTGTTAGGGATATGTTTAGAAGCATGTTTGCTCCCAGGTCTACCCTGAATGCATATGGTTATCTCTTATGTGAAAGCAGGATATGTATTGACTTACTTTTACTGTTATAAAATACCAGTTGTCAGGTGTGCTTTGGAGGTTCATGTTCCTTTAGCTTTATTCTTCTTATTGCAGCGCTTGCAACTTAAGAAACAATAAAAGGATCCATCTATGTGTTAGATCTAGTTTATCAGATTAGGGATGGCCAAATGTTATGCAGCCTACATGGCTGACTATCTTTTGATTACATGTGATTGCCATGTGTGTTGCGCAAAGATATGAAATGCAAGTGTGCAATGTGTAATTTTGACTATACTATTGTGAAAACCTATGTGTCTTCTGATACTGTTGCATGGAATGTTCTTGGGAGCTTTTTATTTCAATGTGTGTTCTGTACAGTAGTAGCTTTCCTACTACTACTATCCTTTTCTGCTAATATTTTTGGGACATTCATGTGACTTGAGTTTATTTATCCACATGAAACAGGAAGCATTGCAACAGGTGAATTAAATTTCACATCAACAGAGCCACTTGAGTTGCACCCACCGTCTTCCACTCAACATGTCAACGCCAGTGACATAGATGCTCCAGATAGCAGCATGAACCCTTTCTCTGCAAGTATGGATGATCATAGGGCATCAAGTGAACCTATAGACCTCACTGGAGCAGAACCAGCTTCCTCTGCTTGTTCGGGACAAAAGGGATCAGGAAGTGGGAAAAAGAGAAGCATTGCTGGAGTTCTACAAGGCTATTTGGACCACAAGATAAAGCAAAGCAAAACTTTTGTGGAATCACTAGATGAAACAAGTAAAGGTGACTATTCTATCAAGAAGTGTATGGATCTTCTGGAATCTATGGAAGAGCTCTCAGATGAAGAGAAGGCGCAAGCAACAAGCGTCATGAAGTGTGAGGTGAACAGAGAAATTTTTATCAACTTCACAAACCCAAGAGTTCGCCTATTGTGGATCAAGGGTGAGATTGCTCCAAAGGTAAGTTTACTGTTTTTTTCTAAAGCAGATGATGTAGTTTTGAGAAATCTTAAAGGGGTTCTTATGTGGTATGAGCAGATTTCTAGTATGAGGATTAACTTCCATAAGAGTGAATTGGTTCCTTTGAATCTAGAATCATCTGAAGCACATAGGCTAGCACACTTGTTTTCCTGCTCTTTGGGTTCTTTTCCTATTAAATACTTAGGAGTACCTCTTCACTATGATAATTTAACAAGAGATGATATCCAGCCTCTGGTGGACAAGATCCTAAAGAAGATTTCAGGATGGAGGGGTAAACTTCTCTCCCTAGCTGCTAGAGCCATGTTACTTAAGACATGTCTAGCAAGTATTCCAGTGTACCTTCTATCCTTCATTAAGTTCCCAGAGTGGGCTATAAAGATTCTCAACACTCATATGGGTAACTATCTGTGGAATGACTCTGTGGAAAATCACAAATACCACTTAGCTAATTGGGAACTAGTGTCTATGTGTAAGGAACATGGGGGGTTAGGTCTACCAAGTCTTAGAGATCTCAATATCAGTTTGCTGGCCTCTTGGCTTAAGAGGTACAATTTAAATAAAGAAGCTCTGGAAAGAGCTCATTGATTATAAGTATGACACTTCCAACCCCAACATCTTCCAATCGAGCACAGTAGGGGCTTCTAGCTTTTTTAAGGGGTTCATGTGGGCTGCTCAAGCTGCTAAGATGGGTTATAGATGGAAAGTAGGCAATGGGAGAAAAATTAGATTTTGGGAGGATAATTGGCTTGGCTCCTCTAGCCTGATCATTCAATTTTGGCCCATTTACAGGATAGTCAATGAAAAGGGTAAAACTCTAGCTGATATTTGGGATGGAGTAAATTTGAAATGTACATTTAGAAGGACCATGTCTGATGAGATGTATCAGTCTTAGTTGAATATTGTAGAGCTTGTAGCTACTGTGCAGTTCTATTATTCTCTTCTTTCTAGGGTGCGCTGGATATGCTGGAGGCACAATCTTCAGACTTACCTTTTTTCCTTAGAAATCTTTCTAGTGATCTAGTAGTAGTTGGCAAAGGTTGTTATTATTAGCGTTTATCTAGATTTATTTTCAGCACTTTATGTCTTAACAACTGGTCCCTAGTTCAACATTGGTCCATATTGTTCTGCCTTTCCTCGACAAGTAATTTAAAGTGTGGTTGAATGGACCTCGATACATATCGGATACAATTCTAGACAAGTAGTTTACTTCCAGACAATAGCACTGTCACTTAAGTGGTCATTTGGAAGTAAATAACCATTATCTTCCATCACAAACCAGTTATGCACTTAGCTTTTCCTAGAGAGTATCTGTAACTCATTTCTCATAGAAGCCCACTCTAAACTAGGAGACAGTTAAGCTAGCTAGGCACATAAGCCTGATCTCAGGCAAATCTCTCCATTACTAAACTAGGAGACAGTTAAGCTAGCTAGACAAGTAGTTTACTTCCAGACAATAGCACTGTCACTCTAAATTTGATGATGTCTTACCAAAGAGAGGTCTAAATTTGGTAGTTGGTGATTCGATATCAAAACAGTTCATTAGCTCCAATATTATGCATTTCACTGTTTGGTAGGATTTACGGTGCAGCTTTTTCTGGAGATGAGTTGTATTTCTTAAGTATCTGAATTAGTTTCAGTCTGTGTTTACATTGCACCATTTTACAAATATTACATTGCATCGACTAATAGTGATTTTTCTTCATCCAATTGCAGGGCTGATTCTATATGCTCTAGCTTGCTGATGCTGGTTGTGAGGGATAGAGTGTAGTGCAGTTATGCCGAGACAGTTGTTAATTCTACCTGGTTATGCAGCAAGATTAATGTAATATGTACTTTTGTCGTAAACCTGTGGACTCTTGTCTGTTTTCTTGGGTTGCTTAACACACTCATCTAAAGCCAATGGTGATGACCAGCTGTGAGATGAACCTATGTTCTCTTGTATTTTTGAAATCTTTATTTTTTTCTGATTTTTTTGAATATTTTTTTGTCTGGCCGGGATTTGTATCCCGGTGGTTTCCAAACGGTAGCCGGTAATTTCCCCCCAAGGGAATTCCGTCTCCTGGGCGGGCAGGGGTGGCAGGTGCAGTGGAAAATTCCCCTTGGGGGCTCAAACCCACATGCCTTTTCCACCACACTATCCAAAGGAGCCCTAAATGGTTCCAGCTAGATTGGCCAAACGGGTGATGTTCACGAGAAACTATGCCACTATGATGTGTGCATGAGGTAGTAGCCTGGTAGGTAGCCCTTCTAGAAGACTAGAACGCTCAGCAAATGACCGACCACACATATATATTCCCTATAAACTTGGACTATATGCTTTTGGTAAACTCGTGTCGTGTCATCAAGTGACGTATCTGTGTCGGCCCCCATCCGGACCTGAATACAATGATGCAAAGTCGTAGAAAAAATTAAAGAACATTGCCTGTTATATTGGAATGTCAGTATTTCACCTAACCGACCTGCTAAAGCTACCAAAATAGCAGATGTCGTCCCTAGCTATGATCCAAAGGCTCTGTAATTAGCTAGTTGTTGTTCTCTCTCCTTTTCTTTTTCACGTTTTCTCAAATCCTGTGCGTGCAACAAACTTTACATCTTCAATACAATTTGAATGCGACAAACTTTACATCTTCACGTTCAGGTCGGCATAAGCCTACCGTAGTTCCGTTATAAAAAAAAACTCAGGATCCAATTTGAATGCAAAAATGTACAAGAATAACCATATGTAAATTTGATGGGGTTTGCTGTGGTACCCTCACATGACTGTGAGCCATCTCTTCAATTAGATCGGAATGGTAATATGTGAAATATAAATTTATTTAATTTCTTATTTAGGAAAATAAAATAAATAAGGAAAGTTCTAGATTAATTTTTTTGCTCTTGATCTAATTGACCCGTATCTGGTTTTTTGAATGTGGCAAATCTTTTTATTTTGGAATTTTGGATGTGACATATTTTGATGCATGTAAAGTCTAACGTGTACTTGTTGATGAATCCACATGTAAGATTTGTAACGTGTAATTTCCCCGATGTTTTGACGTGACAAATATTTTTGATGCATGTAAATAACGTGTAATTTATGTAGAATAATCGTTCTTTCTGGTGGTGTCATGCCAATAAGTATGAATTATTACATGCATCAAAAATTCAAAATCACTTTTGGTTCTAGAGATCTTCATTGCATTAGCTTTCGTGGTTTCAGAAGAACGAACGTGTAGCATAATACGGAAGCGGACAACAAAAATTAAGTTTGGATTTAAGATTGTATATAACGGTGTTTTGGTAATGTGTCAATTTGTAAAATAAATCGTGTATCAAAAGGATTTGTAAAATCAACCGTGTATCAAATAATTAAAAGGAAATGTTAAATAACGCAAACACCCCCCTCATCCGCTTGCGTAGCATGCGCCGATGGGATTCCGCGTCCTTGCTCCCTGTGTATACGGAGAAAGGAAGTGCAGATCCGTTTCTTACGTGATTAGAGGGTTTGATGGATTTTCCCTCCTTTCCTTAGCTTACTAATTTATTTAATTAATTCATAAAATCTAAAAAATCAATGGTCCAGATTTATTTGAGTTATTACTTCCTACGAGGTAATAGATGTACGGTAGCATTGCCCAAATTTGATCCAACCCTTGCTGCAGCAGTAAGAGTGCATGCATAAGAGTAGCTAGCCTGCCATGTCACCTGCCAAATCCTATTCTTTTTTTTTCAACGAATGGTTCTATAAGCCTCATACTAAGCATCGCCCACTTGACCTGTATCCTCAATTTGCAATTTGACCAAGGATATAGGAGACTCATTTGGTTGTCCAAACAACCCTTTATAATAATGAGTAACGTGAGACTTTATTGCTTAATCTTTCTACAAAGATTTGATCACTGTCTACCAATTGAATATTTCTTGTTTTATGATGTTTTCCATTGGCAACCAACGACTGAAAATATCAGGTATTACAATCACCCTTCAATAAGTTGGTTGCTTTGGATCTTTGGTACCACCTAATTTCCTCTCTAAGCAAATGCACCAATCTTAATACATGTTTGAGATTAATTTTAGATTCTTATATCTTGTTTTTCCTTTTTATAAGCACCACTTACATTCTTGGCCCAACTCCTCAAATGATGACATAATTTTCAAAGCTTATTTTGCCATATCCCGAGTGGTATTGAGCCTCTTTTCTCATTTTTTCCACACATCATGTACTAATTCGGCAAACCCCTCATGAATCAACCAAAACCCAGGGTTGGAGTTGCCAGTATTATTGGGATCCTATGCTTTTTTGCACTCCACAGATGGAGTGTTTGATCCACCATATGATCTCGTGCTCATAAAGCGGATGAAACCACACCCATCTCGTACTTCAAGTAGAAGCTTACTTTCCCAAGATACCTTGTTTCTCGTTTTTTTTGATTGACTTATGGGATTGGCAAGAGGATGGCTTACCTCGGCTTCAATGTTGTCCTTCCACATATGGCATGCTGTGGTGCATCAAGCCATGTCTTTTTTTACGAGACCCAGTTACTGACGCATATGCTCACATACACGAGCGCAGACTCACCCCTATGAACGCACGCACACACATTCTATCTCTATAAGCACCTTCGAAAAACTGAGTTGGACCAACAAATCTCAAGATTGATGAAGTCACCATAGGCGCCTCGCTGTCGACGGGCACATCGCCTACCACTAAAAGAATAGCGTCGTTAAATCCTAGAATAAATAAATCTAGGAAAATGCGAGCACCCGTGTCAAGTCGGGGACTAGCTTGAACCCGGGTGGGCAGATTCCACCACAAGAAACCCAACCAGCTGAGCTACGCTCCCTATCTGGTGGGATGAATTCCACCCGACGCTGCGAACGAAATCTTGACAGATAATGTGCGATCTAGTGAGCACACTAGTGCCCCACCCTTTTCAAGATATATCAGGTTTAGCACGAGATGAACACGAACAAGGAGAAGCGATAACCACTTAAGTCTATTGTCTTTCTGTCTTTCTGCATACTCTCCTATTTGAATTAAACTAAATTAAAAAGAAAGAATTTTTAAAGTGATAAATATTGATTTTCACAAAGTGCAGCTGGCACACCTACACTATATAAAAAGCCACATATCCACCAGCTCACCACAGATGCGACCAGTAAAGCGCGTCTGCTGTAGTACAACTACAGACGCGTCTTCCTGACGCATGTCTGTAGTAAGTCGCCGGTAGGGGTCACCGGTCCGGCGAGGTCAATACACGTCTGTAATAAGCGCTTACTGCAGACGCGTGTTGGTAAAATGCGTCTGAGCTAAATCTACAAACGCGTGTATATAAAACACGTTTGTATCTGCAGCAATTATTAGAGACGCGTGTTGTGATTTCTAAGTCTCGGATAACGGGATCAAACTCTATGGACGCACGTACGTGACACGCGTCTGTAGTAAGATCTCTTATTGCAGACACGTATGTTGTTGGAGACGCGTGTTTCCAACAGCGTCTTGAGTAATCCTACTTGTAGCAGACGCGTGCTGCT
The DNA here is from genome assembly GCF_019320115.1 of Miscanthus floridulus. Lineage (NCBI taxonomy): Eukaryota > Viridiplantae > Streptophyta > Magnoliopsida > Poales > Poaceae > Miscanthus > Miscanthus floridulus. The sequence continues at coordinate 26,395,643 of NC_089593.1, read as the reverse complement.
CTATACCGTCTATACTTTGTGCAGACGTGTGTTCCATACACGTGTTTGTAGTACTTGGCCTGTGTACTTAGCCGTTGGCACGTGCTAACGGGCAGAGGGAGGTACTTGGCGCGTACGGAACACAGTGGGCAGTGTCTCTTGCGCAGCTTTGAGGAGCGTGGGTGGAGTTGGCGGGCGGCGGCCAGAGTTGCGCAACGCGATTGCAGGCGGCCGGAGTTGCGCAACACGATCGCAGGCGGTGGGTAGATACGCAGCGCGTAGGCAGGAGCGGAAGGATGGGCGCGCGGTAGGTGGTGGGGCGTGCTGCTGTGGTGGGCGGCAGGCCGGAGGGGCTCATTGCTGTAGCAGGCGACGGTGGGCAGCCTTAGTGCCACGCCGCGTAGGCGGCCAGGCGTAGTTGAGGAAGTCTTAAGCTCGAGCCACCAGCGCTCCTCTCTTTCCGTCTTCTCTGCCGGAGCACCGTCACACCGCTCGACGGCAAAATCCGGAGCTCCCAGCTCTGCCTAGTTCTTGCGGTCCTCCTCGAACCGTTGTAGCTACCTCTCGCCGCCGCAATTGCCTTCGGCGTCGGTTGCCACTACGGCCGTGCCACCATGGCCGCCATGAGTAGCTCGCCGTGGCCAGCTCATTTTGGCGCTCCTCTAGTGAATTCGTTTATTGTTTTAGCTCTCCTGCAACTCCGTGATGCTCATTGGCTCCATTATTTTACCTCTACCACATAGGTCATGGCAGAACGGTGACCTCGTCACTAGTTCGCACTACCGCACTCGCCATCACCGCTGGGCATCTAGCTCTGCCTCATCCCCGGTTCAACCAAGCAGCGCATCAACATCGCGGTGAGCTGCTGATGCTGCCTGAGGCCTTAGACTAACCTATACCGTGCTATATCTGCTGGAGCACTGTTGCACCGCCGTTTAGTGTCCGCCGCACCACAACTCTAACTCGTTCCTCTCTTCAGTGTACTCGATCAGGTGTGCTCCGACCATGCTTCGCCATCTCGAGCTACAGTGGATCGCCGGCGTGCTCAACTCTCCTCCCTGGTCCTCCCTACTCTCACCTTTGGCCTCCTGTTCTCTGGCGTGTGCTTCTCTATGAACAGTGGTGAGCTTGTGTGAAACTGTGATGAAGTTGCTTGTGTGAAACTTGCAATGTGAACTAAGTATACTGAAAAATGTGATTTTTATTACTAAAGCATTGATGAATTTGCTTATATTCTTCCATTTTCACTCCAGCCATTGAAAAACTAGCAACAATATATATATGTAATAATATATAGATAGATGCATTTCTAGCCAAAGTATGTGACAGAGTTTGCATCACCAAGTTTTACTACTTCATCATAGTAATTACATCATCACCAAAAGTACGTCATCACAGAGTTTACATTCACATAGTTTCATTAGCAAAAACTAACACAACATCACATCATCATTAGTTGTTCGCCGACAGCAGAGGCAACTTGCTCTGGAGGTCATGCACATTCTAAACCACAGACGCTAGGTGGTCACCAAGGTCGTCCAGGTTCTTCTTGAGATGCTTCTCCTTCTCTTCGTTCTTAGCCTTCTCTTTCTTGAGTTTGTCAACACTCCGCTGAAGACCGCCTATGCTCTTTATGATGGGTTTCAAAACCACTGCCTATAGGGCCTCATGCATGGTACTTAGAGGGAGCTGATAAGATCGAACTTATATGCACAGAAACAGTTATATGAACATATATGAAAATCCAGCATAAATCTAGATACTGTGACAAAAAACCTACATATAAGTTTCATTTGCATTCATATAAGTTTCATTTTCCAGCATACATATCAAAATCATATAAGTTTTATATAATCAATTATAGGCTACAAAGTCTATGACCTTGTGAACACCAGAATCATAGCAAATTAGAAAAATAAAACATCTAGCTGCCATTAACAATGCACATAAAGACTTAGAGCTGCTCCAAAGAGATGAAACCCAATCTACTCAAATCACAATGCTAAAATATTGAAGTGGCACCATCAAAATTATTCACAAGATTAAAATCATTGATCTATGATAAACATCTAAATAAAGCAATCTACTCAAATCACAATGTTGTTGCAAAATACAATATATGATAGTTTACATTGCTTGTATAAAAACTTGAGATGCATCTGCATTTATTCTACACTAAGTTGTTTTCTCTGCTACATCTGGGTCCAGGATGAGAGAATGGCATGAGACAAATTATTTTAGCAACAAACTCATCCAATTCAGAGGCTACCAACAAAATTGTCATGAAATTAAGAAAGAAAACCTATATATAAGCAGTTGTAATCTAAAGAGTGTGCATTACCTGGCCATGGGTGGAGCTTGAACCGCTGACTTCACCGTAGTTGACGCCACCGCAGAGCCATAAACGGCACATCCTGGCTCCTCCCTCAAAGCAGTGGTCACACATCTTGGTGGCCGCTACCCTCGATGCCATGGCCGAGGAAGAAGGCGCCGCCACCACCGCTGCTTGCGTTGCCTTCCTCCTCGCTATCTGAGTCCACAGTGAGCACCACCGCTGGCTTCTTGACTGCTGCCCTCGATGCCACCACCGAGGACGAGGGTGCCGCGGTCGAGGAAGAGGGCATGTCTTGCCTAGCCTTCTTCTTCATAGGAGAGGATGAGGCGGGCAAGGCCTTCCTCTCCTTCCTCCTCGCCACCGCCAGCTGCTTCTCCTTCATCAACGCCACCAGGTGCTTCTCCTTCCTAGTGATGACAACGGCCTTATTCTTTAACCCCAATGGGGCGATCGGGACGACCTTCTTCTTGAAGGCCGACATCTTCTTGGACCCTGACAGGGGGCTCACCTCCTCCTTCACCACTACCGAGGACAAGGAATGGCGGGTGAACCTCCCCATCTTCTTGTCCCTCAGGTTGTGTCGCCTCTCTAGCCTCGTCATCTTCAATGGCAGTGGCTGTGGGCTGAGGAGGCGGCAGGAGTGGAGGCGGCTGCATGCGTGGTGAGGAAGGCAAGAGAGGAGTGGAGAGACGAGAGGCCGGAGTGAATGCGAGTGAAGGAGTTGCAGTTCCAATGCTTTGAACTACCACTCCTCTCTCTGTTGGAGTGGTGAAGTGACACCCTTTGGATGCGAATGACTGCGGACAGTTCCTCAATTGGCTTACTACAGACGATTGTTAATAACACGGGTCTAAAGTAGGACCCCGACAGGACGGCCCCATCGCCACCTTGTTTTAATGTATGGGAAACCTTTTTAAAAATAAACACCGCTCCCCGTTTGAACTTACGAACGTAGCGCAATGGTTAACTCACGGGGTTGTGGGCCTGAAGGTCTCGGGATCGTTCCCCATAGGGGTACAAATTTTTTGCCTTTCATTTTACTACTAGATACGCGCTTTTACAACACGCGTCTCTAACAAGAAATCTTTTGTGGATGAATGCTTAGTCTGGTTGACAAGAGGATTTCAAATCAAAAAGTTGTCAACTATAAAGTTTCATAACTTTTCAACATCCACAACTTTTATTTTGGTAGTTTCTCCATCTGAGGTCATTTTAAAAATTCAAAATTCAAATTTCAAATTTTTGGAAATTTAAACTTAGTTTTCGATGACAAGATGATTTTAAATGAAAAAGTTGTCAACTACAAAGTTTAATGGCTTTTCGAGATCTATAACTGTTATTTTGGTTCTTTCTCCATCCAAGGTCATTTAAAAAATTCAAATTTTAGTAGTTAATTTTTAAAATTCGGCGTCTATATGTAGAGGCGGCTCAATAGAGTAGTGTGGAACATCACAAACACCATCACAAACAGCAATATAACATGAGTTACAACTAAATCATCTCAGTTTTCATCACTGCTTCTCCGGATCGAACATCAACCATCACCAAAAGCAAAAGTTTCGATCATATCATCCAAATATATAAACATATCAGCACTCATGTCCACAGGCAATCAAGGAAGAACCAACGACACTCATTGCAGATCCTACACTCCTCGCTGTAGAACAGGGCCCACTGCTCCCATGCTACCTGTCGACACAGAATTTCATCCCGTGCCGAGGGCACACGAGCAAGCCGGAAGGGTCCGCTCGATGGAGCTGGAGATCCGCCTAGCTTCAGTGCAGGGATGGTCGTTCCTACGCACTCCTCCCAAGACGTGCCAGTCAATTTGACCCTGCAATTGACAAGGAGAGAAAGTTTATCAGTAATTAAGGGCAAAACATGTTGGTGTTGCTAGACAGTCCCGAATATGCGGCTCTGAGAGCTGATATGAAAGGAGATCAACTAAATAGTCGATTCCAGCATATCCATAAGAATAAATCGGTTAAAGCTCATGGGGTTGTGTAAGAAGAATCAGTTATCGTTCAGGATGAATATCATTCTTTGGACAAATATTAGTCAATGGCAATAAGATATCAACGATAATTAATTCATGCTAAGCCAATGACTGCAAGCAACCAAACTCCTTTATAAAAGAAATAGTTCATCAACATTTAACCATTTAATAGAAATAAATCTAATGAATATGTTAGATCTCATCTATCGCTATAACCAGTGGGGCATAAGGCCGAATCATGCAGGCCTTAGAAACAACAATAGACTCGACGACCCTAACTTATTACTAATATAAGTGGGGCATGAGGTAGAATCATGTAGGCCATAATACAATAATAAGATCATGGGGCTAACACACCTTTCAACCTATCGCTACTTCAACGATCTCATGATGCGAACTATTCGTGAAAGCGCTTGATATCGGCTAAAACAGCCGATTCAAGCATAGCGCACAGTTAAGGTCATGCCCTCTCAGAAATAGATCTACCAAATAATGATCCCCACTCCACGGTGCTAATAGTGGGGTGTGAGGCAAAATCACACAGGCCGTGATAATGGGTCATGGAACAGTTTTCGCTAGCCAATAGATCTACTCAAGATCAAACATGCCTTAACCGCATGCTATGCACGATCAAGATTGATGTAAAACAGCCGATAAAACATTAAGTCATCATTTAAAGTGCAAATCATATCAATTTAGATTAACAAACGATGGGTTAAAAAAGATGTAAGGCCGATCTAGATCAATCCCAATCAGGCGAAGTGATATTGCTGTAATTAAATAAATAATGGATGCAATAAGCAATATCGGAGGTCGACTAGATCGATGCAGCCGTATTTGCTAAAGAACTCACCGAGATCTACTTTACTCTTACTCCTAAGGGGTGGCTGGAGCCGAAAAAAGTAAATAACTGGTATTTTATGGATTGTGTGTCCTTTACAATAGCTGGGGTTTGATATTTATACCCAGGACCTACATATGACTCCTATCTAAGCATGACTCATCACAATCTTTGGCCCTAAGAGAAAACATTCCTAATTTAAGATAACTTGGACTCTAATCTTTCCCTTTTGTAGAGTCCATCATGTTTTGTCTCGGCGCCGATCGTAGCCTTTGTCGTTATCTGCTAGCGCTGCCTAAAGAAAGCCGATTCCAGTGCTACGTTCAAATCAGCTGATTCTGATCTACACACAATTGATTCCCTGCCGACATGATCTTGGGAGCTTTCGAGTCTCTTGCGCCTCTTCTTCTAAATTTTGGTGTAAACACATGCCCCCCAATTTTGGGATAGAAGTAATTTTATTCCAAAATTATCGCATCTGTACCCCCGATAGGTCTACAGTCATGGGTAGAGAATCTTGATCTGGGGTCTACCATTTGTTGTCGCCTATGAAAGCTCATGAGCCCATGCTTCAAAACTTTTTACAAGAGCATCATTGCTTCACGGGCACTTGGATTCATTTTTTCAGGCCGGCTATAAAATATCTATCCGACCCTAGCAAGAGCAACTCAATAATTCAGCCATGTTTCTCTTCTATCTGCCCTCTCGAGTGCTTCCGACTCCGCTGGACCCTCCATGGTCTATCCTTTTGCTATGAAGATCTTGAGTGGTTAGAAGAATTCTTGTGCATAGGGTGATTGTGTCGCTCATTCTAGCGCCTCATTGAGCAAGAAGACCAGCTATTGCGGTTAGAAGAATTCTTGTGATATCACCTGAGTCTTCTCTCCTTGCTCGCAAAGCTGTTCTAGTATTTGAAAGGGCTAAAATGTGTGTACACCTTCCCCTTGTTTGTTCCACCAAACGCCCACCGGGAAAGCCATAGGCTTCTTTCCCACAATTTCTTAGTTCACCGAGAAATTGGCTGGGCATCTGTCAGGCGGGCGGCCTTTCCCTTCTCCGGTACACTTTTATCAATGGGTTGATGTAATTCGGTTCACGATGACCTTCGGCCTTGTGGGGACCTGGACTCCCTTCAATCCAAAGAAGTCTTGATGGGTTGATCTCCAGTCAATGTAAATTCTTCACATCTGTCCTATGATATTTTTTGGGGAAGCAATAAGTTCGAATCTATTATCTCTTCGTTATTTGTTCCCTGAATTCTCAGAGCGTCGATCATTTTTCGTATCTGATTTCAATTTCACACCGCTGGCGAAATCTACCTCTTTGCCTTCTCGGGCTATATATACGGGCCATGTCTAGGGATCAAAAAACAACTCACTTCACCTCAAACCTTCCATGTCCTTAGTATAGTTCCTGCTCTTCTGTAGGTTTTAGATCATGGAGAACAGCAAGAAGTTTGCTGAGGAGGCCCTCAACGGACTTGCATCATCATGTCAGCGCCTTCATCGTCAGGAGGGTACAACTCTTGGTGCCCCATTGCCTCAGGGGATAGGACTGACTTCGTTCGACCTTTAGGGACCTCTTCGTTAACAACTTATCGCCAGCTCCCTTGTTATCAAAGGAGGTGGATTGACAACGATGATCTACTTGCCTCCATTGATCGGCATGGCCAGAGTCTCGCTGAATGTCTCTCCCTCACAGAATCGGCCCTGGCCATGGTTCGATGTCGATCACCTCCTGAGGTCGATTCACTAGAGGATAAGTTGGCCAAGGCTGAGGCTAGAATTACGGGTGAGATATCTATCATAACCTTTGATTCCTTTCAATTTCATCTTCAAGACTCTAATTTTCTCCCCTTTGAATCTTTTTTAGATCTGTCTGCCCAACTGGAGAGCCTCCAATTGGCTGTGGAGCACGCAGTGGGATTTGTCAATGCCAGAGGCGCCGTCCTGGTAGTTCACCTGCACGACATCTCGAACCATGTCAGGGAGGTCACTTTCCATGGCGTTCGCCATGGTGCCGCCATGGCATTGACTTCTATGCAAGTCTATTCTGGCCACGAGCTTCAATTCCTTCCCCATGGTTTCCCAGCCGCGGCACACCCTGAGGATTATGAATGCCTGATTAAGGATTTCTTCAGTGCTGCTAACTTCGTAGCCTTTATCTCTCAGGCCGATGATATAGTAGCCAAAGTGTTTTCCAGCCCATAGTTTGTAATTGGTGATATTAGCAAAGAATTTCTCCATCTTGAGTGATTTTCCTTTTGTTTTGTACTTCATACTATATGCATCACTTTATCCGTGTTTGCTTTGCTCCAATGGGCGATACACATTGTACCAGCTTTTACCCCTCTGGGTTTATCTTCGCACTAGAAGCAATACCCTTCTGGTATCAGCTATTAGTGCTGACAACCGAGCAAATTGGTTGTCAAGTATTAATCCAAATGTTAGGGTAATATTCCTTTAAATATTCCCCATTTGATTGCTCTGCCAAATTCTTCTTCTCCTTTCAGTGTTTTCAAAATATAAGTATTACCAGGCGCACAACGCTTGATCCGATAAGGTCCTTCCTAATTAGGTGACCACTTTGCCGGATTTGTTGTCCTTTGACCCGATCGGCAATTTTACTCTCCAGACCAAATCTCTCTCAGAGAATTGCTCATTCTTGACCTTTTAACTGTAATATTTTGCAATCCTCGGTTTCTGGGCTTCAATGTTTTTCAAGAGCACACAGCCGAAGGCAACTCAAGTCTTCTAAGTCATTCATCACAAAATTTCTTATAGACTTCGGCTGATAAATCGCTCTGCAACATAATGCGCCTCGATCCAGTTTGAACTTCCCATGGAGGGACTGTATTATGGATACACATGAGTTCATAAGGCAACTCTATCAGCTCTTTTGCTCTTGGCCATCAAGGGTAATTCATCCCCAGCCCTCTCCAGAGTCTTGTCTCCCTTCTCCATTTTTGAAGATCAGGTCCTGAAGGTGACACAAACTTCAGGGGAGTCTTTTTATCATGAAATTCTTTTGGCCAAGGGGAACTTGAATAGGCATGAGGCTAAAGGACTGTCATAGTCGATTGATCACCTTTGTTTTGGCTAAAGAGCCGATTTTGAAAATAGCCGATTCCAGACTCTTGGTTTTAATCCTATCTTGGTCTGAAAACATGACCTTTATTAAGAGAGCCCTTCGATCTTCTATCCCTAGTCATCTGGTGTCGTATTCTCTTCGGTACCAGTGAGGTGATGCTTCACCTCCTATTAATTGTGGTTGCCTTTTACACGACCCTATGCATTCACCCCTTCGTCCTATGGCTTCAAATACCGACCAAGGGCTCCGGCCTTGAACACATCCGCACTTGCAACCATTCCTATTTCTTTGCCTTTCTCTGCCCTCACAGAACTCTATAGCGGCCTTTCTCTCTTCCTATAGATTCAATCAACTTCATGGCCGATGAGGAGAACCACGGCAAGCGCACGACGGAGGAGGTCCTGGAGGAGAACATGCCAATGATCCAGCACCTCCGACATATGAGGTGAGATTGATATCCTCTGTTCATGATGACGATATTTTTTGACTCGCCTATAGGTTCATCGTGAATGACAGTCTTTGTCTCCTCCCTAGGGCCAGCAAGCCCTCTGATGCTGCATCTTCCGCGCCGGCTTCGTTGTCGGACTCTTCCACCTCGTATGATGGAGACGATGCTCGGCGCTTCTTCCAAGAATGGAGGGCGGTGGAGGACCGGTATTTCGAAGCGATTTAGAAAAACAGCTAGCCTGAGATCCGTCTAGGGGTCTTCCAAGTGGCCCTTAATGTGGCTGAGTAGGAGGCCAGCGCCATTTGAGCATGGCTAGCTGAGTCTGACGCCACGGTGGCAGGTAAGATGAGTTCCATGAATGCTTCTATTCTGGTTTTCATTGCCTTTGTCTTGATAGTCTTCTGTAATCGCCAGCCCAAATGGTGCAATTGGAGTCCCTCCAACTGGCGGCGAACGCGGCCACAGACGTCGTCAATGCTCGGGGTTCTCCCATCGACGCTCGTCTTCAAGACATCCCAGCCCGCGTTGAGAAGATCACCCTCCACGGCGTTCATCATGGTGTGGCGGTGGCGCTGACCGCGGCGCAAGTCCAAGATGGGTACGGGCTCCATGCCATGGAGACTGGTTTCCCAATGGGCGACGGCCCTGAGGAACATGAGGACCTGCTTGAAGAATTTGTTATGGCAGCGGAGGCCATAGTAGACATCACATCCGCCCAGGATGTGGTGAACAAGGTCTTTGATTAGATTGTATCTAGGGTAATCCGATGAACAAAGACTCCTATTCTTTTCATGAATGTGTCTTAGTGCAATGCTCTTGTGTATGACTATTTTTGTTTTTATTCTTTGCTCTAGAGGCAATACGTATCGTATCGGCTTTTATGTCTTTGAAGATTTTCATCTTAGATCTCATTTTTTGAACTAGAGGCGATACCCTTATGGTACCGGCTATTAGAGCCAATGACTAAACGAATCGGCTATCGAGTATCGATCAAATGCCAGGATAACGTCCCGCAGAATCTTTCATACCAAAGGTCAAATGATTAATCAACCTAGGTCAAGCATTTTATTAAGTGTCACAAAACTTTGTTTAAGAAATCCATTGATTCTGATCCGCACTTAGGATTCCATTTAGCATTCATCCATCGGCCAAAACCCATATTTGGAACTAATGCTTACTTAATCCAATGGCCGACGTGTATCCGTGACTATTCACTAAAACAAACTCTTAGAGCCGATCGCTTGCAACGGCTATTGGCTTTCATTGCTGATTTTAATAAAGCCTCCTTCCCATAACTTGCCAGAAAAGCACTCAAAGTCTCCTAGTTCCCAGAAGACTAGATCAGCTATTGCGATGCTCATAGACTCATCAGCGCGAACCAGTTCAACATCATCTCCTTGCCATTGAATCAAACATTGATGCATGGTCGATGGCACACAATAGTTTGCATGAATCCAATCATGCCCGAGGAGCAAACTTTATGACCCTTTTCCATAGATTGCGAAGAATGTGGTGAGCAGAGTTTTACTCCCAGGGGTTAGTTCGATGTTTATTGCCCCCCGGGTCTTAGATGCATTACCTCCAAAATCCTTAAGCACCATGTTAGTCTCCATCAGATCTTCTAGTCCCTTGCCAAGTTTATGAAAAGTGGTGTAAGACATAAGATTGACAGAAGCACCTTCGTCCACCAACATCTTGTTCATCGGCTTCCCATCAACCAAACCTTTCATTTATAAAGCCTTTAAGTGCTGATGCTTGACTGGTTTATCAAATATTGCTTGTTGTACAACTATCAACTTGGCAACTATTTCTTCATACTCTGATTCATCAAAATCTGAATAAACTTCTTGATTTGTTGGAGCTCTGAATTCTGATGGCAATAAAAAAGCCATTTGGATATTAGCCGATGGTTGCTTTTTATTGGCTATTTGCTTAGTACGCCATACTTGAGGTTTACTGGGTGCCTGAGCCTATTCCAACTCTTTATTCCTTAAGCATTGCACCCTTCTCTTCTGGCTTCTTGTTAAACCTCTTGGACACCATTGGCCTTCCTGCCAAACATATTTTCTATTGTTGCCTTCTTCTTCATAATCAGCCCAGTCTTGGTCAACAACTTGTTTCCCAAGCTGATCATGAACACTTTTATTTTTAAGTGTCGATCCATGTTATTGTGATGATATGCATCTTGAGCATGGATAAACCGACGATTGATTTGAGATTGCCTAAACTCCCAATATTGATTGCTGCATTCGGGATAGTCATGTCTGGTAGGTAACTTCAAATCTTCATTCTAGTAATGTCTGAAGAAAGGACAATTCCAATGTGATTAGGCTTGCTTTCTTTTATACCTCTCTTTTTCCAGTTGATGCTGGTATTCTTGATCCTTTAACCAACGCTAATAATCCTTTTCCTTCTGTTGCTGCCACTTATTCAACAGAATTCGAGATGTAACTCGTGGCCTTATCGCCCCTACTTTTGATGTTTCCCCCTGCTCATTGGCTCTTTTGCTCATCGCAACATCTCTTAATTTCCTTTGATCAGCCTAGCATCAACCATGTTTTGATCTCCTAGGAAAGGATTATCATCAACTTTCATTTTCTGAGGCGTATCAAATTTGAACCTTCCTTACTGAATTGCCCTCTGTATATGCTGCCAGAAGATTTTGCATTCATTAGTGGAATGAGAAGTAGCATTATAGAACTTGCAGAAGTTCTTATTCTTCAACTGATCTAGGGGCAACATAACATGACCATCAGGCAACTTGATCTCCCCCTTCTCAAACAGGAAATTGAAGAGCTTGTCTGATTTTGTGACATCAAAGTCATAGCTCTCCTCGACTCCTCTTCCCCAAGGATTTGGCACCATTACTGTCTTTTTGCCCCAATTCCATTCAGCTATGGCAACATCTTCTTCTTCATCTTCATAGCCATCATCGGCTGAGTATGGATTATAAGCTTCAGCCACTGTGGTACTCTTCTAGAATCGGGTATCTCTACGCATACTCTGGAATTGGCTATGGAGCACTGCCACTCGTTGAGCCAATTGACCCAAGTTATCAAATTCTTGTCATAGCAGTTTCTCTTTCCACATTGGCAGCATTCCTTGAACAGCTAAAGCAACTAGTTGATCATCAACCAAGTTTAAGGAGAAGCATAAGTTCCTAGTTTCTCGGAACCTCTGAAGAAACTCAGTGCCTGATTCATTAGTCTTCTACCTTATAGCTGTCAAATCGATTATCTTCTTTTCCCCAGTCCTAGTGTAAAAATATGTATGAAACTTCTTCTCTAGGTCAGTCCAATTGGCAATGGAATTGACTGGCAGTGATGAAAACCAAGTGAAGGCTGGCCCTGACAGGAACAAGGAGAAGAAATGAACTCGATGGGCATCCTCAACTGATGCTTCGCTCAATTGTGTAAGATACCGACTGACATGTTATATCATGCTTGTACTATCTTGGCCAGTGAACTTAGCAAACTCTAGGAGCCTGTAATTTGTGGGAAGAGCAACCAAATCATACCATTCTGGATATGGGTGTTTGTACAAGAAGGTCAGCCCTTTTGGCTTCAGACCGAACTGATTCTTCATCATCTCGGTCACCTTCAGCAGCAACTCATCAACATTTGAATTTGGATTTCTCTATACTTGTTGACCCATCTATGGATTGAAATCCCATGTGCCTTGATACCCTGGATTTGGAATCATGTGAAGGGTGTTATAATATGATCCATAGTGATATTCTTGTGGAATCTCTATCTGTTGGGTCCTTTGCTGGCTTGCTGCTTGAAGTTTCTGATTATAGACATAAGGATCTATATCTCTATGGATCCTTTGAATTGATGGTGCTATTTTTTTGAGCCGACGACGGTATGTGGCCTGATGTGCCAAAATTGATCACCTGGTTCTGACCTTGCCCCATTGGCTGTTGCACATGCTGTACTGGCGGTCTAGGATTATATTGCATCTGATTCATAGTAGTTCCTTGAGTCTGTTTAGATGAACCCTGAACTGCCTAGACATCACCATTACCAGCTAGTGCTGCTTCTTGATGGCTACTACCGACTTGATTAGTCCCTTGGGTCGATGGATCTGAAATGTTGTAATAAGCCAGCCCAACTTGACCAACTAGAAACCCATGAATTGGTTCTTTCATGGCGTTATGGAATGTGTCCAAGAAAGCTTCATTTTGGCTTGATATGGCATCACGAACAGATTTGTCTACAACTTCCGTAAAGAAACGCCTATCTTTAGCTTTAGTTATATCTATCTGCCCGTGTAATAGAACTCTTGGTAGTGGAAATTTCTGAATAATTGTGTTGTCACATGTTTTGGTGTAGGACAACAAACATTTGCTCTGAAATTCTTCTGTAGCTTTACCGATGACATCTTTATCTCCATCAGGTAGATCTTCATAATGTAGCATAAGGATGTCTTTGTTGTTGTGAACCGCCATCAAAGGATTGTGGGGTCCCACTAGGCGTGCCAGAAACATGTGTCGACATAGAATTTCATCCCATGCCGAGGGCACACGAGCAAGCCAGAAGGTTCCGCTCGATGGAGCTGAAGATCCGCCTAGCTTCAGCATAGGGATGGTCGATCATGCGCACTCCTCCCAAGACGTGCCAATCAATTTGACCCTGTAATTGACAAGGAGAGAAAGTTTATTAGTAATTAAGGGCGAAACATGTTGGTGTTGCCAGACAGTCCCGAATGTGCGGCTCTGAGAGCTGATATGAAAGGAGATCGACTAAATAGTCGATTCCAGCATATCCATAAGAATAAATCGGTTAAAGCTCATGGGGTTGTGTAAGAAGAATCAGTTATCGTTCAGGATGAATATCATTCTTTGGACAAATATTAGTCAATGGCAATAAGATGTCAACGATCTAAGCCAATGACTACAAGCAATCAAACTCCTTTATAAAAGAAATAGTTCATCAACATTCAACCATTTAATAGAAATAAATCTAATGAACATGTTAGATCTCATCTATCGCTATAACCAGTGGGGCATGAGGCAGAATCATGCAGGCCGTACAAACAACAATAGACTCGACGACCCTAACTTATTACTAATACCAGTGGGGCATGAGGCAGAATCATGCAGGCCGTAATACAATAAGAAGATCATGGGGCTAACACACCTTTCAACCTATCACTACTTCAACGATCTCGTGATAAGAACTGTTCGTGCAAGCGCTTGATATTGGCTAAAACAGTCGATTCAGGCATAGTGCACAGTTAAGGTCATGCCCTTTCAGGAATAGATCTACCAAATAATGATCCCCACTCCACGGTGCTAACAATGGGGTGTGAGGCAGAATTACACAGGCCATGATAACGGGCCATGGAACAGTTTTCGCTAGCCAATAGATCTACTCAAGATCAAACATGCCTTAACTGCACGCTATGCACGATCAAGATTGATGTAAAACAACCGATAAAATATAACTCATCATTTAAAGTGCAGATCAGATTAGTTTAGATTAACAAATGATGGGTTAAAAAGATGTAAGGCCGATCTAGATCAATCCCAATCGAGCGAAGTGATATTGCTGTAATTAAATAAATAATGGAAGCAATAAGCAATATCGGTAACTCAATGAATCTATCCGAAGGAACGCCACCCTTACATAGAGCCGATAACTTGACCTTAATCTGGTTCAAGTAGTGGAGGTCGACCGGATCAATGCAGCCATACTTGAACTAGACAAGAGTCGATAGATAACTTATACCAGAGTCACAGTGGAGGTCGACCAGATCGATGCAGCCGTACGAACAGAGGTATAAGCCATGACAGTACTTATAGACAAGCAGTGGAGGACGATCGGATCGATGTAGCCATACTTGCTGAAGAACTCGTCGAGATCTACTCTACTGCTACTCCTAAGGGGTGGCCAGAGCTAAAAAAAGTAAATAACTGGTATTTGATTGATTGTGTGTCCTTTACAATAGTCGGGGTTTGATATTTATACCTAGGACCTATGCATGACTCCTATCTAAGCACAACTCATCACAATCTTTGGCCCTAAGAGAAAACATTTCTAATTTAAGATAACTTGGACTCTAATCTTTCCCTTTTTGTAGAGTCCATCATGTTTTGACCTAGTGCCGATCATAGCCTTTGTCGTTATCCGCTGGCGCTGCCTGAAGAAAGTCGATTCTAGTGCTGTATTTGAGTCAGCTGATTCCGATTCTCATGCAATTGATTCCCTGCTAACATGATCTTGGGAGCTTTCGAGTCTCTTGCGCCTCTTCTTCCAAAATTTGGTGTAAACACTACCCATCCGGCGATGTCGCCGCAGCCTCCGCCTCGGCACTGATGCCCGTCTTGGCTCGGCACTAGATGGGCCAGAGGAGGTAGATCAAGCCTCGCTGCATGGCGTGGCACCACCAAGTCATCTTGCAACACCACCCTAGCCTATTTGCAGTGTCGTGCACAATTCTTGTTCTTCCACGTCGCATTCTTCGCTGCCGGGCCCACTTCGTCACATTCAACCTTCTGCAACAACCGCCGGGTAGTGATGTCGTTGGTGGCACCACTATTGGACCTATGGAGCACAAGAGAGAGAACATACATAGCCAATTCATGCCCTGACTTGGTGGCATGCTCTAGCTTGTTGAGCCACGGCATATTGGTGTCGTGGTCTTCCATGAAGACGGCAGACATCCCAGCTTTGAAGCAGGCCTCTAGGTGGCCGACGCTGGTGAGCCTAGTGATGAGGTTCGTGCGATAGTCGCGCGAGTAGAAGGGATCCTAGCCCACAGGCTATAGCATCGGCTCTAGTGGTATGCTCTATCCCACGTAAGTGTTGCCATATGCCCTTCGTATCTGCGAACACGATGCCCGTAGGCTGGCAAGGTCCTCCATGGGATCCGCTGCAGCCTTGGAGACATGGCTCGCAACCTCAGCAGCCAACTCTAGTGGAAGCTTCTCCATGGCAGCGGTGGTGGTCGGGGGGAGCGACGTGAAGGTAGAGAGCTAAGAGCGCTAGGGAGAGGTGGATCGCTAGGGAGCAATGCCAAAGGTAAGCTCCCGTGTTTCTTGAATGAAGGTGGGTAGAAATGCAAGGTGGAGAGGTGGGATTTTATGATCGTGTCTCTTGAAGTTTCCGTATGGCCACAGAATGGCGAATGTCATAGCAGTGTGAACCACATAAACCACATAAACACGTCTATAGTTCCCTAGGCTGCCCCCCCATTTCATTCTTGTATTTACTACAGACTCGTTTTCCAAACACGCGTTTGTAGCATAACTGTTGGCTCATTAATTCCTATTACAATCTGATTCAATTGGATTAATTAAGGAATAAAACATTCCAGCCTTCACATTCACAAGTGACAGCAAATTTGGACAAATTTTAGTTGCATTGTCACTATGTTCACTCATCATTTCAGTTGCATTCAACATCTACACATAACAAATTTGGACACCAAATTGCATCCATCCATCCATTCATTCATCCAGTTGCATTGAACATCCAGTTTCATTCATTCAATCAATGCATTGGGGATTACTTCTTTACGACATACATTAGAACACATCCAAGGACAACATAGACAACACACACAATAAACATGTTCATCTTCCACTTCAAATTCTCCAGCTTCTGCTCCATTTTCTTCTTCTTGGTGTCACCATTTGACTATCCACTGAACCTTCTTCATCCAGCAGCTCTACCCAATTCGAAGGGCGAACAATTATGTTGCCATGATCCTTCAACTGGTAGAAGTACTCCTTTTCAAATCGATAGTAACCACATAGCTTAGGAAACTGAAAATAGCCACAAATTAGAACCCTAATGATGCAAATTGGGGGGGGGGGATAACACTACGAAGAACTCACCCTATTCCTAGCACACTTGAAGTAGAGTCGGCCATGGTTGTCACCATCCTTCTTGGTCCACCCCTCCACCACCCGAGCAAGACCACAATTCAGGCAAGGGATCAGCGGGAACCCCCTGAGCTCACCAACTGGATCTGGAACAACATTGTGCTCAGAGACAATGCGGGTGTTGTGGGCACCTTGAAGCTTTCTCCTCACCCATCCACCTCCAGATGACTTCGTGAATGAGACATCATGTCTCGAGCTGGGAAAAGGGATAGAGAGCTTGGCGGTGGTGATGGAGGAAGGCAGCGAGAAGAAGTGAGGCAGATAGAGTGAGGTAGAGACAGAGGGAGACAGAGGTGGATATATATTTAATTTGGTCCAACCTTGCTACAGACGTGTGTTAATAACGTGCTGTAGTACTTTGCCTACGTACTTAGCCATTGGCACATGCTAACGGGCAAAGGGAGTGGCCTACGTACTTGGCGCGTATGGAAAATAGCGGGCAGTGGCCGTTGTCGCGCGCCTCTCATGCGGGCGGCGCCAATTGTTGTCATGTGGGGTGTAGGCTTGCTGCTTTGAGGCGCGCAGGCGATGGCCGGAGGGCACGCTGCTTTGGCGAGTGGCAAACCGAGGGGCACGCTGCTGCAACGGGTGGTGGTGGGCGGCTGTAGGGCCACGCTGCCTTCTCGAACTATAGGTAAGCTTGAGCCGCCGACGCTCCTCTCTTTCCCTCTTCTCTGCTGAAGCACCGCCACGCCGCTCGACGGTGAAATTCATCACCGTTGTTCCATCTTCTCCCAATTTCCCATGCTCCTAGCTCTACCTAGTTCTTGCAGTCCTCCTCAAAACCGCTGTAGCCACCTCCCGCCACCGCAATCGCCTTCAGCATCCGTTGCCGCCATGGCCGTGTCACCATGGCCACCATGGGCAGCTCACCGTGGCTAGCTTGTTCTGGCGCTCCTCTAGTGATCTTGTTTATTGTTTTAGCTCTCCTGCAACTCCGTGATGCTCATCGGCTCCGTTCTTTTACCGCTAACATGCAGGTCATGCTGGAACAGTGACCTTGCCACTAGTTCACGCCGCCGCATGCGCCATCACTGCCGGCCATCTAGCTCCGCCTCATCGTTGGTTCAACCCAGCAGCACATCGACATCGCAGTGAGCTGCTAATGCTACGTAAGCCCTTCGACTAAACTCTACCATGCTGTATCAGCCAAAGCACCACTACACCGCCGTTCTATGTCCGTTGAACTGCCATGGCTGCGGTCGAGCTCGAGTCTGACTCTAATTCATTCCTTTCTACAGTGTACTTGATCAGGCGTGCTCCGACTGTGCTTTGCCATGTCGAGCTATAGGGGATCGCTGGCATGCTCAACTATCCTCCCTGGCCCCCGGTGTGTGATTCTCTGTGAACTGTGGTGTGCTAAGCAAGAACTTTTATGAGCTTGTGTGAAATTGTGATGAATTTGCTTGTGTAAAACTTGCAATGTGAACTAAGTTTATTGGAAAAATGTGATTTTTATTACTAAAGCATTGATGAATTTACTTATATTCTTACATTTTCAATCTTCTTTTGTAGACTATGGAGGATCGAGGCCATTGGATGTATCTTTAGAACCGTACTTGTAATGAGTACTTGGAAGGATTGAAATATTTCCTAGCTATTGCAGAGGCGGACATGAGGAATGGACATAAGTCATCTATGTTGTGCCCATGTGTTGGTTGTAAGAATGAGAAGCAGTACTTGAATTAGTTGTCAGTCAATGCCCACCTAATTCTTTGAGGATTCATGGATGACTATAGATGTTGGAACAAACATGGAGAAGAAGGTGTCAATGAGCGAGATGGTGAGGAAGGACTTCATGAAACTTGTACTGGTGGCAATGAGGAAGCGCCCTTTGGCAATGAGGAAGAACCCTTTGGCTATGAGGAACTATGTGATGATAATGTAGCAGAGATTGCTGCCAGCCCTATCCCTATGGTTGAGAATCTAGAGGAGATGGTGCGTGATGCCTTTGGCTTTGATAAGTACACTGGTTCAGAGTTCAAGAAGCTGAAGCAGCTGTTGGAAGATATGAAGACACCACTCTATCTGAGTTGCAATGAGAGGTATACTAAGTTGTCCGCTTCACTAAAGCTTCTCCAACTAAAGGTGGCATATCACTAGACTAACAAGGGCTTCAGAGAATTGCTAGAAGTGCTCGGAGATATGCTTCCATGGGGGAATCAAATACCCAGGACTACATATGAGGCCAAGAAAATTGCTTCTCCTATGGTTGATGATTACAAATAGCACCCAGTAGATGTGTCGGGTATCAGTATCAGGGATACACGAAAGAAGGAAGCTAATGGTTGTGAACGCTAACTCCCTCGGATGGTCAAGAGTGTATCTTGGTCTCACCTAGCCCTGGGGGCATGGGCTCCATCTTGCACGACGTTAAGGATATGGGATCCGGGTCACCTGACCCTAAGGGTGTGGGCTTTGTCTCGCCTGACCCCTCGAGCGGGAGCCCCATCATGGCTGACCCCTTGGGAGAGAGCCCTATCACGTCTGACCTCAAGGGCATGGACTCCGCCTCACCTAATCCTAATAGCACAGGCTCTATCTCACCCGACCCCCAAGGGCACGTGCTCCCCCTCGGTCGACATAGGTCGGTACTAGCCCCAACCACTATGGGTCTGAAAGTACGAGTCTAGGGTCAAACTTTTGACGCTAGAAGGGGAGTAGGCACATCTTGATATGACCTTCGGCCATGATGGGCCACGTCTAAGGATGCACGTCGCCAACAGCATTGGCGTGCCAGCGCTATGCTACCTACTCCCCATATGGCCTCAGGCGGAGACGTCAGCGAGCCATACCATCCATTGGGATGGGATGGAGTGCTATGATCGGCTGATGACACCCGCGTACAGCGTTAGTGACAAATAGGGCCACAACATGGAGCCATCCCTGTCGTCATCTACAGGGCCAGCGGGACCCACGTAAAGGAGATGGAAGACATTGCAATCCTAGAAGCCTTCCTCTCCTCATCTCTTTCTCTCTCTCTCTCTCTCTGATGTAACCTGCATCTTCCCCTTCATCTATAAAAGGGGGAGAAGGGCACCCCACAGAGGGGGTATTCTAACACATCTGACACATCTAAGAGGCTGAAGGCTGAGGCACTCGATAGTAGACAAAAAGCTCAACCAGACTCACTATTTTCCCCAGAGACTTGGGACCTTGTCCCTCTCTCGCCTGTTTGTAACCCCTACTACAAAACAAGTGCCAGTAACACAAGCAGCAGACTAGACATAGGGACATTCCGCCCAAACTAGTATAAATCCTTGTGTCCTCGGAGCATAGCCATTCGGGTCAGATGCGTAAACTAGAAATTTACTAGCCGATGATTCAAAACACTAATAGTTGGCGCGCTAGGTACGGGCCTTTTACATGTCTCATCATCCACAACAGGCCACGGATGGCTAGCCATGGCGTTAGCTGGGTCCTAGGCTCGCACGTGCGCTTCGGGAGCCTGGACTTCATCGTCACCACGGAGGGAGAGCTAGCATAGGCTCCTGCCCCCGTCCAACCTCCTCGCTCCACCGGCCTTGATGCAACTGTCAAAGCCTTCGAGGAGCTACAGCTGCACACATCGGAGCCTGGTGTCCTCGGGAGCAACCAGCTCCTCGGCTTTGATGATAGGAGGCTAGAGCATCAGCTCGACGCCTTCCTAGGACCTCGACCATCCTAGGAGGATGTGCATTGACTCACCTTCTCCTTCGCCAATGTCATGACATAGCTTGCCGGAGGGGGGCCGCTCTCCCTAGAATATCTCACCCGGGATGCCTCGATAGTGTTCCCGTTCGGTCCGCACAATGTCACGAGGACCGTTGGTCACCTCGCGGTATAGTGCATGAGCTCGCCTCCCATGGATGACGAATTCATGGGAATGTCCAATTACATCGTGGAGTCTTTCCATGACCTTCTCACGGGAGATTTAGAGTCAATCTTTGACTCTGACTCTAGTAGGGGGAGCCATCACCCCTCGCGATAATGTTTTATGGCAAGTACCCTCGAAGGATGTGTCGAAAGCATCCATGAGGGAGGGGCTACCCCACCGAATGACTTTGATGATGAAGTCGAAGAAGATGTGGGGGCCCTTCCCCGCATGCAGGTGGAACAACTAAGGGTGCGGCATCAGGAGCTCGAAGATGCGCGCCTCTAGCTGGAGCAGGAGTGCGCGGAGCTCGAACGTGAGATCAAGCATCATGGGGATGGTGGCCATGCATACGCCATCACCCATGACATGAACCAGAGGATCGTCGAGGATAATAGAGGCCTCCCGCACTTCACTCGGGCAAGTCAGAACATAGCTACTGCGATGGCCCTAGTTTGAAGGCTCTTAGAGCCTATGACACCTGAAGACCATTGGCCCACCGTGAGATCCGCACACTGCTCGAGTGAGTAGCGGTGCAATAGGTGGAAAGCTCACTGTCTTGGTGATGCGAGCTTGATGCCAGTTAGCATGTGTCTTTAGGATGACATGGCCAGGACGTGTCCATTGACAAGGCGCCATGTGACGGCGGGGGACTTGCAATGGTCCTAGTGCATGAGCATCTTGGCCCCAACCATGACGCATGCAGCACCCTTGATGCTCGTAGGCGTGGATGGGGTGACAAGAGAGACAAGACTGGCTGATGCTACCATCCTTGTTGCAGTGAACGCTACAACAACGGTGAAGACCAGAGCCTAAGCCCCGATGTGCCGGGGCCCCAGGCTTTTGGCCAGCACATCCTCAATGCGGCTTTCCCACCACTGTATCAACCATCGACCAATGTCCTAAAGTACTCTAAGGAGATGAACCCTGGCTTGGGGCTCAAGGACTACCAGCTTGCTTGTCAAGCCGGAGGCGCAGATAGTGATTACTTAATTATCCGCAACCTCCCCTTGTTCCAACCAGATTCAAAGTTGGGCAGACTTGAAGAAGATGTTTGTGGGAAATTTCTAGGGCACCGACACACGCCCTGGGAACCCCTGGGATTTGACAAATTGCCGATAGAAGTCTGGAGAGACTCTCCATGAGTACATCCAATGCTTCTCCAGGCAATGCAATGAGTTACCTGATGTCGCCGACGCCGACATCATCGAAGCCTTCCTGTCTAGGACCACCTACGAGTCCTTGGTCCACAAGCTAGGACATAAGGGCCCTTAGACCACCAAGGAGTAGGGATGAAAACGGTACATAAATATTCCGAACTGAACGCTTTTGTTTTCTATATTATGATACCATTTTCTATATTATGATATCATTTCCGAATTTTGCCAAACATAAAAATTTGTCATTTTCAATTGGTTTCACAACCATTTTCAACCATTTTTTGTACTCTTTAATTGCTAAAATGTAGAAATATCCTGAACCGACCACTTTCATTTTCTATATTGTAATACCATTTTGGACCATTTTTGATCGTTTTCATCCCTACCAAGGAGCACCTCGACATCACGACTACCCACACCTTAGGCGAGGAGGCAGTCGGAGCAATTTTTGATCGCTCCACAGGCAAAGCAAGGCGGGACGAGGATGTCAGCAAGGGCCCCTCTAACCATCCAAACAAGAAGAAGAACAAGCAGCAGCACAGGGGCTCGCTCGTGGCTACTGCCGAGCAGAAAGGTGCCCGGGCACCCGCCTAGAATGCTCCAGACCACTCCGAGAAGCTACTTGAGGAGCCATGCCTGAACCATGCCTTCCCCATCAAACATCTGTACAAGGACTACACCCTCATGAAGCGATTCCTGTCTGGTGGCTCCGATAAGGGGAACCAGAGAAAGAAGCCAGAGCTAGCGGTAGAAGACGCCAAGGGGAAGGACGGTAGCTTTCCAACCCCGGCAGCTACCTCATCTTCGGTGGGACGGCAGCCTACAACTCCAAGCCCCACCAAAAGATTGCATGCCATGAGGTCTACATGACTGAACCGGCCACGCCATCTTTCCTCGGGTGGTCGGAGTCCGCCATCACCTTTGACCAATCTGACCACCCTTAAGCATCCCATAGCATTGGAGGTATCCGCTTGTGGTCGCCCCGATCATCGGCACGAAGCACCTCACCAAGGTGCTAATGGATGGAGGCATCGACCTCAACATCATGTGCATCGTGACACTCGACGCCATGGGCATTGGCCGGTCGCGCATCCGACCGATCGGGGCACCTTTCCATGGCATCGTGCCAGGGAAGCAAGCTGTATCGCTCGGGCAGATCAATCTGCTCATCACCTTTGGGGATCCGACCAACTACAGGATAGAGACACTCACCTTCAATGTGGTTGGATTCCATAGGACCTACCATGCCATCCTCGGACGACCATGCTACACGAAGTTCATGGTCGTCCCCATCTACACCTACCTAAAGTTCAAGGTGCCAGGCTCACGTGGGGTCATCACCATCAGCGCCACCTTCCTGCGCGGAGGTTGAGTGCTACGAGCATGACTCAGCAATCATTGCCTCCAAGGAGCTCGCGGTCATCAAGGAAGGGACTATCGAGGAGGCACCTAACTCCAAGTGGTTGGCTGGATCCTTTGAGCTCACGGAGGGAATCAAGGAGGTCCTCATAGACTCTAGTAGCTCTAAGGGCAAAGTGGTGCACATCAGATGGTCAAGAGCATATCTTGGTCTTGCCTGGCCCCGAGGGCACGGGCTCTGTCTTGCTTGACCTAAAGGATACGGGATCTAGGTCACCCAACCCAAAGGGCTCAGGCTCTGTCTCCCCCGACCCCTCGGGCGATAGCCTCGTCATGTCTGACCCCAAGGGCACGGAATTCGCCTTGCCCGATACTAAGAGCGTGGGCTCCATCTCGCCCGACACTGAGGGCACAAGATTCACCTCATCCGACACCGAGGGCACAGGCTTCGCCTCGCTCGACCCCTGAGGGTGCGGGCTCCCCCTTGCCCGATGGAGGTTTGTACCGCCCCCGACCACTATGGGTCTAAAAGTTTTAGTCTAGGGTCAAACTTCTAACGCCAGAAGGGGAGCAGGCGCATCTTGACATGACCTGAGGCCACGACAGGCCACGTCTGAGGATGCACATCGTCAAAAGCATCGGGCATGCTAGCACTGTGCTACCTACTCCCCGTATGGCCTCAGGCGGAGACATCAGCGAGCCATACCGTCCGTTGGGAAGGGATGGGGTGCCACAACCGGCTGACGATGCCCGCGTACGGCGTGAGTGATGAATAGGGCCATGACATGGAGCCATCCCCATCGTCATCTATAGGGCCGGTGGGACCTGCGTAAAGGAGATGGAAGACGTTGCAATCCCAAAAGCCTTCCTCTCCTTGTTTCTTTCTCTCTCTCTCTCTCTCTCTCTCTCTCCAATGTAACCTGCATCTTCCTTTTCATCTATAAAAGGGGAAGTAGGGCACCCCACGGAGGGGGGTATTCCGACACATTTAACACATCTGAGCGCCTGAAGGCTTAGGCACTCGATAGTAGACAAAGAGCTCACCCAGACTCACTCTTCTCACCAGAGACTTAGGGCCTTCTCCCTCTCTCGCCTATTTATAACACCTACTACAAACCAAGTGCTAGTAACACGAGCAGTAGCAGACTAGATGTAGGTACGTTCCACCTGAACTAGTATAAATCCTTATGTCCTCCGAGGATAGCCATCCGGGTCAGATGCGCAAACTAGAAATTTACTAGTCAGTGCTTCAAAACACTGACAAGATGGTATTCAGTGGCGGGTCATTGATCTCAAGATTCAAACTTTTGCTGATGAGCCAAGGAATCTTCCATTTGCACACATCACGGATGGCATGAACCCATCACTACCAGATTTAGCTTCTTTGCTGAGTGCCTCAAGCACTTGGCAAAGGCCAATATACACTCGGCAAAGCCTTTGCCGAGTGTTACACTCGGCAAAGGGCGCTCGGTAAATAGTTTATCGGCAAAGACCTCTTTGCCGAGTGCACTTTATCGGGCACTCGGCAAAGCCTTTGCCGAGTGCTAATCTGACACTCGGCAAAGTAAAGTCACCGTGACGGCGAGCGCCACCATGTCAAGGTCAAGCACTCGGCAAAGGTCGCCGCTTTGCCAAGCGCCGTTGACTCAGGCACTCGACAAAGGTGGGCACTATGCCGAGTGCCACCGGGAAGACACTCGGCAAACAGGCGACCTTTGCCGAGTGCCTTGCCCATGGCACTCGGCAAATCTGTGATGTTTGCCGAGTGCAATGGCCTTTGCACTCTGCAAAGCATGATCCCAAGTAGTGCCTTTGCCAAGTGTCATGGCCATTGCACTCGGCAAAGTGACTGAAAACAACCTTTTTATTTGTTTTTTACATCCCATCCAAACAAACAGAAGATATATATAACAAACATCACCAACATCACATATATATCTTCAACAACACATATATATCACCAACACCACATATATATCACAAACGTCACATATATATCACAAACGTCACATGTCTCACAATATATCACAAATAAGTTCACAACTAATCCAAGTGCTCCATCATCTACAACCACAATTGCAAATAGAAGTACCATTAACAACCACAAGTATCATCACCAAGATGGGCAATGAGACTGATTTGGTGAAGGATTCACTGAAGCATGAGCATCATTCGATGCTGCCGATTGATTCTGCACAAAGGAGAAGAGATTACATGTGTGAGACAAGATAAATATATACCATACATGAATAAAACTTTCATACTCCACTAGGTTTGACCATAAGCATGAACATAGAAACTAAAACATGTATACTCACAGGAGTTGAATAGTGAGGAGGTGGAGGTGTAGGTGGAGCGAATAGCGAAGGTGGCGGAACTACACCCGTAGCGGCGCCAAGACTTTGCATGTACTGAAGAATGTCCACCATCCTCCGCTGCTCGGCCTCCCACTCAGCCTCCCGCTCGGCCTCCACCCTCTCCATCTTCGCCTACATCTGATCCCGTATCCTCCTCAATTGTTCCAGCTGGGCCTACAATATATTCACCCCAATGTTACAATAATGCAAAGGAAAGGTATGAAAAAACCAATGAATGATGAATAAACCAGGAATAACCTCGAGTGCCTCCACCCGGTGGTGTGAAGTGTCCTGTCGAGGTCGTATGGCCAGGCTCGTGCTCATGCTTCTTGCTTGAATCTAGGAGAGACTGGGAGTAGCGGCTGAGTCAATTGTGCCATCACCAATCTAGTACCGCCCATGCTTCTTGCCTCCTCCCACCCTCATGATGACTTCTCCATCAAGGTCTTTGGTGCTCGGATCATACTCTAGCCCATGGACCTCCCTTGCCATCGATGTGTACTCACTGAGGTGGTTGTGGATGGTCGCATTGCTGTATGCCTCAGGCCCGTCCTCTGGGTTGTAGTCAACGTCGGACATCGCCTTGCCCTTGTGGGCCATAGCAAATGCCTTGAAGATGGATCAAGGCTGGCCACCATGTGATGCTGACTACGAGAAAAACAACAAGATGATTAGAAATCATGCAGAATTGAGCGTTAGAATAAATAAATGAATTCACGTACCCAAATTTCTACATATCCACTGAGGCTACGGCTGCCTTGATGGTGTGCTACTCCTGGCATCATCAAACGCTGTTCCCAGCACAAGTTGTGAGTCTCCTCCCACTCGCATGAGCACCACTTGTCCACCATCTGTACCCAGCACTAGGGATGTGCGGCGCACCAATAAGGAATCATCTACAGGCCATCAAGTACATGACATATCAGAAGATGAAATTAAGCCTACTTAATCTCAAAAGGAATCAGTATTAATATTCTGTATTTACCTAGAAGCACTGGTCCCTGGTCAGCGTCATGGTTCTTGCGTCCCTTTTGGTGATCTTCGTTCCAAGGACGGTCCCGTGGTAAGTTACGATGGCCTGGATGCGCGCCTCGCAATGCATGTCCACAACGAGTTTTTTTGTAGCATTTGGTAGCCACCGCATCCACCCTGGCCTCATGTCCGTCCTGGCATCTAAAGAAATACTGCATACAAACATGATGTATCCATTCATTATTTTAAGAATGTCCAATGAATGCGATGTATTGAGCAATGTAGTGCGAGGAAGACTTACCCACAGCTCTTGCTTCACCCACTCTGCCTTGTTGTTGAATACCCTGCAGTCCCGATCTACAGCATCGGGGGCAGCGGCGTAGTGGTCAAACGAGTAGGCTGGCCCTGTCACTCCGGCGTACTCAACTAGGCCAGGGAAGTGCTCCTTGCATAGAAGACCGAGGATGCCATTGACTTGGCGTGTGTGACAACCTCCACTCACCACAATCGTCTAGTTCCTGCCCAAGTGATTAAGAAAAAATATTAGTTTCTATTTTGATTTTCAACATATCATATAAAGTAGTGATAACATCTAAAGTTACTTACTTTCCCCCAACGGGTCGAATCAGCGGGCATCTCTCACGAGGTATCGGTCGCCAAGGGAGGCTCACGGGACCTTGCAAGTAGACACTCGACAAACTAGAGGAAGCAGAACCCCTTGATGTCGCCTCATCCTCGTCGTCCTCCTGCGCATCCTCCTGTGCCTCCTCGGCGTCCTCTTGGGGCACCTGCTCCTCCTCCTCACGCGATGGGGCGGCATGCGATGGCTCCCTCCTGTGGCTGCTCCTCCTCCTACTCTCCCCTGGTGCAGCAGTCATTGTCCTTTAGTACAAGGACTCTAGCTTCCTCATCCCATCGCCCACCATCTTTGTTCAATCACCTACAATTAAAAAGAGTAAACCAATAATTATAGATAAACAAGAAGTACTTAGAAAGAGATGCAAAATAAACAAAATGTAATTATAAAATAACATAGTATTACATGTATTAGAAATAATCTTCATGATCGGGATTAGCTAGATCATAAGTCTCATCATGACTATCAATCATGCTGAAATAATCAACACTATCCGAATGAGCAATGTTGCCATTGTCATTGTCTAAATGTAATCGCTCAAGCATTTGTAAGTCCTTCACATTTTGCACCTCATCTCCAGCGTCCTCTTCAATAACCGTTTCATTGTCTACTTCCATTCCGATTGCTTCGGTTAAGTCTATCTCAAACCTCCCTTCTAGTCCCTCTTCTTGAAAGAACTCTCCGTCATATGTGTTTGGGTCTAAGTTGTAATCTTCATCGTTTGGGAGAGGCACTTTACCGTGTGGCGATACCCTGTGCACAATATCCCAACCCTTAAGATGCCTTTTGGTTTGACATGCATATGAGGGATAATAAACTTGCGTGGCCTATTGGGCCACAATATAGACATCGTCTCCTGGTAAGATGGAATCCTATCAAATTTCGACTAGCCCAAGATTAGAATATGTCTGTCTTGTTACTTTAGGATCAAACCAATGGCATTTGAATATGACGGGATTAAAAGGTTTGGAACCATGAAACTTGAGTTCATATATTTCTTCAATTCTTCCATAATACTCGACCTCATCAACGTCGGGCATAAAAACTCCAGAACTTGTGGTTCTTCGATTGGGCAGACTCTGCTCGTAACTTGTTGTGTGAAAGCGATATCCATTCATGTCATAATCGGAAAATGATCTGACCCTATAGGCAAAGCTATTGGCAACCTGTCTCAACTCGGCATGCATAGACGCATCCCTCTGGCCCTGCAAGCTCAAGCAGGATACATCGTTATATTATTCACATGTACGAGTAACTTGGAATGTCAAACTAAGTACGAGCTAAATTGGACGGTACCTTCCATTTGAACAAAGAAATGAAATCGGGCATTCCATTTCCCGCACCCTGTCTAAGAAGGGTATCTAGCTGCTGCGGGGTAGGATCCCTTGATTGACACCAGAATTCATGAAGAAATTCCCTGTACCAACGAGAAACAAGGGGGTTGAATGCAGAATAGTGATGACATATTTAACAAGTTTGTTGAGAACTTACTGCATGTACGACGCCACTTCGTCCAGGTTGGTCAACACATATAGCATGATATGGCGCCACTCTTCATGATTCAAGGTCTTGGGGGTCGATGCACTTGCGCTTCCGAGTTGCCCTCGAAAAAGGCTAAGGTTCGATTCATTTTCACCAGCATTGTAACAAGGGGGTGGATTATGCACGCTAGGGAGGTTGTCACCATAGTATGTTGTTGTGAAGTTCGCCACCTCCTCCAGAATGTATGCCTCTGCAATGGAAGCCTCGATTTTGTATTTATTTCTACATTTCTTTCGAAGAACCTTTAGACATCTCTCGATTGGATAGCACCAACGGCCCTGCACGGCCCCCCATTCGTGCCTCATACGGGAGGTGCAAAATCAAATGTTGCATCGGATTGAAGAAGCCGGGTGGAAAGATCTTCACCAACTTATAGAGCAACATAGGTGCCATTCTTTCCAAGTCAGCAATCATGGTCCGAGATAACTCCTTGGCACAAACCTGGCGAAAGAAATAGCTCAACTCTACCAGCACTAGCCAGACATGCTGAAAGGTCCTTGTTTGGTTTTGGTAATTGAGTGACAACCTAGGTGGACTAATTGTGTTTATGTGAGATACATAGGTGATTAGTCTACAGGTACATGTGTGTGAGCAACATATGCCATGAAGGTGAAAATGGCTTGGAGATGTTGCAAAGCTCACACATGTGATGATGAAGGAGCTTAAATGCACACGAGACATGACATTGAGTCATGTGATCAAGATGGAGAAGATCAAGACAAGACTTGGCTTGATGGACCAGTTGCAAGCATGAAGGGCAAGTCAAAGGCTTTGGAGTGATGGACCACGTGGCGGTGAAGCTTGAGCAAGACTTGGCGCCGATGGACGATGGCAACGGTGAAGAGCAAGTAAAGTCAAGATCGATGAACCAATATGATCACATGATGATATGAAGTGGATCATATCATTGTTGATCGTGTTGGTGCATGTGTTGCATTGACATTGGAGGAGATGGAATGGAATGCGCAAGGCAAAGGTATAACCTAGGGCATTTCATTTCACCGGTCATAGGTGTGTAGAGAAGTTTATGACCGGGTTTAGGATAGATGGCCGTACTATCAAGAGGAGCAAACTTGTTTGCATATCGGTCATCTAGTGCCACTCGAGTGATCTAACTTTGCATCATCGCTAGGATCGAGTGGCGTGGCAAGTTGAGTGGCTAACATCCTTTGGGAAATGATTATGAAAAGCTAACACACATACACATGGTGGTGTACACTTGGTGGTGTTGGCACATTTACAAAGGAGGTGGTGTTTGCAGGGTTGAGATGGATTCGGTGCTTTTGGGAAAATGGAATGTCTATTTTCTATTGCGCCGGATGCAAATTCTTGTGGTTGGCACATTAGAGCAAGGGTGAAGAAGTTGGAAGTGAAAACGAGTTGGTCACGAAGACGCTGGCGTTGGTCAACTAACCGGACGCTGGGTCTGAAAGCATCGGACGCTGGAAGCATGCGTCTGGTCGAGCTGGTCGGTCGGCACAGTACCGAGGGTATTGCACCGGACGCTGGTCTGTGCCCGGTCAAGGTGGACCAGACGCGTCCGGTCGAAGAAATACGCCTCGGGTACCTTACTGGAAACGACCAGACGCTGGGGTCCAGCGTCCGGTCAGTTGAAGCTGCTGCGTCCGGTTAGGTCAAGTGACCGTTGGAATCGGGACACGTGGCCATCTATGGGCGACCAGACGCTGAGGTCCAGCGGCCGGTCAACACGACCGGAGCGTTCGGTCGGCCCGATTTTTGCCCAGTGAAGGGGTAACGGCTAGTTTAGCCCTTGGGGCTATAAATAGAAGTGGCCTTCGGCCATGGCTAATGCTGAGCACCTTGGGGGACTTTGTGTCCATGATTGAGAGTGCTTAGGAGCCCTCCATCTCACACATACTTGATAGCGATCATCCGATTGTGTGAGTGAGCGATTCTAGTGCGATTGCCTCGTGAGGTTGCATCGAGTGGCACTAGGTGATCGAGTTGTAAGCCGGTGGTGCTTGTTACTCTTGGAGGTTGCCACCTCCTAGACGGCTTGGTGGTGGTCTCCATCGAAGCGTGCAAGAAGCTTGTGCGGCGCTCCGGAGAAGTGCTTGTGAGGGGCATTGTGCTCGCCCCGCGGGAGCCGCGAAGAGCAACTCTAGTAAAGCGTGTCATTGAGCTACCCTCACTTTTGGGGTAGGTTCTTGCAGCGCCCGATGTGCGGGCTTAGCGGGTGATGCTAATTAGCCGCCGAACCACCAAGTGAGCGGTCGACACAATGGGGACTAGCGTGTTGGCAAACACGTGAACCTTGGGAGAAAAATCATCGTGTCAACCTTATTCTTCCCGTTGGTTTGCATCCCCGTTACACAAGCTTGCAATTACTTTTATACATATTAAGCTTGTGTAATTGCTCTTGTAATTAGATAGCTTGTGTAGCTTGCTAATTACCTTCTTGCTTGTGTAGCATAGAAGTAGCTCCCTTGCGTGGCTAATTTGGTTTTAGTAACCTTGTTAGTCACATTGCTTAGTTTGTGTAGCTAAGTATTTATGCTCTCTAATTAGGCATTGGTTGCCTTGTTATTGAGCATTGCTAGTGAGCATCGTTAGCTTTGTGCTTTTGCTTACTAGCATGTGTAGGAGCTTTCTTGTTGCTTAAAATACTAGTGGCATAGGTTTGTGTAACCTTGCTCTTAGAATTGTTTAGGAGAGCTCTAGCTAGCCCAGCACCTGGGTTGCATATTTGTTATCTTTGCAAGGTGCTAGTGAACATATCTAGTGGGGTATAGTCTTGGCTAGACCGATAGTTTTAATTCCGCATTTGTATCGGTTAGCCGACGCGATTAAGTTTTAGAAAAGACTATTCACCCCCCCTCTAGTCGCCATCTCGACCCTTCACATGCTCAGGGACATGGCCTCAAACCATCACCGGAAGAAGCCGCTCAATCCATATGTGGTAGTCATGACTCCTCATCCCTAAGACTCGCATAGTAGATAAGTTCACTCCCCTCCTCAGATTAGCTGCATACCCATCAGGGAACATTAATGTCTGGATCCATTCTAGTACTTCCCTCCTTTGGGGCTTGCTCAAGACAAAATCGGCCTTAGGCCTTCTCCATGTCTTGCCGTGACTAGGAGGCTTCATATCTTGGTTTGGTCTATCGCACAATGTTGCCAGATCCACTCTAGCCTTAATGTTGTCCTTTGACTTGTTAGGAATGTCCATGATTGTTGCCCAAAGTGCCTCAACGACATTCTTTTCAGTGTGCATTACATCAATGTTGTGTGGAAGGAGAAGGTCATCAAAATAGGGGAGCCGAGTCAAGCCTGACTTATGAGTCCACATATGTTGCTCACCATATCCCACAAAACCACCTTCTAGATTGACCACGAGACCATCTATCTGTTCACGAACCGTGGCACCAGTCATTATCGGTGGTGCAGGGTCTGTCACTATGACACCTTTCATAAAGTTCTTGATGTCTCGTCTGAATGCATGGTCAAGAGGGAGGAATTGCTGATGTTTGTCGAACGATGAATACTTGCACCCTTATGCAACCAAATGAACCTCAGACCTTCCTTGCATACTGGGTATGGGAACTTCCCATGAACACACCAGGCATAGAATATCCCATACGCTAGGAAGTCATGCAGGGAGTAGTGGTACCAAACATGCATTTTGAAGTTTTTCTTTGTAGCTCGGTCGTATGTCCATACCCCTTCCTCCCAAGCATGGACCAATTCATCAATCACAGGCTCCATGAACACACCCATATTATTCCCTGGGTGTCCAGGAATTATCAACGACAAGAATACGTTTTGTCGTTGAAATCATACACCGGGGGGGAGATTGAGGGGGATAACGAACATGGGCCAACATGTGTATGGGGCAGCCATCATTCCATAAGGATTGAACCCATCTGTTTCTAGCGCAACACATACATTACGAGCCTCTTTATCTTTCTCATGATGAATGCCATCAAAGTGGGTCCATGCTTCACCATCGGATGCATGTACCATCCTGTCAGGATTGTATCGTTTGCCATTTTTGTGCCATGTCATCTGTTTAGCGGATTCCTCAGTCATGTATAGCCATTAGATCCTCGGTATGAATGGAAGGTGCCATAGGATTGTCACGGGAATGTCAAGCTGCCTCTTCTAGCCATCACCAGAATCTACCTCCGAAAACCTAGAGGATTTACACTTTGGACAATACTTTGCTTCCACGTATTCTTTCCTAAATAGGACGCACCCCTTTGGGCAAGCATATATCCACTCATATGACATCTTAAGTGCATGAAGGAGTTTCTGTGACTCGTGCATGCTCTTTGGCAGAAGGTGACCCTCCGGAAGCAGGCTGCCAATAACTGTCAACATACCATCGAAGGCATCTCGACTCAGGCTATACTGGGACTTTAATGCCATTATGCGTCCAATGGCATCCAGTTGAGAAACCTTTGCCTCCTCTGTACGTCCTTCAGCGAACTGTGCCTCATGATAGTCATTTAACATGTCTACTACCCCGGCATCAGCATCATAATCCTTGACGTGTGGTCTCACCACCTCCTCTCTCATACAATCAGCTTCACCATGGTAGACCCACTGAGTATAGTCTGCCATAAATCCATTCTTCCAAAGATGTTCCCCCATGACCTTCTTAGTTTGTCTTTTCCTATTTACACATTTGCTGTAGGGACAACAAATTTTACTCGCTCCTTTAGCAGCCATGCCGAATGCCCATTCCAAGAAAGCATCTGTCTTGTCGATCCATTCATTGGTGACCTAACCCTGACTTGCGTGGCCCGTGTACATCCACTCACGGTCCTCCATCCTCTAACATATATAGTGGTGAGTAATATAAACATCAATTACATCTACACGACGTTCCTACTATCTAATAGGTGAGGATAGGTCCTAATCCCACCCACAGATCCATAGATGAGGTTAGTTTCCATGCTCTACTCCTATCCAAGACAGAATTTCGGCAGCACCTCCCCGCTGGTCTCCAAATAAACGTCCTGCCAGGGAGAGTGTGTATTCGGAGAACAATAGGGAGATGATGCCGAAACTCTATCTCAGATCGGAGCAGACCATGTAAACTAACACCACCTACGCATCCACGGGCTGTCCAAAAAACGTGAACAATTCAAAACAGATACAATTTTAGATATGGAAATATCTGTATATTTCCAATCGTATCTCTTTCGAACGGGAGACGCCTAACTGGGTTACGTGATCTATGACCATGATACGGAAAGAGGGGTTATACCTAGGGTGGCGGTGGAGTCAGGCTACCGGGGCCATGGCGGGTCAGTGCAGTGGTGAGGCGACGCGGTGCAGGCGGACCCGCAGCGGCGAGGAAGGCGATCGAGGTCATCGAGGTACACCGGCTCTGCTCCGATGGGCTCTTCTCTGCAAAAAAAGAAACATAAAACTGTCAATACAAAATTTTGGCAGCACCTCCCCTGCACGGTGAGGTTTCCAAAACCTGCAAGAAAACCAACGACACGATGGCTGACATGCACATATATATGAACGACATGATGGCCGACATGCACAAGATTATATCCAACCATATATATAACAATGTCACATCCACTACTACGACTCCTACGACTACCACCACTACTACTCTACCACTACTACTACCACAACTACTAGTAATACTACGATGACGACGACAACGGTAGGGCATACCTAGTGGGCGTCGTCGGGTGGCGGTGGTGAAGGGGCCAGGGCACCGGTGGACAAGGCGACGACTAGGGAAGCATCGGGGACGTGGCAACGGCGGCCGGGGTGCCCCCTCCTCCTCCTTCTTCTTCCTCCTTCCTCCTTCTTCCTCCTCCTCCTTCTCTTCCTCCTTCTTCCTCCTCTCCTCCTCTCCTCCTCCTCTCTTTCTCCTCCTCCTCTGACGGCACGGTGTGGGCGCGGGTGGTGGTGGCGGTGGCGGTGGCGCTGGCATGGGCTCGTGCGGGCGGGGGCAGCGCTAGCGTGGGTGGTGGTGGTGGCAATGCTGGCACGGGCGTGCCTATGTGCGTGTGTGCGGTGTGTATGGGCCGGCTGGGCCGGCGGGGTTAAATCCCCCTTTGCCGAGTGCCCCAGATCTGGCACTCGGCAAAGTATTTTTTTTATTTTTTTAATTCTTTGCCGAGTGCCACGCGGCCTGGCACTCGACAAAGAAGTTTTTTTTTTAAATTTCCCTTTGCCGAGTGTCTTCTCCTGACACTCGGCAAAGCGGTAATTTGCCGAGTGTCATTTTTTGACACTCGGCAAACCATATTTTTTTCACTTTTGACCTCCAAACTTTTTCTGCAGTCCTCATACAATAGGTGGTATCCATGTTCCAATGTGGCACATTTCTCAGACTTTTTCTATATTTCTTTAATTTATTTCATTTAATTTAATTTTCTTGGATAATTTAAATTATAACTACTAGTCATTCGAATAATGAAAAAAATGAATGGAAAAATGATATTCATGTTATTTAGTATAATGTGAGGCCGTATCCAGGAACATACCACCAATTTCGAACATCTTGTTCATGAAACATGACCATGAACTTGTGGTCGAGTTGTTTTTAAATTCTATAAAAAGCAGACGAAGACCGAAAATCTTGAAACTTGTCATGATGTCATGATATCATATGTGGAGGCTATGATAAAAAAATTGAGGAGGTTTCGCGCAAGTTTGTCACGTATGATGCTTACCACCTCGTTGGCCTCTTCACGAAATCATGAAACTTCTTTGGAGATTCTTCGGTTTGCAAGCATCGTACATGACAACTTGCGCAAAACCTTCTCAATTTTTTATCATAGCCTCCACATATGATATCATGACATCTCGACAAGTTTCAAGATTTTCGGTCTTCATTTGCTTTTTATAGAATTTAAAAACAACTCGACCGCAAGTTCGTGGTCATGTTTCATGAACAAGATGTTCAAAATTGGTGGTCTGTTCCTGGATACGGCCTCACATTATACTAAATAACATGAATATCATTTTTCCATTCATTTTTTCATTATTCGAATGACTAGCAGTTATAATTTGAATTATCCAAGAAAATTCAATTAAATGAAATAAATTAAAGAAATATAGAAAAAGTCCGAGAAATGTGCCACATTGGAACATGGAGTACCAGGTATTGTATGAGGACTGCAGAAAAAGTTTGGAGGTCAAAAGTGAAAAAAATATGGTTTGCCGAGTGTCAAAAAATGACACTCGACAAATCACCGCTTTGCCGAGTGTCAGGAGAAGACACTTGGCAAAGGGTTAACGGCGGCTGTCGGCCGTTAACGGCGGTGGCCCTTTGCCGAGTGTTCTGGTTTGTCGAGTGCCCGTTACTCGGCAAACCTGGTCTTTGTCGAGTGTTATTGTTTGCTGAGTTCTCGGCACTCGGCAAACTACCTCTTTGCCAAGTGCTAGTTGTTTGCCGAGTGCTTTCGCTCTAGCACTCGACAAATAGCCTCTTTGCCGAGCGCCCGATAAAAAGCACTCGGCAAAGTCTGGGACACTCGGCAAAGAAGCCATCTCCGGTAGTGCATTTGGTAACATGAGTATCTCACATAGTGTCTGGCCTGTGTTGTTAACTATCTACAACCTTCCTCCATGGCTGTGTAACAAGAGGAGGTATATGATGATGTCAGTTATGATATCTGGTCTGTGTCAACTAGGTGTTAACATTGACGTGTATCTGAGGCCGCTTATTGATGATTTCAAGGAACTCTAGAAAGAAGAGGGTATCAGGGTGTACGAAGGGTTTAGGAAAGAACATTTCAACCTACGTGCCATGCTCTTCACCACTATCACTGATATTCTAGGACATTATAGCATGTCTAGGTAGAGCAAAGAAGAAAAAGACTGCTTTCATTGCTTAGATGACACAAAGAATGTTTGGCTAAATAACTCAAAGAAGAGGGTCTATGTAAGGCACCAACGTTTCCTTCCTAAGTCTCATCCATACCAGGAGATGAAAGGTCAGTTTGATGGCACTAGGGAGACATGATCTACACCAAGGTATTTCAATGGGCAACAGGTATATGACTAGGTGGTAGAGGATACCATGCCTAAAGTTGACCCGGAGAGCACTATCCTTGGAAAGCGAAAGCACAGTGCAAAAGCAAAGAGTGCCAATAAGAAGAGGTGGAAGAAAATGTCAATCCTATGGTAACTGTCTTACTGGAAAGACAACGGTCCGCAACAGCATCGATCTCATGCATGTGAAAAAGAATGTATATGGGTGTTTGCTTGGGACACTCATGAATGACAAATGAAAAATCAAGGACCATGCAAAAGCAAGAGCTAACCTAGAGGAATTGGACATAAGTCCTGAGCTCCGTCCTGATGGTACCAGTGCCCAGCCACCTCTATTGACCAAAAACCTAACCTGAGAAGAGAAGCATGAATTGAGCGACTTCTTTCATAGTGTCAAACTTCCCTCTAGATACGTAGCCAACATACGAAAACTTGTGCCTGCAAGAGAAAACAAGATGCTTCCCATGAAGGCTCATGATTGTGATGTCATGCTCACAACGATGCTTGCAGTTGGTATCTGGAACATATTGCCAAAAAACCCCAAATGGTAATCATGAGCCTCTACTCCTTCTTTAATGCAATCTCTTAGAAGGTCATTGATGAAGAATCACTGGAAGATCTTGAAAAGAACATGATTGAGGTGATGTCTCTCCTTGAGGCTTACTTCCCACCGACTTTCTTTGACATATCCATCCATCTCATTGTACATTTGGTTAAAGAGATTATGTATCTTGGACTGATGTTCCTCCACCACATGTATCCATATGAGAGATTTATGAGCACTCTGAATAGGTATGCCAAGAGTCGGGTCCATCCTGAAGGAAGCATGGCGTAGTGGTATTCTACTGAGGAGGTGGTCGATTGGTGCCTCGATTACATGGACCCCACAAATCCAATTGGCATCTCTAAGTCTCACCATGAGGAAAGGCTAGCGGGCAGAGGGTGTGTTGGGGGTGAAGCACATTACTCCAGAGAGAGATGCCTATGAACGAGCCCACTTTCTAGTGTTGTAGCACACAACAGAGGGGGAACCATACATCGAAGAGCATATGGAGATGTTGAGGCAACAAAACCCGCACCGGGCAAAGCTTGGTTAGCGAGGGCACATATGAGTGGGTTCAATATCTAGTTCAGAGATCGACGTGCTAGTTCAACCTCTTGCATAGATGAAAGTCTTCAAAAGCTGGAAAAGGGGCCTTTCTTCATAGTCACTACCTATCAAGGGTATGACATAAATGGATATACTTTTTACACCATTGATCAAGACAAGAAGAGCATGTACCAGAACAGTGCTGTTCGTGTAGATGCATTTGATAGCAAGATGCAGAAGACAACATACTATGGTTAGATTGAAGAGATATGGGAACTCTTGTATGCAGGCTTCAAGGTGCCCATTTTTTGGTGTTGATGGGTTTAGGGAAGTCAGGGTGTCATGAAAGACAGGTATGGCTTCACTACGGTTGACCTCAACCAAGTTGGGTATAGGGACGAGCCATTTGTAGTCGCAAGTTAGGTTTTCCAAGTCTTCTTTGTGCGCGACACTAGAAACAAGAAACAACAAGTGGTTCTCCCTAGGAAAAAGTGGGTTGTCGGACTTGAAAATCTAGTGGATGAGGAAGAGTTCAATCAATCCAATGAAGTGTCTCCTTTGGATACTTCCATCCTCCCTGTGATTTTGGCAAGCGAGCTAACTCCATACCTAAGAGATGGCCGTAAAGAGGTTGCCCCCGTGGCAAAAAGTCATCAAAAACAGCAAGTACGCAAAAAAAGATGCTCATGTGAGTTTTTGAACAATGTGCAATCTCATTTTATAGTTAACAATATATATTCGTCGATAGAATATCGTTGGCAGTCCACCGAGGGGTATCCCGCGATGGTAGATTTGTTAGTGGGGGTGCGCGTAATCAGGAACCGGATGGTGACACAAGGCGTAGAGACAACGATTTAGGTAGGTTCGGGTCATCTGATCGACGTAATACCCTACGTCCTGTGTCTTTGGTCTATTGCATTGAGATGTATGGATAGATCTAGATGGATCGTGTCCGCTAGGGGACCCCTGCCTCTCCTTATATAGTCTGGAGGGACAGGGTTACAAGTAAAGTAGCCTATTTGGTACTATACAATAGCTTGCGGTGCACGCCGAGCAGCACCGTGCACGCCTTGATCTTGTGGGTCGGGCCACCTCTGATGGTGCGGCCCATGTCTTGTCTTGAGGATACCGAGGCCGTACCCCCACAATATTTGTCGTCGCTCTTACTTACAACGTGATGTTACTTTCAGGAACTTTGAGGAAGGGATTCTGGCTAATGAGAGAAGTTCATGTCATCAAGGATGTAAATTGTAGAATGAGATGTAAATTGTACTAGATAAGTTCATGTCATCTAGTCTAGGATGTTAAGCCCACAACTCCTTGTAATGTGTATGGTACCTTGTGGATGTATGCTGAAATTTGCTTATCAAGACTACTTCATTTCATTTGTCTCATGACATGCATAGGTTATATAAGCTGCTAGAATTTGATGTGTCATATCAGTACACATAATCATCCATTCATATCACAGGAGCAGCACACACTTATGAGCAACACACATATATATAGCTCATTAACATGTAGGTGTCCATACATGAGCATCTAGGACATATATAGCTAATTAACTTAAGGTGTCCATATAGCATATCACCACACATAGATAAGCCGGTGTCCATACAACATATCACCACATAGTACATATATTAATTAAGGTAACGTAAGGTCATCATTGTTTCAGTGGCATGATCACTTCAGCTTCTTAGCCAGGACGTCGTCCACCTCCTTAGTTAGGCCCTCCAACTTCTAAGTCACTAGTGTCCACCATCTCCTTAGTAGGTCCCTTCTCCTCCTTCTCAGCATGTATCTTCCTCAACTCTTGTATTTCCATAGCTTGATTGTTCAACAACTCCTTGACGTCGTCAAGCATCTAGTGAATAGTCAAAAGCTTTTCTTGTAGTGGTTTCATAACCACTATCAGTAGGGCCTCATGCATGGTACCTGGAGGGAGCCTAAAATTAGGAGCCTACAAATATGCACAAAAACAGTTCAGTTAAATTCTTGACAATAATGAATCTAAAACTGAAGCCAGTAAATTCTTGACAATGCTATTTTATGAACTAAGGTAACTGAAGCCTAAACATATGCCAAACACTAACTTACACTAAATTACAACTAACTAACATCGAGAATAAGAATACTAAATCCTAAACTAACATTCAGTTAACTGAAACATTCAGTTAACTGAAATTACAATGCTGAAATAGAAAATGCAGGAAACATATAATGCCAAATACTAACTTTCAGATAACTCTAAATAAGCTAGTCTTCTCATCACAACATCAGATAGTCTTCTCATCACAGCATTAGGTAATCTCCTCATCACAAAAAATGCAGCAAACATATCATGCCAAATACTAACTTTCATATAACTCTAAATACTAACTTTCTCATCACAACATCAGGTAGTTCACATAAGTGCTTGTCTTCCCATCACACTTCAATAGCATAGAATTTAAATAACACTGAAACCCTAAATAAGCTAGATCACAATTACTGAAACTATAATTTATATAACAC
Source organism: Miscanthus floridulus (assembly GCF_019320115.1). Taxonomy (NCBI): domain Eukaryota; kingdom Viridiplantae; phylum Streptophyta; class Magnoliopsida; order Poales; family Poaceae; genus Miscanthus; species Miscanthus floridulus. Next base: position 26,355,581 of record NC_089593.1, on the reverse strand, counting down.
AATATATTTATAAGCAGCAGAGCAAAAACAATAGAGTTCACAAGCATAGCAGCCTAGGCAGCGACAAGCATAGCATATCATGCCAAGCACTGATCATGAAACCCCAACGAAGCAGGCCGTGGTTGGAGCTTACCTCGCCGGGCTTGGAGCCGCACTTGAAGCCGGTGCACATCCAACGAAGGCATGTTTTCCCATTGGCGTCGAAGCAGTGCCTGCACTTCCCCACTACCGGTTCGCTATCTAATGACATGTCCACCTCTAGCATGATCGACGCTGGCTCCTTGTCCTCCCTCCTCCTCCTCGCCTCCTCCAGCTTCGTCGCCACCGGCCTCACCACCAGCGAGCAAGAGTGCGTGCCCTTCTTCTTCACCATCACTGATGAGGTAGGCACAACCTTCTGCTTCTTGAACCCTGGTGGGCACACCAGGACATCCTCCACCTCCACCTTCATGTCCACCACCAGGACGACACTAATGACGAGGGCGTGGCCGTAGAGGAACAAGCGAAATGCTCAGTCCCTAGGTCCCTTCATTTGTGGCGCCTCGTGGGCTTTGTCATCTCCAAGGGCGGCGACTGTGGTGGCAGAGATGAAGCGAGAGGGTTGAAGGGCGGTGGTGGCGAGGAAGGCGAACGGAGGCGCAGCACGTGGAGTGTGAGGGTGGCGAAGTGAGCAAGGCAATGTGAATGTGAAGGGACAGGGTGGTAGCAATTATTTTATTCATATGGAAGGGTCGCGCTAGTTCAGATCTGAATTTGAAGGGACACAGTAGTACAGACGCGCCTTGACTACACATGTTGGAAGTAACAACTACTCCTGACGCGCCTTTACTACACGCGTCTGTAGTAATTAATTACTGATGATGCGTGTTCCCAACATGTGTCTGTAGTAGTTAAATTAATAATTTCAATTTAAAATCTTCGAATACAATTTTAGTGCAGTAAATGATCTAAAATGGAAATGTTGTAAACATAAAAGTTATACAACTCATCAAGATCTACAACTTTTATTTTGAAAAACTTTTTATGTGACTTTGTTTGTACAATTCAACATTTGAATTTCAAAAAATGGGACCTTCAAACAAGATTTTCAAACACCAAATAATGTCAGATGAAAAAGTCATGAACATAAAAGTTGTAGATCTCAACAAGATCTACAACTTTTATTTTGGAAAACTTTTCATGTGACTCTATTTGAACCATTCAAATTTTGAATATAAAAAAATTCAAATCCAAACAACATTTTGAAACACCAAATAAATTCATATGAAAAAGTCATGAACATGAAAGTTGTACGACTCATCAAGATGTACAACTTTTGTTTTGGTCATTTCTTCATCTGAGAAAGCGATAGTAACGTTGTTCACAAATTTTACATATCTCACATATGGTTTCATAAACTATAAGAGAGATATATAGATTTTGTGAATAATGTTACTACCACTTTCTCGGATGCAGAAATGACCAAAATAAAAGTTGTAGATCTTGATCAATTCTACAACTTTGTTGTTGATAACTTTTTCAGCTGAAACCATTTACTGTGTTTAAAATATTGTTTGAAGTTGCCATTTCATAAAATTCAAATTTTGAATTGATAAAACATAGTCACATGAAAAAATGATAAAAATAATAGCTGTAACAACACAATAAATGGGTAGAGCATGATTTTACAAAAAATTGGGAAAAAATCATCAAATTTGAAGTTAGTACGAGGGAGAAAGACTAGTTACAAGTTTTAGCCAGAGATTAAAAAGAAAAATCATAGTTGTTCATCAATCTTTGAACCAATGAAAATTATCGCGTACCCTATTTAAATTATTCAAACCACTTTATGTTCGAGACACTTGCTTCGAGGCCTGTAGGTCTCAGGTTCGATCCCTAGGTGGGACACAATTTTTTGACCTACTTTTTTATTGCTATAGATGTGTCTTGGCCACATGCATCTGTAGTAAGAAATTTTCTTTTGCCTGCCCTTTTTCTGAATTTCTTGGCCTTTCCACATTCCCCAAGTCCATTCACATCCAACTTCCTGCATTCTAGGGTTCCACTGTCCGCTCCCCGCTGCCATCGCCGCATCCACGCGCCTCCGCCATCTTCACCCCCGTCCGCTCCCCGCATTCTAGGGTTTCACCGCTGCCGCATATGCCCGAGGTCTGCATCTGCGCACTAGCATCCGCCCGCCTTCATCTCCGATGTCCATCGCCGAGGTCCGACAGCCACCGTCTCCAAGGCTGTCCTCCGCCATTATCTCTAACTCCATCTAGCAGGGCACGATGCACCGTCTTCAAAGCGGTTGGGCATGGCAGTGGCCATTCCAGAGGCACTATGATCAAAGCAGAGGTCGTAGGGCGATGACATCTTTCGCTTCTAGCAACCCCTTCGTCCCCTCCGATAGTGCTAGCCTCCTCCTTCGACCCCACGTGGTGAGTTCTAACATGGATTTTCTTTAGTTAGATGTTGCAGCTTAGTGATTTTGCAATAGCCAAGGATTTGTAGTAGGAAAGGCTATTCTCGAGCCTCTATTTGTCTCTAGTTGAGGTATTTTTGATGGATAATTGTCAGGTATAGTAGATAGATAAGAAGCAGTAGATGGATTTTTGAAAATTAGAATGTCTGATTATGCTTGTATGATGGAACCTGGTAGTTTTGTTCTGGTTGAGTGGATTGAGATGTTCTTGTGCCTATGACATGAATGAAATACTACACTAGTAGCATTGGTTTCTAGAGCCTGAACTTGTACATTAATTTTAGTTTTATCATGTACATGCTGTACAATGGTTTGTAAATATTGATCTAGACTATTAGCTTTGCTATATTACTGAACACTTTCTCATACTCTACTTATGCTTGTTGATCAGTATAAACTCTTATGGGTCATACTTAGCTGAGAATTTTAGTTAGTACTATATAATGTAGTATTTTCTGTTGCTTCCTAAACTATTGATTTGGTTGTTTATGATCTAGTTGAGTGGATTGAGATGTTCTATAGTCTGAACTTGTAGATGTATTTTAGTCTACTCTGAATTTTCTATTCTGAATTGTACATCATCTCATGACATTATTGCTGTTGTTTTCACTGCATATGTGTCAAACATGGCTCTGTGGTGCTGTGAAAGGTGTCTGCACTGCTTGCTATTGAATGTTGTTATAGTCCCTATTAGAATGGTAAGATATAGCTTTGTGATATACTAACACTAGTTACTATTAGATGTCAGTGCTCTATCATGTTCACTAACAACCTTGCTCACCTTTGTTTGGTAGGCGTCTGATCATGAATCTATGACATCATTAGCAGGAGAAGACAAAGAACCAACTAACAGTGGAGAGGAGGGACACAACAGATATGCTAACGAAGAGGAGGAAGAGAGAGATGCGGATGTAAGGGACCAAGAGGGAGATGGTACTGCAGAGGATGAAGAGAGAGATGCTAATGTAGAGGCACAACAATCTAAACCTCCTCGTAAACCCTCAACAAGAAAGAGGACAGTCACTCGGTGGCCAGATGACAAGCTAACCATCATGGGGCTCACTCCGACTGGGTTCCCATAGAGAAGGGGGCCTAGATAAGAATGAGGAGGCTGGTTGGTCTGATTGCTAGACAAAGGATCTTCTTGGTCCTGCCTTCATTCATTTCACTAAGTGAACAAGACAAGATCACTATATTTGATGAGTGTGTCTAGCCTTGGTTGTAGTTTCTAGAAGAATTGAAGGCTGAAACATGTAAGAAGATAATGCAGATGGTAGCCAAGAGTTGGAGAACCCACAAAAGCGACGTTACACACAATTTCATCAACAAAGGGTTGGATGCCACGGTGAAGCACACATACATTCCGAAAGAAGATTGGGTAGCGTTTGTGAAACTGAAGGATAGGGAAGAAGCAAAGGCAACAAGTGAGAAGTACAAGAAGCTTTGGGAGAGGAACAACCATGACCACTACCTAGGGACACGAGGGTATGAAGGGAAAGCTGCAATGTGGGAGCAGGAGGATAGGGAGTTAGCCACCCAAGTCATCAGTAATCCTTGGGACTAGTTTCTAGGTGGCCACCCAAGGAATTTTCTATGTGCACATAGTACTTTGGTTTGGTCAGAAGGAAGTGCTGAGATTCATTGGTTGAAAGATTTGGCCGAAAGTGTATCTAAGCTAATTTTAGAGAAGCAAGGAGCCCTTGGATCTTCAGGGCTCGCTTTGGTTAGTGTCGACAAAATATGGTCGGCAGTCTACCTAGGGGTATGCCCAAGGTAGTAGATTGTCAGCAGACAGATGCGCAAGCCACAAACAAGACGGTGACGCAAGACAGACACGAGGTTTTATCCAGGTTCGGCCGCCAAGAAGGCGTAATACCTACGTCCTGCGTCTGATTTGTATTGCTGTATGTCAATGAGAGAGATGTTTTTTAGAGGGATCCCCTGCCCGCCTTATATAGTCCGGGGGGCAGGGTTACAGATCTGGAAACCAATCCTAGTTAGTTACAATTGCCATATGTGGCCGGATAAGGATTCCTATTCTAACCGACCAGGATCCTGCTTGATCGCCAAATCCGCCTTGACTCCTTGTGCGGGACTTCGATCAGGTTGGCTGGGCCGCACGTCGTCTTTCGGGTGGACCGGACCCATTGATCCGGGCCATCCCAAGCTTAGCCGTAAGGGTATAGGGGTTAATACCCCCACAGCTAGTCCCCGAGCATCATGCATTATGCTGCGACACGCCATTTTAACCTTCTCCGACAAGTAGAGCTTGAGTCCTTGACGTCTCTGACCACCGTCATCACCGGAGAAGTAGGTTGTCCGAAGAATGTATGGTGCTCTTAAGAAAAAAGAAAAAGATTTCTGTCCTGAGAAGTGTGCCCACTTGTATTTCTGAAAAGAAATGTAAGTGGTCTTGAAACATAGCGTCCTTGAACATCAGAGGCGTAGGGGTCGAAAAAACAAACACATTCACCGCAAGGTGAAGTGTGTCCACTTAGTCCCTGAGCCTGGTAGTAGGTGACGTAGGCACGTGGTGCCAGGGTCTAAAAAGAATTCCCAGTTTAGTTGAAAACCCAATTACCGTACAGGCAAAATGAGATGCACCGGCAGGTGCATCGTACCGACGTAGTCCCCGAGCTTGCTGGAAGGCGAAGTATGAGCTTTGTAGCAAGGTCTTAATAAATGTCTCTCAACTGTATGTGAGTACAAATCACATGTAGCCAAGGAGAACCATTATTCAAGCAGTGGTCGGGACAGTCCCCGAGCACATTAATAATCCTTACAATCATTCAAAGCACAGGGGTTGATTAAACAAACACTTTCACCGCAAGGTGAAGTGTGCCCACTTAATCCCCGAGCCTGGTAGTAGGTGACGCACGCACATGGTGCCAGGGTCTAAAAAGAATGTCCGCTGAAGTTAAGAATCCAATTGCCGTACAGGCAAAACGAGATGCACCGGCAGGTGCATCGTACCGACGTAGTCCCCGAGCTTGCTGGAAGGCGAAATATGAGCCTTGTAGCAAGGTCTAAATAAATGTCTCTCAACTGTATGTGAGTACAAATCACATGTAGCCAAGGAGGACCATTTTCCAAGCAAAGGTCAGTCAGTCCCCGAGCACGGCAGTGGTCGGAGCAGTCCCCGAGCATGGAAGTGGTCGAAGCAGTCCCCGAGCACGGCGGTGGTCGGGTCAGTCCCCAAGCACGTCAGTGGTCGGAGCAATCCTCGAACACGGTAGTGGTCGGAGCAGTCCCTGAGTACGTCAGTGGTCTGGGCAGTCCCCGAGCACGGGAGTGGTCTGGGCAGTCCCCGAGCACGGGAGTAGTCTGGGCAGTCCCCGAGCATGGGAGTGGTCTGAGCAGTCCCCGAGCACGGTAGTGGTCTGGGCGGTCCCCGAGCATTGTAGGAGTCTGATACATCCTTGAGCACAAAACAAGCATCGAAAATATGAACACCATTGATGTATTTATTTGGTGCATTTATTTATCTCCTTTCTCTACCAAGTCCAGTCTGACACACCTGGTCAAAAAAGCAGATGGGTATAGTACGTCATTCTGTCTTCTTACTCCTTTCTGGCAAATAGTCGCTTGGCACCTGTATGGAGGTGCTTCAATGTGGGCCCTCTTTCACTATCAACGAAGAGGCGCGTACACTAGTAACGAAGTGGCACGTTTATTGGCGTAGATCTCGAGGTTGTGTGAACAACCGTCTGTGGCGCGTGCGCATGTCTCCCAATAATCTCAGGCGGACGAAACGACGGAGCTCTTTGTTATTTATAATATAGATCTGGTAAGTTACTCACACCATTCCCCATTGTCATTCGCCGCCGCAACCTTCTTCTTCTTCTCGCCGAACCCTATTCCTCCAAAAATCATCGCCAATCCCCTCGCCACTGCATCCACCCCCTTAGTAAGGACAGACTAATGGCAAAAAGAGATGCCTAGAAGAAAGGCGGAGTCATGGCGAAGGAGTGGTGGAAGTCGCGGAGCAATGAGCAGACCATCGAAGACGTCGTCGCCATGGGAGTGCTCCACAACAAGGCACTCGCAGGATGGCGTGCGCCGGAAGGAGAAAGCTTCCCCGATCCACAACCAGGTGAGATTGTGGTTTTCGAAGACTTCTTCAAACGGGGTTTTGGGATTCCAGTGCACCCTTTCCTTCAGGGTCTCTGCTTGTATTACGAGATTGGGATTTGCAATCTGCATCCCAACTCGATTCTTCTTGTCTCCACCTTCATCCATCTCTGCGAGGCTTATGGTGGCTTCCAGCCCCATTTCGACTTCTTTTGCCACCTATTCTGTCTTCGGAAGAAAGGGAGCGGTGGCTCGAAGATAGCCGAAGGCGTCTACCTGAATCTGCGCGACGGTATGAAAGCCCAATATTTGCACTGCCCCTGGAACACCTCACTGGACGAGTGGTACAAGAAATGGTTCTACATCCGTGAAGAGCCGAACACCATCACCCTATGCGACGTGGGGCTGATTTCGGAGAAGAAGAATAGCTGGACAGAGAAGCCCGAGAACTTGGAGCAGATCGCCGAACTGCTTGGGATGATCCCGTGGGGAAAGCTAGATGGCCCAAGTGTGGTCGGGAACTTCATCAACCGAAGGATCCAGCCCTACCAGAAGAGGGTTCATCCTGGCTTCGAGTACCAGGGGAGCGCAGATCCAACAAGGACCAAGAAAGAGGCGCTCGACAAGACAGAAATCAAGGCCAGGATTGGCGAGCTATTCAACCTGGCCCGACCTCCACCAAAGGTAAATGATGCTTCCTTTTAACTATAGAGTCATGTTTTAACAAGAAAGTGACTGTTGTCTCCGTTTTGTGTCTCAGATTAATGGTCATGATCGGGCAGCAGTGTTCGTGTCTCCGCCCCCTGGTGTGGATTACCTGCAAGTTGCCGGCCCAGCCGCCCAGACCAATGCCAGGACCGACGACGTCCACTGGGTGGCACTCGAGGCTGTGGAGGATGCGTCGACCAGAGCCGCTGGCAAGCGCCCAGCTGCCAACAAACGACGCCAAGCCATCTTCCCCCTTTCGGACGACAAAACAGAGGATGCGGACATCTTCTGGCTCGTCCCTCGAAAGAGGAGGAGACAAATGGGGTCGATGGAGCAGGGTACCTCCTCTGTGCCAGCAATGATCACATCACCGACCACTACAACACAGAGGACAAGCGAAGGAAATGCCGAGCATCAAGCCCCGACGCCTGTACCGCTGGTGGAAAGAGTTCTGGTGGAACCTGCCGAGCACGCGGAGCAGGGGCGATCGAGGAGACGCTCCTTCGCCACATCATTCCGTGCTTCAAAGCTATAAGTATCTATAACTTTGATGTAAGCTTGCAATTTGTATTGAATACTATTATCTTCTGAACCTTTCTCTGATAAATTAGGTTGGCATCCACCGAGAACCCCGACCAGCTAGCCGGGTGCGGCACAACTTCGCCAGCAATGGCAGAAAAAACTGCCCAACAGCCAGCCGTGGAGGTGCCTGTAGAAGGAACTCCGCCGGGACCTCAGCAGGCGGACGACCAGACATTAGTCCCCGAGCGGCTGGTCGAGAAGACAGCCGAGCAGAGTACCAGTGCTCCGAGCACAAAACCTGCTGAGGCGGATACCTTGGCGCCAAGGGAGCCAGATCAAGCCGAGGAGCAGCAGCCGGAAGTGGCACAGAGCACTCTTGCAGATGCAACGGCTCGTGGAAAAGCCCTAGTGGTCGTGGAGACTGCAGACTCCAGACCAGCACCGCCCCCCGAACAGGAGGCTGAAGAGGACGAAGTAGAAGAGGTCCTAGGCCGTCCCCAAGATAAGCGACAACATGTATATGTGTCGCGCCGGTGGAACGACGAATGGGTTATGCACGAAGAAATCCCAGAGGTCGAAGAGACCCTAAGAGTCGAACGGGCGGCAAAGTGTCTGGTGACAGAAGTCCAGGTATGTTTGGCTTGACCACTTGACCCTGTTATGTAGTCGATCTGTCTGACTTAGCTTATTTATGTGTAGGACTTGATGAAGACCGCGAGGTACCAAAAGAGGTGCTTCGATCAGATTGAGGGAATCACGGTGAATAATAAAGAACTGGTGGCCGAGGTGGAACACTTGCGCCGCCAACTTGAAACCGCCGACCAGAAGAGTACAGAGCTAGAGACACAAAACCAGAACCTGGTCGGCCGGCTTAATAATAAAGAGCGGGAAAGAATAAGTAAGTTGTCACTTTATCACAGCAAGTGTGTAACACGTATTGTTGTGTTGTTGGTAGTGACAGCTGTAATGCAGGCTTAGAAGCTGAAGTAACCCGCCTCCAAGAGGGGAAAAGCCGTGTGACCACAGAGTGTGGTCATCTGAAGGAAGACAACGAGAAACTGGCACGCAGCTAGTCCCAACTCTAGGACCACACCACCAAAATGAAGGAGGAACTAAAAAGTAAGTATTCCAGACCACCTTTCTCATTCTGTTGCCCGCCTTGTCTTGTCATGCCATAACATTTGATGTCTTGTACGGTGTTCAGTTTTAAAAGTCAATGCCAAGAGACATCTGGAGGCCGTGATCAAAGAGCGTGACGGCTGGAAAGCATGATGCCTCGAGGTCACTGAGGAGCGGGACACATGGAAGAACTGGTGCCAAGAAGTGGCAACTAGAATTGTCCCTGTCCTCGACCTTATCGACCCGGCGCTCACAGAGGAAGAGCCAAAGACACCCTAGCTCAGACTGGTCGAGAGATGTAGTCAAGCGTGGGGATGGTTCCAAGAGTTCGTGAAGGAGGCGGGTGAGTACACGGGTGCCCATGTACTAAGCATGGTACGTGCTCACTACCCCCTGATCGATCTCTAGCGCCTGGAGGCTGGGTACCCGAAGGAGGTAGACCCAGACAAGGCGGAGGAGCTTTGGACAGCCCAGCTGGACTTGTCATCGAAGATAATTGGCGACATTAACCTATGTGGAGGTGGGGCAACACCTGTACAGGGTACGCCATTGACGAGTCAGCTGGAAATGCCATCAGTTGCAAGCCAACCAACAAAGCCTATGGTCTCGACCAGCCAGGCATTGGCAGGGCCATCCCCTTCAGCTTGACTAGCACAAGAGTCCCCGAGACTCGAGTAGGATGTCGGAATCGGCGGGCAGTAAGTGCTACGCGCCCCGACCAGCCAATGTAATAGGCTTAGAGCTGTAGAAGGAGGACATAGTTGTGTTATTGTAAACTTTAGCCTCTTCAGGCAAGCTTGTAATAACGTAACTGTATATCCTTATAAGCTTGTTTGCTTTGTATAAAACGTATTTAAGCTTGAAACTTTATGTTGGTGTAACTAAGTGAGAACATGTTAACGTTCTGTTTAGTTGTACCATTTTGCTCGACATATCATCCTGGATAGTTTGTGCGGCCTTAGTTTGTCATGTGGTCGGAGTGTGAGGTACGGTGACCTGTGCACACGTAGACGCAGACAAGTCAAACCAAGGGGGACCTGCCGATCACCCGTAACGTAGAGAGCGGATCCCATGCACGTGTTGGGAGGAACCAGAGACAAGGCCTGCTCCGAAAACCGTAGAAGGAGTGGTGGTCGGCTTTTACTGGCTAGGTTAGAATAATCATAAAATTCGAAGTGACACATTAGAGTGGTCGGAGAAATCATAATTGCTTTATTGAAGTAAATCAAAAGTACAAGGGGAGTACATATCTCAGTAGTTAAGCATAGAAACGTCTAAGCTTGTCGATGTGCCACGAGTTTGGTATGTCTATACCGTCCAGGTGAGCTAACCTATAAGACGTTGGTCGTGTGACTTCCTTGATCATGAAGGGTCCCTCCCATGGGGTTGCGAGTTTATGGACGCCAGCCTGGTTCATTTTCCACTTCAGTACCAGGTCCCCGACCATGAAGGAATGCTCTTTAACGTTCTTGTTGTAATACCTGTGCAAAACAGCAAGGTACTTGGCCGTACGTACACAAGAATCGAGCCTTTTTTCTTCTGCGCTGTTAACTTCTAGCTCCCGTACTTCATTGACCTTGCCCTCGTCGAAGTTCTCTACCCGTGCTGATCTGAAAGCTATATCTGGTGGGAGGACTACCTCAGCGCCGTAAACCATAAAGTATGGTGAGACGCCTGTGTTACGGCTGGGCTGAGTTCGGAGGCCCCAGACCACGGCTGGTAACTCCTTGAGCCATCTTCTGGGAGCTTTGTCGTTTTCTCTGTACATCCTCTTCTTTAATGCGTCCAAGATCATTCCATTTGCCCACTCGACTTGTCCATTAGCTCTAGGGTGCGCCACCAAGACGTATTTTACTACTATGCTCCTTTCATCGCAGAAGTCCCAAAAAGCGTTCCCGGTGAACTGAGTACCCAGATCAGTGATGATGCTGTTGGGTATGCCGAAACGGTGGATGACCTAGTCGAGGAACATGACAGCCTTTTTTGAAGATGCCTGTACCAAAGGCATGTATTCTATCCACTTAGAAAATTTGTCAATCAGCACAAAGACGCATGTAAATTTCCCAGGAGCCGGTTTGAAGGGCCCGATCATATCCAGTCCCCAGCATGCGAAGGGCCAAGAGGCTGGTATCGTCTGTATCTCATGTGCTGGTACGTGGATTCTCTTGGCGAAGAACTGACAACCCTCACAGTGGCGGACTAGCTTCTCTGCGTCGGCTACTGTTGACGGCCAGTAGAACCCTGCTCGGAAAGCCTTACCGACCAGTGTTCTTGAGGCCGCATGGTTGCCGCAGGAGCTAGAGTGGATTTGGTCTAGGAGATGTTCGCCTTCTTCCTGGGTTATACACTTCATCAAGATTTCCTCCTTTGCGTTTTTGCGCCATAACTTGCCATCGACGAGCAGGTACTGCTTACTGTGACGCATCAGGCGCTCGTTTTCTATCCGATCAGTATAACCGCTGCCATCTGTTAAGTACTTGATGAAAGGTACTCTCCAGTCAGGCTCATGAGTGGTCGGAGGCGGCTCGGTTGTGCTCGGCGCCAGAATCGTAGCCACCAATTGCTGGTCCAGAGCCTTGTCGACCGTGGAATCTTCCTCTTCGATGGAAGGCGTGAGCAGGTCTTGGACGAATACGCCATGTGAGATTTTGGCTCGGGATGATCCTAACTTTGACAGCACATCTGCTGCTTGGTTCTTGTCCCGGACCACATGTATGTACTCGATGCCATAGAACCTGCCTTCTAGCTTTCTTATCGATCTGCAGTATGCGTCCATCTTTTCGCTGGTCGTGTCTTAGTCCTTGTTGAGTTGGTTGATGACCAGAGCCGAGTCTCTATAGACATAGAGATGTTTAACACCAAGCTCAACCGCAATGCGTAAACCATGCAGGCATGCTTCATACTCGGCGGCGTTATTAGATGCTGGAAAATAAATCCTGAGAACGTACCGGAGCTGCTCCTTAGATGGTGACACGAAAAGAACTCCTGCTCCCGCACCGTCAATGTTGAGAGAGCTATCGAAGTACATCGTCCAATATTCGTCGGATCCCAGAGAGGCAGGCGTGCTTAAGTCTATCCACTCGATGATGAAATCGATGAGTGCCTGAGACTTGATTGTAGTACGGCTTGCAAATTCCAAGGAGAAGGGGCATAGCTCCATTGCCCATTTGACGATGCGCCCGTTCGCATCCTTATTGTGAATGATGTCCCCCAAGGGGTACTCGGTCATGACCACCACATGATATCCGTCGAAGTAATGTCTCAATTTTCGGGATGTTATTAGTATGGCATAGAGCAATTTCTGAATCTGTGGGTACCTGGTCTTGGATTCGTTGAGTACCTCACTAATGAAATAAATTGGCCGCTATACCTTATAGGCGTGGCCCGGCTCGTCGCGCTCGACCACCATGGTAGTGGAGACCACCCGATTGGTTGCTACAATGTAAAGTAGGAGAGTTTCATCTTCTCTGGGAGCAGTGAGGACCAGAGGTGATGTAAGGTATTGTTTTAGCTGCGTGAAGGCAGCGTCTGCTTCCTCCGACCACTCAAACTTCTTGGATGCTTTGAGCAGTTTGAAAAACGGTAGCCCTTTTTCTCCTAATCTTGATATGAAATGGCTGAGAGCAGCCATGCATCCGGTAAGCTTCTGGACATCCTTCACCTTTTTGGGGGGCTTCATGTCTAAGACAGCTTTGACTTTCTCCGAATTAGGGCGTATGCCGTCGTAACTGACGACGTTGCCTAGCAGTATACCAGAAGGAACACCAAAGATGCACTTCTTTGGGTTTAACTTCCATTGGAATGTATTGAGGGCCACAAAGGTGCGTTTTAGGTTGTCAACAAGGGTATGCGCTTCTTTGGTTTTGACAACTACATCATCCACATAGACCTCTACAAGGTCGTCTTTTATCTCGTCTGCGAGGCAGGCCTGAATGGCATGTTGGTATGTAGCCCCGGCGTTCTTGAGCCCGAACGACATAGTCGTGTAGCAGTAGGCGCCGAAAGGCGTGATGAAAGACGTCTTGATCTGATCGTCCTTTTTGAGAGCGATCTGGTGATAACCAGAGTAGCAATCGAGAAAGGAAAGGAGCTCGCAACCGGCGGTTGAATCTACGACCTCGTCTATGCGAGGTAAGCCGAAGGGGTCCTTAGGGCAGTGTTTGTTGAGATCAGTGTAATCAACGCACATTCTCCATTCATTATTCTTTTTGCGTACAAGAACCAGGTTGGCTAACCACTCCGGATGATACACTTCTTTGATAAATCCGGCTGCCAAAAGTCGTGTCACTTCTACCCTAATCGCCTCCTTTTTGTCGCGAGCGAACCGTCGTAGCTTCTGCTTGATAGGTTTGGCCTTGCTGTTGACATTCAAGGAGTGCTTGATCAAGTTCTGAGGTACACCGGGCATGTCGGCAGGTTTCCATGCGAACACATCCACGTTGCTCCTCAAGAACCCGACGAGCGCGTCTTCCTATTTGGGATCCAGGTTGGCCTTGATAAGGGCCATTTTGCTGGAGTTGCCGTCGACCAGCTGGATCACCTTGTGCTCCTTTGACTTGATGTTCTTGCGTGGAGTCTCGAGGTCTAGGATCTCCAGGTGGTCGGTTGAGGTCTTCTTAGCATCGAGCATAGTCTCGGCCATGCGAATAGAGAGGTCGTGGGCCTCTGCTATTTTGAAACTATCGTCTTCGCAGGTGTAAGCGGCGTACACGTTACCTCGGAGGGTTAGGACTCCTTTCTCGGTAGGCATCTTGAGCACCAGATACCTATAATGAGGTATGGCCATGAACTTGCTGAGCGACGATCGACCAAGAATAGCATGGTAGGTGCCATCGAAGTCAGTGACCACAAAGTTGACGTAGTCGGTGCGGAAGTGGTCCGGGGTCCCAAACTGCATAGGTAGCATGATCTGCCTGAGAGGTGTAGAGCTCTGTCTGGGGAGAACACCCCAGAACTATGCCTCGTATGGCTTAAGATCCGCCTAATCTATCTTCAGGGCGGGCAGACTGTTCTTGAACAGTATATCGATGGAGCTGCCGCCGTCGATTAGTACTCTATCGAACTGGACCTTGTTGATACAAGGATCGAGGACTAGGGGAAAACGTCCTGGCTCTGGTATTGCGGCCCATTGGTCCTTCCCGCTGAAAGAGATTTCGCGGTGAGACCACGGAGGGAGCTGCAGATCAGCGAGGAGGTTATCGGGGTTGGCCACGTTCAAGCAAGCACGGGCGAGCAGCTTGCGTTCCCGCTTGGTCTCGATGGACACTTTGCCTCCGATGATGGTGTGCACGTGATCGGTTGGCTTGATGTACTTGTGACGAGGGTCTGCATCGTCATCGTCGTTATCCTCGTTGCGCTGTTCCCCTGCATCGTTAGGCTTGTTGGATGTGTCCGGAGCCTATTGACGCGTATAGATATACTTGAGAACACGGCAATTTTCCATGGTATGGTTTGACTTAGGATGGAGCTGGCAGGGCCCTTTCAATGCTTTGGTGTAGTCGTCTTCGTAATTACGACGTCCGCCACCCTTTTTAACGGTATTGACCTCGCCGTCGTCTTCCTGAGCACGCTTGCTCCTGTAATCGTCACGGCGGTTACGCCGCTGATTACGTTGGTCGTGGTGGTCGCGGGAGTCGTTGCGCTGGTTGCGGCGGTCAAAATTATCGTTCCGACCACGGTTGCCGCGGTAGTCGTCGCGGTGTGGAGGGTGGTCGGAGCGTGGAATCCTTGCTGCTTCTTCAATAATTATCTTCTTAGCATCGTCGGCGTCCGCATATTTCTTAGCGGTGGCTAGGAGCGCTGTGACCGATTCAGGTCTCTTCCGGAGGAGCTTGTCTCTTAGGGCGTCATGGAAGCGGAGGCCAGTGATGAAAGCCTCGATTGCCTCATTGTCGGAGATTGATGGGACCTTGATGCGCATCTCTAAGAAACGCCAGACGTACTTGCGTAGTGGCTCGTCTTTCCGGTCTCAGATCCATTGCAGATCGTACTTGTTGCCCGGTTGTTCACAAGTAGCGATGAAATTGTCGATGAAAGCTTGCTTAAGCTCCTGCCAAGAATCAAAGTAGTTTGCCGGCAAGCTGACCAGCCATTGGTGACCTGCATGGCCAACAGCAACTAGGAAGTAGTTAGACATGACGTGCTCGTCAGCCATGGCTGATCTGCACGCGGTTTCGTAGAGCATGACCCATAATTCGGGGTTTTCTTTGCCGTCATACTTCTGAAGTTTCTCGAGCTTGAAATTCTTGGGCCATATGACTTGGCGAAGGTGCGGAGTAAACTGCTTCAAACCCGGCAGACCGTGGGCAGTGTCATACTCCATACGGCGATAGCTTTCATGGGATGCTCGATCGTCGGCTCTCTGGTTGATGCGAGCGCGCAGGTCGCGTTCACCGAGGTAATGGCGGAGATCGTTATTGCCATCGTGGCGATCTCGATTGCCATCTGCGTTAGCCCTGCGACCGCGGTTATCATGGCGGTTGTCACGGTTGTCTCGGTGATTATCGTCCCGGACGTCGCGATGGTTGTCCTCCCGACGGCGGTTGTCATCCTGACCACCGTCATGGCCATCGTTGTTGCGCGAGCCACGTTGGTTGAGTGGCTGTGAATGACTTGGGTGCTGGCGGCTGTGGCTTGACTTGACTGATACGGACGGAGCCCGAGCTTGGTTTGCAATCTCCGTGGTCTGGGCCATAGCAGCCGTCAGATAAGCTTGTATTTCATCGCGAACTGCTTGGGTTTCCGGGGTGTTCGGTAGCCGTTGCATTGTCGCCATGGCAACAGCTACGTTAGCACTTGGAGTCCTGAAGACTTGTTTGTCTCCCACCCTGTCGAAAGCATCGTTGAGGTCACGTGGCTGGACCCTTATGCGCCGTGCCTCCTGGTCTGCTTTGGCTTTGATTTGCCGGCGATTAAACCGGTCAATGTTGCGTGCCTCGTGTGCAGTCCTTTCTTGTTCTGTTTCACCAACTGCCGGTGGTTCGTCATTGCTGACAACGTTGATCAAACCCCTTGCCTTGGTGGGAAAGACGGGAATTGCGGGAACCCCGGGGCGTGATCCGAGATATCCAGATCGTATTCGACGCCTTCATCTCCGTGATGCTGGAGCTTGGTGTGGACGGAGGCATCAGATGCGGTGCCAGACGAGGAGCTGGAGTCACCCTCTTGGACCGTGTGGATAGATCCTTCACGATAATCTTCAATCCGAATCATGTTGACGAAGTTGCGTGGCTTCGGCCGAGGTCGGTGCATAAAATGCAGATCCGAGCGGCGTTGTAAGTTGTACGCGTAGCTGGAGGCAGTGTTTCGTAGGCCATAGGGCTAGACCTGGTGGTTCTCCGTCGAGGCTTCGTACTCGGAGGGTCGGAGGCCCGTTGCGAAGGTCGGCTGGCGACGAACGGAGCGCCCCTCAGGAGTAGATATGACCACGAGATCTGTTCCAAGTCACGTAGGACGACTGGTCCGAGCTGGTCGGGTAGATCTGTTGTGGGGAGCGGTTACCTGCTCATTAGGTTGACTTTGAATCGTACTTAGCAGAGCTAGGGTTTCAGCAAGTTTGGTGCCGACCCGATCGATGGAATCGAGCAGGTTGGTGTTGTCGATCTGCTTCCCTTTGTAGCGGGGAAGCGGATTACGGGTTGTCGGCGTGGCTGAAGGTGACATAGGCGTGGTCGGAGCCAGATGTACCGTGGTCAGAGCCAGATCCATCGTGGTCGGAGCCATATCCATAGTGGTTGGAGCCGTATCCGTCGTGGTCGGAGCCGTAGCCGATGTAGGTGAAGTAGTGGTCGGCGCGGACTAAATCGACGCCTCCTCCGTGGTCATGGCGATGAAGTCGTCGGAGCCGGTGGTCCAGGTGATCTGGCCGACGGTGAACGTGAGGCCGTTCGGCGTAGCCATGGAGCCGGAGATGATGACCATCTTGTTTGCTTGGAGAGCAGTACGCACACCCTCTACCTAGCGCGCCACTGTCGACGAAATATGGTCGGCAGTCTACCTAGGGGTATGCCCAAGGTAGTAGATTGTCGGCAGACAGATGCGCAAGCCACAAACAAGACGGTGACGCAAGACAAACACGAGGTTTTATCCAGGTTCGGCCGCCAAGAAGGCGTAATACCTACGTCCTGCGTCTGATTTGTATTGCTGTATGTCAATGAGAGAGATGTTTTTTAGAGGGATCCCCTGCCCGCCTTATATAGTCCGGGGGGTAGGGTTACAGATCTGGAAACCAATCCTAGTTAGTTACAATTGCCATATGTGGCCGGATAAGGATTCCTATTCTAACTGACCAGGATCCTGCTTGATCGCCAAATCCACCTTGACTCCTTGTGCGGGACTTTGATCAGGTTGGCTGGGCCGCACGTCGTCTTTCGGGTGGACCGGACCCATTGATCCAGGCCGGCCCAAGCTTAGCCGTAAGGGTATAGGGGTTAATACCCCCACAGTTAGGGAAAAGGATGTGCTCAAAGAGGTCTTGGGCAGCCTAGAACAGACAGGCTGTGTGCGTGGTGTGTCTAGTTATGATGGTTGGAAGCACTGGCCAGATTGCATTGGCATGTACAGAAAGAGGAAGCAATCAACAAGTGATGTGGATGTGGAAGCCATCAAAGAAGAGGTTAAAAGCTAAGTGACAAAAGAAATTACCAAGAAGGTCACAAATGATATCATGGCCATGCTGCGTGACCAAGGAGTGCATTTGAGGTCACCTTCCAACACCCCTAGCCCTATAGGTGGTCAGAAGAGCAGATGTGCCTCAGCCTCAGATATAGTCAAAAGAGACTACTTCGATGAACTTGAGGCAACTCTAGATCTAGATACTATGGACCTTCTGATAGAGCCAGCACCATGTAGCCTAGTAATCAACCCTGGAGGTTATCAGATGGAGGTAGCAAGGTGTTTACACCAAAATTTGGGAAGAAGTACGTGGGAACTCAAAGCTTCCAAGATTATGTCATCAATGAATTGATTGCATAAGGGTCGATATCAGCTAGTTCAGATGCGGCACTAGAATCGGCTCTCTTTGAATGACGTCAGCAGACAACAACAATGAGCTACGGTTGGCGTCGGGAAATACATGTTGGACTCTACAAAAGGGGAAAGATTAGGGTCCAAGTTATCTTAAGCTAGGAATGTTTTCTTTTATACCAAAGATTGTAATGAGTCGTACTTAAGTAGGATTCATGCTTAGGCTCTGGGTATAAATATAGAACCTCGGCTATTATAAAAGAGATCAATCAATCAATCAATACAAATTACTTTTTTTGGCTCCGTGCCAACCCTTAGGAGTAGGAGTAGTGTAGATCTCAGCGAGTTCTTCAACAAGCAGGGCTGCATCGGTCCGGCCGACCTCCAGCTTGTCTGAAAGTACCATCATGGCTTATACTTTGGTTTGTAAGGCCACATCAGCTAAGTTCGACCTCCACTGCGAGCTCTAGTATAAGCTAGTTATCGATCTTTATCTAGTTCAAGTATGGTTGCATCGGTTAAGTTCGACCTCCACTGCTCGAATTAGATTAAGTTCAAGTTATCGGCTCTACCTAAGGGTGGCATCCTTCGGATAGATTCATTAAGTTACCGATCTTGCTGATGTTCTTACCGTTAATAGTTTTTTCAGCAACATCAACCTGCCCGATCAAGATCGAACTAGATCGGCCTCATATCCTTTTAGTCTGTCGTTTGCCTTGTGCCAATACGATATTCCTTATTTTGAGCGATGGGTTACGTTTTATTGGCTATTCTACCTCGATCTTGATCGTGCATAGTACACGGTTAAGGCACGCATGATCTTGAAGAGGTTTGCTGGCTACTCATAGTACACGGTTATGGCTGCAACGATCCGATCGATCCCCACTGATGGCACTTTAGATTGGAGGATGCTAGTTGGTAGATTTGTTTCTGATCAGGCATGACCTTAGCTATTTGCTATGCCTGCATCATCTAAATAGCTGATCGCCCATAGTTTAATGCTCATAGTATGTCTTCATGATCCTGTTAAATATGAGTAGATCCATTTTCTTTAAAGATTTAATCTATTATCTTTATTATGGCTGCCATCAATCTGGTCGAACCCCACTGTTAAAGATGATAGGTTAGGTTTGAGGGTTTGATAGGTCTGCTCGTATTGAATAGTCGATTGTTCACATGCTGTGACCCTTTTTCTACCGGTATTGGCTCTTTTAGCCAATTCGTCTGTGCCTTCACAGATATAGCATGTCTTTCAGAAACCTGTCAGGGTATGGATGGTTTTGTGAATTCTTTGTCTTTAGTTTGTTTTTATCATCTAGCTACATCGATCCAGTCAAACCTCACTGTTGATGATAGCGAATTAGATTCAGAGCGTTTGTAGAATTGTTCATATTAGACAGTCGATTTGTTTGCATGTTATATCCATTCTTGTCATAGTCATCGGCTCAATGCTTCATACTGGTTATATTTTGTCTAGCTGATGATTTTACTTACATCTGTGTTTTTCCCATCTGGCTATTGGCCCACTGGATCATCGGTGTTGCCGACCACTCACCAGTGCTGCCGACCATGACTAACGTTGTCCGACCACACACTATGACCAGAGGGAGGATAACGATAGTTCAAGGTTGGCATCACTAGTACGTGCTCAGCAACAATAGTGAGTGGTCAGACATCTCCATGCTGAAGATCTAGTGGGCTAACACTGGCTGCTCCTGAAGTGCCACACTTGGAACTGTCTGGGCAAAATTGAATGGCACGCCCTCGGGAGGAATTCGCAGACAGTTCCAAGTGTTCCACCTTAAATTACTGATAAACTTTCTCTCCTTGTGAATTGTAGGTAAAATTGAATGGCACGCCCTCGGGAGGAATTCGCAGGGTTGACTGGTCCTGCGTTGAAGCCAAGCGGATCTCCAGCCTTGCTCCATCAAGTAGATCCTTCTGGCTTGCTGTGTGCCTTGGTGCATCGACACATTTTTGCGTCGACACACATTGTGGCATGCCCGTTGGGACCCCACAATCGTCATGGCGACTTACAACAACATTGACATCCTTATGGTGCCTTATGAAGACTTACCTGATGAATATAAAGATGTCATCAGTAAAGCTATAGAAGAATTTCAGAACAAATATTTGTTGTCCTACACCAAGACACGTGACAATAAAGTTGTTTAGAAATATCCACTACCAAGAGTTCTACTGCATGGGCAGGTAGATGTAGATGAAGCTAAAGACAGGCATTTCTTTGTAGAAGTTGTAAACAAATCTGTTCATGATGCCATATTGAACCATAATACAGTTTTCCTAAACACATTCCGCAACATGAAAGAGGTGTTTCATGGATATCCAATTGATCAGGTTGGGCCGGTTTACTATAATATTCCACATCCATCGACTCAGGGGATTAATCAAGCCGGTACTAGCCATCAAGAAGCAGCATTAGCTAGTAATGATGATGTCCAGGCAGTTCAGAGTTCATCTGAGCAAGTTCAAGGTGCTACTACTAATCAAATACAGTATATTCTTGGATCATTAGTGCAACATCTGCAATAGCCGATGGGGCAATGTTAGAACCAAATGGTTAATTTTGGCACATCAGGCAAAATACCGTCATCAGCTCAAAAAATAGTGCCATCAGTTCAAAGGATTTGTAGAGATATAGATCCTAACATCTACAACCAGAGACTTCAAGCAGCAAACCAACAAAGGACCCAGCAGATAGAAATTCCACAAGGATATCATTATGGCATAGATTATAACACGCTTCACATGATTCCAAATTTGGGGTATCAAGGTACCCAAAATTTTAATCTACAGATAGGTCAGCAATTGCAAATAAATTCAAATTCAAATGCTGATGAATTGTTGCTTAGAGTGACCGAGATGATGAAGAATCAGTTTGGTTTGAAGCCAAAAGGGCAGACCATCTCGTATAAACGCCCATATCTAGAGTGGTATGATTTGGTCGCTTTTCCTACAAATTATAGGCTCCCAGAGTTTGCTAAGTTCACTGGCCAAGATAGCATAAGCACAATAGAACATGTCAGTCGGTATGTTACACAGTTGGGTGAAGCATCCATTGAAGAGGCCCATTGAGTTTGTTTCTTCTCCTTGTCTCTGTCAGGGCCAGCCTTCACTTAGTTTTCATCACTGTCAGTTAACTCCATTGCCAATTAGGCCGACCTATAGAAGAAGTTTCATACATGTTTTTATACCGGGGTAGGAGAAAAGAGAATTAGGCAGAGAACTAATTAATCGGGCACCGAGTTTCTTTAGACGTTCCGAGAGACTAGAAATTTGTGCTTCTCATTGAACTTGACTGATGATCAGCTAGCTGCATTGGCCATTCAAGAAATGTTGCCAACGTGGAGGGAGAAGCTGCTGGGACAAGAATTTGACAACTTGGGTTAGTTGGCTCAACGAGTGGCAGCATTCAATAGCCAATTCCAGAATATGCATAGAGACCCGATTCCAGAAGAGTACTGCAATTGCCGAAACCTATAATCCATATTCAGTTGATGATGGCTATGAGGATAATGAAGAAGAAGAGGTTGCCATGGCTGAATGGAATTGGGGTAAGAAGACAGTGATGGTGCCAAATCCTTGGGGAAGAGGAGTCGAAGAGAGCTATGATTTCGACATCACAAAATCGGACAAGCTCTTTGATTTCTTGCTTGAGAAGGGATAGATCAAGTTGCCCGACAATCATGTTATGTTGCCTCCTGATCAGTTGAAGAATATGAAGTTCTACAAATTTCATAATGCTACTTCTCATTCCACTAATGAGTGCAGAGTTTTTTGGCAACATATACAGAGGGCTATTCAACAAGGAAGGCTCAAATTTGATACACCTCGAAAGATGAAAGTTGATGATAATCCTTTCCCAAGGGATCGGAACATGGTTGATGCTAGGTTGCTCAAAGGGAAGACTAAAGTCCTAACATCATCTAGATCAAGAGAAACTGGAACAGTCGATCCCAGGATGCAAATATCGGCTGATGAATATAGAGAGATTAGAAGGCATTGTGACCAACAAAAGAGCTGATATGACCAGGGAGAGACGTCAAGGGATGAGGCGACAAGGCCGCGTGTTACATCTCAAATTTTGTTGAATAAATTGCAACGACAGAAGGAAAAGGATTATCAGCGTTGGTTAGAAGAGCAAGAATACCAGCATCAACAAGAGAAAGAGAGGTATGAAAGAAAGCAAGCTGAATCACATTGGAGTTGTCCTATCTTTAGACATTGTTGGAATGAAGGTTTGAACTTGCCTACTAGAAATAACTGCCCGGAATGTAGCGAACAATATTGGGAGTTTAGGCAATCTCAAGCTAATCGCCGGTCTATCCATGCTCGAGATGAGTACCATCATAATATAGATCAGCGCTTAAAAAATAAAAGTGTTCATGATCGGCTAGGAAAGCGAGTTGTTGATCAAAACTAGGCTGATTATGAAGAAAAAGATAATAAGAAGAATATGTTTGGCAGGAAGGGCATTGGTGTCTAGGAGGTTTGACAAGAAGCCAAAAAAGGAGGGTTCAACGCCTAAGGAACATAGAGTTGGAATAGGTTCAGGTTTCTAGTAGACCTCAAGTGTGGTGTGCTAAACAAACAGCCGGTAGGGGCCAACTATCGGCTAATATTCAAATGACTTTTCTGTTGCCATCAAAATTCAGGGCTCCAGCAGATCAAGAAGTTTATTCAGATTTCGATGAATTGGAGTATGAGGAGATAATTTCCAAGTTAATGGTGATAGAACAGGCTATATTTGATAAGCTAATCAAGCATCAGCACTTAAAGGCTTTATATGTAAAAGGTTTTGTTGATGGGAAGCCGATGAGCAAGATGTTGGTGGATGAAGGTGCTTCTATCAATCTTATGCCTTACACCACTTTTCGTAAACTTAGCAAGGGACCAGGAGATTTGATTGAAACTGATATGATGCTTAAGGATTTTAGAGGTAATGCATCTAAGACCAGGGGGGCAATGAACATCGAATTGACAATCAGAAGTAAGACTTTGCTCACCACATTCTTCGTCATTGATGGAAAAGGTTCATACAGTCTACTCCTTGGTCATGACTAGATTCATGCTAATTGTTATGTGCCATCAACCATGCATCAATGTTTGATTCAGTGGCATGGTGATGATGTTGAGCTGGTTCATGCTGATGATTATGTAAGTATCGTAACAGCCGATCTAGTGTATTGGGAGCTAGAGGACTTCGAGTGTTTTTCTAGCAAACTATGGGAAGGAGGCTTCATTAAGATCAGTGATGAAAGCCAATAGCCGATCCAAGCAGTCGGCTTTGAGAATTTGTTTTAATGGATAATCCAATAGATGGTACAGATGGTAAACTAGGACATGGCTTTACGTGGCTGATGAATTAGAAGAGATAGATATTGGTTCTAGAGATAGGCCTAGGCCGAGATATATAAGTGCCAAGTTGGATCTTGAGTATAAGCAAGAGTTAGTAGATCTATTAATGGAATTTAAAGATTGTTTTGCTTGGGAATACTATGAGATGCCTGGTTTAGACGGATCGATTGTTGAACATCGGTTGCCAATCAAACCCGAATATCGGCCATTTAAATAAGCTCTAAGGAGGTTCAACCCAAACATTCTTGATGATATAATAAAGGAGATTGAAAGATTACTAGAAGCAAAATTTATCTGACCATGCCAATATGTAGAGTGGATATTGAATGTTGTTCCTGTGTATAAGAAGAATGGGAAACTAAGAGTTTGCATCGATTTTAGAGATCTGAACAAGGCTGCACCCATGGATGGTTATTCGGTGCCGGTAGCCGATATGTTGGTAGATGCAGCAGTCAGGCACAAGGTTATTAGTTTCATGGACGACAATGTAGGATATAACCAAATTTTTATGGCTAAGGAACACATAGCAAAAATAGCTTTCAGATGCCATAGTGCAATCGGTTTATTTGAATGGGTTGTGATGACCTTTGGCTTGAAGAATACTGGTGCAACTTATCAGAGGGCAATGAATTATATTTTTCATAAGTTGGTCGGCAGGATTGTTGAAATCTACATTGACAATGTGATGGTGAAATCTAAGGGATACAAGGAACATATAGCTGATTTGTGGGAGACTCTAGAGTGCACGAGAAAACATGGTCTAAAGATGAATCCCAATATGTGTGCCTTTGGAGTATCAGCTGGACAATTTTTGGGTTTCATGCTCCATGAGAGAGGAATCAAAATTGGTCAAAAACGTATGAAAGCAATTGATGAGGCAGTGCCCCCGACTACTAAAATAGAGTTACAATCTTTGCTTGGTAAGATTAATTTTATCAGGTGGTTTATTTCAAATTTGTCGGAAAGAGTTTTGTCGTTCTCTCCCTTGTTGAAGTTGAAAAATGATCAAGAATTTAAGTGGGGTGACGTACAACAAAAGGCATTTGAGGAGACAAAAGAATATATGAAATGTCCACATGTGCTGATCCCTCCTCAGCAAGGTAAGCCTTTTAAGTTGTACGTATTGGCCAATGACCAAACAATTGGATCGGCCTTGATGCAAGAGTTTGAAGGAAAATAAAGAGTTGTTTTCTATCTAAGTAGAAGGATTTTGGACTCAGAAACAAGATATTGTCCCATCGAAAAGTTATGCTTGTGCTTATATTTCTCTTGCACTAAGTAGCAGGATTATTTGTTATCGGCTGAGTGTATAGTTGTTTCCAAGGCTGATGTGATCAAGCATATACTATCAATGCCAATATTAAATGGAAGAATGAGGAAGTGGATTCTTGAGTTATCGGAATTTGACTTGAGGTATGAATCAGCCAAAACAGTCAAAGGGCAAGTAATAGCCGATTTTATCACCCAACATCATAAGCCAAGTATTGGCTATGTAGAGCCGGTACCTTGGACTTTATTCTTTGATGGATCATCATGCAAGCAAGGTGGTGGCATTGGTATTGTTATTATTTCACCTCGGGGGGCAAGTTTTGAGTATGCTTTTCGAACTGAACCAATGATTACCAACAACCAAGCAGAATATGAAGCTATTCTTAAGGGGCTTCGACTTCTCCATGAAATAAAGGCCAAGGCAATTGAAGTATTTGGAGATTCACAGTTAGTTATTAATTAGTTGATCGACCTATATGAATGTAAAGAAGATACTCTGAGGAGGTACCATGATGAGTGGCAAAGATTACTCAAGGAGTTTTCTCATGTTTCTCTTCAACATATTCCAAGAGCACAGAATCAATAGGCTAATCGCCTAGCTCAAAGTGCATCAGGTTATCGAGTGTTTCAAGAGATCTTAAGTAGTCAAACCTTGAATAATGATTGAAGAGTTGAAATAGCCGATTACCTTAAGAATCCATCATAGAAGGTTACCTAGAAGTTGAGGTATAAATCGACTAAGTATATTTTGCTAGATGATCAGCTATATTACAAAATAGTCGATGGGGTGTTGCTCAAATGCTTCAATCAAAAAGAAGCTAAAGTGTTGATGGGTGAAGTACATGAAGGAATATGTGGAGCTCATCAATCGGCTTATAAGATGAAATAGATTATTCGTAGGACTGGATATTTCTGGCCAACAATATTAGAAGATTATTTTGAATATTATAAAGGGTGCTAGGATTGCCAACGTTTTGGTAGTGTTTCGAAATTGCCTGCATCGGCTATGAATCCAATAATCAAACCATGGCCGTTTCGAGGTTAGGGAATTGATCTAATTGGCCAGATTTTTTAACCTTCGAGTAAAGGACATAAGTTCATATTGGTAGCGACGGATTACTTCACTAAGTGGGTTGAGGCAATTCCTTTGAAGACAGTAACCTCAAAGAACATGGTCGATTTTGTCAAGGAGCATATTGTGTATCATTTTGGGATTCCTCAAACTATCACTACCGATCAAGGGACAATGTTCACATCGGAAGAGTTTGGAGATTTTGCTGCCAGTATGGGAATTAAGTTGATTAATTCTTCTCCTTACTATGCTCAAGCTAATGGCCAGGCAGAGGCATCCAATCAGATTATGATTAAGCTGATCAAGAAAAAGATTGAAGAGCAGCCAAGGAAGTGGCATTCAACGCTTAATGAGGCACTATGGGCATATAGGATGGACTGTCATGGGTTGATTAAAACGTCACCTTATGAACTTGTGTATGGTCATAACGTAGTCCTTCCCTAGGAGATTCAAACTGGATCGAGGCGTATCACATTGCAAAATGATTTGTCATCTGAAGTCTACAAGAATCTGATGGCGGGAAACGGGCGGCTATGACCTGCCTCCGCGTCAGCAGAGACAAATTTGGTTTTGGTTAAATTTAATTGGGACAAAAGAAAAAGAACAGGTATTGCAAGTCCATACTTCCATAATTCTTATATTTGCATAAAAATTATGTTAATTACATCTCCGTAGAGAACACCCCTGATTAAGAGTTCCAACATGAGTACATGAAAAACAAGACTACATCATATGGCTTCCTATTACAAACTACAAAAAGAAAACAAAGTCTTCAGTCTTGTAGTCTCAGATGGGTGGATGGATATGCATGCTTGGCATAGGCTTGAACTTGATGCATGTTATTTTATTTAAACATGGCATTTTTATTTGTTGAGGAGCTAACGTATACTTTCTGTACGATTGGTCGCTAGCTTGTTTAGCATTCTAGTGACCCATGATATGCATGTAGTTAATCTATGCAAAGCATCTGTGAATATATTATTATTTGTTCATATCATGATATAGCGCTAAACTGAGCTAACTCAGCATGGGACATCTTGACCATGCCCCATATGCATATACGACCAGGAGGGAATGCTTTGTTTGTTTGTTGGACATTTCTTTGGTGTATAGTATCATGTATGTATGCACGTAATTTACTTTGAAGACTAAATTTGACATAGTCTTTTGGATCATTTAAGATCATGATTTAGCATGTTTTTTAGATGCCCGTTCATGGATGTACTCAGCATATGGTGCAATATTTTATTTGGGCTAAGCCAAAGTATTTATTTTACCATGGCCTAAAAAGATATGTTGCATCATCGACTCGGCCGAGGCATGTGCAATTAATTTATTTTATCAAGGTTAGCATTCTTACTCATGGTATGGCATGCAACATTTAATTTACTCATGATGCTCGGCACCTAGCCCGGAGAGCTTATGCCGGGCATAGATGAAATGTGTGGAAATTATGATGAACATGACAAAGCTTATTTAGTTTGGGTTAAGTTCACGTGTTTGTAACGTTTGGTTATTTTATTTTACTGTAGCGCTGCAGCTGGTTAATTAGCATCAGCGGTCATCGCTTGAGATTTGACATGAATTAATAAACATATTTCGCTTAGTTTATTATATATGGTTTAGCAGGGGTTCGGATGAAGGCCACCTAAACACATAAAAAGAACATTATTTTATAATCTATTGGCTAAGATAGCTACCCTCAGAGTGACCATTTGATTTTGTTTTGTCTCTGCAAAATTTATTAGATATGAATGCAGCGTATCTGTTGAATTTGACGCAACACTAAATTGGCACTTTTTTGGGTATATATATATATGTATATATATATATGTATATATATATATATATATGTATATATATATATATGTATATATATATATATATATATATATATATATATATATATATATATATATATATATATATATATATATATAGTGTGTGTGTGTGTTTACTATACTTTTTCATGGACGCATTCTAGTTAAGAGCAAGACTTGCTTTTGACTTTACCAGTGAGATGCATACTGGTGTAATGTACGAATACAGGAGGTAGCATGCAATTCGGATGCTAGCTAGTTCGTTTGTACAGGAAATGATAACTAGCCAGAAGATGAATATATTGATATACACTTATATATGCAGTACGTTTGTCAATGTCTTGTTTTTTTATATAATTTCATTTGCACATATGATTGTTTCTTTGATTTGATAGAAATCCATGCATGATCTTTCTTCATGGCAGTAGCATGCGAGTTCTTTATTGTCTTTGATGCATGATAAAAACAGGCCGACGTTGCCGTAGCCAAAACACATATAGATTTGTTTAGATATGGAGCCGATTCGTGTCCATATTAAATTTACCATGAACCGGGTGGAGCGTGTTCACCAATTTTGTGCCATGAGCCTTTAACCAGGTTGGAGCCAAGATCGCGTCCAACCGAATTTTTACCATGAACATAACTGGGGTGGAGCCACAGCGCGTCCGACCCAAATTTCACCGAGCCATATTTGCTGGCCTTTCACACCTTTACCGGGGCACGAAGCCTATGCGCATAGCGCGGTCGTGGCACTGTTGGCCGACCTTTTACCAGGGCTTGCAGCCCATGTGCATAGCGCAACTATCACCATTTCTTTTACATTTTACCGGGGTAAGACCTACGTGCACTGCTCATCCGCAATGACATGGGCCAGCCGTATACCGGGGTACGACAAGTTGCCGGTGAAGATTTGGTTGTCTCCGAGCATTGTGAAGCCATGAAGATGGAGAGAGAGGAAGCGAATCAGATGAACGCCATGATGCACTTCTCACATTCTCTGAAACTCCAACTGGTACAGCAACGGCGTCGTAGGCTTCTGGCCTCTGGCGATGCGGTAGAGAGGCAGCCTGGCGGTGTGGTCTCGCCGGGAAGGCAGCAACTTTGGAGGTGGTGGTTGGGAAGATGAGAGCGGCAACCTAGCGGCGTATCTGAGCAGCGCGGCGGCCTGACAGAAGAATCTGATTGAAAAGCCCGGGGTGTGTGTGTATGTATGTCCGCCTCGAACATTCACACTGTCCTGCTACTTATAGAGCAACCGACCAATATTTTAAAATCTGGTCCAGGTCGCAGCGGCGGGAGTAGTTACCACAAGGTTTGGCGCTCATGTGGCCGCGCTTTGACTCTGTTTGAATATACTCAGCGCGCACAGGAGTTTCTTTGTCTAGCATGTGGGCCGATTTTGTCTATAATTTATGAAATAGAAAATGATTTATTTCTTGCCTGGGCACAACTATAGGTCCTGTACACACGCCTACACGGTATACATGCGGCCGTAACTAGCAGGCGTGCATGCATGGGTGTATTTATTTCTACTTTATTTTATTACTTCTTTTTTTTACTTTTTCATTGTGTTAACCACCCCGTTATGGACTTGGTAGGTCGGTCATTTATGCACTGAGGCATCTTTCGCAGCTGACAGCCATGTATCTGCCCGTGGAGTTTGCATGACTCGGTCTCGCGGCAGTGATTTGGAGACGTGGCCATCCTTTGACTATGTTTGAATATGCTACGTGCGCACAGGAGCTGCCTCCTCGCCTGGCAACGGCCATTTGGACCATTTGTTTATTCTTTAACTGAAGTGATTAAGGAGAACAGGAAGCTTATTTCCTGGCCGGCGTACACTTACGTGCTATACGCTTACTGTGTATGTACCACATACGTACTTGCATGGCCATGTTTTGATTAACCCATGTGTATGTATATGCGTGTATGTATTTACGGCCAGGTGTATTTATGGGACATGTGATTGCCGTGCTTTTGTTTATTTGTCAAGGCGTGAACACGCTCATGCATATATATATACATGTGTGTCTCCTTTTTTTTTTTGCTCCATCTTCTTTTCCTCTTTAGCGATGTTATATTATTCCCTATTTGCCTATATCATATTCATATGAAACTGGATCATCTATATCATTTTATTTAATATGGTATAAATGTTTTCACACATTTTGGGTATGCCAAAATTGGTGTCAACAGAATCTTATGATAGACCACTTAGAGGACTTGAATTGCCATCGGCTGCGTGCTCTTGAGAATATCGAAGCCAATAAACTGAGGATTACAAAGTATTACAATAAAAAGGTCAAGAGCAAACATTTTTCTAAAGGAGACTTAGTCTGGAAAGTGAAATTGCCGATCGGGTCAAATGATAGCAAGTCCAGCAAATGGTCACATAATTGGGAAGGACCTTATCGGATTAAACATTGTGCGCCTGACAATGCTTATATTTTGAAAACACTAGGAGGGGAAGAAGTGTTTGACAGAGCAAACAATGGAAAATATCTAAAGAAATATTATCCTAGCATTTGGATTAATACTTGATAGCCGATTTGTTCGGTCGTCGGCTCTAATAGCCGATACCAGAAGGGTATCGCCTCTGGTTCAAAAAATAAACCCAAAGAAGTAAAAGCCGGTACGATATGTATCGCCTATAGAGCAAGAACAAACGTAGATTGGTGCATGGAATATGAGTACAAGAAACTGCCTAAAATAAAGAAATTGTTTGCTAGCTTCTCCTATTACGAGCTAAAGGCCGGGAAACACTTTATTCACTATGTCATCGGCCTAGGAAGCAAGGGCTACAGAGTTGGCGGCGTTGAAGAAATCCTTGACCAGACGCCCATTTCTCGGTGGCTGGAAAACCATGGGAAAGAAGTCTGTGGTTTCCCCGATGAGCATTTGACAAGGCGAACAAGGGAAAGGTGTCCACACATTTTAGCCTTTGCAAACACTAGAATAGCTCTGCGATCATGGTGAGAAAACTCAGGTGATGTCACAAGAGTTCTTCTAACCGCAGTGGCTGATCCTCTTGCTCGATAAGGCGCTGAAATGAGCGACACAATCATCCTATGCATAAGAATTCTTCTAACCACTCAAGACCCTCGCAGCAAGGAATTAGATCGTGGAGGGTCTGGCGGAGCCAAAGGCACTCGAGGAAGCAAGCAGAAAAGAAACTTAACTGAGTTGTTGAGTTACTTTCGCCAGAGTCGGATAGACATTTATAGTCGATCTGGAAAGATGGATCCAAACACCCATGAAACAATAGTGTTCTCGTGTAGCTTTGAAGCATGGGCTCATAAATAGGCAAGGACGGTGACAGATAGTAGGCCCCAGATCAAGATTCTCTACACACCATGGATCTATCGGGGGTACAGACATGATAATTTTGGAATAAAATTACTTTTATCCCAAAATTAGGGGGCATGCGTTTACACCAAAATTTGGGAAGAAGTGTGCGGGAACTCGAAGCTTCCAAGATTATGTCATCAAGGAATCGATTGCATAAGGGTCGATATCAGCTGGTTTAGATGTGGCACTGGAATCGGCTCTCTTCGAATGATGTCAGCAGATAACAACAATGAGCTATGGTTGGCGTCGGGAAATACATGTCGGACTCTATAAAAGGGGAAAGATTAGGGTCCAAGTTTTCTTAAGTCGTACTTAAGAAGGATTTATGCTTAGGCTCCGGGTATAAATATTGGACCCTGACTATTGCAAAAGAGATCAATCAATACAAATTAATTTTTTTTGGCTCCGTGTCAACCCTTAGGAGTAGGAGTAGTGTAGATCTCGATGATTTTTTCAACAAGCAGGGCTGCATTGGTCCGGCTGACCTCCGGCTTGTCTGTAAGTATCGTCATGGCTTATACTTTGGTTTGTATGGCTGCATCAATTAAGTTCGACCTCCACTGCGAGCTCTAGTATAAGCTAGTTATCGATCTTTATCTAGTTCAAGTACGGTTGCATCGGTTAAGTTCGACCTCCACTGCTCGAATTAGATTAAGTTCAAGTTATCGGCTCTACCTAAGGGTGGCATCCTTCGGGTAGATTCATTAAGTTACCGATCTTGCTGATGTTCTTACGTTAATAGTTTTTTCAGCAACATCAACCTGCCCAATCAAAGTCGAACTAGATCGGCCTCATATCCTTTTTGTCCATCGTTTGCTTTGTGACAATACAATATTCCTTATTTTGAGCGATGGGTTACATTTTATTGGCTATACTACCTCAATCTTGATCGTGCATAGTACGCGGTTAAGGCACGCATGATCTTAAAGAGGTTTGCTGGCTAGTTAAATCTAGTCTATAGTTCGCTATTATGGCTGCAACGATCCGGTCGATCCCCACTGATGGTACTTTAGATTGGAGGATGCTAGTTGGTAGATTTGTTCCTGATCAGGCATGACCTTAGTTGTTTGCTATGCTTGCATTGAGTAAATAGCCGATCGCCTGCGCTTTAATGCTCATAGTATGTCTTCATGACCCTGTTAAATATGAGTAGATCTGTTTTCTTTAAAGATTTAATCTATTATCTTTATTATGGCTGTCATTGATCTGGTCGAACCCCACTGTTAAAGATGATAGGTTAGGTTTGAGGGGTTGATAGGTCTGCTCATATTGAATAGTCGATTGTTCACATGTTGTGACCCTTTTTCTACCAAAATCGGCTCTTTTAGCTGACTTGCCTGGGCCTTCACAGATATAGCATGTATTTCATAAACCTATCAGGGTATGGATGGTTTTGTGAATTCTTTGGCTTTAGTTTGTTGTCATCATCATAGCTGCATCGATCCGATCGAACCTCACTATTGATGATAGCGGATTAGATTCAGAGCGTTGGTAGAACTGTTCATATTAGACAGTCGATTTGTTTGCATGTTATATCCTTTCTCGTCAGACTCATCGGCTCAATGCTTCATACTAGTTATATTTTGTCTAGCTGATGATTTTACTTACATCTTTGTTTTTCCTGTCTGGCTGTTGGCCCACTGGATCACCGGTGTTGCCGACCACTCACTAGCACTGCCGACCATGACTAATGTTGTCCGACCACACACTATGACCAGAGGGAGGATAACGATAGTTTGTGGTCGACATCACTAGTACGTGCTCGACAACATTAGTGAGTGGTCGGACATCTTCGTGCTGAAGATCTAGTGGGCTAACACTGGCTGCTCCCGAAGCGGCACACTTGGAACTATCTGGGCAAAGACCGGCATGTTCCACCTTAAATTACTGATAAACTTTCTCTCCTTGTCAATTGCAGGTCAAATTGACTGGCATGCCCTCAGGAGGAATTTGTAGGGTTGACTGGTCCTGCGTTGAAGCCAAGCGGATCTCCTGCCTTGCTCTGCCAAGCAGATCCTTCTGGCTTGCTATGTGCCTCGACGCATTGACACATTTTTGCGCCGACACAAGGGGTTAGGTCTTCCTCATGCAAACTAACCTATGTTCAGAACCAGTAATGGAACATTATGCCATTGTACATATTGATTATGTACATCCAAAACATGAGGGCAGACCGTTGAGTCCGCCCCCAAGTCCTGAGGTAAGAACTCTTGGACAGGCTCTATACAAGAGGGTCCAGATTGTGGTATCAGTATCACCAAAGGTGCTCTCTTCTCCAAAGTTATCAAGACCTCCACTGCCTATGAGCTCCAAAAGCAATCTAAAGGACTTTGTGATAGGCGATGAGAAGGAGAAGAGTAGTGCCTCTAAGAGTGCAACTGTTCACAAGCCAAATAGTAGCACTACTATAGAAAACAGTGCTTCAAAGGAGATTGTTGCAACGTCGGAGCAGCCTAAGTCCACAACTACTCCAGCTAACCCACCAAAATAGCCTACAGCAGTCAAGAGTGACAGCAAACTGGAGCAGCAGCACAAGGTGGAGAAACCCACCAAATCATCTAAGAGTGACCCTGGGGGTTCTATATGGAACAGGGCCAACGCCAAGTTCAAATTTGAAGAGCGATTCCTATCAGAAACAGAGGTTGAGAAGGCAGGACCTGGGTGTGTTGCTCTTCATGCTTGGTACATGAAAGAATGTGAAGAGAAGAGGACAAGCGGGATGGTTGCTGTGTTCAAGAAACAACATTTTTGGCGTGTGGCAGACATTGAGTTTTTTGCTATGGGATTAAAAGACTTGTTTGACCTCTTCAAACTTGATGGATCGGATGTAGGACTTCTTTGCGTGTTGTCACTATAAGCACAATTTCATCTATTTTCTGGGCTTGTTCATTTTTAGCTAGGGATGCTCCTCATATATTTGCTTGCTAAATTACTTTTGTATGCTTCTTTATTCCTAGATGCCTGTTGTAGAAGCTAGGGCCAAAGATATGCTTGTTGGCATTATTGATCTAGATCCAGTGTCAATAAAGACTATGAACACTGATAGAGGCTATAGCGTGGATTATCTAGAATATTGCCTAAGGAGATATGCCAAGAAAAAGTTTGTGATGTTTGCACATAACTGTGGTGGGCACTGGATTGCTGTCATCATCGCTCGAATGTGGCAGAAGGTGATATACCTCGACTCCAATAGAGGCAAGAAGTCAGATTTGACTCCTATCAAATCTGTGATAGATGAGTGAGTATTGTCTAACCTATTGACCTATGTATTTCTTTCTTAATTATGTTAGTAGAAGTCAAATTTTTTTGATAACAACTCATGTATGTGTAGGGCTTTTGGCAATTGCCAACCCAAGCCGAAGAAAGGGTAGAAAAAATTGAAGTTGACCCATGCATTCAAAATTCTAGTAAATAGTGCTTCACTTTCAGTTGTCGTTTTGTCAATTCAATTATTAACCATGTGTTTCCTATGTTCGTAGTGCTAGCAGCAAGGTCTGGGCCACACATATGGGTTCTTTGTGGGCCACCACTTGATGCTGTGATGGCATAGGCCAATCTGACTGATCCTCAGGTATAACTGCAAATATATATGTATTTATTACTGCTCAGCTGCTGTGATCTACTTGGAATGCCTTGATCCCCTCTTATTGTCATATATACTGCTGCTGTCAATTTTTGAAACTGCTGCTGTGATCTGAAACAAGATGAAGCTGCTACTGTGATCTGCTGCTATGACCCATTTGTAGACTATGGCTGGCTTATATATATTTACTTGTAATTTTTGGTACTGCTGTTGTCATATATATATATTGTCGTCTCTTGTTGTGCAACTTCATTTTATGGATGATGGTTATACACGTGCAACTTCATCTTATGATTACCTTTCTTTGTCTTAGGATTTTGATGTGCAGTCCACTCCAATCAACTTTGCGGACATTAGAGAGAAGCTCGCCTTGTTTATTGTGTCACAGATCCTTGACGAAACAGGCGAGTTTCATTGTTCACATACAAAACCATGATGAAGTGCTTGGTATATATGTTTATTTGATCTGTGAACTGTGTTTGGAGCCTATGAGATACAATTGGAGCTATGAGATATATACATGTGAGAATAACCTGGGGATGAACAATCAATTTGTGAACTACGTGTGATATGTGTGTGCTGTGAACAAATTAAGTTTTGAGATGAACAACTGTGATCTTGTGTATATATATATGTCATTTCTGTGAGATCTGTATATATATATGTATATATATATAAATCCTATATATATATATATATATATGTGTGATCTGTGTGTATCTGTGCTATTTGGGCTGTGCTATGGGCTACAGACGGGTCTAGGCTATAGATGCGTCTGTAGCATTTTCCTTACTACAGACGCGTCTATAGCCTAGACCCATATGTGGTAAGGAAAATATTACAAATGCATGTAGAGAATATGAGTCTGTAGCATGCTACTTACTACAGACACGTTTACAAACATCGTCTGTAGTAGTATCCTTACTACAGACGCGTGTATTGTACACGTGTCGGCACTATGTTTCTTCACATAGACGCGTTTACAAACATTGTCTGTAGTAGGATTCTTACTACAGACTCGTATATTCCATACACGTCGGCACTATGTTTATTTACAGACACGGTTACAAATATCGTTTGTAGTAGGATTTTTACTACAGACTCGTGTAACAGACACACATTTGAGATATGGTTCTTCACACAGACGCGTCTTAATCTTGTCGCAGACGCATGTTGGCAACACGCGTCTCCAGTAAGAGCTTACTGCATACGCGTATAGATACTCACCAGTCTTTGTTAAGGGCTTATCACAGACGCGTGTTCGTTTTTATCACAGTCATGTATTGGTAACACGTGTCTGTAGTATGTGCTTATTACAGACGCGCTTTTTACACGTATGTAATAAGGCTTATTACAGATGCGTTATGACACCTCTGATATGCCTGGACGCCCGTCTGCGATGTGCTTTTTTTACATAGTGCTATTTCCCCGAGGCAAATCCCGTTCCTTAACATAATTGAGGGATAGTAGAAAGGTGCTTCCTTTGATAATGCCTTTGACCAGGGATAGTGGAAAGGTGCTTCCTTTGATAATGCCTTTGACCAGGGACCTACAATCAACATGAGAGCGGGTGATGCAGCTACCTGATGGTGGGTGGTTTCAGCTCGATCAACCCTCCTCTTCTGCCTATTCAGAAATATTCTGTCTAGCAACATAGCATTATAGATTGCGGAGAATTCGCACGTCCATTTCCAAAGTTCTACGTTTGTCCTAGGAGGGTATAACAGAGTGTGGGAAAATGCAATTGCTAACGCTCCCGGTTTGTTATCTCGCTGCACGCCTTTTCTATTATCACAAGAAAAATACGCCTATGATGTATTGAGATGGTATAGAAGTATTATCATTGGGGCCTTAATTACATTATTTAACCTTGACAAGGCCTGATATTTGTCGGTTTCTACATGCTCCAACTACTGAACAGGCAAGACAAAACCTCGAGATATTTAAAACACTAGGCAATTGTAGTGTGACAACATTGGAGTTAAGTATTTGTCTGCTAATCCCGTATTTCATGCATGTACTAACCATATAGAGGTTGATTATCACTTTGTTCGTGAAAGGTCCAATGGGGTTTTGAGAAAGTTTCTTGATATTGAGCATGTCGTGTCTTCCAAAGGATCAGGTTCACTACAGTAGCCACACGCTTTGCCGAGTGCCCCATGCACTCGGCAAAGGCACCCATGCACTCGGTAAATCCTTTGCCGAGTGCAACACTCGGCAAAGAGGCTCCGTCGAACCTTTTCACGGTAAAGCCTGCTTTGCCGAGTGCCAAATCTCGGGCACTCGGCAAAGGCTTTGCCGAGTGTCAAGCTGACACTCGGCAAAGGATTGACGGCCGTTGGCCGAAGGCTCACGCCGTCTTAATTTTTTTTTTAATTTCTTTGCCGAGTGCAACACTCGGCAAAGAATTTTCTTTTTTTTTTCAAAATTCTTTGCCGAGTGCCATAGCGCCGAGGCACTCGGCAAAGCCTGTTTTTATTTTTTTAAAAATTTTCTTTGCCAAGTGCCACTGCCAAGGCACTCGGCAAAGCATTTTTTATTTTTTTTTAAATTTTCTTTGCCGAGTGCAATGACCATTGCACTCGGCAAAGCTGGGCTATTTTCCCAGCTTTGCCGAGTGCAATGGTCATTGCACTCGGCAAAGCCACAGCAGTTTTTTTTGTTTTTGCTTTTCTATGTAAACAACAGTGCATATATATATATATTAGAAACCACAATTCAACACAATATATCAGAAACCACACACATATATATATATATATATATCACAAATGACCAATTATGTCCGAAATCCACAATATATTACAAACCCCAAGTTCAAAGTTCACAAGTTCAATACATAAAGGCATGCCTACATAAAACCGACTCCAGAAGCGGCTCACGGCGAATGTGAGGGTTGGGACGCCCCAACTTGCGATGCCGGCGACCCTCCGAGATGGTTCAACGCTGCCCCCGATTGATGCTGCACAAAAGAGAAGAGATTGCACGTGAGTGACAAGATAAAAATGTAAGCAGTTTAAAGAAAAGTTGAAAATTTCGGCAGCACCTCCCCTGCACGGGGAGGTTTCCAAAACCTGCAAGAAAAACGTCGGCACGAAGGCCGACAACCACATTTCCGGCACGAAGGCTGACACATCAACAAACCCGGCACGAAGGCCCACACGGTCAACAAATCCGGCACGAAGGCCATCACTAGGTTTGACACTAAGCATGAGCATAGAAAGTAAAGCATCCGTACTCATACTCACCGGAGTAGAATCTGGACGATGTGGTGGTGGTGCAAGCAGGTTGGCTGGGATCTCCCAACCTTGTTGTAGCCCAAGTTGTTGCACGAACTGGAGCAAACCTGCTTGCTGGGCCTCCAAAGCTTGTAGCCTCTAACGCTCGGCCTCCCGCTCAGCTAGCTGGGCCTCCTACTAGGACCGAAGTTGCTGCTGCTCGGCCTGCAACATTTGACACCAATGTTTCAATAATGCATAGCTAAGAAATGTAAATGACAAAGAACGACGAATAAAACTGGAATACTTACCTAGAGTGCCGCCACCGATGACAGCCATTGCCTTATGGGCACGCTAGAGCTCATGCTCGCTGCTCGAAGGCGGTGGAGAGGAGGAGTAGAGCCCGTGTCGAGGATGCCGTCGCCAATCCAGAAACGCCCATGCTTTTTGCCTTCCCCCACCCTCATCACGAGCTCAGGATCAAGGCGCTTCTCGGTCCTCGGATCATAGTCGGGCCCATGGACTGACCTTGCCGCCTCCGTGCAAGTAGTGAGGCGGGTGTGGATGCTAGAGTTGGTGTACGCCTCTAGGCCCGCAAACAGGTTGTACTCGATGTTGGACTTTGCCGGGCCCCTGTGGGCCAGAGCATACGCCGTGAGTTGGCCAATTGGCTGGCCACCGTGCGCCGCGCGACTGCGAGAAAGACAACAACATGTGGTAAGAAATAATGCAAAACTGAGCGCGGCTAGATAAGGCAAATGGTGGAGACTTACATATGTCTTCGCATACTTGCTGAGGCTGGCGCTGCCCTAATGGTGAGGTACACCTGGCATCATCATACGGTGCTCGCTTTTCTCTTGGTGCGCCCTCTACTAGTCCGTGTCCAACCATTTGTCCACTATAGCAGCCCAATAATCAGGGTGGGTGGCGCACCAGTTTGGAATCACCTACAAGTCATCATAAGATCAAATTAGGCATAGTTAATCTCAGAAGAAATCAATAGGAGATGTTTTCTATTTACCTATAGGTACTGCTCCCTGGTAAGAACCTCTGTCTCCCTTCTTGCCTGTGTCTTGTTGATTCTTCTGTTACGGAAGGTGGCGTTGTAGTCTCTGTGCGCCTGGAGGTGGGCCTCGTAATACAAGTCCGAGACACGCCTTTTATAGGAAGCGTAAGCCACCTGATACACCCTATCCTCTTGTCCCGGCTGGCATCTGAAGAAGTCCTGCATAAAGACACGAGGTATCCATTATTTTGTTTAAAGAATGTGCATTGAATGCAATGAATTGAGGGCCATAGTGCAAGAAAGGCTTACCCACAACTCCTGAATCACCCGATCCGCCAAGTTTCTATGCTCAGTGTCAGTGGCGATGAGGGCGTACTGGTCGAATGAGGGTACCACTGGGCCCTCATCCTCTGACGTCCACACCAGGCCAGGGAAGTGTTCCCTGCACAGAAGTCCTAGGATCCCATTGACATTGCGAGCCTCGATCCCCTCCTCCACAAGCATCCAGTTCCTACACAAGTGGTTAACAATAGTTATTATTAGCTCTTATTATCATTTTTTAATATATCAAATGAAGAACATATGAAGTTACTTACTTATCCCCCTCGGGTGCAATCAGTGGGCGGCGGTGAGGAGGAATCGGTCGCTTCGGGAGCTGGCTGGGACCTCGCAAGTAGGGTTTGGAGGCTGTAGAGGAAGTCGAACCCCCTGCCCCTCCTCGGACTGTGCGGAACCACCTCCTCGTCGTACATCTGTGGAGCTGCCTCCTCGCCCACCGTGGGTAGAGGGCCGTCGTCGTCCCTAGAAGAGCGCAAGGAGCCGCGCTCGTGGTCAGTCGACGGCTCCCGCTTGGGCCTGCCCCTCGGCCTCCTCTGCCTCTGTGACGTCTCCGCCTCCACCTCCATCTCCTCAACTTGTGGCGTGTCCCTCGATCTCATATAAGTCGAGTGACAGCTCCTCCTAGTGGGCCCCATCACCTGCAATTAAAAAGAATAAACCAGTATTAGTCAAGATAAATGAGAAGTACTTAGCAAGGTATGCAAAAAAAAGAAAATGTAATTACAAAATAACATAGTATTACATGTATTTCTAATATTCTTCATGATCGGGATTATCTGAATGATAGGTATCGTCATCACTATCAAGAGCCTCCAAATCGTCAATAGCCTCATCCTCATCGTTGTCGTTGCCTAGTTGTAGTCCGTCAAGCATTTTCAAGTCTCTCGGATCATGCACCTCATCTACAGCTTCCTCGTCAACAACCCATTCCTCGTCTACTTCCATTTCAATCTCTCCTGTTAAGTCTATCTCAAGCATCCCTGGTAGCCCCTCGTCTTGTTGATAGAACTCCCTGTCATCATGCGTGGGTGGGTTCAAGTTGTAATCATCATCGTTTGGGCGAGGTAATTTACCACGTGGTGATACCTTGTGCACAATATACCAACCCTGAAGACGTGGGTCGGTTTTGCAAGCATATGGACAATAATAAACTTGCTTGGCTTGTTGAGCCACAATATAGACATCATCTCCTGGATAGAAGGAATCCTATCTAGTTTTGACTATCCCAAGTTTAGGGGACTTTTTCGATACTGCAGGATTAAACCACTGCATTTGAATATGACTGGCCTAGGTGCTTTTTCACCATGGTATTGGAGCTCGTATATTTCTTCAACTATGCCATAATAGTCCTCCTACTCAGCGCCGGGCGTAACTACTCCGGGCGTATATACTCCGTTATTCATGGTCTTTGCATTGGGCCGACTCTTCTCGTAGCTTGTTGTGTGAAAGCGATATCCATTCATGTCATAAGCGTTAAATGACGAGACCTTATTGTCAAATCCTTTGCCCACTTGTCGTAATTCGGCACTTATAGACAAATCACTTTGGCACTGCAAGGTAAAGCAGGAGAGAAATGAAATTAGGTAACTAGGAACGCCAAACTTGGAACGAGCTAAGTTGGTCAAAAGGTACCTTTCTTTGGAACCATGTAATGAAATCAGGCGAACCATGTTCAAGAAGGGTCTCTCGTTCATGGTCAGAAGGTGGCCTTGGATGATGCCAGTATTGGTCAAAAAATTCCCTGCACCGACAAGCAACAAGGTTGTTGGATGCAGAAAAGATGACTGTCTATGTAACAAGTTCGTTGAGAATTTACCTCTGATACTTGTCGACTTCGTCAAGGTTCGTCAACATGTAGAGCATGATCTTGCGCCACTCTTCATTGGTCAAGAACTTTTTGGATGCTCCACTTGATCTCCCACGTTGCCCTTTGAATAGGCTGAGGGTCGATTCATTTTCGTCCTCGTTGTAACGAGGGGGTGGATTATGCACGCTAGGAAGGTTGTCACTATAGTATAATGTTGTGAAGTTTGACACCTCCTCACGAATGAATGCCTCTGCTATGGAAGCCTCAATCCTGCCTTTGTTTCCACATTTCTGGCGAATAGTCTTTAGACATCTCTCGATTGGACAGCACCAATGGTTCTGCACGGGCCCCCCATTCGGACCTCGTTCGGGAGGTGCAAAATCAAATGCTGCATCGACAAGAAAAAGCTAGGTGGAAAGATCTTCTCCAACTCACATAGCAACTTGGGTGCCGTTTTTCCAACTCCTCAACCACTTTTAGAGAGATCTCCTTGGCACAAAGCTGGCGGAAGAAAAAGCTCAACTCTACCAGCACCTTCCAGACATGCTCAGGGACGTAGCCATGAACCATTGACGGAAGAAGCCGCTCAATCCATATGTGGAAGTCATGACTCTTCATCCCTAACACTCGGCCAGTATCTGGGTTCGCTCCCCTCCTCAGATTCGCTGCAAACCCATTAGGGAAACTTAATGTCTGCATCCATTGTATCACTTCCGTCCTGTGCTTCTTTTCCAAGACGTAATCGGCCTTAGGCCTTTTCCATGGTTTGCCATCTCTTAGAGGCAGCATCTGTAGCTTTGGTCTGTCGCATAGTATTGCCATGTCTACTCTAGCCTTAGGGTTGTCCTTTGTCTTGTCAGGAATGTCCATGAGTGTTGCCCAAAGTGCTTCGGCGACATTCTTCTCAGTGTGCATTACATTTATGTTATGTGGAAGGAGAAGGTCATCAAAATAGGGAAGCCTCTCCAATCCTGACTTATGAGTCCACATATGTTCCACACCATAGCCCACAAAGCGATCTTTGTTTGGATTATCTTTCTTTGGATTAACTTTCTTTCTTTTACCCTTCTTTGGATTATCTTTCTGTGTCAGGACCACGAGAGCATCTATCTGAGCATGAACCTAGCCACCAGTCATCTTCTGAGGTGTAGGGTCGGTCACCGTGACACCTTTCGTGAAGTTCTTGGTGTCTTCTCTGAATGGATGGTCAAGAGGGAGGAACTGCCAATGCTTGTCGAACGACGAGAACTTGCCACCCTTCTTCAACCAAATGAACTGTAGAGCTGCCTTGCATACCGGGCATGGAAACTTCCCGTGGACACACTAGCCGGCGAATATCCCATACACTAGGAAGTCATGCATGGAGTACAAGTACCAAACATACATTTTGAAGTTCTTCTTTGTAGCTCGGTCGTAAGTCCATATGCCTTCATTCCAAACCTTGATCAATTCATCATAAACCGGCTCCATGTACACACCCATTTTGTTTCCCGGGTGTCCAGAAATTATCAACGTCAAGAATATGTTTTGCCGTTGAAGTAGGGCCCCGGGGGGGGGGAGATTGAGGGGGATAGCAAACACGGGCCAACAAGTGTATGGGGCCGACATCATTCCATAAGGATTGAACCCATCCGTTGCCAGTGCAATACGTACATTACGGGCCTCTTCATCTTTGCCACGATGGTTGCCATTAAAGCTTTTCCATGCTTCACCATCTGCTGGATGTACCATCTTGTCAGGATTGTATCGAATGCCATTCTTGTGCCATGTCATCTGTTTTGCGGACTCCTCAGACATGAATAGCCGTTGGAGCCTCGGTATGATCGGAAGGTATTGTAGGACTTTCATGGGGATCCCCTCATTCTGCTCCTTCTTACCATCACCTTTGTCTACCTCCACATACCTAGAGGATTTACACTTTGGACAGTACTTTGCATCCTTGTGATCTTTCCTAAATAGGACGCACCCCTTCGGACAACAATGTATCTGCTCATACGACATCTTCAGTGCTCGAAGGAGTCTTGTTGACTCGTACAAGCTGCTCGGCAGATGATGACCCTATGGAAGCAAATCCCCAATAATTGCCATCATAGCATCGAAGTAGGCTCGAGTCATGTTGTGCTGGGACTTCAACCCCAGTAAGCGCCCAATGGCATCCAGTTGAGAAACCATTGTCTTCTCATGTAGGAACTTCTGTACCAATTCCAACATGGCAAAGAACGCCTTAGCGCTTGGCTCTGGCTCCTCCTCCTCATCCTCCTGCTCGAACTCCGGAGGTCTTTCAGCGAACATCGCATCCTCATAGTCACCTAACCATCCTTCTACCCCGCCATCACCATCAAATGCCTCCAAGCGTCGTCTCACGACCTCCTCTCTAGGACGATAGGCTTCACCATGGTACATCCACCGGGAATAGTTTGGCATAAATCCAAACTTGCAAAGATGCTTCATCATGACTTCCCTTGTTTTTCTTTTCTTGTTTTCACAATCGCTGTAGGGACAGAACGTGTCTCTCGCTCCCTTAGCTTCCTTAAATGCATGGTCCAAGAATTTCTAGGTCTTATCCATCCATTCACGAGTGATTTGAGCCTGACTTGGGCGTCCCATGTACATCCACTCATGGTTCTCCATCCTCTAGCATATACACATAACAGAGCAATATCATATACACACGGTTCTCCCTGTTGCATCTGCACGGCGTGCCTGCAGTCTAATAGGTGAGGATAGGTTCTAATCCCACCCGCGGATGCATGGATGAGGTTAGTTTCCATGCTCTACTCTGATCCGAGACAGAATTTCGGCAGCACCTCCCCGCTGTTCTCCCGATACACATCCTAGAAGGGAGAGTGTGTATCTGGAGAACAACAGGGAGGTGGTGCCGAAACTCCATCTCAGATCCGAGCAGAACATGGAAACTAACCCATCTACACATCCGCGGGCTGTCCAAAAAACGTGGACAATCCGAAACAGATACGGTCATAGATATGCAAAGATCTGCATACCTCCAACCGTATCTGTTTCGGATGGGAGACGCCTAACTGGGTTATGTACGACAACTATAAGCAAGAGAGGTCCATTATACCTAGGGTGGCGGTGGAGAAAGGCTAGCGGCGCAGTGGCGAGTCGGTGTAGTGGCGAGACGAAGCAGTACAGGCATGACCACAGCGCCGACGAAGACGATCGGGATCACTGAGGTGCTCCGGGTCCCCTCTGACAGCTCCTGCTCTGCAAAAGAAGAAACACATCACTATTACTTGAAAAAATCGGCAGAACCTCCCCTGTACGGGGAGGTTTCCAAAACCTACAAGAAAAAGCCGGCACGATGGCCGACGTCCACATTTGGGGCACGATGGCCCACACATACACAAACCCGGCACAATGGCCGTCAACACATAA
Organism: Miscanthus floridulus; assembly: GCF_019320115.1. NCBI lineage: Eukaryota > Viridiplantae > Streptophyta > Magnoliopsida > Poales > Poaceae > Miscanthus > Miscanthus floridulus. Next base: position 26,311,496 of record NC_089593.1, on the reverse strand, counting down.
ACGGCACCAAGGCCGACACCGCCGGAGCCTTTACCTTTTCTCCGGTGAGGGACCGGGATGACAGCGTGGACGAACGACGATGTGCGGGGACGACGGAGTGGACGAACGTCGTCGATGAACGGCGTGAACGGTCGTCGGACCGAGGTCCATCTCCTCCTCCCCCTTCTCCTTCTTCTTCCTCCTTCCTCCCTTCTCCTTCTTCTTCTTCCTCCTCCACCTCCCTTCTCCTTCTTCCTCCTCCCTTCTCCTTCTCCTCCCTTCTCCTTCTTCCTTCTCCCTTCTCCTTCTCCTCCCACTTCCCTTCTCCTCCTCCCCTTCTCTTTCTCCCCTCCTCCTCCTCTCTGCAGGGACGGCCGGCCCAGGGGCAGGGCACTGCAGCCGGCCTCCTCCTCTCTGCAGGGACGGCTGTCGAGGGGTGGTGTGGGGCCGGGGCGTTGCTGGGGTCGCAGCGCGGGCCGGGGCGGCGTGGGGCGCGACGACACGGGCCGGGGCGGCGAGGCCGGGCGGCGTGGGCGGGGGGACGTGGGGCGCGGCGGCCGGTGCGGCGGCGGGAGTGGCGGCGGCGGCGCTGGCGCGGGTGAGGGGCGGGCGTGAATGAGGAAGGGTTGGAGGAGGATGGGCCGTGGGCCCTTATTCCAGAAGGGATTTTTTTTCGAAATATCCTTTGCTGAGTGCTGCGGCCTGGCACTTGGCAAACGCCCTCTTTGCCGAGTGTCAGGCATGGCACTCGGAAAAGTATTTTTGTTTTTTTTTGAATTTTGATTTCAAATTTTTTTGTACACCTTATCTATTGTTTACAAGCACATGTTAAAATTTGGGACCTTTTTATAACTTTTTGCTATATTTCTTGAATTAATTTTGTTTACTTGCATTTTTTTCGAAAAAGTAAATTTGAACTGCAGGTGCATGAAATAATGAAATGTAACCATTCAAAAAATGATAGTCATGTTGTAGAGTGTATTTTGAGGCCGTATGCAGGAACTCACCCAAAATTTTGAACGCCTTGTTCACCAAACATAACAACCCGCTTGTGGTCGGAGTGTATTTAAATTATAGAAAATGCAAACGAAGTCCGAAATTCATGAAACTTGTCGAGGTGTTGTGTGATCGCATGTGGAGGCTATGATACAAATTTGAGAAGGTTTCGAGCAAGTTGCGACGTCGGATGCCTAAAACCCAGACATCTCCACATGCGATGTCGTGTGATCGCATGTGGAGATGTCTGGGTTTTAGGCATCCGACGTCGCAACTTGCTCGGAACCTTCTCAAATTTTTATCATAGCCTCCACATGCGATCACACGACACCTCGACAAGTTTCATGAATTTCGGACTTCGTTTGCATTTTCTATAATTTAAATACACTCCGACCACAAGCGGGTCGTCATATTTGGAGAACAAGGCGTTCAAAATTTTTGGGTGAGTTCCTGCATACGGCCTCAAAATACACTCTACAACATGACTATCATTTTTTGAGTGGCTACATTTCATTATTTCATGCACCTGCAGTTCAAATTTACTTTTTCGGAAAAAATGCAAGTAAACAAAATTAATTCAAGAAATATAGCAAAAAGTTATAAAAAGGTCCCAAATTTTAACATGTGCTTGTAAACAATAGATAAGGTCTACAAAAAAAATTTGAAATCAAAATTAAAAAAAACAAAAATACTTTGCCGAGTGCCATGCGTGACACTCGGCAAAGAGGGCCTTTGCCGAGTGCCAGGCCGCAGCACTCGGCAAAGGGCCTCTTTGCCGAGTGTTAGGTTAAGCGCTCGGTAAACATTTTTTTAAAGATTGTAACGGCGTGGGCGGGGTAGGCGGGCAACTGACGGGCATTTTGCCGAGTGCGCTCTTTGCCGAGTGTTGCGCTCGGCAAAGAGTGCCTTTGCCGAGTGGCGTGCTTTGCCGAGCGCCGGGCACGCTGTGGCACTCGGCAAAGCCACTCTTTGCCGAGTGCCCTATTTTCGGCACTCGGCAAAGCATGCGGCACTCGACAAATTTTGCTTCTCCCGTGGTGGTTGCAGATGGGTTTACTAAACCCCTTGCTGTTTGGCAATTGGAGATGTTCAAGAATCAAGAGGAATGTAAACTTAAGAGTGTTAGATAATCAAGGTGTTTGTGTGGGTCCTGTACTTGAGTAGCAACAATGGATTTGCTTGAGCTGATGGATGGTTGGTCTATTGTAGCTTAGTAGATAATTTAGAGTTTATTGTAATCATGTAACAGCCTCGCTCCATCGACCAGATCTCTAGGTTGTTATCTCGCGTATGTAAAGCCATACGCTGGGGCTCTTCCACGCATAACACAAATTACACACACAGCTGTCGCACCGTGAACAAGGGCGTTGTTAAACCAACATATATATATATATATATATATATATATATATATATATATATATATATATATATATATATATATATAGGGCCTTAATTTGAATTCTTTCAAAAAAGTTTATATAATATATATTTGTCGGAATAACCGTTTGAGAAAGGTGTGTCCCACCTGAACGCTGTAAGGATGATGTTTTGTCTTGGTTAATACTAAGACAGGGGCTATGCCCTCGAACTCTAAAAAAAATATATGCGTGTCGGAATCTGAGGGAACACAAGTTGGGCACTGAAAGAGCTTCAAAGAAGGGCATGCGTCCTCATTGTGATCGATCTCCAGACGGTTCTACCATGCATGGCTAGTGGCTTCGATCATAAAAAACGCCAAATTATACCGTCTGTTTGAAAACTCAAGGCTTTGAATCGATGAAGTGCAAGTATACATATGCAGAGGTGGCGCTGCCCATGAAAATAGACACGATGGATTACGTTGATCTTGACAGGAGAGGTAATCTTTCGAAAGTCTACCTCAAGGTTCTGCATGCAAGAGAAATTGATGAGCTTCCATATCTACGCTAATCAAATGGAACGCTAGCACACTGCGGAAAAGTTGGCTCCCTATTACTAGTAGTAGCAAACGTTGACTGGTTGTGTGTATCCTTTCAATTGGTAAGTATTAGTCATGCATGGTGCTGCATGCGTTGACCACGTCTTGCATTGCAAATTTCATTCACGTCGGAACGGCATCAGATCAACGTAACTATTGTCTCATAGTGTCAACAGTCTTGTCTGTCTGTTTCAGTTGCTGGTGCCAACTGTCATAATGTCTGAACGGCATCTACTGTTGTCACAATCTGAATTAATTTGCCGAGTCTCACGAGAACATATTAGTACATATATATAAATCTATGTTTGTCCATTAGTCAGCAGCAAGTAGATCGAAAAGCAGAAATAATCGTGACTCGTGAGAATAGTCCTCGTCATGGAAACGTATACCTGATACTCCCTCCGTTCTAAATTATAAGTCGTTTTAACTTTTTTTTGGTTCAATCATTTTTCCATATATCTAGACGGGAGTACCTGGCAGAGAAGGTCCAGGTGGGCAGAATTATGTATCGGAGCTCCTGCATGCAGCCGGCGCATGCGGCATGCCTACGACGTACGCGTACCTATACGCAACTAACAAACAATCCTCGTTCAGCCGTAAGAGAAGCGAGCAGTTGGTGCCGATCGGCCTCATCGTTCACCTACCACCCGTGTAGAACTGAAGATGGCTACGTTAATTCCCAAGAAAAGTGATAGAAAATAAAATCCTAAAACACTTTAAAAATAAAATGGTGGCCGGTGGATCATCTGGTGATGTATATACATCTAGGAGGCAGATATTGCACGACCAGAGCATCGCACGACCTTTGTCTTCCTCCTTTCTCGCGTCCTGCCTGCCCACCCCGGTCTTCCTCTCCCACTGCCCCCGGGCAGCGGCTTCCACGCCGCCTGCTACATCGCCCACTGCATGCCCCCGCTGCTCCACCCCGCCCTTCGCTAACTTCGACCAGCGCCGCACCAGCGCTCTCCCTCCCCAGCTTCCACCACCGCCCCCAGCTAGCGGCTCCCTCCCCGCTGGTCGTGCCGTCCAGCGCCCACCCCCACCCTCCCCTAACCTCGATCGGAGCAGCCAGAGCTCGAGCATCTCGCCCTTGCCGCCGGCTCTGCCCATCCGGTTGATTGGCGGCACCCGCGCCGCCTCGCTCGCTGCCCCTCAACCCGCCACCACTGCCGGCCCGTCCGACTCTCGAGGCCCCCTCCCCCTTCTAAGGCCACCAGGCATAGAATCTTGAACGGAGGAGGAAGACGATGTTGGAACCGATGGTGACCACCGAGTTCACGATCTTGGAGCTGGGTTACAGCCGGCCCGGCTCGTTACCACGAGCCTGTGCTCCCACAGGTCCCAGGTCCACCAGAGCTACAACATATAAGGCCTTTGGGCCTTACTCAACCCAAAAGACTAGCCTTATAGGTGGGGGCTTCTTTCGCCTTATATGTTGTGCTCTCCCACCATCGCTACACGATGTGGGACTAAACCCCAACAATCTCCCCCTTAGTCACACATCGGGGTGCCCCCGCCATATGTGACGCTCGAGATTTTTTTATCGGGTTTAGCTTTTCTGACCATGGGTACCGGCTCTGATACCAATTGTTGGAACCGATGGTGACCACCGAGTTCACGATCTTGGAGCTGGGTTACAGCCGGCCCGGCTCGTTACCACGAGCCTGCGCTCCCACAGGTCCCAGGTCCACCAGAGCTACAACATATAAGGCCTTTGGGCCTTACTCAACCCAAAAGACTAGCCTTATAGGTGGGGGCTTCTTTCACCTTATATGTTGTGCTCCCCCACCATCGCTACATGATGTGGGACTAAACCCCAATAGACGATGCAGCAGGGTCGCATGCTCTTGTGCTTCCACACGACGCGTCGCGTGATTGAGTTTTCAATACATCTATCAACTTTATCCAACTGAGCCCCTTCACCCTATATATAAGTACTACCATTGCATTTGGAGCTGCACTTCCACCCCGTTATTACTATCATCTTATAGAGAGGATTATTGTGAACCAATTAGAGAGCCACCCATCATTTGCTCCTTTAGCTACCTTGCTAAGGATCTGTTTAGGCTGTTGATCCTAAGAACTAGATAGTGTGTTGTAAGGAAAATGGACCCTTGGCCCATTTACTTTGAATTTTGGTGTTTGATGACCAACACAATCAAATTGGACTAATGAATTTGCAAGTGTTTGTTGTGTAGTCCAACAGGGTGCAAGACATGACTTGGACGAAGGCTTGATGATCCGATGATCAACACCTTAAGAAAGACCTTAGGAGCACAAGAAAAGACCCAAGATATCAAGCAAAGTCCAAGCATGAAGATAGGAACCAAGCCGTACGCAAGATCACGAAGAAACGAGCTCTCAGATGTGACCGGATGCAAGGACCGGACGCTAGAAACGCGACCGGACGCTGGACCGGTGGCTCGGCAGACAGGCGATCGGACGCGAGGACCGGACGCTGGCGGCAACCGACAGGACGCAGAAACGTAGCGTCCGATCGAGTTCAGAGAGGTTCCAGACGCACGAAACTACGACCGGACGCGTCCGATGGCAGGCGATCGGACGCTGGCAGCGTCCGATCGGTGATTCGCGGCTGCAACGGTTGGGACGACCGGACGCGTCCGGTCAGGACGATTCAGCGTCCGATCAGTAGCAGTTTCGCGGGAATTCGACCCCAACGACTATTTTCTCAGTGGGGCTTATAAATACAACCCCCAACCGATCATTTGAGAGGTGTGGAGCTAAGGAAACAAACCAAGAGTGTTGATACACCATTTGAGTGATCTCCACATGCATAGTACTTAGTGTTTTATTAGGTGATTAGCATAAGTGCTTTGCGAAGTGCTTAGGTTGATTAGACCACCGCTTATGCGCTTGCTCTAGGTGTTTTGCCTAGTGTTTAAGTGAGGTTTGCATACCTCTTGCCACCCCGTGCTTGCGAGCACAAGTGTTGTACATCGGAGGGGCTTGAAGTCTTGTGAGATCACACCAACCGCGTTTGTGGTGTGGCCACCACCGTGTACCGGAGGGAACAAGGCCCGTGGCGTTTCGGCCGGAAGCTTGATAGTGAAGACGGCGGGGAGCATCCAGGAGAGGCTTGCCGAGAGGCACATCGGAGATCCACTTGCGCGTGGGGAAGGCCCGAGGCTATCCACGGAGTTACCCGACCGGGAGCTTGGCCCTTGCGAGGGATTCCTTGCGAGGGGCTCCAACGAGGACTAGGGGGAAGCTTGCGCGCTTCTCGATACCTCGGTAAAAATACCGGAGTTGTCGACGGGAGTTTGCATATCTCTACCTTGCTCTTTAACTTCCGCATTTACATTGATTACTTTACTACATTTGCAGTAGAGATAGCAACACACTAGCAAAACTATAGTTGCACATCTAGATAGATTATCTTTTGCATAGGTTTTGCTAGAGGTTGAAAAAGAGGCCATAGTTTAGAGTTAGAATTTTAAGTTGCCTAATTAACCCCCCCCCCTCTTAGGCGTCACGGTCCCTTCAATTGGTATCAGAGCTAGTTGGCTCATATTTGGACCTTTGGCTTAACCGCCGTTGAGCCGACGCTATTGTAGAGTGGTTGGGATGGATACCGCTAGGCCTCCACAATTTGACGGCACTAACTTCCCATACTATAAAGCTAGAATGGCTTGCCACCTTGAGGCGGTTGATTTGGGTGTATGGAGAGTCACTCGTGACGGGATGAAACCCATCAAGAATCCCGAAAAACCCACAAAGAGTAACGAAAAAGAAATGCATTTCAATGCTAGAGCTAAGAATTGCTTGTTTGAATCTTTTAGCATGGATGTGTTTAACCAAGTGTTCACCTTAAATACAGCACATGAAATTTGGTTAAAACTCCAAGAACTCCATGACAGCACAAGTAATGACCGTGAGCAAAAACATTGTCTAGCCAAGCAAAATTATGATTCCTTTGCTATGAATGATGATGAGCTTGTTCGTGATATGTATTCTCGATTGAATCTAATCATCAATGAGCTCCATTCAATAGGATTATTAAAGCTAGATGATACGGACATCGTGAGGAAGATCATCTCCGTTCTACCACAAAAGAAATATGCAAGCATCATCACCATCCTTCACAACATGGAGAACTTGAGCACCATGACCCCGGGCATTGTCATTGGAAAGCTAGTGGCATTTGAAATGTCACGTAAGATGGGTCAAGGAGAAGCATCTTCATCAAGCAAAGGCAAAGCTCTCGCTTGTAGTGAGAAGAAAAAGATGAAGGGCAAGAAAGTTGAGTCAAGCTCAAGCTCCTCAAGTGAAGAAGAAGATGATGATGATGATGATGATGATGATGAAGATTCAAGTGATGATGATCAATCTTCCTCCTCCACCTCCGACCTTGATGAAGAATCAATCAAATTAATCAACAAGGTGGAGAAGATGATCCAAAGGCTCAATGTCAAGGGTGTGCCCATCCAAATTCAAGATCTCATTTTCACCAATCAAAGAAATGAGCAAAGAAAGAGAGGATGCTATGGATGCGGCGAGATGGGGCACTTTGTGGAAGTTTGTCCAAACAAGCCCACACCCAAGGCAAAGAAGAAGGCGTGCAAGAACAAAGCCCTCACATCACTAAGGTCATGGGATGATTCTTCAAGTGAAGAAGATCATCACAAGAGGCAAGGGCGCAAGCACTCATCATCAAGCTCTTCTCATGTGTGCCTTATGGCACGAGGTAATGAAAGCTCATCCTCTAGTGAGAGCGATAGTGATGATGATTTGCCTTCTTATAATACAATTGTGCAACAAAATCTTAAATATGCTAAAGTTTGCACTAGTCAACAAAAGAAGCTCAAAACCTTAAAAGAAGAGCTAGGTAGTTCACAAGAAGCATACAAGAATTTGCTTGAACAATATGAAAACTTTGCAAATCTCAATGTTGAACTATCTACTAAAATTGAGCAACTTGAGGCTAGTGTAACAACAAGTGCATGCACAATTAATGATAAGCAACTTGAAAAGAAAAATGAAAAATTAAAAGAAAAGTTAGCTAGCTCACAAAATGATTATCAAAGTTTGCTTGCTAAAATGGAAATCATGTGCAAACATTGTGATGAGCTAACAAATAAAGTTACTAATCTTGAGGCCGTCAAAAATACCCCCACCAAGGCATCCAAAAGAAATGACATAATTAAAAAGGATGCATCTACCTCTTGCAATAATTTATGTTTAGACTCACCTTTGTGCAACCAAGCTTGTGTTGAGAAAGTGATTGTAGATACACGCACACAAGAGGTTGCAAAAGAGAATGGACAACTCAAGCAAGAAGTAACTCGCCTCACCAAGGACCTGACTCAAGTGAAAGGCAAGGCGAAGCAAACCCAACTTCATCAAGATAACACCGTCAAGGGAGTGAAGAAACTTGATGAAGGACAAACCATGGTTTGCTACATGTGCCACAAAGAAGGCCACAAGTCCTATGAGTGCAAGGTGAAGAATGGGGGAGGAGCAAAGAAGAAGGAGAAAAAGCAAACAAGCAAGCTCTCCAATACCTACACCAACAAGGTGGACAAGAAGGCCTGCACACCTTATCTCTTGAAGAAGAAGAAAAATGACAAGGTGGTAGCCATCAAGGTGAACAAGCAAGCCAACAATGGGGTCAAACGCTTTTGGGTGCCAAAGGAAATCATTTCAGACATGAAGAGCACCAAGAAGGTTTGGATCCCGAAAGGGAAGTGAGAAGTCCATCAGACTTCGGGGAATTTGGAGACTTGGCAAAGTTTGGGTGCATTACATGGGGTGCATCATGATGGACAAAGTCATTGCCAAGTAGGTTAGTGAATACTATGGACCCATATTCCCATTCCCATGTTAAGTAACTAGATGTCATTACTTTCAATTAGCATTTGTTTCAATTGGTATTGTCTTTCAATTGGTATACTCTTAAAGCATCTAGTTATCTTTTATGCCTAATGTTTGCATTTACATGCTTAAATATTTTTGTCATGCATTCAATAGGTATATCATATGGTAGGCTTGCTCGGTTTCATTATCAACCCTTGGAGCAAACCTACATGGTGTAAAGTTGTTTAGGAGCACGGCACATAGCTTGTTTTACAATTAACTATCTAATATGTGCCAAAGTCCAAATTGTAGATAATCTCTCCCAAATATCATTTTTCAAGTGGTATTTTGATACTTAAATCAATGTGCATAAATTTTACAAGTATTCAACACTTGTGTGCACAAATCTAGGGAGAGCTTAATCTACAACTTGGATGCTTTGAGACTAAACCTTTTTCAGATGGTATCAATTTTTTTCAAACTTATCTCATGTGTAGTAGTCTCATTGTAAGGAAATTGGAGTCCCCGGAGTTAAGCATCATTCTTTAATTAGCATCATCATGTTGATCTCATTTCATATTTATATGCTTTCTCTATGCATTATATAGATTAAACTCTCTTGTGCAATAAATTGCTAATTATGCATATGCTTTGCTTTCTACCATTTGTATGCATACATTTAAGGGGAGCTTAGTCTATATAATGTGAGAGTCAAATTTTGTGATCCACTTCATTCTATACCCAAAGGATCACGAAATTTGACCCTCCCTTGTGCTACTAATGTCTTCCTTTTCGGTGTTTGATGCCAAAGGGGGAGAATTTGAAGGACCAAAGGCAAGCATCAAGTTGATGTCTACAAGTGGTAATGGTCCAAGTAAGGGAGGAAAGTGGATTATGGATTAGACTAAGTAATGGTAAAATTTGTAGGAATCCACAATGACACATAGGAACTTCTGTAAGGGCAAGAAGGTCTTCAATTGGTATCAAAGTAGGATTTTCTAGCATCATATAACCTTGCCCCTTGCATTGCATCCTAGCAAGTAGGTAGTTTTTTAAATTTCAAAATCTCTATCTTTTGCTTGCTTTGGTCGTGTTGTCATCAATCACCAAAAAGGGGGAGATTGTAAGGAAAATGGACCCTTGGCCCATTTACTTTGGATTTTGGTGTTTGATGACCAACACAACCAAATTGGACTAATGAATTTGCAAGTGTTTGTTGTGTAGTCCAACAGGGTGCAAGACATGACTTGGACGAAGGCGACGTGATGATCCGATGATCAACACCTTAAGAAAGACCTTAGGAGCACAAGAAAAGACCCAAGATATCAAGCAAAGTCCAAGCATGAAGATAGGAACCAAGCCGTACTCAAGATCACGAAGAAACGAGCTCTCAGATGCGACCGGACACAAGGACCGGACGCTGGAAACGCGACCGGACGCTGGACCGGTGGCTCGGCAGATAGGCGACCGGACGCGAGGACCGGACGCTGGCGGCAACCAACAGGACGCAGAAATGTAGCGTCCGATCGAGTACAGAGAGGTTCCAGACGCGCGAAACTACGACCGGACGCGTTCGATGGCAGGCGACCGGACGCTGGCAGCGTCCGATCGGTGATTCGCGGCTGCAACGGTCGGGACGACCGGACACGTCCGGTCAGGACGATTCAGCGTCCGGTCAGTAGCAGTTTCACGGGAATTCGACGCCAACGGCTACTTTCTCAGTGGGGCTTATAAATACAACCCCCAACCGATCATTTGAGAGGTGTGGAGCTAAGGAAACATACCAAGAGTGTTGATACACCATTTGAGTGATCTCCACATGCATAGTGCTTAGTGTTTTATTAGGTGATTAGCATAAGTGCTTTGCGAAGTGCTTAGGTTGATTAGACCACCGCTTATGCGCTTGCTCTAGGTGTTTGCCTAGTGTTTAAGTGAGGTTTGCATACCTCTTGCCACCCCGTGCTTGCGAGCACAAGTGTTGTACATCGGAGGGGCTTGAAGTCTTGTGAGATCACACCAACCGTGTTTGTGGTGTGGCCGCCACCGTGTACCGAAGGGAACAAGGCCCGCAGCATTTCGGTCGGAAGCTTGATAGTGAAGATGCCGGGGAGCATCCGGGAGAGGCTTGCCGAGAGGCACATCGGAGACCCACTTGCGCGTGGGGAAGGCCCGAGGCTATCCACGGAGTTACCCGACCGGGAGCTTGGCCCTTGCGAGGGATTCCTTGCGAGGGGCTCCAACGAGGACTAGGGGGAAGCTTGCGTGCTTCTCGATACCTCGGTAAAAATACTAGAGTCGTCGACGGGAGTTTGCATATCTCTACCTTGCTCTTTAGCTTCCGCATTTACATTGATTACTTTACTACGTTTGCGGTAGAGATAGCAACACACTAGCAAAACTATAGTTGCACATCTAGATAGATTATCTTTTGCATAGGTTTTGCTAGAGGTTGAAAAAGAGGCCATAGTTTAGAGTTAGAATTTTAAGTTGCCTAATTCACCCCCCCCCCTCTTAGGCGTCATGGTCCCTTCATGTGTTTTTGTAGAAAACTTAGGTGTCAATGTGCAAAAGGGGTTAGAATTTTGCGTAGGCTATAAGAATGTTGTCGGTGTTTTGTAAACTGGACTAGTAAACTTATATGATTGCCGCACTGCTCTAGGAAGACGATGGTAGCATTCAATAGACACGAGGATTTATACTAGTTTAGGCTGGAGCCCTACGTGCAGTCTCAGAGATGATCGAGTGTGTGTTCCTCGCTTGAATGCTCTGAAGTTCTTACAATGGGGTGTGCAAGAAAGGTGGAGGAGATGGAAGGACCTATGCTAGGTGAAGGGCTACTCGAAGAGAAGCTCCAGGAGCCCTACTACAATGGTGAATGAATGGAATGGTAGAGGATGTCAATCATGCTGCCCTTATATAGAGTTCGGGGCTAGGGCTCATAGAAAGAGGAGGCTCTCTCGACCGAAGGATCGTGAGCATGAGGGAGAGCCTAGCTAACTTGGCTTGCAAGCTATGCCGTCTTCTAGTGCACGTTCGGTCATGGCTATCATCATTGTCTTCTTGCCTCGTTGTGGTAGGATGTGACGCGGTGCTACTATGTTGGCCGTGGCGGCACTATAGCCTCGATGGTGGTTTGTCAGCCATGCTATGCGATGCGGTGTCTATCGTGGCCTTCGTCATCGTCTCCTGGTTCCCAGGAGTGTCATACCCGAAGTAGGTAGCTGCGCTGGGTCGATGTTCGCTAGGTCACTTTGGGGGGCTGAGGGTCATGACCCTGATCATCGGAGTTGGGGCACTCTACTGGTCTAGATGGCCATTTCATCGAGTCCCTTGTCGCGGACCCCATTCCATAGTGGGTGGGATCGTACAAGCGTCTAGTCAGTCCGTATTCGGATGACGGGTATCGTACCTGTGAAAGCTCTAGTTTTGTTTTGGTGAATGGATAAAACCCTAAATGATAACCTTGTTTATCAAAGTCATTATAAGATAGGTAGCACTATTCCAAGTGGTGGAGCAATGGTGAAGATCATGATGATGGTGTGACCATGGTGATGATCAAGTGCTTGGACTTGGAAAAGAAGAAAGAGAAAAACAAAAATCTCAAGGCAAAGGTGATATCCATAGGAGCTTTTTGGTTTGGTGATCAAGACACTTAGCGAGTGTGATCACATTTAGGATTGATAGCCGTACTATTAAGAGGGGTGAAACTCGTATCAAAATGCGGTTATCAAAGTGTCACTAGATGCTCTAACTCATTGCATATGCATTTAGATTCTAGTGATTGCTAACACCCTTGAAAATGTTTGTGAAAATATGCTTACACACATGCACAAGGTGATACACTTGGTGATTGGCACATTTGCTCAAGGGTGGTAAAGTTTGGGGTCAAAAGGAGAAGTCTTATCGTGACCGGACTCTGCCTTGCGCAGTGACCGTACTCTGACCCCACGTCCGATCAGTGGCGCGCTGAGGAGGCCACCTTCGGTCTCATGACCGGACGCTGAGAAGAAAGTGGGACCGGACACGTAGGGGGTGCATTCGGTCACCTGGTGACATACGCTGAAGTAAGCAATAGAGAGAGGCAGAGTTGACCTAACTCACCAGTGCGTCCAGTCACGTGTGATCTGACGCGTACAGTCGTGATTTTTCACCTCTGGATGCTCTCTAGACTTTACCTGACACTGCATAGTAGAATGGAGAGGAGCGTCCAGTCACTACATGGCTGGCTCAGGCGTAGGCGCGATCGGACGCTGCAGCGGCACGTCCGGTCATAAGGACCTATGTCCAATCTTCACTTATGCGCTGGTGCAGGTGATTTTGACCGTTGGGATTGAACGAAGGAGCTCGAACGTGGGGGACACATGGAAGGCATCCAGTGACCGGACACTAGGGGACGTCCGTCCGGTCAGTTGGACCTACGTGTCTGGTCGCCCCGATTTGAGTGCTGATAGAATGCCAACGGCTCTATTTTGATGGAACCTCTATAAAAGATGTTTGGCCGGCTCAAGCTCACTCTTTTGGCCATTTTGCATTAATATAGCAACCTTGTGAGCATAGCCAAAGCCCTCCCACTCATGTCCATCATTAATTCATCATCTTTATGAGATTGGGAGTGAATCGAAGTGCATTGCTTGAGTGATTGCATCTAGAGGCACTTGGTGTTCGTGTTTCACTATAGGATTCTCTTGTTACTCTTGGTGGTTGCGTCCATCTAGATGGCTTGGAGCAGCAAGGATCGTCGAGCAGAGGAAGGTGCTTTTCTCCGGCTCCGATCATGGTGATTGTGAGGGGTTCTTGACCTTTTCTCGACGAAGAGCCAAAAGGTACTCTAGTGGATTTCTTGTGGCTTGTGTGATCCTCATCTTGTGTTGGTTCTGTGGCACCCTATTGAGGGTTTGGCATGAGAATCACCACAATGAGGACTAGCTTGCTGGCAAGCAAGTGAACCTCGGTAAAAAATCTTGTGTCACCTTGTCTAAGGATTTTATTGGTTATTTTCTGATTGATTGATTGGCTCCATCTTGTGATTGGCTCATGCCTTGACACGTTGGTATAATCATCACCATCCTCTCTTGTATTACATTCCTAGTGTGTAAGCTAAGCTATTTAGTGTAATTAGTTTTTAGAGCTAGCTTGCATCGAGTCTAGTGGTTAGTGAGGCTCTTTAGCTAGCCTTTGAGAGCTCACTAACTTAGTATAGTGACTTAGCAAATTATGTGCTTTGTGATCATAGTCACTAGAATTGTGGTAGGTGGCTTGCTCTTTTAGTAGGCTACCGCTACACTTGCTTCACCGTTTGATTGTCTAACATATTTACTAAGTGTTGTTGTAGAAATTTTCAATAGGATATTTACCCCCCCTCTAGCCATTAGGACCTTTCAAGTGGTATCGGAGCCATGGTCACCGTGATTTGAGGCTTAACAACCTTCGGTGTCAAAATGACTCAAATCAACAACACCAAGAAGTCACCCCAATTTGATGGAACAAATTATCCATACTGGAAGTCAAAGATGACCACTCATATCAAGTCAATCAATAGAAGAGTATGGATGGTGGAGACCAAAATTGAGATAGCCGATCCGGAGAATCCCACCGTGGCCGAAGAAGTGCTTCTATAAGATAATGACATTGCTCTTAGTGCTATTCATGATGCTATTGATGAGAGAACATTTGAGCAAATTAAGAACATTGAGATGGCTCATGAAGCTTGGAAGAATCATTTGAGGGCACCAAGGCAATAAAGGGTGCAAAGGCATACATTCTCAAGGAGAAATTTGCTAGCTTCAAGATGAAGGAAGATTAGAGTGTGTCGAACATGTTTCATCGGATGGAAATGCTTGTCAATGATCTAAAAGCACTTGGTGAGAAGGTGGAGGACAAGAACTTCTCCCATAAGTTCTTGAGATGCTTACCCATAAGATTTGGCATGTTGGTCACCTTGCTAGTGAGGACCAGTTTGGACACAATGACACCAAACCAAATCTTGGGAGATATTATGACCGATGATGCTTATAGAGATGATGATGAGAAGGAACAAAAGAACAAAGAGAAGAAGGATGAGAAGAATAATAGTGTGGCATTCAAAGCCGATCATCATCCAAGGGCAAGGCCAAGCAAGATACATCAAGCGAAGATGATGGTTCATGGGATGATGATGATGAGAAGATGACTCTCTTTGTCAAAAGATTTGGCAAGTTCATGGTGTAGAAGGGCTACCATGCTAGAAGGAAGAAGCCATCATCCAAGAATAAGAAAGAATCAAGAAGGTGCTTCAAGTTCGGAAGCAAGGATCATCTTGTTGCTCAATGTCCATACAATAGTGACAATGATGATGATGACAAGAAGAGCAAGAAGAAGGACAAGAAGGAAAAGAAAGAGAACCAGGACAAGACGACCATCAAGAAGAAGAAGAAGGGTGGTTCATATGTGGTCACTTGGGATAGTGATGCTTCCTCAAGTGATGATGATGACAAGACCATCAAGAGGAAGGCTCTTGCAAGCATTGCCATAAATGAGAAGCCTTCTCTCTTTGACACTCCATCATGCTTCATGGCTAAGGACACTAAGGTACAAACTTGTGGTGATGAATGTGATGAGGAACATGATAACAAAAATGAAAATGAAAGTGATAGTGATGATGATGAACCTACTAAAGATGAACTACTTGACATGTTAGATGATGCTAAGGAATATTTTGACATTAAGAGAAGGGAATGCAAAAGCTTGCGTAAGGAACTAAAAACCCTTAAACAAGCCTTTGATGAGCTCAATACATCTCATGAGAGGCTAGAGGAAGCCCATGAGAAGCTTGTCAAGGCTCACAAGAAGCTTGAGAAAGCTCATTCCTCTCTACTTAATGAGCAAAATGAGAAGGAAGATGTTGTAACATGTGACAAAGGCTTAACTTGTGATATAATTGATGAATCATTCTATAAGCCTATCATTGTTGCTCCCACTAACACTTCTTGTAGCACATCCACTTCTAGCTCATCTATTAGTGATGGTTTCACTTGTGATGGCTCACTAATGGTCAAGAATGAGACACTCAAGAAGGAGGTAAAAGAGCTCAATCACACCTTGGCTAAGGCCTATGGTGGTGAGGATCGCTTGCTTATATGCTTGGGTAGCCAAAGAGCTTCTCTCTATAAAGAGGGATTGGGCTATACCCCCAAGAAAGGTAAAGCGGCCTTTGCTCCTCATAAGACAAATTTTGTGAAGAACAATGGTCGATTTTGCACAAATTGCAAGCAAGTTAGTCATGTAGAGCAAAAGTGCATGAAAAAGAAGTCTCAAGCCAATGTATCCTCAATTAAGATTGATTCTTTCTATGTGCTTACCAAGTGTACTAATGGTGTAAAGGCTAAGTTCATTGGTGCACCATGGATGGGCTCAAAGGAGAAAGCCATTTGGGTGCCAAAGAGCTTAGTAACTAACCTTCAAGGATCCAAGCAAGTTTGGGTACCTAAAAAGAATTTATCTTCTTTTGTAGGTCAATTACAAAGCTGGAGGAAGGCATTGGGTTCTTGATAGTGGGTGCACTCAACACATGACCAGTGATGCAAGAATGTTCAACTCAATCAATACCAATGGCAGTGATGGTTATGATAGTATTACATTTGGTGACAATGGCAAAGGCAAAGTCAAAGGGCTTGGTAAGATTGCAATATCTAATGACATGAGCATTTCCAATGTGTTGTTAGTTGAGAGCTTGAACTTCAATTTGCTATCCGTGGCTCAATTGTGTGATCTTGGATTCAAATGCATATTTGGGGTAGATGATGTAGAGATCATAAGTGTAGATGGCTCTAACCTGATCTTCAAAGGCTTTAGATATGAGAATCTATACTTGGTTGATTTCAATGCTAGTGAAGCTCAATTGTCAACATGCTTGTTCACTAAGTCTAGTATGAGTTGGTTATGGCATAGAAGGCTTGGTCATGTTAGAATGAAACAATTTAATAGATTGGTTAAGCATGACTGGGTTAGAGGCTTGAAAGATGTTGTGTTTGAGAAAGATAAGCTTTGTAGCTCTTGTCAAGCCGGCAAACAAGTTGGAAACACCAATTCTAAGAAAAGCATGATGAGCACTAGTAAAGCATTTGAGTTGTTGCACATGGATTTGTTTGGGCCAACACAATACACTAGCATCGGTGAAAACAAATATGGTTTTGTGATAGTGGGTGACTATACTTGATTGTTTTGGGTATTCTTTCTAGTGGACAAGAGTGATATGTTTGCAACATTCAAATCATTTGTTAAGGGCATTCACAATGAGTTTGAAACAACTATCAAGAGAGTTAGAAGTGACAATGGTAGTGAGTTCAAAAACACTAGAATTGATGAGTTATGTGATAAATTTGGAATAAGACATCAATTCTTGGCCAAGTACACTCCACAATCAAATGACCTTGTTGAGAGGAAGAATAGAACACTCATTGATATGGCAATGTCTATGCTTAGTGAGTACAATACGAGTCAATACTTTTGGGCCGAAGCTATCAACACGGCTTGCTATTATAGCAACTGCTTATATTGCACCCATTGAAAGAGAAGACATCCTATGAGCTCTTGAATGGTAGAAAACCCAACATTGCATATTTTCGGGTCTTTGGTTGCAAATTCCATATCTTGAAGAAAGGCACTAGATTGGGCAAGTTTGAGAAGAAGTGTGATGAAGGATTCTTGCTTGGATATTCAACCACTAGCAAAGCATATAGAGTTTGGAATTTGGTAAGTGGTACTCTTGAGGAAGTACATGATGCTGAATTTGATGAAACCAAGGGTTCCCAAGATAAGAATGAGAACTTAGAAGATGTTAGAGGCATTCAACTTTTAAATGCCATGAAGAACATGGATGTTGGTGAATTGAGGCCTAGGCAAGTGAGTGATGATGAAGATGATCAAGTGCAAGTGCTCTCTAACTCAAATGTGCAAATTGATACTAATCAAGCAAGTACAAGTGGCTCTCATGACAATGAACAAGATCAAGTGGCTAGTATATCATCTCAACGCAATGATCAAGCAAGTGCAAGCAATGAAGTTCCAATACTCCAACCAACCAATATTGCAAGAGATCATTCATTGGACACTATAATTGGAGATATTTCTAGAGGTGTACAAACAAGATCAAGATTAGTATCATTTTGTGAGCATTTCTCATTTGTGTCATCCATTGAACCAAAGAAGATAGATGAAGCATTGAAGGATGTTGATTGGGTGAATGCTATGCATAAAGAATTGAACAACTTCACTAGAAATCAAGTATGGGAGTTAGTTGAGAGACCAAAGGGACACAATGTGATTGGAACCAAATGGGTCTATAGAAATTAGCAAGATCAAGATGGGATATTAGTAAGGAATAAAGCAAGATTGGTAGCATAAGGATGCACTTAAGTTGAAGGTCTTGACTTTGGAGAAACATATGCCCCGGTTGCTAGATTAGAAGCAATTAGAATCTTGCTAGCCTATGATTGTGCCCACAACATCAAGCTCTATCAAATGGATGTCAAGAGTGCATTTCAAAATGGCTACATCAATGAAGAAGTATATGTTGAACAACCTTCTAGTTTTGAAGATGACAAGAAACCCGAACATGTGTACAAGTTGAAGAAGGCATTGTATGGCTTCAAGCAAGCACCTAGAGCATGATATGAGAGGTTGAGGGACTTCCTACTCTCAAATGTATTCATGATGGGTAAGGTTTACACCACTCTTTTCACCAAGAAGATTGGCAAGGACTTGTTTGTGTTGCAAATCTATGTTGATGACATTATCTTTGGATCAACCAATCAAGATTTTTGTGAAGAGTTTGGGAAGATGATGGCTAATGAATTTGAGATGTCCATGATTGGAGAGTTGAGTTACTTCCTTGGTCTTCAAATCAAGTAATTGAAGAATGGTACATTTGTGAGTCAAGGCAAGTACATCAAAGACATGCTCAAGAAGTTTGGCATGAGTGATAGCAAAGCCATTAGCACACCAATGGGAACAAATGGAAATTTGGATAGTGATGCAAGTGGAAAAATGATGGATCAATGGTTGTATTGGTCTATGATTGGAAGCCTACTCTATGTGACCGCATCAAGGCTGGATGTCATGTTTAGTGTGTGCATGTGTGCAAGATTTCAAGCTTCACCAAGAGAAAGTCATTTAAAGGCTACAAAGAGAATATTGAGGTACTTGAAGCATACACAAAATATTGGCTTGTGGTATCCCAAAGGAGCAAAGTTTGATATAGTTGGTTACTCCAACTTGGATTATGTGGGATGCAAGGTTGAAAGGAAGAGCACCTCGGGCATATGTCAACTATTGGGAAGATCACTTGTTTTATGGTCATCAAAGAAGCAAAATAGTGTTGCATTATCAACCGCCAAAGCCAAATACTTATCCACCAGTAGTTGTTGTGCTCAAATTCTTCGGATGAAGGCCACCTTGAATGACTTTGTAATCAAGTTCAAGAAAGTGCCATTGCTATGTGACAATGAGAGTGCAAACAAGCTAACCAACAATCCTATTCAACATGCAAGAACAAAGCACATTGATGTCTGCCACCACTTCATAAGATATCATCAACAAAAAGGGGACATTTGTATTGAGAGTGTGGGCACCGAAGATCAACTTGACAACATATTCACGAAGCCATTGGATGAGAAAAGGTTTTACAAGCTAAGGAATGAATTGAACATATTAGATTTTTCAAATATGTATTGATGCACCCCCACTTATATGACATGCCTCTCCTTCGAGCAATCCAAGGTAAAAGTTGATTGGCATGCATACATTCTTTGCTAAGTACATGTTTAGTGCATCTAGTCATTCCTCACATGTTAAAGGCTCATTCATGAAAATCAAATGAATTTGATGCTTATATGGTACCACTATTGTTTCTATGCTTGATATGATATAGTGGTAGTATATGACATGTTTGTAGGCTTGTGAACTTAGTGTTTGATCTAGAAAATGAGCTATAAGTGTTTAACTCAACATGGTATAAGATAACCCTTGAAATGAGGTGTGAAGAAGCTTGTCCTTGGATCAAACCAAGTTAAATATCTTTTGTAAGTGATCTAGATTGAAGAAAATTTTAGGAAAATGATCCTCACCCCATTGATTGACACTGATAATCTTAACCTATCTAAAATTGAACCTTTGTGGTCATTGATGACAAAGGGGGAGAGTAACAAAGATATAAGTGATAGGAGGAGCAGTAATCACTAAGGGGGAGAAATATGATGGGATCAATTAAAATTTAAGCACAAAAGTAGGGGCAGCAAGCTCATAAACTTGAATGTTGCATTTGAATGTGCATTTCATATGTTTGTTTGCATGGCACAAGTTTTAAATTAAAAATTCTATGCTTGTGTGATATATGCTAGGTGTAGGTTTGAATGATGAAATGAAAAACTAGCATGCATAGGTTGAGTAACTAGACTTGTACTCATTTTATGAAAACTAGACTATTGCTTCTAATCTTGATCTCACTAGGTAATCTAGTTTTTGTGTATGACTAGTTACTAATGGTGCTAAGGATGGTATATTTGGTGCACTTCGATTGGTATCACGCTTCAAAGGTCCATCTCTTATACCTTAGCATCATTTGGTAGACATTGATCTCCCACATCTCTAATCCATGCATATGTGCAAGCTTCAATCCAAACTCTTAGCATACATGTAAGTGGAGCTAATGCTACCAATTGGGGTTCATAAAACTTGTCCATATCCTTTTACACATGGTAAATATGCTTGGGCAAGCAACATGAATTCAAATGAATTTCAATTCATATCTTTATGAAAGGGCTGTCATCAATGATCAAAAGGGGGAGATTGAATGCTCTAGTTTGGTTTTGGTGAATTGATGAAACCCTAAGTGCTAACCTAGTTTATCAAAGTGATTATAAGATAGGTAGCACTATTCCAAGTGGTGGAGCAATGGTGAAGATCATGATGATGGCGTGACCATGGTGATGATCAAGTGCTAGGACTTGGAAAAGAAGAAAGAGAAAAACAAAAAGCTCAAGGCAAAGGTGATATCCATAGAAGCTTTTTGATTTGATGATCGAGATACTTAGCGATTGTGATCACATTTAGGATTGATAGCCGTACTATTAAGAGGGGTGAAACTTGTATCGAAATGCGGTTATTAAAGTGCCACTAGATGCTCTAACTCATTGCATATGCATTTAGATTCTAGTGAGTGCTAACACCCTTAAAATGTTTGTAAAAATATGCTAACACACGTGCACAAGGTGATACACTTGGTGGTTGGAACATTTGCTCAAGGGTGATAAAGTTTGGGGTCAAAGGGAGAAGTCTTGTAGTGACCGGACTCTACCTTGGGCAGTGACCGAACTCTGACCCCGCGTCCAGTCAGTGGCGCACTGAGGAGGCCACCTTCGGTCTCATGACCGGACGCTGAGAAGAAAGTGGGAACAGATGCGTAGGGGGTGCGTTCGGTCACCTAGTGACGTATGCTGACTCACCGGTGCGTGTAGTCATGTGTGCTATGACGCGTACGGTCGCGATTTTTGGCCTCTGGATGCTCTCTGGACTCGACCTGACACTGCACAGTAGAATGGAGCGGTGCATCTAGTCACTGTGTGGTTAGCTCGGGTGTAGGCATGATCGGACGCTGCGGTGGCACATCCGGTCATAAGGACATACGTCTGATCTTTACTTATGCGCTAGCGCGGGTGATTTCGACCATTGGGATCGAATGGAGGAACTCGAACGTGGGGGACACATGGACGACATCCAGCGATCGGACGCTGGGGGACGTGCGTCCGGTCAATTGGACCTACGTGTCCGGTCGCCCTGATTTGAGTGCTGATAGAGAGCCAATGGCTCTATTTTGATGGAGCCTCTATAAAAGGTGTTTGGCTAGCTTAGGCTCACTCTCTTGGCCATTTTGCATTGACATAGCAACCTTGTGAGCTTAGCTAAAGCCCTCCAACTCATCTCCATCATTGATTCATCATCTTTGTGAGATTGGGAGTGAATCCAAGTGCATTGCTTGAGTCATTGCATCTAGGGGCACTTTGTGTTCGTGTTTTGCTGTGGGATTCGCTTGTTACTCCTGGTGGTTGCCGCCACCTAGATAGCTTGGAGCAGCGAGGATCATTGAGCGGAGGAAGGTGCTTGTCTCTGGATCTAATCGTGGTGATTGTAAGGGGTTCTTAACCTTTCCCCGGCGGAGAGCCAAAAGGTACTCTAGTGGATTGCTCGTGGCTTGTGTCATCCTCATCTTATGTTGGTTATGCGGCACCCTATTGAGGGTTTTGCATGTGATGCCAATTAGTTCATGAACTTCCAAGTGAGTGAATCGCCACAACGAGGACTAGCTTGCCGGCAAGCAAGTGAACCTCAGTAAAAAATCTTTTGTCACCTTGTCTAAGGATTTTATTTGTTATCTTGTGATTGATTGATTGGCTCCATCTTGTGATTGGCTCATACCTCAACATGTCGGTATACCATCGCCATCCTCTCTTCTATTACATTCTTAGTGTGTAAACTAAGCTCTTTAGTGTAATTAGTTTTGAGAGCTAGCTTGTGTCGAGTCTAGTGGTTAGTGAGGCTCTTGAGCTAGCCTTTGAGAACTCACTATCTTAGTATAGTGACTTAGCAAATTGTGTGCTTTGTGATCATAGTCACTAGAATTGTGGTAGGTGGCTTGCTCTTTTAGTAGGCTACCCCAACACTCGCTTTGTCGTTTGATTCTCTAACATATTTACTAAGTGTTGTTGTAGAAATTTTCAATACGCTATTCACCCCCTCCTCTAGCCATTAGAACCTTTCGACCCGTCGTCACCGCGGTGCGGTGTTGTCTCGTCGGTGCGGTAAGGCATTGGTATGGTGTCCGACTGGGCCAAGGTGAGTATTGTCCCCTCGGTCTTTGCAGGGTTAGTGCGACATGCTTGCTCTTGTCAGAGCAGGCGCGCCTAGTTGCTCTCGACCTCCTCCCATCCCCTCCAGGGGTCATGATGGGGAGAGGTCTTGCAAGTGCCGTGTGACTAAGGTGGGTGGAAGGGGTCGTGCCTGACTCCATTTTGAGCGCCTAGTCTGCTTTGCTCGGCTCTTGCTTGGCCTCGGTCGTTTGGGCCCTTGTTGACTGTTGCGTTGCAGGCTACGTGGCCTGCTAACTAATCGGTGCCTTGAGACACTGTCGACAAAATCTGGTCGGCTGTCCACTAAGGGGTATGCCCACAGTAGTAGATGAATTGGTGGAGGTGCATGTAAGGGAACTGGATGGTGACATAGAATGCGAGAGACAATGATTTAGATAGGTTTAGGTTGTCAGCTCGACGTAATACCCTATGTTCTGTGTCTTTGTGGTTTGTATTGCGTATCATCCCCACCCACCCGAAACGAGGGGGTCCCTACCCGTTTTATATAGCTTGGGGATAGGGTTACAGATCAGTTATTTCCATTCTGATCTGTATACAAGATAGGAAGTTACAAATCATATAATATCTATCATATCCGACCAGATTTCGTCGATCACCGATAATCTTTACATTGCCATGTGAAGCATGTTGTCCTACAGCATACTTCGTGTGGCGTTGTCTTGCAAGCTAGGCCTCGACCAGTGGCACGACCCATGCATAGTCTTGTGGGCTGGGCCTCCCCTTGTGGGTACCGGGGTCATACCCCCATAGCTAGACCTCGAGCACCTTGCATCCATTGAGCAACACCATCTTGCATCCATCCGAGTTGTCCAACTTGCAGCAACTCATCAGGATCAGTCTTCCGACCAGTTTAAATAGGGGTCAAGCTGTTAAAGCAAGCGTCCGAGCTGTCGAAGTGGGTGTCCGAGCAGCTGAGACAGACGTTCGACCAGTTTAACTGGGCGTCAAGCTTGGAATCACTCAAAGTTGTGGTTTGCCATAAGGATGTAAGGAGCTCAAGTAATTTTTTTTGAAGTCTTGGTCGATGAAGTGTACACACTTAAGTGCCAATTGCAATGGTCCTGACGACGTGGTCATCAGGGCAGAGCATAGGAGGAGACTTGACGAAGTCGAAAACACCATGAAGAAGAAAAGTATGGGCACTGCAAGGTGCATTGTACGTAATGCAGTCACCGAGCCTGCTGGAAGATGATGAAGAAATCTTGTAGCAGGCTCAAAGAAAAATATGCAGTCTGCATTATTGCTAAAAGTTCGAGTAATTGGGGAACTAGTACATTCACCGCAAGGTGAAGTGCACACACATAGTCCCCGAGCCTGCTGGAAGATGATGAAGGAATCTTGTAGCAGGGTAAAGGAAAAAAAACCTTGACATAGATGCATAACGAGTTCCGTTGATCCAGCGCTAAGTCTGCACATTCATTTTGTCATTCTGCATTTAAATCGATTTAACGCCGTGGCCCACCTTGCGCATTTGGCTGCCCACAGGCATGTGGTGGTTTCAGGAGGGAATGCAGCGGGTCAGGCAGGGTTCCCCAAAATCCCTAGAAGGCAAAGGGTCGGGGGTCGAACCATTATAAAGTGTCACAGCCCTGGTGCACATTCCTCGCCTTGCTTTCGCCTCTTCATCTTCTTCCTCGCACCCACACCACATCACCCGGCAACTGCTTAGCCATCTTAGCGACCACAAGCTCGTAATCTCCCACCATTCCTTGGACCTACGAGGTGGCACCCAAGAGAAACCACAATAGCTCAAGCAGGGCATCGCGCGAGCTCAATTGCATCGAGGAATGGGTGAGCTCCGTCAGCAATGAGGCGACGCTCAACTAGGCGGTGGTGGATGGCATGTTGTCAGATAGGGTGACAGCGGGATGGCATCCTACTCGCGGTGAGAGCTTTCCTACCCCCCTGCGGTGATGAATTGGTCATGTTTGAAGATTATTTCTATAGCGGATTTGGCATTCTGATCCATCCATTCCTCCGTAGATTGATTGAGTATAACTCCATTAGTCTTTGCAATCTAGGTCCAAACTCCATCCTTCACATTTTTGTCTTCATCCATTTCTACAAAGCCTATCTTGGCATTCTCCCACAATTTGATCTCTTCCGCCACTTTTTCTGTTTGAAATCTCATGGGGGATCTGGATCTAGAGTCGTGGGTAGCACGTACTCACAGCTATGGGATGGGATGGTTGGGTAGTACATCGCTACCCCATTGAACACAAATGTGAAGTATTGGGCACAACGATGGTTCTACATGCCACAGGGGAAACATTATGTGGCATGCGACATTGATCAAATTCCTGTGAGCAGCGCCAGGTGGTTGGAGAGACCTAGTGCTAGTGGAATGGAGCAGGTGAGGGAACTCCTGGCGTTGAGTGACCAAAGGAGAGTATATGGTGTCATAGTGGTGATGAACTTTACTTTTCGGTGATGCCAGCCCAGCAAGGAGAGCGCACACCCTGCATATGAATTCTAGGGAGATACTGATGGGACCCAAGAGGTGCCTGAGCCGATTGCCCCAGAGGACGTCAAGCGGTGGATTGGGGTGTTGTTTAACCTCATGGGGTGCCACAAGGTTGACGACCAGCAGAGGGCCTTTAGTGTTGGGAACCTTCCACCGGCGGTAAGAGTCTTTGTATTAGTTTGGCCTAATTCCTTTTTTGTTACGATGTACTCAATCCTGCTCTTGAAGATCTGAGTAGTATACTTCTCAGCCATGCCATCGATGGACTGGCCAAGGGGTGTTGCTGCCTGGCCGAGCAGTCCCCAGCATTGAGCCAGCTCGGGGGCTGGTGGGGATAGCTCAGATGATAACGACGATGAAGACGGATGTGAGTGGACATCAGACGTCCATGAGAAACTTTGGGGGAAGCGACCTGCTAGCGAGGAGCCATCCCCAAAGAGAAGGAAGATGGCGGGGTTGTCCTGTCGAGAAGAGCAGCCAGTGAACATCGATGATCCTGCTCACCCCCAAAGACGACGATGGGTTGGCAGCACCACCATCTTAGAGGGATGGGACGCCACCGTCGGCCATGCTAGCTAGAGCGGAGACCCATGAGATGCAACGAACATGGCATGCCATGGCCATGACGCCCGATGCTGTTCAGGCATCGTCAGCGGCGACAACTCCTGTGGTGCTAGCGTTAATAGCCTAGGAATCTGCTGAAGCCCCTGAGATCATAGTTACACCCCCTATGGTAACAGCATAGGTGGCCACCATAGTTCCCATGACCGCGCGGATGATCTCGGTGGTGACAGTGTTGGCGTCGAGCGGTTCTAGTGGTGGGCCAATAGGTAGCAGGTGAGGGTGCCGGTTACGTGCTGCACAATGGGAGTCGCAGTTGTAAGTACCTTGTTTACTTGCTATGTTGCTTTGGAATTGTAGTTTGCTTCTTTAACGTATTGTTGCTTGTTGAAGCGTGGAGTCGATGAAGGAACTGCAGCGATCAACTGCTAGCGAGGAAAGGCGTGAGGGGGAGACAGTGGCTTCCCTCGCTGACCTCGCGCATACTAGAGCAGATTTGGTTGCCCCTGCCCTAGAAGAATCAATAGCTATAGGGATGAGCAGCCCTACTATGGGAGAGCCCTCGACAACTAGACCGGCATCGCATGGCGGTGGGTTGCACGATGATGGTGATCCTAGCGTGGAAGAGATCTAGGATGCAGCGGCTACGTCGAGTGGCCTTACGGGGGAAAATATGGAGCCCGTAGTGGATGTGCCAAGCAGTGTGCGTGCATGGTCCACCCGCGGCTGCCGAACAAGCACCGTCTGCAGGTGCGTCAACAGCGGAGGCGATGCTCAGATGCCCTGTCCGAGCACAGCGGCAGTAGGAAGGCGTCCTTGCCATCCACCGCCGCTGTGCTCATAGAGATAGTGCGGGAGCCCACTCCACCGTCGCAACTACTCCCCACCGTCATTCAGCATAGCGAAGAGTTTGAGATGCTAGAGGAGAGGGAGGCAAGATCGGAGGTGAAAAAGTTGAGGGATGATTTGACTTCGATGTTAGCCCACATTGAAGTGAGCTTGAGAGAATTGTTTTGTAGAAAGAAAGGGTTAGCTAATCTGTTTGCCCGTTGCAGAATGTGTTGAAGGTGTTTGAGCAACTCCGATGGTAGCTTGAGGAGATGGCCCCTGTGCTGGAAGAGAACTAGAACTTGTGGACGACCTCTAGGTGCTCCTGCTCTGAGAGCGCCACCATAGTGAGGACCTAGAGGTGAAGATTCAGGCATTGGAGGAGGAGCGCCAGCAGATGGAGGCTGAGGGCCAGTCGATGGCTGAACAACTTGGCCATAGCGCTGATCAGAAAAAAGGTTTGACTCAGAATTTTGCTTTTGCTGTTATACAGTGCTGACATTTCTGTCTGTTGTGCGCAGCATTGAAGATAGAGCTTGGCCTGTCCTAGGAAGCCGTCCACTAGCTTCTGGCAGTGTTTTCCTAAATGCTAAATGATAAACAGTTGGTCACCTACCGTTTAGCCATTATTCGAGCAAAACGTCCCATTAAACGGGCTAAACGGCCAATTAAACGGGCTAAATGGGTGATTAAACGGAAACGGCGCACCACCGTGTAGCGTTTACACGGTGTTTAAACGGGCTAAATGACTGTTTAGGCGAACAGTGGCTTCTGGAGGCAAAGGAGAAAGTGGAGGAGAGGGCTGAGAAGGCCATTGAAGACCTTTGCCGTTAGTGTTCTTTCATGCAATTTTAACTTGTGCGGCCTTAGGCATGCGTTTAACATATAGTTGTGTCATTTGCAGAGTATTGACATCAGTCTCAAGCGCAATTCCATGTGCTTGTGGAGCAGGTAAAGACTCAAGATGATAAGCTAGAGACGATGATCATGGGGATCTAGCCCGTGCTGGACTGTGTCGGTCTGAGCAGCCCGAGGGAGGATGACTGCTCGGTGACGGGTCGCACCAATCGGTTGTGGATTGTTGCCGGACAGCGTGGACGGACTTCAAGGAGTTCGTGCGCAGTGCAACCCAGGAGCCGTTTTCCATGCATTCACATAGCTGAAGTCTTGTTACCCTTCGGTAGATCTCTAGCGGGTGGTGATCGAGTATGCGCAGGGCACGAAAACGGATAAGATCACCAAGCGGGAGGACGACATAGAGGAGCCAGCAAAGAGGTTGGTCGAAGATGTCAAGCTGTTTGGTGAGGAGGAGAGCAGTGCTCGGTAGAGTTTTTAGAAAAAAAACTCCTATTAGATATCTGGAGACATTTGTTGATCGCTTGCAGTTACGATATGTTTGTGTTTATATTTGATATAAACCGTCTGAACAGGAGTGTATAGCCGAGTCCTTAGCCTTAGCTAGCCTATTATGCATAACACGCAGCACAGGGACCATGTGCATGTTGGAAGAAATAGGGCGTCACCAAGGAACTGCTGCAGACCACCCATGACGCAGAGGACAGAGGCTCATGCATGTGCAGGGAGAGGTCAGAGACAGGGTCATCTCTAGAGGCGTCCGAGTGTTAACGTGTTTGTTCGGGTATTTGTGTGGAACATAGGTGGTGTATTGTCTTTAGGACATTGAGCACAGATTTAGAAGCAGTCAGTGAAAAAGCATGGAGAGAACAATATGGAGAGACGTCAGTGTAAAAAACTTTATTGAATACTCAAATATTAAAAGTACATATCTTTTGGAGTGAATGCTTCAAGGGTAGAAACGTCTAAGTAGGTCGATGTGCCAAGAATTTAGGACATCTCTCTCGTCCATGCCGCATAGTCTGTAGGAACATGGTTGGGTGACTGCCCTAACGATGAAGGGGCTTCCCAATGTGAGGAGAGCTTGTGCATCCCATCTGTTTTTGTTTCCTATGGAGTACTAAATCTTCGACCACGAAGAATTGGTCATTGACATTGCGGTTGTAGTATCTGCGCAAGCCGTCGAGGTATTTTGCCATCCGAACACAGGTGGCCAGACATTCCTCTTCTAGGCTATCTAGTTCAAAGAGTCGAGCCTAGTCGAAGTTCTCCTCATTGTAATTCTCCACCCTGGGAGCTCAGAAGCCAACATCGACAGGTAGTACGGCCTCAGAGCCAAAAACCATAAAGTACGGGGAGACGCTGATGTTATCACTAGGCTAGGTCCTTAGTCCCCAGACCATAGCCAGTAGTTCCTTGAGCCATTTTCCTAGGTGCTTCTGTTCCTTCTCATAGAGTTATTTCTTCAATGCATCCAGGATCATGCCATTGGCATGCTCGACTTGGCCGTTGGCCCTTGGGTGTGCGATGGAGACATACTTGACTAAGATGCATCTTTCATTGCAGAAATCCTAGAAGTCACTGTCGATGAACGTGGACCCAAGGTCGGTGATGATGCTGTTCGACAGACCAAACCGATGGATGATGTCGTCAAGTAGCTCGGCTGCTTTCTTTGCTGTAGCCTGGACCAGGGGTTTGTATTCGATCCACTTGGAGAATTTGTTAATGCTGACATAGATCCAGCGAAACCTCCTAGTGTAGGCTTGAATGGTCTAATCATATCTAGTCCCCAACATGCAAAGGGCCACGACGTGGGGATCATTTGCAAGACCTGAGCCGGGACGTGGATTTGTTTGGCAAAGAACTAGCAGTTCTCACATCAGCGAACGAGGGCTTCAGCATCTGCCATGGCGGAAAGCTAGTAGAAGATAGCTCAGAAAGCCCTTCCAACCATTGTTCTAGAGGCTGCATGGTTGTCGCAGGTGCTGGCGTGGATCTCATTGAGTATGTTCCCGCCTTCTTCCACGGAGACACACTTCTATAGTAGCTCGCCTTTGGCGTTTTTGCGATACAACTTACCATCAACGAGGATGTAGTGCTTATTGTGGTAGGTTAGGCATTCTCTCTCTATGTTGTTAGTCATGACATCTACAGTGTTAGATACCTAATGAAAGGTTGTCTCGAATCACTATTAGGCCCAAGGACCGTTGTGACTATCTACTCGATAGGTGGTTTTTCTTCAATGGCTTCTTGTTCCTGCTTGATGGAAGGAGCCACAAGGTCCTGGACAAACACTCTGGCTAGAACGTCGACCCGGGTTGATCCTATCTTTGACAGCTCATCGGCTGCTTGATTATTGGCCCAAACCACGTGGTGGTATTCGATGCCATAGAACTTGTTTTCTAACTTTCTTATCACAGCACAGTAAGCGTCCATCTTCTTGTTGGTGCAATTCCAATCTTTGTTGAGCTGATTGATCATGAGTGCGGAGTCACCATACACCTAGAGGCGTTTAACACCGAGCTCGACAGCTATATAGAGATCATTGAGTGTCGCTTCGTATTTAGCAGTGTTGTTGGATGCTGGGAAGTGTAAGCTGAGGATGTAGCGAAGCTTATCCCCCCACAGAGAGATGAAATATATGCCTGCCCTAGCACCATCGAGGTTGAGAGACCCATCAAAGTACATGGTCCAATGCTCGGGGTGGTCGATCGGGACTGGAGTCTGCATATCCATCCACTCGGTGATGAAATCGGCGAGTGCTTGCGACTTGATCATGTGGCGGGGCCTAAAATTGATGGTATAGGTGCCGAGCTTGACCGCCCATTTGATGATGCGGCCGTTGGCTTCCTTATTACATAGAATATCGCCAAGCAGGTACTCCATGACTACCGTTATGTGGTAGGCGTCAAAGTAGTGGCGGAGCTTCCAAGATGTGATAAGGATGGAGTATAGTAGCTTCTTGACTTGCGGGTAGCGTGTCTTAGACTTATTTATGACCTCATTGATGAAGTAGACTGGGCGCTGAACTTTGTATGCGTGGTCGGCCTCTTCTCGCTCAACGATGATGGCGGTGCTGACTACCCGGTTGGTTGCTCTAATGTAGATTAGCAGGGTCTCATCCTTTTGGGAGGCGGTCATGATCGGAGGTGTGGTGAGGAAGCGCTTGAGCTTGACGAATGCCTTGTCAATGTCCTCTAACAAGACAAATTTCTCTTATGCTTTAAGTAGCTTGAAGAAGGGGAGTCCCTTTTCACCCAGGCAGGATATGAAATGACTTAAAGCTGCCATGCACCCTGTTAGCTTCTGGATGTCTTTGACACATTTCGGTGGCTTCATGTTGGTCACCGCCGCTATCTTCTCTAGGTTGGCTTCGATGCCGCGGTGAATCATGATGTTGCCAAGCAATATATCAGACGAAACACCAAAAATACACTTGGTAGGATTTAGCTTCCATTGGTACATGTTCAATGCTTTAAAAACTTCGATGAGGTCAACAATGAGGGTGTCGGTAGTCCTGGACTTAACTACCACATCATCGATGTAGGCCTCGACATTCTTCCTAATTTGGTCCTTAAGATAGCGCTGGATGGCTCTTTGATAAGTCGTGCCCACATTTTTTTAGTCCAAAGGACATGGTCATGTAGCAGTAGGAGCCAAAGGGCGTGATGAACGATGTCTTGATCTGGTCTTCTTCCTTCCACGCGATCTGTTGATAACCAGAGTAGCAATCTAGAAAACACATGAGCTCACAACCCGTTGTAGAATCTATGACCTTGTCGATGCGAGGTAAGCCAAAGGGGTCTTTAGGGCAGTGTTTGTTGATATCAGTGTAATCAGTGCACATTCTCCATTATTTATTCTTTTTTCTTACAAGAACTGGGTTGGCAAGCTAGTATAGATGGTAGACCACTTTTATGAAACCGGTGGCTAAGAGTTGGGTTATCTCTACCCTAATAGCCTCCCTCTTGTCCAGCGTGAATCATCGAAGGTTCTGCTTGATGGGCTTGGTGGTCATCGAGATGTTTAAGGAGTGCTCGATTAGCTCCCTTGGCATGCTGGGCATATCCGTAGGTTTCCATTCGAACACGTCGACATGCTCCCATAGGAAGCTGATGAGCACGTCTTCTTATTTAGGATCGAGGCCGGACTCGATCCGAGCAGTCTTGGACTAGTCACCGGGGACGAGGACCACTTGTTTGAATTCCCTAGACTTGGTTGAATCTCTGGCGGCCTCTAGGGTAGGGATCTCCAAGTTCTCTGGAGGGATCACCTACGAAGTTGTGACGCAGTCCTACATATGGATGGAGATGTCAGTTGCCTCAGCGAGTAGGGAGAGGACCCCTGCTCTATCGACATCTTTAGTAATAGGTATGTATAGTGCGGCACGACCATGAACTTGGCAAGAGCTGGTCGGACAAGGATGACGTGGTATGCCGTGTTAAAGTCGGCGACGAGGAAGTTGACGTAGTCGACACGGAAGTGGTTCATGGTGCCAAACTAGACCGGCAATACGATCTATCCCAAGGGGAGCCACGCCTTCCTAGGAATGATTCCCCAGAACAAAGAGTCTATGGGGTGAGGTCTTTCCTCTTGAGGCCTAGCTCCTCTAGAGATCCGGTGAGAAGAATGTTGAGGGCGCTCCCTCCGTCGATGAGGACCTTCTCGAAGTGCACATCCTTGATTATGGGATCCAGGATGAGTGGAAAACACCCTAGGTATGGGATGTCCGACCACTAATTGGCCCTAGGGAAGGTAATCGGGTGCTCTGACCAGTCGAGATACTTTAGATCAAAGACAGGGCCATCATATGTAGCAACCGATGTGATGCGCTAGGCTACGAGCTTCTGCTCTCGCTTGTCTTCGGAGATGGCCCTCCCACCAAAAAATGTAGCAATGGTCTTGGTGGGATCCTGGTATGTAGGGCCCTTGTTCTTGCCTCACTCTCTACCTTGACCGTCCTCAGTCTCATCGTCATTTGCACCACTGCTTCTTTGAGGGTTCTCCCCCGAGAGTAGTCTTTAGGCCCCTGCACTCCCACATGGTGTGCTTGGCATCCTTGTGGATAGGGCATGGGCTGTCCAGTAGCTTGCCAAAATCCACATCATAGGTGTGCTTGACACGGATGTCGATGGTGTTGATGGAGGTGCTAGGTCGGCGATGGCGGCTTTGTCTACCTCTCGAGGTCTCTAGATGATCATCATGCTAGGGGTCGCAGTCATCGTGATGGCGATCACGGTCATCACAACGGTCATGACCATCATGGTGGTGATCATGATCGTCGTAGCGTCTATCTTCATAATGAGTCAAGCGGGCAGCCCGTTTGGCTTCTTCGGTGTTGGCGTATCCATTCGTTGTTTGTATCAGCTTGCCGATGGTGGTAGGCCTCTTGCAGTATAGCTTGCCATGAAGCTGCTCGTGTCAGAGCCCTTTGGTGAAGGCAGCGATGGCCTTGGCGTCGAAGATGTTATGGACGGAGTTTCTTATCTTTGAGAAGCGCCTGATGAAGTCACGTAGAGATTCGCCAAAGGATTGATGAAGCTTTTCAAAGTCATATTTGGTGTCAGGCTGCTCGCATGTAGCTATGTATTTGTTGGTGAAGACTTTCTTGAGGTCGTCCCAAGATCGGATGAAGTTCTCCTGCAAGCTAAGGAGCCAATTATTTTCAAACTATTTAAGCATGACAGGAAGGTAGTTTGCCATGACATCCTCATCTCTGCCCATGGCTTTTATGGTGATCTCATATAGAGTTAGCCACTGAGTGGGGTTAGCCTTTCTATCATAGGTATTGACACTAATGACCTTGAAGCCCATCGGCCACCAGAAGGCTCAGAGCCTCTCTGTAAAGGGGCAAAGTCCTGATGCACCGATGGGGGGTGGTGCTTGGTGTGCAGCGAATCCTTCATGTTCAGCGTCGAATCGCCGGTGACGCTCCATCTCTACTTCGTAGCATGTTGACCTGCTATTTTTTGATGCGGCCATGAACATCAAAAAGGTCAAATCACTGGTGATCATGAAGGTCGCGAGGGGCAGGTTGATTGACCTCCTGGTTGCAGTTGCTGCCCCGACCTCCTTGGGGACACAGTGGGTGAACGTCATGGCGTGAATAGGCTTCATAGTTGCCCTAGGATCCTCTATAGAGGTAGGCACCTCTAGTCTAAGGTTGGAGGGCATTGGTGCCATGATGTTGGCCTCCTCCATCATGGCGGGAGTGGTGGCTATGGGCCGATGTGGTGGAGTAAGATGACACGTCATTCCAGAACTCATTGACCTAGACTTGTGCAGCTATGATGTGCTCGTTGAAAGCGACAGCGAGATTGGTGCCTAGAGTCTGATAGACTGGCTAGTCACCAACCATGTCAAATGCCTCTTCCAGATTGCGTTGATGGCGAGACAGGCCATGACCATCTTCGCTGGCCTTAGGGGCCATTTCTGCATCTTGGTGACGTTGGCGATCGGTGTTCTTCACTAGATGAGTGTCGCGCTCTTCAGCAGTTTCACCCTCGTTGGTGACACTATCATGGCTGACATAAAAAATCATGCCCCCAAATCCCGGAGGGAATGTAGGGCAGTTCGACAGGGTCCTGGTTGAGCCCTTAGAAGAATCATCGGGGCTTTCGTCCAAGATGTGGTGAAGAGATTCGGCCAGAAGAGGGGAATCCTCTAAGAGCTGATGAATGGGCACCTTGTTGACCACGGGCGTGGGCTGACCAGAGTCAGTTGGGTCGATCATGTAGAGGTCAGTGACATGATTGCGTTCGACACAGTTGGTGAAGAAGTGGAGGACAACGTTCTAATACATAGATCCTGCACCCTCTAGCCTGAAGGGGTAGGGCCACGACGGGTTCTCCATCGAGGCTTCATAATCATCCGAGCGAAGGCCGGTGGCGGGAAGTGGTCGGCGTCGCACCGTGCGCCCTTCTGGAGTAGCTGTGATCACCAAATCAGAATCTATCCACCTCGTGTAGTGTGGCCGAGCAGATCACTCGAACACAATGACTTGGTGATCTTGGAGCGCAGGAAAATAATCGCTCGCTCTAGATCGATCTAGGAATGAATCCACAAGGAGCTGGCATTTTGTTAGTCGATCTGTGACCCGATCGATTGATGCGATTAGTTCATCATTGCTGATGTATCTCCTGATACAACGATGTGGCGCTGAAACCATAGATGTCATTACTGGTGTCAACGTGATTTGTGTAGGGTGGTCCTGCACTGCCTCCACGATCTCCTCGTTGCCAATGAGCCCGATGACCCAGGTCATGGTTCCAACCATGACGATCTGGCTTGGCTCGAGGGGGGCCATGGAGCTTGGGAAGGTGACCATCTAGTTCATCATGGATTCAGTAGGCACACCCCCTACCTTGCATGCCACTTTCGACGAAATCTAGTCAGCAGTCTACCAAGGGGTATGCCCATGGTAGTAGATGAATCAGTGGAGGTGCGCATGAGGGAACTGGATGGTGACACAGAATGCAATTGACAGCGATTTAGATAGGTTTAGGACGTTGGCTCAACGTAATACCCTATATCCTATGTCTTTATGGTTTGTATTGCGTATCATCCCCCCAAATGAGGGGGTCTCTACCCACCTTATATAGCTTGGGGGTAGGGTTATAGATTGGTTATTTCCATTCTAATCGGTTTACAAGATAGGAAGTTATAGATCATATAATATCTATCATATCCAAGTAGATTTCGTTCATAACCGATAATCTTTATGTTGCCTTCTGAAGCACGTCGTCCAACGGCATACTTTGTGTGGCCTTATCTTGTGAGCTAGGCCTTGACAAGTGGCACAACCCATGCATAGTCTTGTGGGCCTCGACATGTGGATCATTGCGGGTACCAGGGGTCATACCCCACAGACTCCCTGGGGTTATGACCCCGATAGTAGTCCCCAAGCGTTTTTGTGACCATGAAGTGATTGTGAAAGCGCTTATGCGTGTGTGTGCTGGAGCGTGGGTTCATAGTGGTGGCTTTTCTGAGCATCACCGCTCAACCCCTTATGGGCTTGGTTCATTCAGGATGGTTGTTGGACATTGCACCTCATCCCATCCTATCGAAGTGATACGTGATTGCTGAGCCTTGCCATGTCAGTGTGCCACTCATCGGGGTCCGTGACACAAGCAGGGCCGTGTGGTCTCATCGACGCTGCATTGGCCCAGCCTTTGGGGAGGTTTTGATTTTCTTGACCTTGTGCGAGCATCTGTTACCGTTCGTGACCTTTTGTGGTTTGCCATGTGGCAAGGGGGTCTCAAGCTGCTCCGTCCCCCCTAGGCCTATAAGAACTGATCCCCCACCGTTTGAATCATACATCGCTATGTCTGCAAATCGTCTCCCACCTTCCTACAGAGAGGAAATGGGAGAGAAAAGCTCGAGGGTAGGGACCGCATGGCTCCCGTTGGGTGTTCCTTTCGAGGTCTCTTACAGTGGCTGGAGCCAGCATTGCCCTTCCAACAACTGGTGCCAGAAGGGATTTTGCAAGCAAGGAAGGACCAGGGTGGTGCTCAGGATAACCGTAGGGTCTCATGTTCCAAGTGCTTACCCAGACCCGTAGGTCTCTAGTTGCCAGAGCACAAGCATCAAGGACAACTTCCTATTTCTCCCCGTACTTGTAGATGGCTTTGGAAAGTTGTCTTCAGTTTGGGGGAGGCGTTGTCATCCCATGGTATCCCCTTCATGCTTTTTGAAGCATGATGGTGGTGGCTGAGGGCTTATTCCCGCCCCATTCTTTCTTCCATGCACGTCCCTACCTATAAGGCTAGGGTGCCACGGGGAGGAGCGGGAGGTAATTTCTCGCCTCTTTTCCACCCGCCCTGTAGGAAGGGCCTCTGGGGCCCTCGATAATGCTGCCTCAGCAATGGTGTTGTGGTTTAGTGCGTCTCAAGCGGCTCGACTGCTCTTTTACCACCCGGAGGTGGGTGAAAAGAACAACTTTTTCCGTATGTTCCCTTTGTGTCTGTGGTGACCCCTGGGGTCATGATATCAGGGTCAAGGTTTTGACGTGAGAAAGCATTTTCTCAACCTCTTCCTTCATGGCGCAAGATTTTTTGTGATCGTCCATTTGGCTCATAGGTCTTCGACCTCTGGGTTTTTCCATGTGACCAAGCCGTGATCACACTTTGGGCCATGTGTCGCTTCTCAAGGGAGACTAACCCAAGCTATGTAATCTCCATGTTGTCGACCTTCATGAATCATTTTGTTCAAATAAGGCTCGTCATCGAGCTATTATCGAGCTGTGGGGATTCATGCCCACGCGCCATGGCATGCTTCGCCGCAATCGAGAAGGGTGGCATGTTTGTCGCTCCCCGCTTGGCCTCCCTCTGGGGGAGTGGTTGCCATGGACCCGGGTGGAGCGGCCCTGATACGTCATTCGAGTGTGCACCGAGGCGCCCGGCGTTCTCGAGTGGGTTGTGGTTCTTGGGGCCTTAGGGAGTTTTCGATGGTTTCGTTTGGCCAGATGATGTGCCTGCCTCGGTCCTTTAGGCGAGCACGAGTGCTCTACAGGTGAGTCATTCTTGCCGGTTCAACCCTCATCGAGCTCGTTGCTCAGGATCTTGTCCCTTAGCCTTGTGAACTTCGGGTGTGAGTTCTGGCCTAGGGTTTGGTCCATAGGGCTGAACGTTGTGCGGCCCAATGCCATGGTTGAGGTGTCGGACAATAGCTCGCCATTTTGTCCCATCGCGGGTATGCACGGAAGGGCTCGAAGCAAGTCTCTCATTCAACGATGGACGATGTTTGGGCTCTTCGCGCATAGTGCGCGACCAGCACATTCGCTTGTCATGGTGTTGTTCTTTCACCGGCTTTCTATTCGAGATGGAATGTTCTTCTTCTCCACGATCCGCGCTTGTGGCACATTTTTTACCCTGGAGGCTAGCCCATGGCGCTAAAACACATGTATGGTCTGTTGAAGCGGAAGAGTGGCGAGGGGTGATAGCAGATCCGGCACGATGCGAGAAGAAAGTGAGAGGTCGACGTTAGTTCTCTTTCCCTTCGTTCCCCTAGACCCGAACGAACGGGTTTCCTATTTCTTCTCAAGCTCGCATGCAGGTGCCTGGCCTCGCCTAGGAGCTGGACCGTTGGGTCCCGAGGCAGCCTAAACGGTTGCAAGGCGCTTAGGAAGGGGTCACTCGGACAGTGACAAGCAGTGCTACGTCGTGGAGCACGCATACGCGTTCTCGTGCATGGCCTCCACGAGTGGGTCATGTCCAGCTGCTAGCACGAGTCGGATTGGGTTGCTCAGGAACCTAAGCAGTTTCAAGGCAAGGTGTGTCGGCACACCATTCCATAGCTCATTCCATAGGTTGCTCGCAGTGTGATGGAGCTAAGGGTGCGCCTTTACGTGTAAGTGGATGTGTTTGGGCAGAGCGGCTAGAGCTAGAGATAACATTACTGACCGATGTGTTGGAAGTTGTTGCGAATCTGGTTGTCTTAACTCAAGGCGCGTTGAGCCCCGGAACATCTATTCGCAGCGCAGTTGCTGCTCGAGGCACTACGAGCCACTAGGAGCTTGCTTGCGCTAGAGCTGTCATGGTCCCTAGGCTGCAAGCCGATGAGGTCACTTCTCCACTGCTCTGAGTGGTCGTAGCTAGTGAAGATCGACCCCTCAGGCAGCCTTGGGTCATTCCTTGCCGGCTCGATATACTCGATGGGCCCGCGAGTCCCCGAGGATGGCCTCTTCACGTCTGGCTTGTTGTAGCTTCTGGCCAGGAGAGCTCATGCATACTGGTTCTGTCGCCACATCTCTGGCTCCATGTGCGGTTGCCGCTCCCAACATGGTGCTGTCATAGCCTGTTGCTATAGGGGCTGGCTTCAAAGGCAGCATGGTTTGGTCCAGTCGTCACGACGTATGGCACGCTCAGGGAGCCTGCTTCTTTGGGTGCACATGCCTCCATGCAACAGATGGTAGCCCACGGAGTCATGTCATATGGTTTGCCCGCTATGTAGGATTAGATCCTGGTCCCAGGCTTGACCACTAACGGCGATGCCGTGTGGTGACGTGTAGTTTCATCATTCATGCGTGCCTTGGTTCATTGCATTTCATTGGTGGTGATGCTGCGCTAGGTGTAATTCAGTCGTAGGGTCTAGTTTTGCCACTCGGTGAGTCTAGACAGGGTATGAGCGAATGACGGGCGTTGCCCCATCAGCTCGGGTGATCTCGTGGTTCCTGAAAAGGATGTGGCCACCGCGAGCCATTCCTTGGGAGAGATCACCGTGAGCCATGGCCCTCTGGTTTCCTGGGTGGAGGTCTCGGCCATGGCTAGTAATGAGATAGGGCACTAGGCCCCTCACGTGGGTGCACTTCGAGATGTAGCCCCCAAGGGTAGTTCTGAGAGTCCAAACCTTCGGGACAGAGGTCCGGGTTGCACCTAAGGGCGGACGCAGGTGTCGGCCCTTTGGTGTGGTTAAGCTCATGGTTCCCCAAAAGGATGTGGCCAGTTGAGGCCATTCCCCGTGCGAGTTTGTTGCGAGCTGTGGACCTCTGTTATCCCGGACAGGAGGCCTGGCCACGTCCGACGGTGAGCGAGGGTACTGGTCCCTCTAGGTTTGTGAACTCTAGGCTGCAGCCACCAGAGGTAGTTTCAAGAGTGTGTCTGCTGCGGGCTAGATGTCCCGGATCTCTATGGCAGAGGTTTGGGTCATAGCCGCGGGCGGTCGCGGGTGCTGGCCCTTTGATGCTGGCGAACGTGTAGTTTTCGCAATGGAAGTGGCCACCATATGCCATTCCACCAGCTATTTTACTAGCAGTGCGAGGAGCCATCGCTTCCTTCTCAACAAACGAGAGTGTGTGACTGTCCCCTACATGGCACGCCAACTGTCGGTGTTTTGTAAACCAAACTAGTAAACTTATATGATTGTCGCGCTTCTCTAGGAAGATGATGATAATATCCAATGGACATGAGGATTTATACTAGTTTAGGCCGGAGCCCTACATCCAGTCTCAGAGATGATCGAGTGCGTGTTCCTCACTTGAATACTCTAAAGTTCTTACAATGTGGGGTGCAAGAAAGGTGGAGGAGATGGAAGGACCTATGCTAGGTGAAGGGCTACCCGAAGAGAAGCTCTAGGAGCCCTACTACAATGGTGAATGAATGGAAT
Organism: Miscanthus floridulus; assembly: GCF_019320115.1. Classification (NCBI taxonomy): domain Eukaryota; kingdom Viridiplantae; phylum Streptophyta; class Magnoliopsida; order Poales; family Poaceae; genus Miscanthus; species Miscanthus floridulus. The sequence goes on along the minus strand of NC_089593.1, from coordinate 26,272,036 downwards.
GGTAAAGGATGTCAATCATATTGCCCTAGCGGTCCTTATATAGAGTTTGGAGCCAGGGCTCATACAAAGAGGAGGCTTTCTCGACCGAAGGGTCATGAGCCTGAGAGAGGGCCTAGCTAACTTGGCTTAGAAGCTATGCCGTCTTCTGGTGAATGTCCGGTTGTGGCTATCATCATGGTCTTCTAGCCTTGTTGCGGCAGGATGTGACGCGGTGCTACTATGCCGGCCATGGCGACACTGCAGCCTCAATGGGGGTTCGTCAGCCGTCCTGTGCGATGCGGTGTCCGTCGTGGCCTTGGTCATCGTCTCCTGGTTCCCAGGGGCATCATATCCGAAGTAGGTAGCTGCCCTGGGTCGTCGTTCGCTTTGTCGCTTCGTGGGGCCGAGGGCCACGACCCTGATCGTCGGGGTTGGGGCACTCTGCCGGTCTGGATGGCCTTTTCGTCGCGTCCCTTGTCACGGATCTCATCCCGTAGTGGGTGGGATCGTACAAGCGTCTAATCAGTCCGTATTCGGATGGCGGGTATCGTACCTGTGGCCACCCTGGTGCAGTGTTGTCTCGTCGGTGCGGTATGGCACAGGGATGGTGTCCGACCGGGCCAAGGTGACTGCTGTCCCCTCGGTCCTTGCGGGGTCAGTGCAGCATGCTTGCTCTTGTCAGAGCAGGCGCGCCTAGCTGCTCTCGACCTCCACCCATCCCCTCCGGTTGTCGTGACGGGGAGAGGTCGCGCGTCTTGCGAGTGCCATGTGATTAAGGCGGGTGGAAGGGGTCGGGGCTGACCCCATTTTTAGCGCCTAGTCTCCTCTGCTCGGCTCTTGTTTGGCCTCGGTCGTTTGGGCCCTTGTTGACTGTTGCGTTGCAGGCCACGTGGCCTGCTAACTAATCGGTGCCTTAAGACACCCCGGGTTATGACCCCGACAAATGTTGTTTTAAAATATTAGAGCCCAATTCACCCCCTCTTAGGCGATTTGGTCCTCACACATGGTTTGTTTTTGGTGGCTCCTTTGTAGTTGGTTCCATTTGTACAAGGGGCAAGTGATTGTAGAAACCTACTGCACCATGGTAGAAATATGAAAAGTTTGTGTTTTTCATATTTATTCTCATCCTGAAATTAAATATTATGGGATGCGGCAGTGAATGTATCACTTTTCCAGTTCAACTCCCTAGAAACTTAGTTTATGTGTTGACAAGTGTTCCCATATTTAGCTATCTAAATGATTTGTCTTTGTTCAAGAAGAAAAAAGGTAGCAATCATAATATGTCATATTACTTTAGAAATATGGAAAAATAATATACTTTATTATGTTAGTTATTTTGAATCCAATAATAAATATTATGGGTGTTACATATGGCCCTAAAACTAGCCCTTGATCTCTTAAGGGCACGTTATTGTGTTGCACCAAGTGAATAATGTGGCCTCTAAACAAAGCAAGCTCTTGCTCTCAAAGTCTTGTGTGCATTACAATCTGCTGAATTTTCTTGTGGACATTGAATAATCTGGTGTTATAATAAAGTGGTAGAGAGCCATTTGCAAGAACGGATGACCCTCTGCATAACAATCAGGAATATCCTTTGTGTTCAACAAAACCCTAGCTTAATTAAATGCGTCCAAAACAAAGGACGAAACAAGTTTGAATTATTGATTATAGCATGCTCCAATTTGGAACTGGTTCCATTTGTACAAGAAGCGACCCTTTGTACATGAGTAACAATGTATATAATCTCCTTCTGATATGTTATTCTTCCACTCCCATTATTAACTCTGGGGAAAAAAATCTGTGTCGTTGTACCCCATTAAAATCCAAGTTACATCTGTTCTACTGAAAAAATAGCTATTCATCCTCCGGGATTTTTTTTGAAACATGTGCGGAGCACGTTCACACACACACGCACAAAAAAAAAAATCTCATTGTCCAGAGGAGCCTCCGCCACCTGTCTCAAAACCAAAAGTTTGCCCAGAGATGTAATCTAATCTAAGCACTTGTTGATAGAAAAATGTACAGGTAACTTTCATGCTTCAACCTAAACATTTTAAAACATGTTAACACTGAAAAGTTCTGAAAGCCAGGAATTATTGATGTCGTCCATAGCAACAATGCATGCAGGTTTGACGCCAGAACAACAACTATGGATACCTACCACAAAACGAGCATCTAACAAGCCTATCGTAAAAAAAAAAAATCAAGAAAGGAGCTTGAAGCCTTCGCTGCCAGGGTTGGGGGGGGGGGGGGGGGGCACACGCCTACTGTGTACTGACCTACCCACCAAATTCATCTCTAGGGCTGTGCGTGCGCGTTCTCTCTCTATCATATACCTACTCAGTCAAATGTCACGGGGCGATGACGATCCGGTTCAGTGGGCCCTCTTTCTCTCTCCTCCTCATATAAACCTTCGTCCTCTCACTCTACTCTCACAACATAGTCACCACCAGACACCTGCAGTGTTGCGATCGAACACGTAGGAAGAAGCAGATTCTTCAGAGTTTGAGACATGGGGAGGTCGCCGTGCTGCGAGAAGGCGCACACGAACAAGGGCGCCTGGACCAAGGAGGAGGACCAGCGGCTCGTCGCCTACATCAAGGCCCACGGCGAAGGCTGCTGGAGGTCGCTCCCCAAGGCGGCGGGGCTGCTGCGCTGCGGCAAGAGCTGCCGCCTCCGGTGGATCAACTACCTTCGCCCAGACCTCAAGCGCGGCAACTTCACCGAGGAGGAAGACGAACTCATCATCAGGTTCCACGGGCTCCTCGGAAACAAGTACGTTTACATATATTACTGATGTGACGATCACAGTAGATTATATATCAGAAAGATTAAATTGTTGTTGAAGCAATTATCTGCTCATTGATGACGTACATATATTCTGTTCTTTCTTGTTCACTTCATTCTTACGGTGAAACCACCATGAAACAGGTGGTCTCTGATCGCCGGGCGGCTGCCGGGTCGAACGGACAACGAGATCAAGAACTACTGGAGCACGCACATCAAGCGCAAGCTCCTCTCCCGCGGCATCGACCCCAAGACGCACAGACCGCTCGGTGTCTCCACCTCCGGTGCATGCGCGGCAAGCAGCCATCGCCAGGACCAGGACCAGCTGCTATCAGCGCGGTCCAGCTGCTCGCCGGAGACCAGCGGTGACGATGACAGCGCATCTGCGCCACACGACGGAGGCGGCATCGACCTCAACCTATCCATAAGCCTGCCGAGGCAACCGCCTTCGCCGTCACCGTCCCCACTGCCGACGCGGCAAGAAGCAGAAGCAACAAGCGGAGGGGTCGTCTTAGGGGATGCAAACAGTAGTGAAACAACTACACCTAAAGAGAGTGGTACAAGCTCCTCATCTGAGAGGAAAACCATATGCTTGTGCTTGAATCGCCTGGGTTTGCAAGGTGCCGATGAGAGATGCACCTGCGGTGATACATAGTTATTAGCTTATCTTCTTAATTCCTTGCAGGCAGCGACATCAAGGTCGACTCACCGGTCGTTTAGGGCACATGCATGATTTCCGCAGAGCTCTATGATTTGATGATCGTGAACAAGTCGATCTGCTCCTGTTCCTTTAAACATATTTTTGTTGCTGGTTCATCTTGTGCATGTTCTTCACTAAAATCTATATATGCTACTTTGATCTTTCCTACCCTTCTGATGCAAACTGATGATGCTCTGCTAGCCTGGTCTAGTCCTATCTGTAATAGCCTTAGCTGGCTTTCTTCTAATCCATTGACGTCGAACTCTTTTGTCCATTACTGGAATCACAGACTCTTCTGTGGCATCTTCTAGATCAGTGTTTGGGAAAAGCAACAGAACTCCTACAAGTCCCACGTAATCACAAACCATTAATTCACAAGTACATATTTGGGGTTATTTTTGCTAGTTTTTCCATGGATTGTACCTTTTGATTGGTGGCTATATACATCAGCTGTCTTACCTACCACATCACCAAATGCCCCGAGAAGAAAGAAAAATGTTCTTTTCTAGATGAAGAGGGTAACATATAATCATATGATGCAAGAGTTCTAAATGTTATATATGGATATATACTATGTATACTATATAGAAAACCATGTTGAACATTAGTATATAGGTGTACATGCATGAATGTACTACTTCTAGATTACCTTGTTTGGAAATGGTGGATTGCACACAAAAAATGTTTCAGATTATTAGGATTTGGATCCTAGTTCTCCCGGTCAAACAATTCATGCCTGGTTGATGATTTATTGACTTTCCGCGATGAGTAATTTAAGAGGTGTTAGGCCCTTCTATGATGGTGGTGTTTGAGATGAGGTAAACCTACATAGGCCTGAGCTCCCGACTGCAAGGCTTCGCCAGTGATGGCAGCTCGCAAGCGAGAGGCAGCCAGAAGACGCAGGGGAAGTCGGAGAGAAGGAAACCGATCCATTACTTGATCAACATGTCCATTACAATGCAATACCTGATATATCTAGAGTCCCTAAACAAACTAACTGGCCCACAAATTAGCAACTAACTTAATCTATATAGATTGGGAGTTTGGAACTAAGCCTGATAACTGGCTATTGAGGCGTGCATGACATGTGCAACGTATGTGCATGGGCTGGCGCCTACACGTGAACCCAACGTTTCTCGCCCACGCCAACTGACACTGACGCTATGAATAGGAGTGCCCAAACATGACATCTCTCCCCGCTTGCTAAAACAACTCGTCCTCGAGCTGGAACATTAGGAAGCCTTTGAATTCCGACACCGATAGCCAAGACGCATTCGGTGCTTCTTGACCCTTCCAATGCACCAGCACCTCCTCACCACCTCTTGCTAACATTGCTTTGATCATGTTTTGAGGCTCAGCACATGCATGGCCATGGTTGATAGCTAACAACTGTGGAATTATTGCCGGTGGCTCTCCCTTGAATGGCTTCAACAACCTTACATTGTGTAGCCTTGCGCTTACTGGTAACTGAAGATGATAGGCCGCATCTCCGATCTGTTCCAAAACTTTGAACGGGCCCTAGAACCTTGGCCCGAGTTTGCTTTGACCCCTGACATCCATAGACGACAAAGGGCGGTGCAAGAGGCGCAACCAGACATCGTCGCTCACCTTGGTGCAAAACGGCAAGGGTTACTCTACTGCCATTTTATTTTGAATAAGAATTGGAATCTAGTACTTGTGTGCCCCTAAATCAATGGAAGAATACACACGGGTCTTCAAATTAATGTGCATTCATCTTCAAATAACGCAATGCGTATTATATATGCCATTCATTTAGAACAAGTATATATATTTGAATGGAGTCTGATCTTATGTCAATAATAGGATAAAATAGTCTGAATTTGTGAGATTAGTTGTTAATTGTGAAGTGTAGATGAATTCGTGAATCTTGAATCTCTTTTTATTCTGTGGGTACAGTAATAATGTAGTAAACATCTCTAGTGATAATATGCTACACCCCTATCAAAACATAGTTATAAGCACCAGTAAGGATACCTGTTATTCCTACAGGCAAGTAATAATGTGTGTCGATTGGATACTATTATTTTTGACGATAGTCATATTCTTATCCATGCCTACCAAATCGCAACCAACATAGGGATACTCAATTCTTATGTTGGGTCTGGCTCCTAACTTAGTTTAGCGAGTAGCTATAGGACACAAATAGTCTAACAAAAATTTCTAAATGGCGCTTGAGATGAACCCATCTGCACCAAGGAACATCACATTTTCTGATTGGAACTATGTTTTTTAGGCCCAACTGCGTATACCGACCGCGTGGTGTGGTGTGTGAGCCGCGGCCAGGGACCTGCAATACATAAAATGCAATTGCTAGTTCAATTCGGTGGTGAATGAGTCTGCTGCGATGACGACAATCAAGCACACTGTGACCCGTTTGGCGGGCTTCTGCTATTTTATCGGCCGCCACCGCGAAAAACGCGGTTCCAAATGGGGCCTTACTCTGTTAATTCTTCATTCTATAAGTGTTGCAATTGCTTCTGAAAAAGAACAAACAGGAATTCACCACATTTTACTTCGACTAAAACCAAGCACAACCTAACACACAATGCCGCTCTAATATAACGAGTGATATAAAAACCCAAAATCCACTGTGTGGTGAAATGTCAGGGACCAATAGAACCATCGTCCATATATAGCTTATCCCAAGCATATATATCTTATGTGAGATGGCTTTAATTAGCATTGCTTTTGTGTTGTTTACCATGCGTATCACAAAACTCTGTAATTTCGTTGCGTTTAGTAATGAAATTCGGTTTCGACCGTGGTGGAAAAAAATCCTAAGCATATATATCTTATGTGAGATATCATATTGAATTAATTGGGTTCTTAAAAATCATATAGTGAGCTGGCCTGTTGATGGTTAATTGGTTAAAATATCGGTTCAACACGTACACACCTTTTTTGAGTTAGGTACAGTTGTGATGCCATGACAAAGATCTGCCTGAGCTGCTTTTCTTATACGCGTGCCTGATCACAACCAACCCTAGCTAGGTAGCTACCGATCTTCTAGAAAGGTTAGTGGCCTGCTTAGTGCACCCTCCATCTTTGATGTAACATGTAATGAGATTCTTCATCTTTCTATTGAGCAGTACATCAACTAAAGTACTGTTTTCTTTTGGGGGGATAACTAAAGTACTGTTCATGATCTCAAGTCTGCAGGAACCGATCGAAGAAGTTTGCCTCATCATTGATCTTGCGCCTTTTCTTGATGTTTAATCATCTAGGGGTTACAATACCTATGCTCTGCTACTCATACATTCTGACTCCTTGAGAAACAATATAATTAACTCGGCGTTCTAGACGATGGAGCCTGATCAGTAAACGTGTTTTCCTTTTGTTTTCAGCTGAGCCATGATTGCTGTATGTTTTAATTACTCTTTGAAGCTAACCAATGATTTTTCTTCTCAAAATATATAACCGCGATGCTTGTCATAATTACCGTGTGCTCCATATCTTCACTACAATGTATCATGTACAGAAAATGAATCACTGGATCTTAGCATATATCTGATGTTTCAGTCAGATAAGGACACAGCTCGCGAGTCCATTTTAATTACCATTGGTAATTTTAATTACCATTGGTAGGGAAGCCACTGGGTGGGGCCACCTGCCCACCTTAGCTTCTAGAAGGTGAAGGCCCACACACAGAGAACTTTCCCAAGAGTGACTAATTAAGTTTTTGTTCCAGCCTATTGAAAGGACACTAGAGATTTTTTAGAAAGATGATGTAGACATACAAAAAGGTAGTGCAAGCAGAAGCAGGGGTGCTGATGCAAAGGAGCTAGCTACGCACTATGGGTGGTTGTTCATAAGAGGCTGAGTGGTGTCATTGAGCTACCAACCACCAACTACCACCGCCAAATGTAGGATGACCAAACACTTATATACGCTGAACTAGATGATTAATAGAATCAAACATATTTCCTACTAGCACTGGTAGAAAATTGACCTACAGCTAGAAAAAAAGCACGAATAGTATGCCGAGTGTACGCCATACAGAAATTCAGCGTTGGTAACTTAAATCCGAAGACAAGTGAATTGGTCTTCATGCTGCTGCATGCATCTTTTTTATCATGATCAACACTAAAGCTAGAAGCGACTATTCGAGCCAAAAACTTACCCAGGCGCAACCACGCAACGGCGCAAGTAAAAATCTGTCAAAGATAGGATTGTCTCTGGTGCAATGGTTGGTAGAACAAAAACAAAAAGGTTGTCCAGTAGAAAGTCGTAGACTTCGACGAGGAAATTCATTTGAGCTTTTACCAGTCCAAACTTAAATCATTTTCCATTTTACATAAATATATTGTCGGGTTCATAAACCCGGGATCCCTCATGGACCTGTTTCCCAGCAAAAAGCTCGGTCCAGCAGACAACGTTGCGAACGACGCGCAACTCCTGGGCCGGCCCAAAAACCTAATGATAGGCCAGAAGGACGATCCAATCTTCGACCGGAAGGCTTGACCAAGGAGTAACGGCGCCCGCTTCCGACTCTGGGCCACCTCTCCGACCGGAAGGCCTCGCTTCCGACTCCGGCCCGCCTCTCCGACCGGAAGGCCTGGCCAGCAATGCTTCTGACTCCGACCCACATCTCCGACCGGAGATACACCGAACCTCTGCTTACAGCTCTTCTTCGACTGGCACAGTCGGAGCCGACTGGGATCAACCGACCGGGAACGCCTGCTCGGTGAGGGCCAAGAAACGGGCAAAGCAAGTAAAGCAGGACGCTCAAGTCAAACCGTAAAACCAAGGATCATACCCTGTACACCTGCAGGGCAGTACCGACAGGACATGTTAGAAGGGTGCCCTGCGACCCCCAAGCATGTTAGAACCCAAGCAGTGTTGTGGGCGCCAACGATTTTCCCTACAGTGTTGTGGGCGCCATCAATTCCCATACCAGACAAATACGGTAAAAACACCCCACATGCCTCTGGCCATCAATTCCCATACCAGACAAATACGGTAAAAACACCCCACAGCAAACTTCGAGCACCTAGGCTCAGGAATAAAGTCACCGACCGAGTCAAACTGGATGTAGGGCACGTTGCCTGAACCAGTATAAACCATGTGTCATTGAGTGCTAGGCCATATCCGATCACAACGTACAACAAAACTACAAATATTTACGTGTTAGTCACTTTCTGCACCGACAGTTGGCGCCGTCCGTAGGCAAGACACTGTAGGTTCACGCTTTTGGTCATCGGATGGCCAACTTTTCCGCCATCCTCGCCATGGCGGGCTCAAGCGATATGACTCGCTTCGGCTCACTGGAGTTTCCCGCACTCCCACCGGTTGGGATGTGGGTTCCACCTGTCTTCGAGCCATCCCAGGCCTTCCTCTTCAGAAGCCTGAATTTCGTCGCCGACCGGCTCGGCGTGCTGCACCTCCACGAGGAGGCACTTGTTCTGGTGCCCGTCGTAGGGGCGCCCTCCATCGGCTCTAGGACACCCGACGACTTCAACGATGAGGCGCCTGTGCTTCGTTCTGAGCATACGCTCTGCTCAAACCCCACTATGAGTAATGTATGCTTTGTTATTTACTTGCTATTTACTGTCTTTCGCCGATTCTCCGGAGGGACCCTGTTGTCCCTGCCGCGACCGCCATGCAACCGGTTCCCCTATGGCCTCGCGTCCCCTGTGGACGCATAGGCTCGGGGGCTCCAAAGGATGCTGGCACCGCCACCTCCCACATTCCGAATTCGTGGATGATGACGTCTTGGATGATGACATTGAGAGCGACGGCTCCAGCATCGGCGATGTCATGGCACCTAGCCATCCTCTATCCCGAGAGTGCACTATGGCGGATGCCCCGGGATAGCCGCCGGTGGTAGTGGAGTCTTTTTAGACTCACACACCTCCGGACCCTCGCGTGGATGCCCTCGCATGTGCCCAGGCGCACAGCGAGGAGCTACGACAAAGGCGGTAGAACTAGCCGCCACCTGCGTCGGCGCGCTCGGCGCACCACGATGCGCCCCATGCACATAACCCGGCGAGTGGCGCTCGGGGCCACGCCCGCCAGGTCCAGCGCAACACCATCGATGGGGGGAACGATCCCCCATAGTTTGCTCGGGTTGGCCAGAACATTGCTGCAGTGGCGATGCTCCTGCGTGGCCTTCTCGAGCCGGACAACCCCTAGGAATAGGCGATCCACCGAAACCTCCGGGCACTGGTGGAAACCGCCACCGTTCAACAGGCAGAGAGCTCCGCATCGTGACACCAACTCGCAGCCTCTCTCCCCACCAGGGTAGTGAGGATGCACCAGAGGAATTGCTCCATCCGCTCACCGCTATAGCCGTTGAGCGCGGCACAGGAGGGCGCAGCTGCGCCATAGCTTGACCTGGCACCTGCTCCACACCGACACCTATGCGCTAACACCTCGGGCCGAACCAAGAAGCTTGCAGCGTCATCAGCAGCCGGCGTTAGACCCAGCATGATGATGACGTCCATCGGACGACAGTGAGAGCAGACGACGCGGGCTCTGACCGGACCATCGAGGAGACTGAGGAGACACACCCTAGGCGTGGTCGCCAACTGGACGACCAGAGCCCCAACCAGGATGGCCAGAGACCACGAGCCTTTGGCCGGTGCATCCAGAGAGCGTCGTTCCCACAGTGCTTCCGACCGCCTACCAACATCGCCAAGTATACCGGGGAAACAAACCCCAGAATATGGCTCGAGGACTTTCGACTCGCCTGTCGAGTCGAAGGAGTGGATGATGATCACTTCATCATTCAGTACCTCCCCATCTACGTGGGGGGACATGTTCGAGCGTGGCTCAAATTCCTCCCATACGATAGCATCCATGACTATGCGGATCTCAAGAGGATCTTCATCGGGAACTTCCAGGGGACGTATGTCCACCCTAGGAACTCCTAGGACCTCAAGAGCTACTAGCAGGAGCCCAACGAGTCCCTACGGGATTACATCCATAGGTTATTGAAGCGGTGCAACTCCCTTCTTGATGTCGTTGACGCAGACATCATCAGCGCATTCCTCTCCGAAACGACCTATGAGTCCCTGATCCACAAGCTTGGCTGCCTAAAGCCCCGAACCACCCGCGACCTGCTCGACGTCGCCATGAACCATGCCTCCGGTGAGGAGGCGGTTGGAGCGGTCTTCAATGGAGGCCAGGACAAGGGCATGGCCAAGCGCAAGGACCAAGACAAGGGCCCTTCCACACAGAGGGGCAAGAAGAACAAGAAGGATCGGCGCCGACTGGCCAACTCCGCGTTGGTCACCGTAGCTGATCGTGCAGGCAAGCAGCCCCAGCAGGGCCTGCATGACCACTTTAGCAAACTCATGGATAGCCCATGCACCAACCATGCTTACCCCATCAAGCACCTCTACAAAGATTGCAAGCTCCTCAAGCGTTTCCTACAACAGGCCGGTGGCCCGAAAGAAGGAAAGGGCAAGGAGGCAGTAGCCAAGAAAGGAGGCGCAGCGAGCAAGGATGGGGACTACTTCCCTGACCTCGAGGAATGCATCATGATCTTCGGGGGATCCGATGCCATCTGCTCCAAGCGCCAGCACAAAGTGCGCTACCGAGAGGCGTGCGTCACCGAAACGGCCATCCCCTCCTTCCTTCGCTGGTCGGAATCTCCAATCACTTTTGATCAGAGGGACCATCCATCCCACGTCTCCAGACCAGGATGCTACCTGCTAGTCATCGACCCCATTGTCCGCAAGAAGTGCCTCACTAAGGTGCTGATGGACGGAGGCAGCGGCCTCAACATCCTCTATGTTGACACCCTTGACGCCGTGAGCATCCCCTAGTCGGAGCTCCAACTGGCGAGCTCCCCCTTCCACGGCATGATCCTGGGAGTGCAGACATTCCTTCTCGGGTAGATCGATCTGCTCGTCACATTTGGTCACCGAGCCAACTTCCACTAGGAGGTGCTTACCTTCGAGGTGGTAGACTTCCCGGGGTCTTACCATGCCATCTTGGGGCGGCCATGCTACGCCAAGTTCATGGCGGTCTCCAACTACACCAACCTGAAGCTGAGGATGCTGGGACCGAACAACATCATCACTGTGGGAAGAACCTTCTCACACACCTTCATGTGCGACCGCGAGCATTTTGAGCTCGCCACTACCATCATCAACTCGTCTGAGCTCCCATGGCTCGGGGAGTCGTCGACCCAGCAGTCCTAGAGTACAACAAACCAACCCCCTCAACGGCCTTCCACCCGCTCAAGGAAACTAAGACGGTGGGGATCGACCCCACTGATCCAACCAAGATGGTGCGGATCGGGACCTAGCTCCCAGCCAAATAGGAATGCGAGCTCGTCGACTTCCTGCGTGCCAATCATGATGTCTTCACATGGAAACCATCTGACATGCCGGGCATACCGTGGGACATTGCCGAGCATGCACTGTGCCTCATCCTAGGCTCAAAGCCCTCCAAGAAATGCCTACGGCGCTTTGACGACGAGAGGCGCAGGGCCATAGGCGAGGAGATCGCCAAACTCCTGGCAGCCAGATTCATTTGAGAGGTATTCCACTCCAACTGACTTGCCAATCCTATTCTTGTTAAAAAGAAGACTAGGAAATGGAGAATGTGCGTTGATTATACTGGCCTCAACAAATCATGCCCAAAGGATCACTATTCCTTTACCGCACATCGACTCCACCTTGGGATGCGAGATCCTCTCCTTTCTGGATGCCTACTCAGGCAATCACCAGATTGCGATGAAAGAGTCCGATCAACTAGCAACCTCGTTCATCACCCCGTATGGTTCATATTGTTACATAACCATGCCTTTCGGTTTGAAGAACGCTGGCGCCACCTACCAAAGGTGCATGCAGCAATGCTTCACTGACCAAATAGACCCGCTCGATCAGCCTAATCAAATCGAGCGGCCAAAACCAACAATCGCCGTCTATGTCGATGACATAGCGGTCAAAACGGCTCAAGCTTGCGACCTGATCGCAAACTTGGCTGCAATGTTCACGAACCTCCAAAGGTTCAACATCAAATTGAATCCCAAGAAATGTGTTTTTGGGGTTCCGAAGGGGAAGCTGCTTGGATACATCATGTCCAAATGAGGTATCGAGGCCAACCCTAAAAAGATCACGGCGATCTCCAACATGGGCCCTATATGTAGCGTCAAGGGCATACAAAGTCTCACCAATTGCTTGGCCGCTCTGAGCCAGTTTATCTCCTGGCTCAACGAGCGGGGGATGCCTCTCTACAAGCTCCTTTAAAGGACGGACACCCTCGTCTAGACTGAGGAAGCGCAACAGGCTTTAGAGAGCCTCAAAACGTCACTAACGTTGGCCCCAATCCTTGTCGCTCCCAAATGGGGAGAACCTCTCCTCCTCTACATCGTAGCGGGAAACCACGTGGTGAGCGTAGCCCTAGTTGTTGAAAGGGAGGAGCCGGGACTCCACCTTAAGGTCCAGCGACCCGTATACTTCATTAGGGAGGTACTCACCGACCCCAAGGTCTGGGACCCCCAGGTGCAAAAACTCCTATATGCAGTGCTGATGGTGACCCAGAAGCTCCTGCACTACTTCACCGACCACAAAGTCATGATTGTTACTTCATAACCGCTCGGGGACATCGTCCGCAACCGCGACACCATAGGATGGATCAACAAGTGGGCACTCGAACTCATGAGCCATGACATCAGGTATATCCCCTACACCGCTATTAAGTCTCAGGCTCTCATGGATTTTGTCACCGAATGGATGGAGGTCCAGCTATCGACCCTAGACGTCACCCACAAGTACTGGATGATGTACTTCGATGGGTCCGTCATGGCGCCTAGCTCGGGGGCTAGAGTGGTTCTTATCTCCCTAGACGGGAGTAGGCTCCGCTATGCCATCCACCTCCACTTTTCATCCTCAAACAATGTTACGGAGTACGAGGCCCTCATCAATGGACTATGCATCACCATCGAGCTAGGCGCTACGCGACTCTATGTTCACAACGACTTGGAGCTGGTCGTCGACCATGTCAAGAAGGAATCCTCCTGCAAAAAAGCCCCCTCATTGCAGCATACTGCCAAGAGGTGCTCAAGCTTGAGGACAAATTTTAGGGGATTAAGCTGCATCACATCCCCCGAAAGGACAACGATGCCGCTGATTTTCTCGCAAAATGGGCCACCAGGCGAGATCTGTCTCCAAGCGGGGTCTTCATCAATGACCTCCATGAGCCGTCCACCCACATCCTAGAAGGTCTGATCCAGACACACCTCGATGCCAACCCAGTGCTCAGGGGCTCTGACCCCGACACCAAACTAGTGTTCGGGGGCTCTGACCCTAGTGCCTCCATGACAACGTCGCCCGCCGACATCGCTGTATTGGCACTCGATCAAACCGACTGGCGAGCACCGCTACTCACCTATCTCCTCGAGGAAGTTCTCCCACCTGAAAGGACTGAAGCACAGTGGATCGCTCGATGCGCCAAGACGTTCGTCGCGCTCGGTGATGAACTTTACAAACAAAGTCCATCGGGTGTACTCATGAAGTGCATCCCTACCGACCAAGGGAAACAGCTCCTCCTTGAGGTCCATGCCAGAATCTACGGACATCACGTGACCCCGAGGTCGCTGGTCCAAAAAGCCTTTCGCTAAGGTTTTTACTGGCTCACCGCACTATGAGATGTAGAGGATGTCGTCCGTAGGAGCTCCAAACAATTCCCATCACCTGGCCGTTCAAGGTCTGGGGCCTCGACATGGTAGGACCCCTCAAAAAGGGCCCGAGCAGCTTCACTCACCTACTTGTAGTGGTCAACAAGTTCACCAAGTGGATAGAAGCCAAGCCCATCACCAACATTTGCTCGGAGGAGGCAGTCAAGTTCTTCCTCAACATCGTCTACCGGTTTAGCGTTCCTAACTGTATCATCACTGACCACAAAACTAACTTCATCGGGAAAAGTTCCTAGACTTCAATGATGGATACAACATCAGGATCGACTGGGCCTCGGTCGAACATCCACGTACTAATAGCCAGGTCGAGCATGCCAATGGCATGGTCCTTCAAGGACTTAATCCACACATCTTCGACCGACTCAATAAGTACGCTGGGCGATGGGTTGTAGAGGTCCCAGTGATCCTCTGGAGCCTAAGAACGACTCTAAACCGATCCATAGGGTTCACACCCTTCTTCCTAGCCTACAGAGCTAAAGCAATGCTGCCCTCCGACATCGACCACGGCACCCCAAGAGTGAAGGCCTTCGACCGTGACCGAGCCACGGAGGCTCAACAAGACATAGTCGACCTGCTCGAGGAGGCCTACGAGACGACCATCATCCGCTTCGCTCGCTAACAACAGACTCTCCGCAGGTACCACGAGAGGAAAATCAGAGGAAGGAACCTTGAGGTCGGAGACCTCGTACTTCAAAGGACCCAATCGACCAAGGAGAAGCACAAACTCTCTTCGCCATGGGAAGGACCCTATACGGTGACCGATGTGATCCAACCGGGCACCTACCGACTAAAGGACGACAACGGCGATGTTCTCTCCAACACTTGGAACATCGAATAGTTACATCGTTTCTTCCATTAAAAATTCGGTCTTACC
Source organism: Miscanthus floridulus (assembly GCF_019320115.1). NCBI lineage: Eukaryota > Viridiplantae > Streptophyta > Magnoliopsida > Poales > Poaceae > Miscanthus > Miscanthus floridulus. The sequence goes on along the minus strand of NC_089593.1, from coordinate 26,257,027 downwards.
ATTCTTCCATTCAACGTTCGCTCCTACAGAGCACCCCAGCCCGAACACTTTTGGCCCGGGTCACTTAGGGGCTCCATGGAGGTGTGGTACCACCTCTCTTCTAGTTTACTATCATATGGTAAATAGAATTTTTACCCGAATGAAAGGGTAGTCCATTCCATTAATTATCTTACGTAACTTTGCTTCAACATTCTGACCGATCGCACCCCATCCCTACCTACGGTTATGAGCAGCTGAGCCTCGTGGGCCACACCCGGGCTCTTAAGGTTGCAGCCCACAAGAGGAACAGGCAGGTGCGAAAAAGAAAGAATAAAAACAAAGCTATGCTAAGGTAAAATAAGGAACGGATGGGACAAGCTTTCCCGAACAAAGTAATTCATCACAACACAAAGCTATGCTAAGGTAAAATTTATGGACCTGCTTCCCAGCAAAAAACTTGGCCCAGCAGATGATGTTGCAAATGACGTGCAACTCTTGGGCTGGCCCAAAAACTTAACGACATGCCAGAAGGGCGATCCAATCTCTGACCGGAAGGCTTGGCCAAGGAGGAACAGCGCCTGCTTCCAACTTTGGCCCAACTCTCCGACCAGAAGGCCTTGATTACGACTCTAGCCCACCTCTCCGACTGGAAGGCCTGGCCAACAACGCTTTGGACTCTGACCCGCATCTCCGACCGAGCATACACCAAACCTCTACTTACAACTCTTCTCCGACTGGCATAGTCGGAGCTGACTAGGACCAACCGACCGGGCAGAGCAAGTAAAGCAGGACGCTCAAGTCAAACCGCAAAACCAAGGACCACACCCTGTACACCTGCAGGGCAGTATCGATAGGACATGTCAAAAGGGTGCCTTACGACCTCCCAAGCATGTCAGAACCTATATGGACCGTGATGCCTAAGAGGGGGGAATTAGGCAACTTAAAATTCTAACTCTGAACTATGGCCTCTTTTTCTAACCCTAGCAAAACCTATGCAAAAGATAAACTATCTAAATATGCAACTACGATTTTGCTAGTGTATTGCTATCTCTACCACAAAAGGAGTAATGTAAACAATGTAAATGCGGAAGCTTAAAGAGCAAGGTAGAGATATGCAAACTCCCATCGACGACTCCGGTATTTTTACCAAGGTATCGGGAAGCGCGCAAGCTTCCCCCTAGTCCTCATTGGAGCCCCTCACAAGGAATCCCTCGCAAGGGCCAAGCTCCCGATCGGGGTAACTCCGTGGATAGCCTCGGGCCTCCCCTACGCGCAAGTGGGTCTCCGATGTGCCTTCTGGCAAGCCTCTCCCGTATGCTCCCCACCGTCTTCACTATCAAGCTTCCGACTGAAACACCGCGGGCCTTGTTCCATCTGGTACACGGTGGCGGCCACACCACAAACACGATTGGTGTGATCTCACAAGACTACAAGACCCTCCGATGTACAACAATGGTGCGCACAAGCATCGAGTGGTAAGAGGTATGCAAACCTCACTAAACACTAGGCCTAAACCTAGAGCAAGCACATAAGCAGTGGTCTAATCAACCTAAGCACTTCGCAAAGCACCTACGCTAATCACCTAATGAAACACTAAGCACTATGCAAGTGGAGATCACTAAAATGGTGTATCAACACCCTTGGTATGTTTCCTCAGCTCCACTCTGCTCATTTAGCAAGTTGGGGGTTGTATTTATAAGCCCCACTGAGAAAGTAGCCGTTGGGAATGAAATCCAGCTTTTCTGCTACTGACCGGACGTGTCCGGTCGTCCCGATTATTGGAGCTGCGATCCACTGATCGGACGCTGCCAGCGTCCGGTCACATGCCACCGAACGCGTCCGGTCGCATTTTTACCGCTCTGGAACCTCTCTGTACTCGACCAGACTCTATTGTCCTGCGTCTGGTTGATCTGCCATCAGCGTCCGGTCCAACGTCTGGTCATGCCTGTTGCCGAGCCTCTTGATCGGAGTGTCCGGTCACTTTCCTCCAGTGTCCGGTCACCTCTATGAGCTCTTTTCTTCACGATCTTGCGTACGGCTTGGTTCCTTTCTTCGTGCTTGGACTTTGCATGATATCTTGGGTCTTCTCTTGTGCTTCTAAGGTCTTGCTTATGGTGTTGATCATCGAATCATCACATTGCCTTCATCCAAGTCACGTCTTGCATCCTATTGAACTACAAAACAGTCACTTGCAAATTCATTAGTCCAATTTGGTTGTGTTGGTCATCAAACACCAAAATCCAAAGTAAATGGGCCAAGGGTCCATTTTCCTTATAATCTCCCCCTTTTTGGTGATTGATGACAACATGACCAAAGCAAGCAAATAATAAAAATTTGTAATTTTAAAATTTATCTACTTGCTAGGATGCAATGCAAGGGGCAAGGTTATGTGATGCTAAAAGATACTACTCGTAATACTAAAAGATACTACATAAAACTTATCTTGCCCCCTTGCAAATATCCCCATGTGGCATTATGGATTTAAGTCTTGCTTCCTACAAATTATTCCTAGTACATAGGCAATCCATAATCCACTATCCTCCCTTTCTAGGACCGTTACCACTTGTGAATTACTAATGCTTGCTTTTGGTCGTCTAAATTCTCCCCCTTTGGAATCAAATACCAAAAAGGAAGACATTAGTAGCACAAGGGAGGGTCAAACTTTGTGATCCTTTGTGTGTAGAGTGGAATAGGTCACAAAATCTAACTCTCACATTATATAGATTAAGCTCCCCCAAAATATATGCATACATATGGTAGAAAGCAAGGCATATGCATATTTGACAAATTATTGCTCAAGGGAATTTAATCTATATAATGCATGGAGAAAGCATATAAATATCAAAATGAAATCAACATGATAATATCGGTTTAGAAATACCATATGTGGAAACTAATTTGATTTCTATCACTTGCAATAGGTGGTGGATATTTGAAGTATGATGCTTAACTCCGGGGACTCCATTTTCCTTGCAATGAGACTACTACACACATGATAAGCTTGAAAAGGTGTTAGTCTCAAGGCATCCAACTTGTAGAGTAACCTCCCCCTAAATTTGTGCACACAAGTATGGAATACTTGTAGGAAACATGCACATTGATTTAAAAAAAAAATACCACTTGAAAGATGACATCACATGAATGTGAGAATCATTTTCGAAGATGATATTCGGGAGAAGTTATCTATAATTTAGACTTTGGCACATATTAGATGAACAATTGAAGGACAAGCTATGTGTCGTGCTCCTAAACAATTTTAAGGCCCCATTCACTTGGAGGATTTTGGAGGAATTTGTGAGAGGAAATCAGCCATAAACAGTAACTTCCAGCCGTGAACAGTGAAATTCCGGCTGGTTTTTGCACCAGCCGAACGACGTCTAAACCATGTAGGATTGATCCAAGGAATAAGAATGAAACCAAGCAAGCCTACCATATGAAATACCTAGTGTATGCATGACAAAATATATAAGAATCCAATTGCAAACCTAGGCATGAAGAGTAACTAGATGCTAAAAGATACCAATTGTAGGAAAATTTAAATCTAATACCAATTGAAGTAAATTGAATCTAGTTACCTAACATGGGAAGGGGAATTTGGGTCCATAGTATTCACTAACCCACTTGTCAATAATTTTGTCCATCATGATGCACCCCATGAAATGCATCCATACTTTTGCCAAGTCTCCAAATTCCCCGAAGTCCATTGGACTTCTCGCTTCTCTTTCAGGATCTAAACCTTCTTGGTGCTCTTCATGTTGGAAATGATTTCCTTTGGCACCCAAAAGCATTTAGCCCCATTGTTGACTTGCTTGTTCACCTTAATGGCCACCGCCTTGTCATTTTTCTTCTTCTTCAAGAGATAAGGTGTGGAGGCCTTCTTGTTCACCTTGTTGGTGTAGGTGTTGGAGAGCTTGCTTGTTTGCTTTTTCTCCTTCTTCTTTGCTCCTCCCCCATTCTTCACCTTGCACTCATAGGATTTGTGGCCTTCCTTGTGGCACACGTAGCAAACCATGGTTTGTCCTTCATCAAGCTTCTTCACTCCCTTGACGGCGTTATCTTGATGAAGTTGGGCTTGCTTCGCCTTGCCTTTCACTTGAGTCAAGTCCTTGGTGAGGCGAGCTACTTCTTGCTTGAGTTGCTCATTCTCCTTTGCAACCTCTTGTGTTGTGTGCATGTATCTACAACAACTTTCTCAACACAAACTTGGTTGCACAAAGGTGAGTCTAAACATAAATCATTACAAGAAGTAGAGGCATCCTTTTTAGACATGTTAGAACTTTTCCTTTTAGATGCCTTAGTGGGAGTTGTACTAACGGCTTCAATATTAGCAACTTTATTAGTTAGCTCATCACAATGTTTGCACATGGTTTCCATTTTAGCAAGCAAACTTTTATAAGCATCTTGTGAGCTAGCTAATTTTTCTTTTAATTTTTTATTTTTCTTTACAAGTTGCTCATCATTGATTGTGCATGCATTTGTCGTTGCACTAGCCTCAAGTCGCTCAATTTTAGTAGATAGTTGAACATTAAGATTAGCAAAATTCTCATATTATTCAAGCAAAGTTTTGTATGCTTCTTGTGAACTATCTAGCTTTTCTTTTATTTTCCCAAGCTTCTTTTGTTGACTAGTGCAAACTTTAGCATAATTAAGGTTTTGTTGCACAATTTCTTCATAAGAAGGCATTTCATCGTCACTATCACTCTCACTAGAGGATGAGCTTTTGTTACCTCGTGCAATAAGGCACACACGAGAAGAGCTTGATGATGAGTGCTTGCGCCCTCGCCTCTTGTGATGATGTTCTTCTTCACTTGAAGAATCATCCCATGATCTTATTGATGTGAGGGCTTAGTTCTTGCGTGCCTTCTTCTTTATCTTAGGTGTGGGCTTGTTTGGACAAACTTCAACAAAGTGCCCCAACTCGCCGCATCCATAGCATCCTCTCTTTCTTTGCTCATTTCTTTGATTGGTGAAAATGAGATCTTGGATTTGGATGGGCACACCCTTGACATTTAGCTTTTGGATCATCTTCTCCACCTTGTTGATTAGTTTGATTGATTCTTCATCAAGGTCGGAGGTGGAGGAGGAAGATTGATCATCATCACTTGAATCTTCATCATCCGCATCTTCTTCTTCTTCTTCACTTGAGGAGCTTGAGCTTGAGCTTGTCTCAACTTGCTTGCTCTTCATCTTCTTCTTGCCACATGCAAGAGCTTTGCCTTTGCTTGATGAAGAGGCTTCTTCTTGACCCATCTTCCGTGACATTTCAAATGCCACTATCTTGCCAATGACTATGGTCGGGGTCATGGTGCTCAAGTCCTTCATGTTGTGAAGGATGGTGATGATGCTTGCATATTTCTTTTGTGGTAGCACGGAGATGATCTTCCTCACAATGTCCACATCATCTAGCTTTGTTAATCGTATATAATGGAGCTCATTGACAATTAGATTCAAACGAGAATACATATCACGAACAAGCTCATCATCATTCATTTCGAAGGAATCATAATTTTGTTTAGCTAGACAATATTTTTGCTCACAGACATTACTTGTGCCGTCATGGAGCTCTTGGAGTTTTAACCATATTTCATTTGCCGTATTTAAGGTGAATACTTGGTTAAACACATCCATGCTAAAAGATTCAAACAAGCAATTTTTTGATCTAGCATTGAAATGAATTTCTTTTTCATCACTCTTCGTGGGTTTATCGGGATTCTTAATGGGTTTCATCCCATCACGAGTGACTCTCCAAACCCCCAAGTTAACCGCCTCAAGGTAGCAAGCTATTCTAGCTCTATAATAGGGGAAGTTAGTGTCGTCAAAGTGCGAAGGCCTAGAGGTATCCATCCCAACCACTCTAAATAGGGTTGGCTCAATGGCGGTTAAGCCAAAGGTCCAACTTGAGCCAACCGGCTCTGATATCAATTGTATGGACCATGACGCCTAAGAGGGGGGGTGAATTAGGCAACTTAAAATTCTAACTCTAAACTATGGCCTCTTTTTCTAACCCTAGCAAAACCTATGCAAAAGATAAACTATCTAAATGTGCAACTACAGTTTTGCTAGTGTATTGCTATCTCTACCGCAAAAGGAGTAATGTAAATAATGTAAATGTGGAAGCTTAAAGAGCAAGGTAGAGATATACAAACTCCCATCGACGACTCTGGTATTTTTACTGAGGTATCGAGAAGCACGCAAGCTTCCCCCTAGTCCTCATTGGAGCCCCTCGCAAGGGCCAAGCTCCCGGTCGGGTAACACTGTGGATAGCCTCGGGCCTTCCCCACGCGCAAGTGGGTCTCCGACGTGCCTTTCGGCAAGCCTCACCCGGATGCTCCGTGCCGTCTTCACTATCAAGCTTTCGGCCGAAACGCCGCGGGCCTTGTTCCCTCTGGTACACGGTGGCGGCCACACCACAAACGCGGTTGGTGTGATCTCGCAAGACTACAAGCCCCTCCGATGTACAACAATGGTGCGTGCAAGCACCAAGTGGTAAGAGGTATGCAAACCTCACTAAACACTAGGCCTAAACCTAGAGCAAGCGCATAAGCGGTGGTCTAATCAACCTAAGCACTTCGCAAAGCACCTAGGCTAATCACCTAATGAAACACTAAGCACTATACAAGTGGAGATCACTAAAATGGTGTATCAACACCCTTGGTATGTTTCCTCAGCTCCGCTCTACTCATTTGGCCGATTGGGGGTTGTATTTATAAGCCCCACTGAGAAAGTAGACGTTGGGGATGAAATCCCGCTTTTCTGCTACTGACCGGACACTGATCACGTCCTGACCGGACGCATCCGGTTGTCCCGACCATTGGAGCCATGATCCACTGATTGGACGCTGCCAGCGTCCGGTCACATGCCACCGGACGTGTCCGGTCGCATTTTCGCCGCTCTGGAACCTCTTTATACTCGACTGGACTCTGCTGTCCTACCTCCAGTCAATCTGCCACCAGCGTCTGGTCACGCCTGTTGCCGAGCCTCTTGATCGGAGCGTCCGATCACTTTCCTCCCGCGTCCGGTCACCTCTGTGAGCTCGTTTCTTCGCGATCTTGCGTACGGCTTGGTTCCTATCTTCGTGCTTGGACTTTGCTTGATATCTTGGGTCTTCTCTTGTGCTTCTAAGGTCTTGCTTATGGTGTTGATCATCGAATCATCATGTTGCCTTCGTCCAAGTCACATCTTGCATCCTATTGAACTACAAAACAGTCACTTGCAAATTCATTAGTCCAATTTGGTTATGTTGGTCATCAAACACCAAAATCCAAAGTAAATGGGCCAAGGGTCCATTTTCCTTACAGAACCCAAGCATTGTTGTGGGTGCCGACGATTTGCCCTATAGTGTTGTGGGCGCCATCAATTCTCATACCAGGCAAACACGGTAAAAACCCCCCACATGCCTCTGGGCATCGATATTGTTGTGGGCGCCATCATTTGCCATACATGGTGAATACGGTAAAACCTCCCATATGCGTTTGACACAAACAGTGTTATGGGCGCCTACCATCATCTTATACTCGACGGCGTGGGCAACAAGACTTAGTAGCATACGAACTCTCACTCTCTTTCTCACTTATAAAGGCTATACCCTTCATCTATAAAAGAAGATGCGCTCTCTCCTAAACAAGGAGATCAATCGGACGACAACTAAAACACACTCCAACGATCCGAATGATCAAGGATTCCAATGAACAACAGATGTTCGAACACTTAGCACATAGCAGAGCTCCTGTCACTCTTGGCCCTTCAGACCAGAGTCCGACCGGACCTCTTGCACCCCCTATCTTACTCCCTTCTGATTGTAACCCCACAGCAAACTTCGAGCACCTGGGCTCAGGAATAAAGTCACTGACCGACTCAAATTGGACGTAGGGCACGTTGCCTGAACCAGTATAAACCCTATGTCATTGAGTACTAGGCTACATCCGATCACAACGTACAGCAAAACTACAAATATTTACGTGTTGGTCACTTTCTGCACCGACATATATATTCAAATCTGAATTGTTAATTTTTTTTTATGATATCTTGTATGTGTATGTTTTATGCATATTTATTTATTTTATTCATTTCCTTGGTATGAAAGGGGTCTAATTAAAGGAAGAAGAACAAGAATAGGAAGAGGATTTTTTTACCAACTTCCAACAACGTGCCTCAGCCAGTTAGTATAGTTTTGTATTTTCTTTTCTGAAATAATGACTATGGTTCTTGCATAGCAAGTAAAAACTCAACAAGTGTCAAGAATTTAGATTAATTTTCTAAGAATTTCCAACGATGAGATATGACAATATTAGCTTTTCTAATGACAGGATCGGACATGTGGAAAAGTTCTTGGCATATTAGTTGTCTCAAGTAGCTATAGCCTATATATAGGAATGATTGTCCTAGGGGAGCGACAGAGACAGACGAGGACGCTTAGTCCCAGACTTGTTCAGGTATCATGAAATGCCAAATGCATGTAAACTAATGTGCTGCTCTCCTTCTGTACGCGCAACAGGGGCAGACGTCGAAATAGCTCCTCTGCTGCTGCACTATAGCCGTTGTAGGGGCAGGCGCCAAAAGGTTCTCCTGCTGCACTGTAGCCATAGCAGGGGCAGGCGCCAAAGTTAGCCCTGTTGTCACATCTAGTCACTATAGCAGCCTGACAGTCTGACATATCTGTGTACAGGATTAGATGGGTAGAGTTGTATATATAGCTTCCCACAACAACTCAGTAAAGAGAGCGAGTTCAGTTTTGTCATCTCCTCTGCAGAGCTCCGGCCAACGCTGGTGCTTGTGTTGTGTGTGTGCGAACTATTCTCCCTCTCTCTTCTACCTCTAGCCATAGCGTGTGTCGACAACGACGGTGAGCGGTCGGCTCACCCGTGCGGAAGATCTCGGGACCAACAATGCACACATATATACATAATTGATAAAGATCCCGGTAGTTTTTATGTGATGCCATTTATGCCATGAAGATTAATTACTTTGTTTGTGTTATATAGTTTTATGGAGTCTCCGAGGGTAAAATGTGGAGACACACATTATTGGCTTTATTATATCTGTATATACTTATTTGGAAGAGGTTGGTTTTTTATATATAACGAGATTCCACATCAACATTTTGCTTATGTAGCAAACATGGCCTCTATGCCATGCACTTAGTTCCTTCACAGTGAAAGACATGTCCCATGTGAGATTCTGGGAGGATAAGTGGTTGGGAAACTTACTGTTGAGAGAGCAATATTACTAGAAACAAGCAAAAAACTGTAGCTAAGGTATTTAGTACCTCTAAACATTTTGTGGAGACTTGATTTAATTGGACCCAAAATGAGTATCTTGGAATGACCTTCCTATCTAGCATTTCTAATGTAAGGCTTATAAAAGGCCATGATGTCATCACAACACTCTCATTATCACATAGCAATGGCACTTCATCGAATTTGATCCCAATAATCCACAAAGTTGCTCTCATTCATAGCGATTATGCACAACACTATACCCCGCCTCAGCCATTGATAATGCAACTGAGTTTTGCTCCTTTGAGGACCATGACATAAGTGATATTCTAAGTAATTGACATGTGCCCGATGTGCTCTTCCTATATATCCACCTTGCATCTGGCATAATCCGAATCTAAGTACCCCACAAGTTCAAATTGTGCATCTCTTGGGTACCACAAACCAACACTAGGTGTATGCTTCAGGTACCTCAAAATCTTCTTAATTGCGGTCAAGTCACTTTCTTTGGGTGAGGCTTGGAATCTTGTATACATGCATACAATAAACATCACATCTAGTCTGGAAGGAGTCAAATAGAAGCTTCCAATCATAGACTGATACACATTTTGATCAACCAGCTCACCACCATCAATATCCAAATGGCCATTTGTGCACATGGGTGCCCTTATCGATTTTCTCATTTCCAAACTTCCTGAGCATGTCCTCAATGTACTCGATTTGTCTCACAAAGGTACCAGTCTTCAATTGCTTAATTTGAAGACCAAGGAAGTAACTTAACAATCATAGACATATCAAACTCTTTTGCCAGCATCTTGCCAAACTCTTCAAAAAATCTTGATTTATTAAAATAAAGATGATGTCATCAACATAGATTTGGCACACAAATAAATCATTTTCAATTGTTTTGGTGAAGAGAGTTGTATCAACCTTGCCCATCTTGAATCCCATTGACAGTAGGAAGTCCTTCAACCTCTCATACCATTCTCTAGGTGCTTGCTTGAGTCCATACAAAGCCTTCTTGAACTTGTATACATAGTTGGGTTTCTTGCAATCTTCAAATCTTGGTGGTTGCTCCACATAAACCAACCTTGCAACCGGGCATATGTTTCTTCCAAAGTCAAGACCTTCTACTTGTATGTAACCTTGAGCCACAAGCCTTGCTTTGTTCCTCACTATTATACCATCTTCATTTTGCTGGTTTCTAAACACTCGTTTGGTTCCAATGACACTGTAGTTCTTGGGTCTCTCTAATGCATCCAAAACTTGATTTCTTGTGAAATTGTTGACATCTTCATGCATTGCATTGACCAATCAACATCCTTCTATGTTTCTTCTATCTTTGGTTGGTTAATTTGATGACATGAAGGAATAGTGCTCACAAAATGATGCAAGCCTTGATCTTGTTTGCACACCACTTCTCAAATCTACAACTATTTGATCCAAAGGGTAATCTCTTGCATTAGCTTGATTCAATGTTGGAGGGGTTCACTATCACTTGGTTGATCTTCATTTTGCACACTTCCAGAGGGCATAACTCTAATTGAGTTGTCTTCATGCTCTTGCACCTTTCTAGGACTTAATCTCCAAGTGCCATATACTTCATAACTTCTTCTAGCTTAGCACCTCTCACATCATCCAAATTTTTATCTTCTACTTGAGAGCCATTAGTTTCATCAAACTCAACATCATGCACCTCTTCAACATATATAGCCATGTGTCTTGTTGTATACTCTATAAGCGTTGCTATTTGAAGAGTAACCAAGTAGAAACCCTTCATCACAGTTCATATCAAATTTGCTCAATCTAGTGCCTTTCTTAATAATATAGAATTTGCAACCAAAGACTCAGAAGTATTAGATATTTGGCTTTCTTCTAATCAATAGCTCATAGGGGTCTTCCTCAAGAAGCAGTGACAATAGAGCCTATTACTTGCATGACAAACAAAATTTATCACTCACACCATGTTCACTAAGCATGGACCTTGACATGTCAATTAGAGTTTTATTCTTCCTCTCAACAAGGCCATTTGATTATGGAGTGTACTTGTTCAAAAACCCATGCTTGATACCCAACTCGATCATCACACAAGTCATTTGTTCTTGTATTCTTGAATTCACTCCCATTGTCACTCCTCACTTTCTTGATCTTCAATTCAAACTCATTCTCACCTCTCTTGATGAAAGACTTGAATATGTTGAATACTTCACTCTTCTCATTCAAAAAGAATACCCATGTGAATCTTGAGAAGTCATCAACTATCACAAAACCACACTTGTTTCTTCCAATGCTCATATATGTAGTAGGCCCAAACAAATCCATGTGCAATAGCTTCGATGGTCAACTAGTGTTCAACATACTCTTGTTTGGATGTGTGTTTGCCACTTGCTTCCTAGCTTGATATGAACTGCACAATATATCCTTCTCAAATTGTGACATCATTCTTGAGACCATTGACTAGATCATGCTTGATCAATCTTGAAGCTTTGTTTCTATTGCACAATTCCTTGAAGTCCTCCATCTTCTTGTCCATAATAGCATCTTCTTGCAAGAGCTCGGTGAGTTCTTCCTTGGATGGCCCATCATCCTCACTCTCACTTCCACTATCGCTATCATCATATTGTACCTTAGGGTCCTTGGCCATGAAGCATGTGGGAGAGTCAAAGATGGAGGGCTTCTTGTTGATAGCAATGCCCACAAGAGACTTGGATGGGGTCTTCTCATCTTCACTTGAAGAGGAGGTGTCAGAGTCCCATCCCACACAATAAGCATGCCCCTTGTTCTTCTTCTTGAATCTCATGCTCTTGCCTTCCTTGTCCTCGTTGGACTTTCCCCTTGTCCTTCTTGGAAGACTTCTACTTCTTGTTTGGGCAATTGGCCACAAGATGACGAACTTCCCCACACTCATGGCACGCATTTCATCTCTTCCTTTCTCTTGGGTGGAGATCTTGTTCTACTACTTCTACTAATTCCAAAAAAGCCCTTCTTCATGAACTTTCCAAAGCGCCTCACAAGCCATTTCCTCCTCATCCATGCTTGAGCTAGAGCCTTCCTCATCATCACTTGATTCTTTTTTCTTCTTCTTACCCTTGGTTGAGGTGGCCTTGAATGCAACACTCTTCTTCTTCTTGTCATCCACCTTCTCCTCCTCAGTCCTATCTTGATGGAAGGTATCTTATGTGACTATCTCTCCAAGCACTTGGGTAGGGGTGACCCTCCTCTCACAATAATGGTGAAAGAGAGAATTCCTTCATTGCCATCGAAATCTACGAGTTTTCTTCGTTGCCATGTGTTTCCAATTTTCTATCCCCACTACTATTCTTGCTTGAAGCCCTTAACCATGATGGGAAAAGATGATTATGACCCTTCCTTTCTTCTTTGATAACCTATCATGTCAGTGCCCCATGCATGGTAACTCGTTAGTGTGCCACAAACAGTGCTCGCCGCCCATCCCGCACGCCATCCTCGTCGTGGCCCTGCTTGCCGTAGGTCCCAAACACCTATCCTCGCTGCCACTACTACAGATTTTTTTTTGTGAGGTATTTTCAAATTGGCCTCGAAGGTGGTTGGGCCGGCTGCCCACCTCGGTTATTCATGGTAGGGTAGTCAGCCCAGCAACCGCGTCGGTTGTGCCCACCTTGATTAATTCCTATTAACCGAGGCAGGCATTATAACGCAACCGCCTCGGTTAATCATTAACCAAGGTGGGCATTCTAATGCAACCATCTTGATTAATAGATATTAACCGACACGCCTCTGTAAATCGATTTACAGAGGCGGGCGTCTTAAAATACCCGTCTCGATTAATGATTGCAAAAAAAAATTCATAACTTTTTGATATGAACTCGGATGAAGACAAACTTTATATCAAACTTGTAGCTCTTGATGAGATCTACAACTTTGTAGTTGAAAAGTTTTTGAATTGAAACTGTTTAGGGTCCCAAAATATTGTTGTAAGTGAACAAATTTTGAAATTTAGAAGTATCAAACGATCTCGGATGTTCAAATGGTATGTACAAAAGTTATAGTTCTCAATAGTATCTACAACTTTGTACTTGAAAAGTTTTTAATTTAAAGATGTTTAGAGTCCCAAATATGTGTTTGTAGGTTATAGATTTTAAAATTTAAAATTTTGAATTCCTAAACGATATGAAATGTTCACATAGTTAATACCAAAGTTCTAGTGGCCGACCTGATCTACATGTTTGATATTGTCAAGTTTTTGATTTAAACTCACCTACAGTCTCAAATATGTGTTTGAAATTCACATGTTCTATGACTAAATTTTTTGAATTTTTCAAACTGTCACTGATGGAGATACATTATATACCGAAGTTGTATGAATTCACAAGATTTAAAATTTAATAGTTAAAAGTTTTTTCATTTGAGTTCATTTAGTAGCTAAAATATCCAATATAAGATTACAAAATATTAATATAAAAAGATAGCATATTATATATAGACATGAATAAGTGTTTGGTGCAGTGGTTGAGACTTGGCAGTGTTTAGCTCCATGTCATGGGTTTGATTCTCCAAAGTCACAAGATTTTTTGGTTTTTTGCATTTTCCAGAGAACATTAAACGAGGCGGATATTTTAATATGCCTACCTCGGTTAATGGGATTAACGGAGGTGGTCACCTTAATATGCCTGTCTCTCTTAATCGATTAACCGAGTCGATTAGGCCAACCGCCTCCATTAAAGCTCGATTAACCGTGGCCTTTTGATGGAGGTGGTTGGCTTGCCCATCTCTGTTAATTGATTTTGCCCGCCTTAGTTAAGTTTTATGTAGTAGTTTGCCTCGCCGCCACCCCCCACACCTCCCCTTGCCACAGGCTCCACGTGCCATCCTCGCTGCTCCATGTCGTCAGCCCTGTATACGAGCTCTTGCCCGCTTTGATGCGCCAATGGAGATAGGAGATGGGTTGAGGCTATAGGCCTTCTCTTGGATTGGAGACGGAGGCGTAGAACAGAACTTGATCTAGACCACATGCGCCAAAGAGACAGGCAGATGGCACAACGACATAGAACTCGCCAAGCTCTAGCGCCGTGAAGGCGGCAGCGAGGGGCTCCTACGACACATGGACAAAGATTGGGCACGTCTTCCTCAAAGTTTCCTGTTGGTGATAGGTCATCGGTACGGGCCATGAAGAGGCGTTGTTGTGGGGTCTAAAAGGAAGGGGTAAATTTGGCACTTGAAGCTCTGTTATGTATGCACAATGGCAATGAAGGACATAAATGATGTAATTGGATGGCAATGGGAGGAATAATACATGTCTATATAACAGTGATGGCAGTGGCGACCAAAAAATAGATGTCTATATAACTCATATTTTTTATGGAAATGAAGGAATCGGTATAGAATTTGATGGCAACGAAGAAATCTTCTCTTTTCTATACTATAGCTAGGGCACTGTTTATTGTCGGGTTGTGGCTCAACCCATTAGTGAGACGGAGCTTCATTGCCTGATCAATAGGATTCCAATCATAGTCTGAGTCTTAGACTTACAATCCGGCAGTGAAGCTAGCTCACCGCCAGCTCTAGCAAACTGAACAGTAAATACTAAGTCATTTTGGAAAGTGAAACGGTCAGCTCCAAAGCATAAATTTGATGTCGGTGTTAGATGACCAGCAACTCGTCATGGGGTTACCTGGGATGATGTTCGAAGGGCTTCAGCGTACGCAGAACTCGATAGTAAACGTGAAGAGACGAACAATTTATACTGGTTCGGACCCTCTTGTCAAGTAATAGCCTTTATGTCCAGTCGGCATGTAGCCTTTTGCGTTGGATTGATTGTATGATTGTTAGGGTTACAAGGGAGTGTGTCGTACCTCTCTTTATATAGAGGAGAGGGTAAGGGCACGTATCTAGTCCTAGTCGGTTACAAGAGAAGAGTCTTAGTGCTATTACAGAATCTAGATTCCATAGTAGGCCGACTAAGTTGATCTGGAATTGCTTGAAGTCCATGCCACCTTGTCTCGCGTCCTTCAACAGATCATGGGCCATCCTAGGGCCCATCCGGGTAGAACTCCCATGGGGAACCCCTAGGACCCTGGTCCGTCTAGCCCCCGAGCATGTCATGGTTGAACTTAGAAGCCTTCTTGTTCCTCCTGGTCTTGTCGAGTAGAAACAAATGTAATCCAAGTGCTTTCGTGAGTGAAGCCATGAGGTGCTCTATAAAGCCTCTAGGTGACGCGCACTTTTCAAGAAAGTGCACTCACTGAGTGTATCCCCCGAGACTCTTGTTGTTTGCAAAACAAAGAGTCAAAGGGTCTAAAACAAAAAACATCCATAGAGGATATGTATCCTATAGCCCCCAAGCCTGTGTCCGAGTACTTGTACTCAAAACAAGGATCTGAAAAGAATATACTCGAGGAAGAGAGTGCCAATAAAAATTATTGTCCTATCTACTTGTATAGAAGCAGGAAGGACCTATCGAAGTCACATGCAAAGCTTTAGTACTGTTGGTCCAAAGAAGCTCAGTATATCCATGAGAATATGCCATCAAAGATGCTACCGGGTGTACTGTAACTTCACATGTGCTGGGAAAAGGCTGCCTGTACACTGAAAAGGTGTAGTGGGATGCACTATGATGTAGACTAGGCCCGATCTTCTGAAAGGTACGATAGCGTCGATTGGTGGAGACTCGACGTTCACGATCTAGGCTTCGAACCAAGACTGATTCAGACTCCCGCAACCATTACACCACTGCTCCGTTGGTTATCAACCACGCGAACGCAATTGACCTCGCCGAGAAGGCTTTCCTGCAAGCGAATCGAGAACACAAGCAAGAACGGGATGAACGTAATCTAAAATTGCAAATAAATGTGAGGCTTATGATAACAAGAAGGAGTTCAAGTCTTTATTTGAAAGGACTAATCACCACAGGCGAACAAGATAAGAACTAAGGCCCTGGTTCACAACAAGCAGCCTTGGCGGCACAGTTGCAGCAAAACGATGTCTGTTTCACGAGAAAATCAAGAACTAAACAAAACCGAAACCCTAAGGAGAGCGACAGCTGCTATTTATAGAGTCCTAGGCGTTACCCCCTGGTCGCGCCCCCTAATGGGCCCAAACACGATACATGGTCCGACGGACCAAAAGACGGTGTCGCAGCACCCTCGCAGATTCTGGACACTGACTTGTTTTGACGATTCCCATTGATTCCGAAAGGCTTTTGATGTGAGACTACTTGCATTGGCTTCCTTATTAAATTAGCTTTCCAACCATATGTAGATCGTCAAAAATGGAGTTCGGATGCCTCCTGGGTGACCAGTTTAAGGTAGACTGGTCTTGGAACCCTAGATGGGCTCCAACTTCAGTTGGACTGGGCCTCCACCATGAGAAAGATGAATTGGACGCCCATGCTGGTCCTCCTCCTCTCCTTGCTTGTATGTGATGAAGAAGTGATGTCCTCATCACACTATACCCTTGTAGTATAGCACGTGAACCTATGTAGGAGTCAGTAGGTTGTCTGTGTATTCTACGTGAACCTAGTATATAGACATCGTCAAAACACCTATAAAAACCCCCTGGCGAGCACTTGAACCTCAGTTGTAGAAGAAGCGAAGTGGCTCAGAGTTTGTAGCTTGCAAATATGGTGGTGAGCAAAGTAGACCAGCCCCCAGGAGTACTTAGTTGGCATAGCCAAGAGCTATAGTGACTAGAAGAATTCTTGTGAGAGGGTTTAGAGGTAGGCTAAACCCTCAGTTGTGCATAGTAGAGTAGTCTGGATCTGCAACTAGAAGAAATCTTGTGATGGCTGGTGGGGTCGCACATCCAGTAGTCCTATGCCAGTTCTTCTAGGGTGCCCATCGATGTCTGTCCATGAAGGGTCATACCTGGACCCGAATGTGTACAGATGGAGTCAGCTAGGTGGCAAGATGTGCGAGTAGCTCATCCTGCATACTAGCCTACAGGCTTCCTATTGTAGTAGCTATGCTCCCAAGGGTAGGCGGCTAACAAATGTTCGTAGTCGGATAGTCTACCCAAGGTTCTAGGCTAGGACACACTGCACTTCTGTTATCTACCCGGATGCATGACTCTTCTCTTGGATCCAGGTGCATCGGCTAGAAAAGTACCTACTGAGAAGCACTTAGAGTATGAGTACTTTGTTATATCCGAGTAGGTGTTGTCTTTGTTATTGACTGAAAAAATCTTGTACTGAGTGATCTTGAATCTTGTAAAGTGTTCGACTTTTGTATCCATGGTACTGTTGCGAATAAAAAATCTTCATCCAAGTACTGCGTTGTGTAGTGCATACTATCAAGCAATTGTCCAAGTACTGCAAAATCATCCAGGTACTGCACAATGTGGCAATGTAAATAACAATTGTATCATGGCCAGTACCCGGACAGAAGAAATCCAATGAATAAGTCTGAACACATTCTGATGTGTGGGAAATCATGAAAAGGCATGCAACCATCGTATCAAACCACGCAACATCATTAAAATGGAAGGGAAACCGAAACGCTACGCCCGTTGGCGTGATTATCGGGCCGTGCGGTAGTAGAATCCCTATATAAATGGTAACCACCCTGTGCGTCTTATTCCTCCGTCGTATTTCTCATTCTGCTTAAGCCCCCATGCCTACTGTGAGCACCATCTCCCTCAAACCCTAGATCTGAAAAAGAGCTCTGCTTGATGGGTAAGGGCAAGAACCCAAGCACCACCACCAAGAAGGTTGCCAAGAAGAGGGCGGTGGAGGTGCCGGAGATGGCCGCCGCCGCCCAGATCTGGCCAGCGCCAAGCATGAAGCCGAAGCACCTTCAGAAGCTTCACGATCAGGGCTATCTCCCTGACCAGAAGCTGGGGGGAATGGAAGGTGCCTGGTGAGCACCGCATTCCCAATCTTGTGTCGGGTGAAATTTTGCTCTTTATTCTGTTCATCCAGCATCGGTTAGGGTTGCCATCTTGTCTGTTTTTACATGGGTTTTTGCATTACTATGTGTTGACACCAAAATTTGGAAGGAGTCTCGTGGAGACTTAAAAAGCTCCTAAGATCATGTCATCATGGAAGCAATTGTATGCAGATCGGAATTAGCTGGTTTGAATGCAGCACCAGGATTGACTTTCTTCAGACAGCGCTGACAGATAATGACAAAGGCTACGATCGGCGCCAGGACGAAACATGATGGACTCAATGAAAAGGAAAAGATTAGAGTTCAAGTTATCTTAAATTAGGAATGTTTTCTTTTGTGCCAAAAAATTGTAACGCATCGTGTTCGAGTAGGATTCATGTTTGGACTCCGGGTATAAACACCAAGCCCCGACTATTGTAAAAAAAAAGAACAATCAATCCAATACACAAGTTATTTACTTTTTCGGCTCTGGCCACCCCTTAGGAGTAGGAGTAGAGTAGATCTCGGCGAGTTCTTCAGCAAGTATGGCTGCATCAATCCAGTCGTCCTCCACTGCTTGTTATAAGTACCGTCATGGCTTATACCTCTGTTCGTACAGCTGCATCGATCCGGTCGACCTCCACTACGACTCTAGTATAAGTTAGTTATCGACTCTTGCCTAGTTCAAGTACGGCTGCATCGATCCGGCGACCCCCACTGTATGAACTAGATCAAGGTTAAGTTATCGGCTCTACCTTAGAGTGGCAGTCTTTGGTAGATTCATTAAGTTACCGATATTGCTTATTGCTTTCATTATTTATCTAATTGCAGCAATATCACTCTACCCGATTGAGATGGATCTAGATCGGCCTTATATCTTGTTTAGCCCATCATTTGTTAATCTGAAACTGATCTAATCTATACCTTAAACGATGAGTTAAGTTTTATCGGCTGTTTTACTTCAATCTTGATCGTGCATAGCGTGCGGTTAAAGCATGCTGTGTCTTGAGTAGATTTATTGGCTAGCGAGAACCGTTCCATGGTCTATTATCACGGCCTGTGTGATTCTGCCTCACACCCCACTGTTAGCACCGTGGAGTGGGGATCGTTATTTGATAGATCTATTCCTAATAAGGCATGTCTTTAACTGTGCGCTATGCCTGAATCGGCTGTTTTAGCCGATATCGAGTGCTTTCATAAACAGTTCGCATCACGAGACCGTTGAAGTAAAGATAGGTTGAAAGATATGTTAGCCCCAAGATCTTATTATTGTATTACGACCTACATGATTCTGCCTCATGCCCCACTGATATTAGTAATGAGTTAGGGTCATCGAGTCTATTGTTATTTCTACAGCCTGCATGATTCTGCCCCATGCCCCACTAGTAATAGTGATAGATGAGATCTAACATGTTCATTAGATTTATCTTTATTAAATGGTTAAATGATGTTGAATTATTTCTTTATATAAAAGGAGTTCGGTTGCTTGTAATCATTGGCTCAGCATAACCCAATCATTGTTGACATCTTATTGCCATTGATTAATATCTGCTCAAATAACGACATTTATCTTGAATGATAACCGATTCTTCTTATACAACCCAATGAGCTTTAACCAATTTATTCTCATGAATATGCTGGAATCAGCTGTTTAGTCGATCTCCTCTCATATCGGCTCTCAGAGCTGCACATTCGGGACTATCTGGCAACACCGGCAAGTTCCGCCCTTAATTACTGATGAACTTTCTCTCCTTGTCAATTATAGGGTCAAATTGAGTGGCACGTCTTAGGAGGAGTGCGCAGGATCGACCATCCCTACGCTGAAGCTAGGCAGATCTACAGCTCCATCGAGCAGACCCTTCTGGCTTGCTACGTGTGTCCTTGGCACGGAACAAAAATTATGTGTCGACACTATGGCATAACCCTAAACTATCTGAACCCTAACTCCATCCTACATCTTTTGATTTTTGTTCATCTTTGTGAGACTTTCCTTGGTATTCCCCCCTCCATCACTCTTTTATGTTATTTCTTCAAACTGAAAGCGCACCCAAACGCCGCAAATCCAAGCATTTTGGGGGGTGCTAGTATTCAATTTCACATGAGGAGGAAGAATGAGTATATCCACTACATCCTGGTGGATTTTGTGAAAAATTGGAGAGCCGAGTGGTTTTATGCGAGAAACATGTGTCCCCTTGAATTGCATAGCGACACCGAGCCAGTGCCCAACAATCGTTGGGATAAGTAGACCCTTAGTGCTATGGAACTTGAGGGTATTCGTCCTTTCCTCAACCAAATCCGAACCATGAAGGACCAAGGCCTTAGTGGAGTTAGAGTAGTTGCCAACTTCATTAGACACCAAATATAGCCTCTGCAAGAGAGGATCCACTATGGGTTCGAGTACACCATCCTAGAGGACCTAGCCTAGGTAACTACAGATGAATTGATGGAAGGTGAAGTTCTATAGAGAATTCAAAACATGCTTGCATCGGTACAAGTGATACCATACCAGTACCCGGAGCATGATCATCAGAATTCGCCAGCCGCTGTAAGTATATTGACATTGTAATTTGTAAATATCTTAATACTATGGAAAATTGACTCCTATGTGTTGATTGTAGGAGTTGGGATAGAATTTCAATGATTTGCCTGCCCGTCCTCTACATCCTGATTCTAGAGGAGTTGGTAGAAGCAGAGCAGCATCTGGCGAAGCAGCCAGAGGAAGCGCCTCCTCCGCCTCCCCTGTGGACTAGGAAGTCAGGTGCGAGTCTGAAGATAACCCAGACATCATCATAGTCCAGGCAATCTTGAGTGCCAGGCAGGGAGCCACTGTCGAGAAATTGTCACTGGAGGCCAATGTTGCCGCCGGGAGCAGGATAGTGCCCAAAAGGCCCCATTGAGCCTGCACACTGAGACCAAGTAAAAGATGTCTTAACTATCTCTGAGTAGTCTGATTGTTATCTTGTGCTAAATCCGATTCATGAACAACTACTGCAGATGAGTCTGTTGAGGAACAGGCGGAAGAGGAGGAGGAAGACACCTCATTTTCCGTCAGACGGTAAGTATTTTTTCGAGTAAAATTCTATTGCTGAATTCTTGAAATAGGTATGCTTGATAATGTTTATTTGTTTTTGGCAGGATGCGACCACCAGACCTGTGGTGCACCCGGGTGCCAACTCAGGGTGACGGTATCCCGCTTGGACAAGGTGCTAGCACTACGAGTCATCAGGAGGACTCAGCGTTGTTAGCATCTATATCAAGCCAGGAGCTTAGTCGATCGCTTAGTGGGATGTCGCTAGGCAAGCCCACCCTAAAGAAAAGGTCTAGTGCCAAGTAAGTGTCAAAAAATTCATCTGTATATTTTTTTGTTCTCAAGACATCACTTGTATGCTACTCATTCTAGGGTACAAAAGGCACTGAGTGCCTAAGGACAAAGTGAGGAGCCCTGGGTTGAAGAGAACCCACGAACTAAGGGTGACTGGGTGAAAAAAGGCCAGGTAAGCGGGCCTGTGTCTCCAACTGGGCCTACTAAAATGCCTCAGGCATAGGGTCCAACATCTACTGTTGGTGAAGCATAGCAACCTGCGCAACCGGTTTCTATGGAGAGGGTGGAGGTGCCCCAGCCACAGGTAGCAGCGCTAGTTGGAGATGAAGCACATCCGCCGCCCGAACCAGAGCCTACGGGGGCCACTTCTGAAGAGGGAGTGCAGAGCACAACGGGTGACCCAAGCATTGCTACACCGAGTACTCTTGCCCTAGAGGTGCCGACAACGAGTGCCCTACAAATGGAGGAGGATGACGTCGTCTCGGTTACTGGACCGGGTACCCAGCTCTAGGCTTATAACTTGGAGTTCGCCGGGTTGATGAAGTCATGGTCCATGCTACTGAACTAGGCTTCCATCTTTGATGGCTAGTTGAGGGTAAGTAAACACATTTTGTCATTTCCTACTGTAAATAACTTTCAAATTCTCATGGCTAAAACAGTCATATTCTCAGGGTGTGGAGCTGAAAGCCTCTGTCGAGGTTCAAAAGATCTAGGCAGAGCTCACCAAGCTAAGGGAGGAGCAGGCCACAAAGGAGGTCAAGTGGGAATCTGCACAGAAACACCATTAAGAGACCTTTTGTATCCTCCGTTCTCCGATTGGTGAGGCCGAGCAGCAAAAAAGCAGTCGCCGAAGCAAGGAAAAATGATGCCTTTGACTCTGTTGAAAATGACAGAGAAGGCTGAGCTCTTTGATACCAAGCTGAAAGGTAAAAGAATTATATGACTTCTCTATAGTTCATGACACGTAGTGGTTGGCGATCATGATGATGATCGTTTGTGGTCCTTTTTGTAGAAGAGCAGACCAGAACCCGATGGTTGGAAGGTGAGGTGAAGGAGCTCAAAGAAGCCCTGAGAACCCAGCACAACCAATATGAAGAGGTAACAGAACGAGTGAGTGAAGAACTCACTTGAGCTAAGCTGATAAAACGGGGAGCTGATCGTGATCTAATGCAGGCTCTGAAGTTAGTGAATGACATGAAGGCTCAGCTGGAGAGAGCACAGTCGGAGCGAAACACGCTTTGGGAAGTTGTGAAGCCACTTGCCCTCCTCTTTCGTAAGCTAGAAGATGGCGAAAAGAGATGGGTGGATATAGTGAAAGACATCCCCAACCGCTTCGAAGGTTATGTGCGTGGAGCCGCTAAGGTTTGTGTCAAGAATGTACTTGATACGCTCTGAGTACTATACCCGGCTGTCGATCTCCAGTAGATAACCATGGACTATGGTGATGAAGGCCACCTTGCTACTATGGAGAGGGCTGAGGAGCAACTTGATGGGCTAGCCACAACCATAAGTGATGAACTAGACCTTAGGATGGAGAAGTCTGATGAATAGGCTGTGTAAGTTTGAAAAAACTTGTTGAGCACATGTGCCGGGTAGGCACGTTGTAAGAAATGATATTCTTTTGCTTGTATAGCCTTGTTAGTTTAATGACAATACTTAGCCTGTATGCTGTGAATATGATCCATCTTGTCAGTGTACTTGACCACCTAAGACAGGTTTTTCAAATCATTTAGACTTGGTAATCTTTCAAATAATACTGTAGTCTACTTAGGCTGTAAATTTGTCTTGTCGAATCCTTTAGAAAGGCGCATAAGACTGAGTAGCTGAGTAAAAAGTTGATCGACGTAGTCGCTATGATTAAAACCATGTTGGACCCATCTGTCAATGTTAAGTCTTTGAAGTCACTTGTGTCGAGGAACCCATGTGATGATGTTTGCTTTTAGGATCCCGTCCCATAGCCAACGAATTAGGTTACTTGCTTCTAGGAATCACCCTACCTAGGATGACATGCAATAGTTAAACTAAATGTCGATAATTGGTTCCCAGCCAAGGAGATGTAAGCCATCCGGGCAGGAGGCGTATCTCGTGTAACATAGCTTAGTACTTGGTATACAGAATGAGAACTATGTGTCGAGTGAATTTATCATATTGAGAGATGTGTAGCCACGCAAGTAGTCAGTTGTATATCTCGTATATGATGTAAAAACTTCAACAAAGGGGGACAACTGAAAAGTTGTGTAAAACAAAAAAAGATAGATTCATCAAGCAAAGAATATTGATTCTGTATTAATAAAGAACCTTAAGTACAGACGCTAGGACACTGAATTTACTTAAACAAGAAGACCACTTAGTAATATTAAGCATAAAATCTTCATGGCTGGTCGATATTCTAGGGGTTAGGCACGGGATCGCCATCCTCTGTGATTAACTCGAAAGAACCTGGTCGGGTAACTTTGGAGACAATGAAAGGGCCTTCCCAGGGGCTGAGTAGATTGTGGCGTCCTGAGGTATTCTGGATACGTTTGAGAACTAGATCTCCTACTTGAAAGGTACGAGGGCGCACGTTCTTGTCGTAGTGATGTTGTAGGCCTTGCAAGTACCTGGCAGACTGGAAGAGTGCGTTAAGCTTAATTTCTTCAGCACTATCAATTTCTAGCCACCGTGTTTTGCCTGCTTCACCTTCATTGTACTATTCAACCCTAGGAGAGTTCCATATCAAATCTACTGGTAAGATGGCTTCTAAACCATAAACTAGGAAAAAGGGAGAGTACCCTATCGCTCTAGTTGCTGAGTGCACAATCCCCAAACCACCTTGGGTAACTCGTATATCCACTTGCCACCATTGTCTTTAAGTTTGCCAAATAGCCTGGGCTTTAATCTAGCTAGGAGTAGCCCGTTAGCCCGCTCTACTTGGCCGTTTGTTTGAGGATGGGCTATGGAAGCGTAGTCGATGCTGATGCCACAATCTTGTGCCCAACTTTTGAACTCAATAGCTATAAAGGGTGAGCCAAGATCTGTAATGATTTGATTGGGCATACCGAACCGGTACATGATGTCTTGCATGAATTCAACTGCCTTTGTAGCATTGAACTTGACAAGTGGCTTGTACTCCATCTACTTGGTAGACTTAACAATAGCTACGTAGATGTACTCGAAATCACCGGGTGCTCATTTGATGGGTCCAACCATGTCAAGCTCCCAGCATGAAAAAGGACATGATAGAGGGATGCAGATAAGGTTGTGAGCTGGAACATGGGCTTGTTTGGCAAAGAACTGACATCCCTTGCAGTGTTGCACTAACTCTTCTACGTCATTGAGTGTTGTAGGCCAATAGTACCCAAATCTGAAAGCCTTGCCAACTAAAGTCCTAGAAGTTGCGTGATTACCACAGCACCTAGAGTAGATTTCCTCCAAGATCTGCTACCCTTCTTCAGGTGTAATGCATTTGAGGAGGACACCAGATGATGCGCCCCGTCGGTAGAGCCTGTCTCTAACTAAGACGTAATTCTTACTTCTGTGCGTGATCAGCTCTACTTCTACCTTGTTGTCGGGCAACTTATGATCTCGGATGTAATCAATAAATACTTACGTCTATGCTGGGTTAACCACTAGTACCTGGACATCAGGAGTCAAGGTACTTGTGGGTGTGGAGGCTTCTTGCTTGATTGAAGGGACTTGGAGTTTCTGTACGAACACATCAGGGGGTACCTAGGCTCTGTCTAATCCTAGTTTGGCCAAAGCGTCAGCTACAACGTTGAGATCTCCCATAACATGGAGGTTTTCTAGACCTTGGAAGTGTTTCTCAAGTTTACAGACTTCTGCGCAGTAAGCGTCCATGGTTTCCTTGGTGTAGTCCCAATCCTTGTTAACCTGGTTGATGACCACCGAGGAGTCGCCATAGACGAGTAAAAGCTTGATGCCTAGTGAGACTGCTACTCGAAGGCCATGAAGGAGGGCCTCATACTCGGCTTCATTGTTGGTAGCAGGCCAAAGTATTTGTAGGTCATATTTAAGCTGCTTTCCATCCAAAGATATGAAGAGAATGCCAGCGCCTGCACCTCCTAGCTTGAGGGAACCATTGAAATACATCTTCTAATGGTCGAGGATAACTGTTGGAGTAGGCTGCTGGGCTTCGGTCCACTCGGCTATGAAATCAGCAAGACTTGAGATTTGATAGCCTTGCGGGTAACGAACTCAATGTTCTGAGCTTTGAGTTCAATTGACCACTTGGATATGAATCCTGTTGCATCCCAGTTGCATAAGATATCGCCAAGTGGGAAGTCGGATACCATTGTTACATTGTGCTCATCAAAGTAGTGGCGTAGCTTGTGTGAAGTAATTAAGAGGGCATAGAGGAGCTTTTGCACATGTGGGTACTTGGCCTTGGAGTCTGATAGCACCTCGCTAATATAATAGACAGGTCATTGTACCTTATATACATGCCCTTCTTTAGCCTGCTCCACAACTATTGTCGTGCTCACTTGTTGGTGTTTCGAATCACCAGCTAATAAACTTCTATTTTGCGTGTGTGACTCGGATGGTTGTGCTCGGAGGACACAAGGATTTATACCGGTTTTGGCAGAACGTCCCTACGTCCAGTCTGCTGCTACTCATGTTACCGACACTTGGTTTGTAGTAGGGGTTACAAACAAGCAAGAGAGGGAGAAGGTCCCATGTCTCTGATGGAAAAAAGTGAGTCTGGTTGAGCTCTCTGTCTACTGTTGAGCATCTAAGCCTTTTGCCACTCAGATGTGTTAGATATCTCCCGAAATTGTCCCTTCATGGGGTGCCCTTCTTCCCCTTTTATAGATGAAGGGGAAAATGCAGGTTATATCAGAGAGAGAGAAAGAGATGAGGAGACAAAGGCTTCTGGCATAGCAGCGTCTTCCATCTCTTTCACATGGATCCCACCGACCCTATAGATGACGATGGGGATGGTTCCACGTCATGGCCCTATTCGTCACTAACGCCGTACGCGGGCATCGTCAGCCGGTCATGGTGCTCCATCCCGTCCTAGTGGACGGTATGGCTTGTTGGTGTATCCGCCTGAGGCCATATGGGGAGTAGGTAGTACAGCACTGGCACGCCCTATGCTATTGGTGATGTGCATCCTTAGACGTGGCCTGTTGTGGCCGTAGGTCATGTCAAGACAAGCCTGCTCCCCTTCTTGCGTCAGAAGTTTGAGACCGGACTCGTACTTTCAGACCCGTAGTGGTTGGGGATGGTACGGACCTCCATCGGGCAAGAGGGAGCCCAACCCCTTGGGGGTCAGATGAGGCAAAGCCCGCATCCTTAGGGTCAGGCGAGACAGAGCCCATGCCCTCGGGGTCGGACGAGACGGAGCCTGCGCTCTTGAGGCCAGACATGACGGGGCTCTCGCCCTTGGGGTCGGCCATGATGGGGCTCTCACCTGAGAGGTCAGGCGAGATGGAGCCCATGCCCTCAGGGCCGGGTGAGACCAAGATATGCTCTTGACCATCCGAGGGAGTTAGCGTTTGTGGCCATTAGCTTCCTTCTTTCAAGTATCCCTAATACTGATGCCCGACATAACTACCGTAGTAGTAGCTGCAATGTAAAGTAGGAGTGGTTCATGCTTCTTGGGTGGAGTAAGAATTGGAGAGGTGGACAGGCACTCTTTGAGCTTCTAGAAGGCTTTGTCAGCTTTAATTGTCCACTCAAACTTGCTTGTCTTTTTCAACAACTTAAAGAAGGGCAGACCTTTCTCCCTGAGTCACGAGATAAAACGATTGAGGGCTGCCATGCACCCTGTAAGTTTCTGAACATCTTTGATGCAATGAGGTTGAGTCATCTGAGTGATTGCTTGAATCTATTTCATGCTAGCTTTGATACCCCGATGGCTCATGAGGAAACCAAATAGCTGTCCAGAAGGAACTCCAAACACACACTTGGTTGGGTTAAGCTTCCACTTGTACTCATGAAGATTGTCAAAGGTTTGCTTTAGGTCTGCGATCAGAGTAGAGGGATCCTTGGTCTTGACGATGACATCATCCACGTAGGCTTCTACATTATGACCGATCTGTTCACTTAGGCATGCCTAGATAGCCCACTGATAGGTTGCACCGGTGTTTTTTAACTCAAAGGACATGGTTGTGTAACAGTAGGCACCAAACGGAGTGATTAAGGATGTCTTGCTCTGATCTTCTTTTCGGAGGGTAATTTGATGGTAACCCGAGTAGCAATCAAGGAAGGATAAAAGAGCTAGCCCGACCATGGAGTCTATGATCTGATCAATGCAAGGTAAGCCGAAGGGATCCTTCGGGCAGTGCTTGTTGAGATCTTTGTAGTCAACACACATGCACCACTCTTTCGAGTTCTTCCTCTGGATGAGTACAGGATTGGCTTGCCAGTCAGGGTGAAGAATTTCTCTAATGAACCCAGCTACCAATAGCTTGGTGATTTCCTTCTTCATTGGCGCTTTCTTATTAGGTGAGAACAGTCATAGTCTTTGCTTAACCGGCTTTGAACCGGGATTTAAATCCAATTTGTGCTTAGCCAACTCTCTTAGAACACCCGACATATCAACCGGCTTCTATGTAAAGATATCCTTGTTTTCCCTGAGAAAGTTGGTGAGCGTGAGGTCCTATTCTTTGGAGAGGTGGGCGCTGATGATAGCCATCTTAGAGGGATCACTAGTAGCCAAATCAATCTCGATGGTATCCGTCTTAGAGGGTGGGGCAATGATTCCCACCTTCTTAGTCAGAATCTCCATGTCTTCTAGTTTAGTTTGTTGTGCAATGTTGGCAATTTCTTGTACTTCATAGGCTTACTGCGTTCTAGCTGCGATCTAGATGGCTTCCGTGTCGCAATCATATGAGTGCTTGAGGTCACCTCAAAAGGAGAGTACACCATTGGGACCTAGCATCTTGAGCAAGAGGCACGGGTAATACATAGGCAATGAACTTGGCCAAAGTGGGTCAACCGAAGATAGCATGGTATGATGATTCGAAGTCAACTACCTCGAACTAGATGAACTCCATTCAGAAATTATTTGGGGTGCCAAACATTACCGGGAGCGTGATCCGTCCGAGTGGCATGGCAGCCTTGCTGGGTACTATCCCATAGAAAGGGACATCAGTGGGAGTGAGTAGGCTGGTAAAATCCTGACCTATCTTCTTTAGCGTGTCTGCAAATATTATGTTCAATCCTACGCCACCGTTGATCAGGACCTTGGGAACTGTCGTGCCGGCTATTGTTGGACCCAGGACGAGTGGATAGTGGCCGACATTAGTCATGCTAGTCCATTGATCTTTCCTAGAAAACTAGATCGGGTACTCGAACCAATTAAGGTACTTTCGTGTTGAAGGTTCTCCTGCCATGATATCCCGAAGAGCCAACTTCCCAGAGCGCTTGTTTGATGAAACCGGTAACCCCACAAAGATTACTACAATTTGGCCCTTGGACTGTTGGAAGCCAGGGTCAGTGTTGTCGTCTCCATCTTTGTTGTTATTAGTTTTATCCTTGCCTTTGTTGGTTTTGGCATAAAAACCTAGTTCTTGGAGTTGTCTGCACTCGGCCGCCGTGTGCTTGGCGTTCTTGTGGAAAGGGCAGGGTAAATTCTTGAGGTCTTCGAACTTCTTGTTATTCTTATTAGACTTCTTGGACCTATCCATGGAAGCAAGGGTGTTGTCGGGTCCTCTGTTTCTGGCGGATTGTCCACCCTGATTGCTTCTAGGGTCGTTACCTCTTACTTGTGGGCCGCGTGGGAATCGTTCGTGAGTGCACTCTTCAAATGCAATCATCTTTTGCACTGTATGCTTGAATTCCTCAGCGGTCTCTGGATTGTCGTCGTAGAATTTTTCAAACTGCCACTTGTATTTAATCCCATTGGCAAAGTGATCTATCACCTCTCTATCTGTGATATCGAAGACTTAGGCTTGTATTTCAGCAAAGCAGTGATAATATTGCTGGAAGGATTCATCTGCTTTATGTTTGCAAGTTCTAAGCTCGTTACGAGTACTTGGGTGGGTGAGGACACCGCAAACATTTTCACAGAATTTGTGTTGAAGTTGTCCCCAAGTATCAATGGAGCGGGCTCTTAGTCTATCAAACCAGGCAAGAGGCACAGTACTGAGTGCCATGGGAAAATATAATACTTTGATGTCGACATTGCTGCCTGCCAACTTGATGGACTGAGAGTAGATGCGCAACAATTAGTTGGGTTCTATCTTCCCATCGTACTTGGTATGGTTTGATGGCTTAAACTTATAGGGAAGCCACACAAAGAGTAGTCTATCAGAGAAACATGGGAACCTGTTCGGTGGGATACAGGCTTCTCTGTACTCGGACTTGCCTCTACCTTCCTTGATTCTCCTCCTACGCGGCACCCAAATTCCTATTCTAGTTAACCTACGGTCCTAGACGGGAGTGGGCTGGTACTCGCTGTTCTCCTCCTTGGTTACCCTGCGGTCCAAGATGAGAGTGGGCTGGTGCCCGCGCCTCTGTTCCTCGGGAAGGGTTAGCTTGAGATGTTGCTTTTGTAGCCTGCATCTAAAGGACTGTTGATTTCAAAATGACTTTGAGTCGTTGCTGATCTAGAGTAGGGTTTCTATGACCGCCATCTCCTCTACTAGGGAGTACATGTTGGCGTAGGGCATGGTAAAGACCCTATGGCCAGCTACTTCCATGAATTTAGTCTCAAGGTTGCGTGATGCAGAGGCTGTGATGGCATCACGGTCTTGGAGCTGTCATTCCACTTCTTCATCCCATAGACGCTATTCATACGCTGCCTCTGCAGCCAAGCACTGTCGTTCAACGTCTTAACAAGCCGATTGATACCACTGTCACTCTTTCCTGCTGTGTTGGGTGCAGTTACGTTGAGCCTATCGAGCTCTATTCTTCCTTTCCCTAGCCGTCTTCTGCTCATCCGTCTCTCTGTTGGGTGGTGCAGTGTCCAGGGAGATGTCAGACAAGGTTTCCTCTCCATCTTGGATATCTAGTGGGTTAGGCATAGGGATCTGAGGTGGTTGCCCAGCCATGACAACTTCTTTGGAGTGCTTCGTGGCCGAGTGAGTTCTATATTCTACAGTCATCGCAATGTCCAAGATCTCTGTAGAATCGTGATCGTTGTTGTATGCTGGAAGAGTGTTGTCGTCCTGATAAGGCAAGAGCTCCACCATGCCAACTAGACAAGATGGATCTGTTAAAGAAGTGAGGTCGAGCACCCGGCCAATGAACGATGCCTCCTTCGGGTGTGATGGATAGATCCAATCCTCTTTGGGCACCCGCAAGAGGGATTTCTTGCTCAGACTGCACGAGGTGGCTAATCGTATTTCGATAGATTGATGCCGAATTCTTGAGTCCGAGTGGAAAACAAATTGGGTCTTCGAGTTGGACTTCAGATGGGATCTCCAAACCGGACAAAAGTGATGTGACCGAGCAAGAGTCATGGTTGATGGTGACCTCCTGAGTTCGAGTTGAATCAGAATTTGAGAGGTGTGAAAACTTCTCGCCGAGTTGATCTAGTGTGATCATTGAGACATCTGGTGAAACTTATAGGGAAGCCACACAAAGAGTAGTCTATCAGAGAAACATGGGAACCTGTTCGGTGGGATACAGGCTTCTCTGTACTCAGACTTGCCTCTACCTTCCTTGATTCTCCTCCTGCGCGGCACCCAAATTCCTATTCTAGTTAACCTACGGTCCTAGACGGGAGTGGGCTGGTACTCGTTGTTCTCCTCCTTGGTTACCCTGCGGTCCAAGATGAGAGTGGGCTGGTGCCCGCGCCTCTGTTCCTCGGGAAGGGTTAGCTTGAGATGTTGCTTTTGCAGCCTGCATCTAAAGGACTGTTGATTTCAAAATGACTTTGAGTCGTTGCTGATCTAGAGTAGGGTTTCTATGACCGCCATCTCCTCTACTAGGGAGTACATGTTGGCGTAGGGCATGGTAAAGACCCTATGGCCAGCTACTTCCATGAATTTAGTCTCAAGGTTGCGTGATGCAGAGGCTGTGATGGCATCATGGTCTTGGAGCTGTCATTCCACTTCTTCATCCCATAGACGCTATTCATACGCTGCCTCTGCAGCCAAGCACCGTCGTTCAACGTCTTAACAAGCCGATTGATACCACTGTCACTCCTTCCTGCTGTGTTGGGCGCAGTTACGTTGAGCCTATCGAGCTCTATTCTTCCTTTCCCTAGCCGTCTTCTGCTCATCCGTCTCTCTGTTGGGTGGTGCAGTGTCCAGGGAGATGTCAGACAAGGTTTCCTCTCCATCTTGGATATCTAGTGGGTTAGGCATAGGGATCTGAGGTGGTTGCCCAACCATGATGACTTCTCTGGAGTGCTTCGTGGCCGAGTGAGTTCTATATTCTACAGTCATCGCAATGTCTAAGATCTCTGTAGAATCATGATCGTTGTTGTATGCTGGAAGAGTGTTGTCGTCCTGATAAGGCAAGAGCTCCACCATGCCAACTAGACAAGATGGATCTGTTAAAGAAGTGAGGTCGAGCACCCGGCCAGTGAACAATGCCTCCTTCGGGTGTGATGGATAGATCCAATCCTCTTTGGGCACCCGCAAGAGGGATTTCTTGCTCAGACTGCACGAGGTGGCTAATCGTATTTCAATAGATTGATGCCGAATTCTTGAGTCCGAGTGGAAAACAAACTGGGTCTTCGAGTTGGACTTCAGATGGGATCTCCAAACCGGACAAAAGTGATGTGACCGAGCAAGAGTCATGGTTGATGGTGACCTCCTGAGTTCGAGTTGAATCGGAATTTGAGAGGTGTGAAAACTACTCGCCGAGTTGATCTAGTGTGATCATTGAGACATCTGGTGAAGCTTGAGGCGCCAGGATCTCCATGAGGTGACTTTGGAGCTTGCCGTTGTCGTCTGTCTTGCAGATCTAGGAGCCAAAGATGAAGGTGGTAGCCGCCGAGAAAATCGTATTGTCGAGGTCGTCGAGCTCTCGATTGCGAAGTCGCCAAAAGCCCCTACCTGGCGTGCTAGCTGTGTTTGATGACCGGCAAGTCATTATGGGGTTACACGGTACGATGTTCAAAGGGCTTCGGCGTACGCAGAAATCGACAGTAAATGCAAAGAGACGAACGATTTATACTGGTCCGGGCCCTCTTGTCGAGTAATAGCCCTTACGTCCAATTGGCATGTAGCCTTTTGTGTTGGATTGATCGTATGATTGTTAGGGTTACAAGGGGGTGTGTCGTACCTCTCTTTATATAGAGGAGAGGGTAAGGGCATGTATCTAGTCCTAGTCGGTTACAAGAGAAGAGTCATAGTCCTATTACAGAATCTAGCTTTCATAGTTAGCCGACTAAGTTGATCTGGAATAGCTTAAAGTCCATGCCACCTTGTCTCGCGTCCTTCAACAGATCATGGGCCATCCTAGGACCCATCCGGGAAGAACTCCCATAGGGAACCCCTAGGACCCTGGTCCATCATTTGACTTCTTATTTTTATAAAAAATAATAAAAAATGATATACGCATATTTTTATGAAAGTATTTTTCAAGACAAATTTATTCATATGGTTCACATTTCCAAACTCAACAACTTAAAAGTCATACGAGATTTACATTGCAAACGTTTGACCTAAACCTTGTCCAAAACGATTTCTTTTACCAACCTGAGTAGGTCAGTAGGGATGGTGTGTGTTCTATATATAGTAGTGGTCTTTGGTGTCGAACCTAAAAAATCATTATAATATACTCCTATATGGAATACTAATGTGAAAGTATGAATATTTATATTCACCCCACTTAATTTTCTCGGAGACACTCCCTCGCAGCAAACGTTCCATTGGTAATTTTGTTCTCTGTTAGGCTCCGTTTGGTTAGCCGATATGATGCAAGGAACTATTCCGGACATGAAAAACTTAGTATAAATTAAGTAATGAATCTGACCCGGAGTTCTTCACGGGGGTCATTCCTCAGGAAGCGAACGGGGCCTTGTGCCATATCATGTTCCCACGCAAGAGATATCTTGAGCGATTCTCCCGCCAATTTCACTACCCTCTGAACTTGATGTGGTAGGTGAGAGACCATAGGAGACAGCTAAGGTTGCACCATCCGGCATCTTCTTGCAGCAATAGGCTAGCTTCAGGGACAATGCAGGGCACTCACTAGGATTTAAATTATTACAAGCCAGTTTAGATCTTTATTTATTGTTGAAACTGAATAATTAAGTTTTAAGCAGCAACAGTTTTTAATAATCACAAGGACTATGTGTTTTAGTGGCAAACACAAGGATGATCTTTATTAACTTACCGGACATGTTATAAAATTTGGTGTTCTTTCAATTTGTTGTAGCATGTAAACCATTATATCACTTTAGATATTTATCTATAAATTGATTTATGCTTTGGGTCAGAGGGAGAGTAGCCAGTAAGTAGAAACGAGAGAGAAATGAATAAAAAAAAAAGAAACGAGAGAGAAAACATTATATAGATATCAAAATTCTGAACTAAAAGGAAATAAATCTAACATTAAAATATAGTTACCTTTGTGATTAAGGGGGTGTTTAGATGCTTTTGGAATGGTAAAACTTTTAGCCCTAATCTTTTGCTGCTAATCATTAGGCATTCAAACTTTACATCTTGGTGTTTAGATGCATGGCAAAACTTTAGCACAGTACCAAACAAAGACTGATTTGCCCCCATTTAATGCATGATTTGGTTCATTAATTGTCACCCATGCAAAGCCATGCATGCTGCATGCTAGGCTTGTTGCTGCTGCTTGCCCTTGCTGCTACTGCTCACAACCGCTTGCTGCTAGCACTTCTGCTGCTCGCCATTGCTGCTGCTAGCACTTGCTGCATGCCTGACAGTGTTTCCAAACAATCAAATATTACACTTTATTGAACAATTATTGAATAGTTCAAGTACAGAACTCAATTGTCCTCAAGTATACAAATCACTCATACACGTTACATTTGAAGTACACAATTTCAATTGTCATGATCGATTTAAAAAACCAAGGGCAATCAAGTCACGGAAAGCATTCATCATTGCAGATTCATCCCTTGCCGACGTTTGATGAGTACGTGGCTGAGAGGCCGATGCTTTAGGTGGAACATAGTTCTCATTATGATCACACCGATCAAAGTCAATATCCACTATTCCACTCTTTCTAATGAAGTTATGGAGTGTCATGCATGCAATGATAATTTGGCTTTGCTTATGAGGTGCATAACTCGGCATTTGCAACAAAATCCTTCACTTCATCTTCAAAACTCCAAACGACCTCACGATAACATTTCTAAGAGATGAATGTGCATAGTTGAAGATCTCTTTTTTACCTTGCGGCTCCGAGGGCATTCAAACTTTACATCTTGGTGTTTAGATACATGGCAAAACTTTAGCACTGCACCAAACAAAGACTGATTTGCCCCATTTAATGCATGATTTGGTTCATTAATTGTCACCCATACAAAGCCATGCATGCTGCATGCTGGGCTTATTGCTGTTGCTTGACATTGCTGCTACTGCTCGCAACCGCTTGCTGCAAGCACTTCTGCTGCTCGCCATTGCTGCTGCTAGCTCTTGCTGCATGTCTGGCAGTGTTTTCAAACAATCAAATATTACACTTTATTGCACAATTATTGAATAGTTCAAGTATAGAACTCAATTGTCCTCAACTATACAAATCACTCGTACACATTACATTTGAAGTACACCATTTCAATTGGGCAATCGAGTCACGGAAAGCATTCATCATTGCAGATTCATCCCTTGTCGGTGTTTGACGAGTACGTGGATGAGAGGCCGATGCTTCAGGTGGAACATAGTTCTCATTACGATCACAACGATCAAAGTCCCTATCCACTATTCTAGTCGTTCTAATGAAGTTATGGAGTGTCATGCATGCAACGATAACTTGGCTTTGCTTATGAGGTGCATAAATTGGCATTTGCAACAAAATCCTTCACTTCATCTTCAAAACACCAAATGACCTCTCGCTAACATTTCTAAGAGATGAATGTGCGTAGTTGAAGATCGCTTTTTTACCTTGTGGCTCGGGGCCATCTTGATACTTTGGAAGATGGTACTTGGTTCCCTTGTAGGGCACAAGGTAACCTGGACGGTTTGGGTAGCCGGAGTACACCAGGTAAAATTTTCCTACACAATGAAACAATTTTGTAAGTTTCACCTAGTTCAAGTAGAAGCTACAAATGCAACAGTAGGAAGGTGTTTACTTGTGGGTGGATATGGAAAGACATGGCTGTACTTGGTCATAGCATCAGTGAATACTCTCATATCATGTACAGAACTAGGCCATCTAGCAAGAACAAATGTGAACCTCATGTCAAAGTCACAAACAGCCCGCACATTTTGTGTTGTCATGCCCGTACGGCACATGTGCTGAACTAGCTTATTACTTGGCACCACACATGGTATGTGAGTGCCATCTATTGCTCCAATACAATTGTTGAAGAAGGGATGGAACCTAGGGCTTTTCAATCTAGGATGAATTGTTCTGAATTCTAGGTCCACCGGCTTAATGATGTCCTCAGCTTGACTAACTGACTGTGGTGCTCCAAGCATCCATAGGAATATTCCTAAAGCCTCAACTGAGGTACTATTGGTACTAGATTTTAGGCAATATGACTCTACCAGTAGATCATACAGTCGATCGAACACAGTTGGGCTCATTCTAAACATGTTGTAGTAGATGTTTCTATCTCCTAGCTTTCTCTCTACCCATTCCAGTCCAGTTAGCATTGGTTTCCTTCTCTTAGCCCTATTGCAGCAATTGCATGGTGAATAGCATATAGAAGCATACCATTCATAAAATCGTTGTCATCATCCTCAAGAACAAGTCTGAAGATTTCCTTATCACTTGACTCATCAGAATTGTCCCCATCCCTTGTTGAATTACCATCCTGACACATAAATGCAATACAAACTCAGTTACATATGCCAATAAAAAGTGAACATGCTCACATCACAATCATAATTGAAATTCAACACACAGTACAAGTGACATAGTTCAAACACAATAGACATATTGCAAATACCAAACATAGTTCAAATGATAGTGCAAATACAGAGTCTAACAGGGGTCTGCACATCAGGGTCCTTAGGTGCGTCCTCCTCGTCTTCCTCAACCACAGTCATACTTTCTCCGGCAACAAATGAGGTGGAGCCATCAACAGCTACACCATGGAACATTTGGTTCAATTCATCAATGTAATCTGGCCACCCCAACTTACATTTCTTCCGGTCTGGGTGGCCCTGCAGAACTATCATTGTGAGCTAGTGTACAACTTACTACATGCAAAACAGCAAACAAGCAACTTTACAATTACCTTAGTGTTGTCTTCCCACCACTGACCAGTTGCATCAATAGTGCCATTAGCTCTACGGCCTAAGCCAGTGTCGTTGCGCAACCTTTGTATGAATTGCCAATATCCCTTCAATTGTCTAATCCTATTAGCGATTTGCACTCTATCATGGACCAAATTGGTTGCTGCATAATACCTTCCTATGACCTCGTTCATCCTTGTCTTGTTCATGACTCCTCTCACGCAGTTACCCTTATTAATTTGGTCAACCCAAATTTCACAGTGTCCTGGTATTTCGATCTGACTAATTTCCCCTGTCGACTCTAGCCTAATCCATGCATAGCAACAATAGGTACATACATTACAAAAACGGCAATAATCCAACACATAGCATATTTTTCTGGGTTTGAAAATATACCATGACTTGAGCGTTCGGAAAGATCTGTTGGATCTCGTCGTCTTCAGCTACATTGTGATTGTTGAAGTTGAAGTTGTCTTACGCAACAGCTGTCGTCGCGGGTCGTCAACGTCCACCGTGGCTCCTGGATCTAGCAGGCACGCCGGATGCAGATCCACACGAACCGCGCACGCCAGCGGTCACAGGAGGCAAGGGAGGGGCACAACCACCACCGGAGGATGACGACAAGGCGCAAGCGGCCGTGGCGCCTCCTCCACTGCTACTGCGAGCCATGCGTAAGCTGAGGGTATGACTGCCGCTGCGAACGCGAATGGGAGGGGGGCCCATGCTGCCGCCGATGCCTCCACCTTGTGGGACGGAGCGAAGGAGGCCCTCATAGCCCGCCATTCCGGGCCACCCTTCGACATGGGAGTTGAGGTCGAGCGCCGCCATGTCCACCCGGGGAGCATTGACGCTGCTCGATCCCGGAAAGGGATATGCCGCGTCGTTGAAGATGTCGTAGCCGCCGACGGAGGAATACGGATCAGGCTGCGACAGAAGTCCCTAGTGCGGTCGTCGTCGCCGTTGCTGTAGCTGTCGCCGTTAAAGCCGTCCATCTGCGATGCATGGATCTAGATCTGGTGGACGGGGAGGACAAGCTGGATCTGGGGGCGGCGAGGAGGAGCTGGATCTGGTCGGCCGCGGTGGCTGAGAGCGAGAGCGGCGGGCGGAGCTAGGGTTTGCGCGGTGGGGAGTGAGTGCGGGGTGGGTGGGTGCGGGGTAGTGGGCATCCGGCTCCCCCCCCCCCCCCCCCCACACACACACACACACATGTCTTTGCCAAGTTTTGGGCCTCTTGGCTCCCAAATACCAAAAGTTTTGCAATCCAAGCTTTGCTCTTTTTTGCTCATGGTGTTTAGATCCATTTTGCCAAAAAATGAGATAAAACAACAAAAGTTTTGGCAAAACTGGGAACTAAACAGACCCTAATTCCGTGGGACATCACTAGAGTTTTTGCCATTTCTCGCCACCGAGAAGATGCTTCGGAAGCGTTCGGAATTGATGTATGTTGGAGAAAAAGATGGTCACACTAGCTAACCGAAGAAAAAAAGGGTGGAAATGCTGAACTAGTGTCTCTAGCATGCAGCGTGCATCAAAAGGCAAGAAGGAACAAAATAAGCCTATATTTTGGTGAAGCTGCAAAGCAATGGTGAGTCATCAACTCATCATCATAAATATTTAATTTAGTCTAAAAAATTAAGAGAGGCCGCAGGGTTCCTCATGCATGCATGGTGAAATTTTACAGCGTCCGATCTGATGATCTAACAGACATGAGCTTTCATTCTCTCTCAGATACACTCTCTCTTTAATTAGATCTTCCGGCCAGTCGCCTGCATGGAAGAAGACGACGACGAGGAGGAGGAGCTAATAACAACCATCGTCGTCGGCCTTCGCAGGCCGGGCAGAGGTGCACCACTCACTCCCTTGGCCATATCCGCTTGCTACGATTAGCTCGGCGCCAGTGCTGGCTAGTTGGCGGCGGCTGGGGATAACGGTTGGCTCGTCGGCGGGCTTAAGGACAGGTTGAGGTCGATGCCGCCGCCAAGGCCAAGCTGGTGCGGCACGGACCCGGACGTGCTGTCATAGTCGCTGCTGTCTCGGGAGCCGCAGCTGGACCGCACCACCACCGCCTTGTCATCGCCATGGTGGAGATGGCTGCTTGGCGCCGCGGCGGCGGCCGGTGCAACGGCGGCAGCCGCACTCGCCGGCTGGTGCGTCCGTGGGTCGATGCCACGGGCGATGAGCTTGCGCTTGATGTGCGTGTTCCAGTAGTTCTTGATCTCGTTGTCCGTCCGCCCCGGCAGCCGGGCGGCGATCAGCGACCACCTGTGCATTCCATTTCATTAATACAAGAATCTTTGTGAAATTACAGATTATTCATGCAGTTGAGTGAGTCTTTTTGAAACAGATTAGACGTACTTGTTTCCGAGGATCTGGTGGAACTTGATGATGAGTTCGTCCTCCTCCTGGGTGAAGTTGCCGCGCTTGAGGTCGGGGCGGAGGTAGTTGATCCACCGGAGCCGGCAGCTCTTCCCGCACCGCAGCAGGCCCGCCGCCTTGGGGAGCGACCTCCAGCAGCCCTCGCCGTGGGCCTTGATGTAGGCGACGAGCCGCTGGTCCTCCTCCTTGGTCCAGGCGCCCTTGTTCGTGTGCGCCTTCTCGCAGCACGGCGACCTCCCCATGCTAGCTGCTGCTGCTGCTCCTCTCTAAGCTACCTAGCTCAGCTACTATCTAACACACCACAAAGTGCAGTGCGCGCGTGGTGGTGAGCACTGTTGGGTGGTACTCTACTTGTATCATCGGCTACATGTGGAGGAGAGGAGACGATAGAAAAGAAAAGAGGCTGCGTTTATAAGAGAGAGACAGGGAGGGAGGGGGCGCGCATGAGCTGGAAGATATTTGACCGGGTAGGTAGGAGGAGGAGGAGAGAGACGGAAAGAAGGGAAGGGAAGAAGACGGGGGTGAGTGTCAGTAATTGCTAAGCCCTAGGGATGAGCTAGTGTGGTGGGTAGGTGGGTGGGCAGCTTCCCCGCTGCACTCCCTCTCGTCCTCCTCCGGCCGCCTGCTCAAACCTCCTCGGCGTTTTGTTAATTACACTAGCTAGTGCTCTCGTCGTGTCCCCCCACAGCATGACAGACTAGCAATGCAAATACTTGAAAAGACACGTCTGCTTCTAGTTGTTAGTTCTACTAGTTTCTTAGTTTAAGCGCGTTGATATTTTGGTAACCATCCACGGAAGATCTACGAAGGCGTCAGGATTAATTAGTTGCCTCCTTGGTTTTGTTGGCGCCAAGCAACAAGGATGGGTTTACTTTTCTTTTAATGATGCGCACGTAGACAATCATGCATGCACGTATACTTATCCTTCTGAATATATACACATGTATATTCATCATACTATACCCATGTTTTAAGTATATTTGAAAAACCGAGTTGGCAGATTTTGAGATCGATGAAGTTATCACAGCTGCCACATTATTGATATAAGCACATGTGTTCTTCTGTCGATTTTGGTTCAAATTATAAAATTTTAACTGAGAACAAAACTAAAAATACATTATTATTAGAACAAAAGCTTTAATTATTTTATTAAACATTTATTTCCTAATAAGTTTACATATACTAGATCCACAAATGTTATATGATAATTACCAAATAAAAAATTGCATCTTCTTTCTCACAAAAAAATAAATAAATAGCATCTTGTAGCTTGATGATCATGATCATGAGAAGTAATAATGGAATTACTTGAAACGAAAACGGAAAGTAACAACTATTTTCTATAGTATAGAAAAAGTGACAGTAATAATTGCATTAAAATATGAGGACCTTAGCTTGTGCAAAAACAAACGACATGTTTTTGATAATGTTCAGTATGCATTATATTATTGTCGCTTGGATCTAAAGTGCTAGCTTTTTACCCTACTTTTGTCAAGAACACATTCCTCACTCACTAGTCACTATAGCAGCACTAACACCCTTTTTAGGATTCTAGAAGCCCAATGCAAGCATGCCTATTCCTTGTCAGAGAGGGAAAAGAGAAAACAAGCATGAAGCAGGCAAGGGATGGAATTAATAAAAATAAATAAAATTAATTCGTTGGTTGATCAACTACCATCACCCCTCCTTTTTGTTGGACCAGGCCTTTTTTTATTACCACTAACTGATTAACTACTTTTCGCAGCATATATGGTCGTGTACCTGTCGCAGCAGGAAGCAAAGATTCCACGGCCTCGGAATTCGCCTTTTTGAAGATTATTATGGATTGCCGTGGTCTTCGGTTGGTAGTCCTTGTCACATTTTTTTTGTTGACCTTTGAATTTGAACAACGTCGCTCCATGAAGGGCAGCAACAACAATTGCTTAACTTTCTGGCAGACAGAGGTACCAACTTGCTATATAACAATATTGGTTTTTCGATCAACAAACTTCTTCTAGCCCCAACTATCCAAGTAGGCAAGTAGCAGTATAGTACGTCTATATAGTTGTCAGCCACTTAACTTTAAAGGCTCTAAAAGAGCTTCCATGTTATCAATCGGTAGATTCTAATTGTCAAATACTAGACAATAATTGTCAATGGAACTATCCAGTTTTCTAAAACAATTACCACATTTATATGTTTATTTAAAAGTAACATAAAGTAACCTTCTAAGTCTATATATAAATACGCATATGCCTAAATAATGCAAGATAATCTACACTGTTAGCTTTGCATTGATCATAAGTACTCTATTTTTTTTAAAAAATACTATGCATATTCATTGATTGACAAAACCTAACTTCTAATAAAATTAAATCGTTGAAATGATTATTTATATATGCAATTACAATATATATAGCTAAGAGTATAAGACCTATGATCTTCTTTCAGTATGATACAAGAATATTTTTCAATATAATAAGCACCAGAGTTTTGACTAAAATTATGAATAAGAAACTGTAACAATCTAGATTCATGACATCATAACACTTGGGTTACAACTAGAGTTGTTGTAACTTAAGCCAATATTTTAACTAAATATGTGTTGAAGACACATAGAGATACGATAAAATGGGGGAAATATAAATATGGATGAAAAACATAAAGATATCCATGTGGGTGTTATATGCTATATGGGTGTATAATGAGCAATTTTCACTACTACCGAGATAGACATATATATGGGGCTAAAATTGGAGAATCTAGTTCGGCTACACAATTTACCGTAAGAACTCTTAAGATTTGACCTAATTTTATTTCTAATTGTCACAAACATGCAAGGGGAGAGAGAGAAAAAAACTAGAAACATAATTAATCAAGTAATCTAGCACTAAACTTCAAAAGGATATTTAGAGTGTCATTAACTTACCTTCATTATAGAGTCGCTCCAAGGAAATCAAGAACAAATCCTCCCCTTTAGATGTGAAATTTTAGGGTTCATCTTGGAGCTCCCTCCTCCTTCGTCCTTGGGCTACATTTATGTCTCTAGGAGGAAGGATGGTGCTTTATATTTTGGGCACTATTTATAGAGGCAGCTGGAAATCTAGTTGCGCCTTTAGAAATACTTTTTTCTAGGGCAACAAGGATTTTCAGCCATCTATGAAAATATTCCCCCTATATTTTCAGATATGGATTGTCGGGTCATAACCCAAGTGAAAGTGAAATCAAGCCCTAATTGTGGGTTTTGGTGATAATGACCACGCAATTAGAGAACTAATGAGATTTATCGATATGACAAGCAGGGAATTCATGTTCGAGGATGCTACACGAAACGGAGGAGCCCCAATTACAAATGTAGATGGCTTCAAACTCAAAGGAGGTTTAAATTCTTTTATATTTTGAATTTAAGTATAGGAAAAGCCATACTATAAAGGGGACACAATGCTTAAGCTAATATGTGCTACCAAGTGCTCAAACAACACATGCATCCTTAGATTCATAGCCAAGATAGTCTACACTTCACTCTTACCTTTATTGTCTTGTGTGGTGCGGCACTACCGCACTTGGCCGTGGCACTGCCGCGATTTAAGTGACCGTTGGGGGCTGGGGGGTATTTATACCCTTCCCCTTCCTCCCCAACGACTCTCTGCCTCTTCTTCCTCATTCTAGCTCGTCCAAAACAGAAAGGAGCCTCTCTCTCTCCCTCCATTGTTGACCTTGAGTCCTCAAGAAAATCCATTGATTTCCCCATCAATCCGTAAGAGAAAAGGGTCCAAAACTCGATTACAGAGTAGCTCC
Source organism: Miscanthus floridulus (assembly GCF_019320115.1). Classification (NCBI taxonomy): domain Eukaryota; kingdom Viridiplantae; phylum Streptophyta; class Magnoliopsida; order Poales; family Poaceae; genus Miscanthus; species Miscanthus floridulus. The sequence goes on along the minus strand of NC_089593.1, from coordinate 26,214,243 downwards.
ATTGATTCCCCAACTCAAAAGAGCACTTGGTTCATGTTTTGGCTGGCGGTTGCGTTTGTTACTCTTGGAGCTTGGCTTCTAGCTGGCTAGAGCGTCGCCCGTGGAGCTTGTCAACATGTGTGGAAGCCACGGAAGGTTTGTAACCATCTCTGGAAGCTAGTAAACTCACCCCTCATCTCAAGAGTTAAGTCTCTTGACTTGAGAACGAGAAAGGGTTGGAAAGCCTTAAGCCTTAGTGGCTAACCTCAACAACGTGGAGGTAGACAAGCCTTGGTGGCGAGCCGAACCACGGGATAAATCATTGTGTCACTTGTACTTGATTTACATTACTTGCATTTCATATTGTTGGTTGAGGTGATTTCTAGGGTTTCTAGTCGATCTACTTGTGTGTGGTGTTCCTACAACTTCTAGCTCTTGATCTTTGATTATCATACCTGTAGTAGGCTGAGAAATTTCTCTGATCTAAGTTTCCGTTCACTAATTTTGAACTGTGACTCGAAGTTGTCTGCAGGTGCGGCAGTGCCGCAGTTCTGCTCTGGCAGTGCCATAGGGTGAATTTGATAAAAGTTTGAGTGTTTTTTTGACATGCCTAATCACCCCCCTCTAGGCCAACCAGAGATCCTACAAGTCATATTAGAGTGGGTTACCTCATATATGCTTCACCGCATGAGGTATGGAGCCCGGAGGAGGAACTAGTGGCATGAAGCGGGTGGATGTCGACATGGACAGCAGCGAGCTAAGCGCGTTGATCGCAAGCAACACCATGCTACCATATCTTGAGGCTACCGATGTCGAAGGAGCTCTCAATGAGAATGAGAGAAGAAGAAGGAAGGAGGCAAGAAAGCTAAAAAGAGAAGCAAGAGAGAAGAAGGAGGTGGAGGAGCAGTTAGAGGAGAAGAAGCAAAGGAAAGAAGAAAGAAGGCTTAAGAGAGAAGCAAGAAGAAAAAGAAGTGAAGCTAGGAAGAAGAAGGAAGAAGAAGAGAAGGCAACAAGTGCATCATCAAGCATATCAAGTAGTTCCAAAGATGGAGATGATGATGAGTCATACCAAGTGTTGAAGGGGAACAAGAAGGAGAATAAAGTAAAGGGCAATGACGATGACAACAAATATGCCTCTGTATCCTTTAGCTATTCTTCTATTCCTATGACTAACCATGATCAGAGGTCTTTCATCAATGTGCCCATGGGCAAGTTACCTCATTTCAATGGGACTAACTTTGCCAAGTGGAAGCACTTGATGAGAGCCTATCTTATAGGTCTTTACCCTGGCATTTGGGAGATTGTTTGCAATGGATTTGAGCCACTGGTTAATCCTAAGAACCCAACACTAGAAGAGATGAGAATGATTCACCTCAATGGTCAAGCCACAAGTGTGTTGCTTAGTGCCTTGGATGGTGATGAATACAATAGAGTGATTGGAGTTGATGTTGCCAAGCAAATATGGACACTTTGCACCTAGCACATGAAGGGGTTGACAAAGTGAGAAAGGCAAGAATTGACTTGTTGATGTCAAAGCTCAACCGGTTTGTAATCTTAGATGGAGAGGGGCCACAAGAGATGTTTGATGGGTTGATGATAATGGTGGGAAAGATTAGAAGCTATGGTTGTGATGAGCTAGATGATCATAAAGTTGTCAAGATTATGTTGGAGGCTTATTCACCTAAAAATAAGACCATAGTGACTCTAATTAGAGACAAGAAGAAGTTTGAGTACTTCACACCAAATGATGTACTTGGGAGGATCTTGACCTTTGACATGCAAAGAGAAGAAGCAAATGAGAGGAAGAAACTTGGAGAATTGCAAGCAAAGCTAGAGGGCATCAAGATCAAAGATGTAGCTCTCGAGGCCAACAAATCAAGCAAGCAAAGCTATACAAGCAAGTCCAAGATCAACCAACAAGCTTCAACTAGCAAGCCCAAAGCAAGCAAGCAAGTTCAAGAAAGAGTAGAGACCACATCATCTTCAAGTGAAAGTGAAAATGATGATGATCAATATGAGAAAGTTGATGATGTTGCTCTCTTTATGAAGAGGTATCACAAGGGGCTAAAGAAACAAGGCTACAAGGTAGTGAAGAGAAGCTTTCCAAACAAGAAAAAGAGGACATGCTACAATTGTGGAAGCACCGATCACTTCATTGCCAAATGTCCATATGATATCAAGGCCAACAAATACAAGAAGGACAACAAATACAAGAAGGACGATCATATAAAGAGCAAGAAGTACATGGGAGAGGCTCACATTGGGCATAAATGGGACTCAACTAAAGAGAGCACAAGTGAAGAGGATAAGAAGGTTGCAACTATTGCTATTCACAAGTCATCCCCTACACCAAGGCTCTTCAACGACATGTCCGATGATGACTACTACTCCCCTCACATTTGTCTAATGGCAAAGGGTGAGAAGGAAAAATCCAAATCGAAGGCCAAATCTCCTCCACCTTCTAGTGATATCTCTAGTAGTGATATTAGTGATAGCTCTAGTGATGAAGAAATAAACATGATAACTAAAAATTTCAATGGAAAGACCAAATTATTCATCACTAAGCTAATGGAGGATTTAGAGAGTGTCCAAACCGAGCTAGAATCTAGAGAAGAGACTCTTATCCAACAAGAGGATCTCTACATTGCTAGCAAAGAAGCTCTTGCATTAGAGAGAAGTGAGGTGGAATCCTTGCGCAAGGCTTTGGCCAAAGAGCAAGAGGACCATGCTATTACAAAGAAAGCAAATAAAGCTCTCAAGAAAAGGTATTGTGACTTGGATGAAAAGCACAAAGAACATGAGATGCAATATGGTATTCTTTGGGACAGCAACTCACATCTCCCTAAGGCAAAGGAAACATCTAGTCCCTCCACTAGTCAAGGTTGTGGAAAATGTTTTAATCTTGATTTGAATGCCTACTCCACTAACCTTGCAAACATAGAGGCTATGAGAAAGGAGATTGCTAGGCATAATGAAATCATTGGAAAAAGGGTGGATGGGTGAGACCCAATCCAATGACAAGAAGAATGATGAATCAAAAGGGACACAATTCAAGCAAGGAAGGCATCCCTCAATCAAGCATGGGCTTGAATGTGACAGAACCGTCCAATTTATACAAGATCAAGTATGGATGTCCCCGCTAACACGTTGACACGCGCATACTTTCACTTATATAAACTCGGTAGTCCGCCGAGTGTCACAAAGGACCTCTGTAAATCAACATCACAACCAAGATCGTATGATTAAGCAAATACACATCACATACACAGAGTTGCAGCGGAAATAATATTACAAATGGGTTCACAAATAATAGTACAAGTTTGGGTTTCAAATCCGGTTAAGGAAACAACATAGCTTTCAAATGATTACATTAATATAAGTTTCAATTACATTGCTAGCATAAGTGACATCCTCTAACAAAAGCATGTAGATGAAAATAAATATAGAGTCACCGAGCCTACCGACGGTTAATCACCATCCTCAGCAGGCCGAGAACTTCACCTGCAACATGGTGGGATAAACCCTGAGTACTCGAATGTACTCAGCTAGACTTACCCGTCATAAACCAGAAATAAAGTGACACCAAGGAATATGCAAGGCTTTATAGGTGGAGCTAGCTTGACAAAATTTTGCATAAAAGCCACTAATTGAGCTATACATTTTACAATTCTATAACCAAGTTAATTATAGCTATTCATCTCTAGATTAGCAACTAACCTATGCCAAACTATGGAATATCATTTAATAACAGGCAATAGTAACCATAGGCGGTGTAGTAATGTGAGTATCATCATCATAACCATCAAGTTTCCATTAAGTTACTCTACCTTGCCGCTGCTCAGTCAAGTTCTCACTATCCAGGAGAGATGGTGATTCGAATCGATTCTTACCCAGCTGAGGAATTATTCCTAACACAAACCTAGACATACCTGCACCAAGGCAGTCTTAGGTCACCTTTGGTACAACTCAGGAACTAAATTCGTGGGCCCAAGCAGCACTGCACTCTCAGGGAGTCCACTCTGCCAGGACGTCAATCTACCCTTGGACTTATGCCAATGGCTCCCTGCACATCCTTACTACCACCAGAGTGCGCACTTTCACTTCCCCGCTTTCGGCCTGAGTTGAGCTACTTGGCTTCATGGTCGGAATGAGTTATCCGGCCAACTAAGTGATAGGCATGCGTTCAACATGGCATGAGGACATACAGTGAATCAGTCCTTAACCAACATAGATGGGGATAGATCCACACCCAAGACCTCCATGCCTTGTTGCTTCTCTATCAACATCCCGTTCGGTCTCCTTTTTATTCATCAACACATGGTTATTTCCACGATAGCAAATATAGCCAATCGTGCTTTGGCATCCACCTATATCTCGCAGGTGACAAGAAATCACCCGACTTCTACCGGTCTAAGCATTGCTAGGCATCCGTTCGATCCTAGACCTACATAAGGTTCAAGGTATATTTTTGGACAAGGAAGTTCTATGCATCAAGTGGTTCCAATCAACTCTTATAACCTAATGCATCAAACATAAATAACTCAAGTGATATTTGTAAAAACATAGAAGGCTTAGAATGCTCCGGGGCTTGCCTATGATCCAACACTAGGTCAGTGTTTGTTAGACGACACTCGCATGGTGAGCATCTCCCATCTTGGCACTTGCTTAGTCCTTCCATCTTCGGAATAGGTCCACCATACACCGTCTTCGAGTTCAGCTTCAACATCATGTCCTTCACGTGGTTCATCTAGCGTACCTAGATGAGATGCAAGATGCAAATGCATGAATATGAAGAATGGTAATATGAGATGCATCACATAATATCATTCAAGGCAAACATAAGATCATGCAAGACATAGGCACATGGAGTTATTTAACTAAACATCACACAACCTATTATAGAGGGAGAGCAAGCATATTAGGCATGGCACACAAGTGAACTTAAGTTTAGATATAGCACACATGCATCGATCAAGAACTAACCAACATGTTTAGTCAAAACAAGAGCAAGCTAAAGCAATCACCTAGCACATGTATAGAAATATGGACAGCAGTCACTTGTTTTAACCATAACTAGAGATATAAGTATCCAACAAGGGTGACCCTAGACTTTCTGTAAAGCAAATGAAATTATCTAAAACTTTCGTATTTACTACAACCACAACAAACATCATTTATACCATGAAAATAATTACACAAGCAAAACTGCACATGGAGCCCAAACAGCAATGATACAATTTTAGACAGACTACTGATAGGAACTTCCGAGAAGTATAATTGGAGTTCTAGACCTACAACAAACATGAATCATAACTTTCTGAAAATCTTATGAGGTTACCTACAACTTTCTTATTCTAATCTTAAGATGATTCTATAGTTAACAAGGTCAATTAATCCAATAAATGCATCTCTGTACAAAACATGGATAAAATCTGATATGCAAATTTAAACAACTATAACTAGAGTTCCACATATCCAATAAATGTGGTTCTAGACTTTTTAGAAACTTAGCAAATTGTAAACAACTTTGTTATAAACACCTAGAGCTAATTCTACTATTAACAAGGCCACACATTACCAACAAGGCAACCCTATCTAGGTTTGGGCAGAAACAGCCACAGAAATTTAAGCAACTACAACTAAAAATATACTTAACAAAAAATTATGCTCTTTAGCTTTTTGAAAAGCTTAAGAAAAGTAATACAACTCATATATTGTCATCAAGGTATGATTCACAACTTAGTTGATCCAATTAACACAAACATTCAAGCCTATTCAGAATAAGAGCAAAGCAAGACAGGGCAATTATTATTTTTATAGCTCTTAAACCATCAATCCTAAAATCCTGAAATTTTTACCAGACATCAACCATCACCTGAGTAGCATTCCATAAAAATTTAACATTTATTTTAGCACAACAACTGCAGTTATGAAAAAGACAAGACATAATAGTATTAAAAACCTAACTGCATAAATTTATTTTTATAGCCAAAACTTTAAACTAAACCATGCCATATTATAGATTCACTACATAGATATACTCACAAACATTCCAAAACATATTCATTTGCTAGTTTATGATTTTTCTATGAATTACTATGATTTTCCAAAATTTTAGCCATATAAGGAAAAAGAAAAAAGAGAAATGGCACTGTGCGGCACTATATAACTGAGTCACGGTTTGTGCAACCAGCCCCTGGAAGAGCTTCTATTTCATCACGACGCCCTTCTTCTTCTTTGGGTCGCTGCAGGGAGCAGGGGAGGCTAGGATGTAGGGCTGATTCTCGTCGGGACGGCAGGGCCAGCGACGAGCGGCAACTTTGACACTAGCCAGGGCCCGCGTGCACACTCGCAGCGGGCACAGCTTGGCCCACAATGGCCTGAGACAGCACGGCCGTGCTCCACAGCGGCACCAGTGATGGGTGCACCGGCGGCGGTGCCCACGGCATTGGAGGAAGCCGGAGAAGAGGGGCTGAAGAGGCAGCGCAAGGTGGGGAGGTCGAAGGTGTGGCCGGCTTGGGCGGAGGCGAATGGGAGAGGGCGAGCGCACCGCGGCCATGGCTGCAGCTCCAAGCGAGCTCTGAGCAAGAGGGAGAGAGCAGAGCGAGAGAGAGTGCTAGAGAGAGCCAGAGGGCGCCGTTTTCCCTTTCTTGAGCACGGCAAGGTGGCGAGCTAGCGGCCATGCAAGCAGCGAGGGCGCCACGCGGCTTCCAGCGCCTGCGTACGGTCGACCGAGCTCTAGATCAAAATCAACTATGAAGATAACAATACCACCTCAAAAATACACTGAAACCTCAATCTTCCTCCCTTCGTAACTCATAATACATTTAGGTTTGGCACAAACTTTAGTAACAAAAGTTGTAGAGCTACGCGAGATCTCCAACTTTTCTTGAAGTGTCAATGTCCGATTTGGCCTGGTGGGAGAAACACAAGGCTCCAAAGTGGGCTACACGAAACTAAAAACTGAATTTCAGTTTCGAGCCGACTAAAATTTCGTTATTTTCCCCTCTCTAATTCCCAAACCGAGCAATTGAAAGCTAAACCAGTCACACTGTGTTGTAGTGCTATAAGAGGACTACAACTTTTCTTAAAGGACCTAGGATTGGTTCGGCTTGGTTTGAAAGATATACATTCCCAAAGGAGGGTACATAAAAACTAAAATCACGAATTCAGTTAAGTGCTGATTTCCATAACATTGTGCTATTTTTGAAACTGACTTTGGAGACTCAAACGTGGTCCAAACTTGATGAAACTTATTTTGTTGTTTTCTTCCCAAATGGTACTTCAACTCATATTAAGGAATCCAATTGAGCTACCACATTAATTTGGATGATAAAATGCTGCAAAGAAGTTAATTTGCTGCTGTCACTTTAGGGACTTACAAAAATTCTCTAGGAGCCTAAGACAGCAGCTGATTCAATCTTCAAGCCTCTGTTTATCTTAGTTCCAAGCTGATCTGGCTCTTGGTCCAAAAATAAAGTTGTTCTACATAACATGGACTACAACTTTTATTTAGGTTCCACTGCCATGCAAACACTCTAAGTCACTGTTCAACCCAAGTCAAAGTAGCTTCACGATTACGCTCAAATTATCCTTTTTGATCTATTGAAGCATTTTTTGGCCACTTGCTCAACATGAACCCTTCATAACTTTTGTTCATGAGTGTAAGTAGAGTTGTTTGAGACAAGTTGCAAGGTTTGGTCGACATCTCAAATTCCTATTTACTTAATAAAGCAATCCAAGAAAGGGCATAACTTATCATTTCATGTGACTTCTTGATTCCAAACTTCTTGAAACTTTTCCACTGGTCAAAATGGATGCATGTTGATGTAATGTACATGAAATAAGCATGTTTAACATTACTCTTACATAATCTTAACAAGGGTATACATGTAAGTAAAGGTGTGTTGTCCAAGTTTAAGTTGGAGCTCATGCTTATAGATTTGATCTTGACACCTTCATCACCACTTAACATGTCATGTTTGAGCTCAAACCCATTGCTTAACTAGTGACAAACACCTAAGGTGTTACAGCCCTCCCCCTTACGAGATTCTCACCTCGAGATTCGGTGCGAAAGACTTTTAAGGCAAGAGAAGCATGTCATCTATTTTCCAACATCAGTGATAGTCTTAGGCTACTTAACTTCGGAGTATCAGAGAGGCTAATTTGGTCAAGATACTTTCTGATACTTGCTCTTTGTAGTAAGTTTTGTCCGAAGAATTTCCTTCATTGGCTTCCATGAAGCATGGTTACTTTGGGAGGAATCCAAGACAGCACAACACTTTGTTCTCATGATACGGAGAGTACTATGGAGCATAACTAATTACCCATAATATCTATTTCCCTAGTGAATACAGCATGGACCATGTGAACTTTGCATTAGACTGCAAGCTTCTGAAAGCTACTCATTACAATGGTTCCATGTTCATTCACAAAGTTCAAAAAGCAGTCCTCTATCAAAGTAGCTTGAGTACAACCTTTTATAAGGGATGAGATCACAGACGGGGTAAACATCCTCCGAGGCTGTAAGAAACCAACTAACCAACGAACAATGTCTATGTCGGTCATAACTATTCAATCACTCAAATGCCAACCGATGGAAAACTACATAATGTTCCATGTGTGTAGTTCTCTTTCTTCAATGATAACACTATATTATCTGAGTCCGTTGAGTGAGCGGTGAATGTGATAGCTGACTCTGTTGACTTAGTGTTTTTAACGATCATTATTTGAGGGAATCCTCGTATCCAAGCAGCAACAGTTATTTAGGTTGAATCTGAGGCAACCTCTTGAGTAAAAACACATGGAAGGTACCAAGGACAAGTCCGCCTTGGAAATCCTTGCTAAAAAAAGGATGATAGCGAGGTTTGTAGGACAACAAAAGTTGCAAGTATACACCGACTGGAAAAACAGTACACTACCAAGATTGAGTACAGTTTTCCTTCATGGTGCTGTTGCACGGTAAGTTGGGTTCACTTGCACTATGGCAAAATTAGCTTTGTTGAACTACATTTAACATGCTTCCTTTCTAATGTCAATCAACAACGAAAAATCATAATCTGAAATATGTTTGGCACTTTTCAAATTGTTTTCAACTCATAATGGCACAAATTGACTTGTGGAACACCTTGACTTCTCAAGCATTGTGGATATGAGAGGGCAAAAGCAAGGCACAAAAGGTGCGAGGAGTCTTTTCTAGGGCATCAAAAGTATTAACAATCCTCACATTGCTAATTTGACCTGAACTACAACACAACATACTAATATGAGGGATGCTAGTAGTCAGCAGAGAAATCACAGATTCTGGCGTACCTCTCGGTAATCAGTTCATATCCCGCAAACTACTGCTCCATGGTGCACAAATTTTGGTAGGCATTTAGATCCAAGAGTCCTTTAACTACTGAGCCAAATTCAGTTCAAACGGACACCGTTTGACTCTTGAATCAAATCATCTACCAAAGCTGCTTTGTTCTGAAATTTTGTGACCGAACTATCAAAACATCTCTCAAATCTGATGCTTTACTCAACCAATTCTCAAACCAACTTAAGACATCGAAATACCTTAAGTTTGGTGTGAATTCAACCATGTTTGAGCCACTAATCACTAGCTTAAAGATAACCGGTTTAGTGCCATGAAATCTCAACAGATTTCCCGCTCTTCTTTTCCTTTGATTTACACATTGGGAAGTGTGTTCGCAGTCTTTAACTCTTTTTATGATAGTGGTAGCTTTTTCGCTGAAGATGGAGGCTAGGGTTTTCCTTATATGCTTCCTAGGGAACAACTTCAACTATTGATTTAGTCACCAACTCGACGATGCACAAGCATTTGACTAGTGGGCTATTTTTGCAGGGCACAATGCATACTTCATGTGGAGGGGCAGTCCGACAAAGATATGGGATTGTTTCCAACTATCCTTCTATACTTCCTCCGATAGAGTCCTAAACAAATCCTTTGTTAGCACCATATACATAATGATGTTGACCGAGACTAGGGACGTGCTTTCTCTATCTCTTTACTTAGCAGATACATCATCTTGCACTACTCATGTGATTGTCCAAGATGGAATTGACTTGATGATACAGGGTCTGGAGAAGAAAGCAGTATTGGCATCGCTGACCGGCTTTGTTGTTTCTTTGCTTAGCATTGTTCCGTGAGACCTAGCCTTCAGAGCTACCAAAGAGTTATTACCTAGCTGTAACTTAACTTTCCGATTGGTAACTAATTAGTTGTCTCTCAACACTTGAAAAGCTTCAAAACTTCCTTTTTGACGGCAACAATTATATTTGACGGGCAAACAGACAGTCATCATGGAAGTTAGCAAAAAAGGGGTGACACCGAAGAAGGTCGGTTTTTATCTACATGATCCTTATGCACCTAAAGATTGAGAACTTGGACAAGAAGCTCATGAGTACCAGATTACCTATTATAGCACATAATATCTCGGTCCATTGTCACTCGACTAACAATTTGTTCAACCTTAAGTGTGGTGCACCTTTCTGATCCAACGGGGATGACATAAGTTGCTCACTAGATGACCGATGTCATTATAGGGACAGTCAAGTAGAGTCACTTGTCTACCATCTCTTGAAGTCTATTTATGTTCATGTCAGTGACCTGTTCTTCAAAGGTTATCCTCTTTGGAACTTTAGAAGGAAATTCTACTACCTTTGATCTGATATAAGGATCTTTTGATTAGATATGGAGAGATAACCAAGGAAGAGCTCGCATGAAAATAACACATCAGTGCAGTTTCTACAATGGATCATGGACTATAACCTCGATATCAGCGCGTTGTCGAGCAGCACAACCTTGTGTCGCACGCCACAGGGAGGCTCTCAGTTTTGTCGCGGCACGGTAGTTACTACTCATAACACCATTACTGATCATACACCAAAGTGCAATTTCAAGTTGCACAGATTGGGTCATAAGATACAAGCACTATGCAAAGGAGGATAGCAACCAAAGGTAAGCCACAAGGTCAGGAGTCAATGAGGAGGGGATCCAAAGATTGAAACACAGTGCAAGAGGAGAACATAGCTTAATCTGCTGAAGACAACTTGAGCAGGGACCCTCTTGCCTTAATTTCCATAACGGCCTTGTGTCCACAAGGTTGAATTACCACATAAAGCTTATCCTGAGATCTTGGTCTTTGCCTCCGAGCAGCAACCTGAGATCAAGCCATGATAACACATCCAGAGACTTGAAAGAGTTGGAGATTAAACAAACGAGATTCGAGGGACAGAGCCAATGCACTGACTAGGGATTCAGTTGATAAAGCAACTACATGATCTACGAGGAAAAGGCTCCGAAGCCAGGGTAGATAGCGATTAGTGTTACACCAGATCATTTGTAGGAGAAGGAGCAATGAAGTCCGATAAGGATTTTTGAGTAGGGTCCTCCCACCAAGGAGCGAGACAACCATGAGATTATCAAAACATGGACACTGTTCTAGGATAGCGCTCTTCAACACTCGTATGCTTACCGAGGGCAAAAGAGGTGACAACTATGGCACTACCTAGATAACAAGCATCCACACATATATCATGGTCTTAAGCAAGCAATTCAAAACACTCAACCCAATTAGCTTAAGCGACTATTACTAAGCACAAAGCTCACACATAATAAGCAGTCACCTATAGTAACAGCACTACACATATCATGCAAAACATGGTGGTAAGGTATTGTTATCTTTTATTTCCTTTTTACTGAGTAGGTGAATATCTCTACAAAATAAGTTTTACTTATATTTAGCAAATTAGTTTTCGGTCATGCACAACATGACCATATGGTTACAACAAGGTATCCATTAAAAGAACAAGGGTGAGAGGAGCATGTTTATGCACAAGCAACAATCATGATGCATGCTCGTCCTATTCGTCCTCACGAAATTGCTAGCCTAAGGTGGCAATCACATTCTATGTCGGTGGCATAACACGTACTCTCTTGATATATAGCTAGTCATCAGCTACATTCAATCTACGCATTCATGGTTAGCGTACCTACAAAAGGATTTCATTTCAGCCCAACCCCACAATTATATATGCACAAATGAAAGTCTGGGCTCTAGGTTGCAAGCTAAATACTTCCATATATACTATGCTCCAATACC